>NC_143410.1:11247777-11906666 GCF_059467195.1 Physcomitrium patens
TCTGATCTGTCAAAAATGATTCTGGTTTAAGTGATTCGCATCAATCTATAACATACAAGAAATTATCGAACTGAGTTAAATACGGATACAAACATGTGGTAAACTTAGATTGGTTTACAGGATTCAGGTTCAAATTAGAATTATTCAATTTGATGAACATGGTATTGGTTACTACGTAAAAATTTATAAATTTACAAATAAGATTAGCCTATTTAAGATGCTTTTCTGGATATTTTATATTTAAGATTGGTTTCTTTTCAAAATTGTATACTTGAAGGGCTATCTACTTAAACTTGGTTGCAATATGGAATGACACATAGAGGCAACTAGAATAGCATTACTTTCAAAAAAGTTAAAGTTACATTAAACAAAAATGTATAAACTTTGTTAATTATGTAAAGAGTAAAATTATCTAATTATGTTAAAACTTAGATCCAACGCTGAATTTTTTATTGAAAATATTTGTTCTTTATATGAATTCAATAAAGAAAAAACTTAGATTGTATTCCTGTCATATTTGATGTAAAAGTGAATCATATTATAAAACTTCAATATGCCTTTATGTTTTTATAACATATTTGTTTTAGCAAAAAATTATGAAAAATAATTTTACTAGAGAATTTTTAAAAATTGTTAAAAATAATTTTACTAGAGAATATAATAAAGACTTCTCCTAATTTAAAATAAGTCTTATTGATGTAAAATTAAGTACAACTAGACATTAACCTCCAACCTTTTAGTTATCCTACCAAAACATCTTAAGTTATGTTGTTAGGATTTTATTTAAAGAGTAATTTTTTATTAGTATTTGTGGTTTTTAGGATAACAATATCCTTTATTGAAAAACTTTTACACATTCCTAGGGCAATTTCAATCTATATGTTTGATTTTTGAGTTTTAGTTTAAACAATATATATGTATATATATATATATATATATATATATGCTGGTTAGACACCCTTCTTTTATTGTTCAGACACCTCCCTTATTACACACCCTTGCATTGAGTAATATCAATGTCACATCATTATTTTATACTCTACAGTCTTGATCTCAAACAATTATATCACATACCTATCAACGTGTTGATCTTTTGATAAATTTTAATATTGAATATTATAATTGGACTGTACTTAAAATCATAATCATGAAATAAATAAGGGAATCACTAATAATAATAGACAGCAACAAAAATTATTAAGAGACAAAAATTTGGGTAAAAATGTAATATGATCATTAGGGGAGGGGACAGGAGAGCAAGGTCGTGAAATATAAAATAATAATAATAAAACAATGATATTACTCTGCTTATGTGAAGGTGCATGGCAGCAAGAGGAGGGGATCTATGTAGTAAAAGAGAGATGTCCATCTAGGAGTTCTTTTAAAAAATCATACAATGGTTCTTCTATGCTTGTAAACGTCTATGACAAATACCAATCAAACATAGGAGATACATAAATTGATGTTATATAATTTAAATTTTTCACATCAGAAGAAAAATAATCTAATGTCAATAATATTAAGTTAGTAGTTAGTTTGTGAAGGACAAAATTGTATTGTCTAGCATTAGCCAAAAAGAGAGACAAAAATACAAAACAACCAATGTAATTCTGATACAAGTTCATATAGTTACACTAATAATTGTTTAGGTAGATTGTTATATAACATCTTCTTGTGAAAGTATTATATGAACTTTTAAAGTCTTTGCTTATTTTGTAATATAAGTTTTTTAGGATCTACAACCTTATGTTGTCTAAGCCTACTTCAGTAGATTTTGGTGTTTATGCTTTTTTTTTTGATAAAAATATTATAAAATATTGGTATTAAAAAATTTAAAATTATACATGTGGAATATATATTTATAAAAGTCTACTATTATTTAATGTTATAAAGTCTTCAATAAATCCTATCATTTTGGATTTATTTTGGTTTAAAAACTATAATCCTTAAATAGGTGGAATATATTATATTCTTAGATTTTATCTTTGAAAAAATATTTATAAAATTTGTTTTATGCCTATTAAAGTTTTTCATCAATTTTTTGGAATAAAGAAATTTATATAAGCAATATATATTTATATATATATATATATATATATATATAATGCTTGTTAATTTTTGCAACTCTTAGTTTTTATCTAAGTAGGAATTATAATAATATCTTAGAATAATATAAAGAATTTTAAGATGTAATTAAAAATAAAATATCAATATTTTTTCTACATTTTATCTATTTAATAAAATATTGGATCTTAAAAAGAAATCCAACTACCATTTGGATTAACTACTTATTTATATTAAAAAATATATTGACAAAAAGCTTATAAAGAATTATAATTAAGCTTTAAGATCTTTTAGAATTATAATAATTTCTTTGGAAAAAAAAATAGAGATCCTTATGCATATATGCATACTATTCTGGACTTAATAAATCAACTTCTAAAAGTTATTAGATTTTTTTTAGTATGAGAATTTCCTCACCAACAAAGCAAGGCTAAGATTTATACTAGATTTAATCTTTAGAGAGATTAATATCTAATATATATTAAAAAATATACATAAATATACATATACATATATTTTTTTTTTACATATCATTCTAAAATAATTTATATTTTTTAGAATGTTTGTTCTAAAAAATCCTATCTTGCATAACAGAAAGGTTTTTTTATATAATCAATAGTATATTATCTTTTTGAAAGTAAAGAAATTTCATATTTAATATATAAACTCAAGAATCTAATTTTTATTTAATTATTTTTACGAATTTTGTTTAACCATGTTAGCAAACTAATATTTTTTAATAAATAAATAGCTTATGAGGTGATTTAAATAAAAATTATTAAAAAAGACCACCTTTTTCATCATAAAAGATTTTTTTATATATTATAGAAGTTAAAGAAAATATGTCTTTTTAATAATATGATATTTTTTATAAAAAAATACATATAAAATTTATTTCAAAAATACTTTGATGGCTTCAAACTTCAATATTCATTAAAGATTATTAAAGGTTGATATTAAATTATTTTTACCTATTTCTTCATATGTCATAAATAAAAAAAATTATATAAATCAAATATTAGATTTTATTTTTAATATACCATCAAATATATTTAAGAAATTGAATAATATTTTAAATGCTAGAACGTTTTTTAATAATAATAACATAAACATTTTTATGCAAAAAATATTAATTTTTCTAAATTTTAAGTATTATCTATTATTTGATATTTTTTACTTAAAAAATTCAACTAATAGAGTATTCTTAAAAAAAAAATATTAAAACTTTACAAGGTATTAAAATAACAACTATAAGAAATTAAAAGAACAAATTAAAACCAAAAAAAATAATTAAAATAAATTATGTTTTATCAAAAATAAAACTTCTTATCAATGTGTCAAGATACATAATTTCTTTGACATAATATCAATACGAATTAATCTTATGATAAATTAGATTATTAATAACTAAAACCATTTATTACTTAAAAGAATCAATTTGGTTACATATTAATTGTAACTACCATAGTTAACAATGACTATGTTCCATTAAGTTTTACTCAATTAAATAATTTGATGGACATATTGAAAATGAAGAAATTATCAACACCTCTTTTTGAAATCAATAAAATTAAAATTTTAAAGTAGATTTTTTTTTAATTCAAAATAATATTAAAATTACTTAGAATATCTTATAAATTGATGGAAATATAATATTAGTGAACAGACTTGAAAGTTATACAAGGATCTTAAAAATAAGCTGGAATTGGTTTTTTAAAATTTATTAAATAATACCAATCCAAATCAAAGACTACAACATATGCATATATTAGTTAAATAATTAGAAGTGGGTAGAAATAGGTAGAAGTATATTTGTTTGATATTATCTCGTTAAGTTGTATTATAGATTCTTCTTATATGCAATTTGAATCTATAAGCACCATAAGATGTTGTACATAATTGACACATGACTTGGTGAGTTGGCCACATGTTACATATGTTAGCTACTTGTCTCACCTACCACATAATCTTTAGAAAGACTACACATAACTTCCTTAGTAGCTAACATGTATGGAGATAACAATGAGGCCATCTTAATTATTGTCATTTTTATTTATTTATTTATTTATTTTTCCCTCTATTCTTCAATGATACATGAATATATTGTCTTTTGAGTTTTGTCTAGATTTATATCTTTGACAAAGACCAACTATTGATACTGACATGGTATAAAAAATTTAAAACTTTAAAAAATTTATAAAATTATGAAATAAATAAATAACATGTATACATTTTTGGATTTATTAAGATGTAAAATTAAAATTCAACATATTTAATTTAAAAAATATCATTTATAAAATTACCAAATAAACTATTTAGATTGTCTTAACTATCAAAATGTCAGATTTAAATTGCAAATATTTTAAAAAGGCATATTATTTTATAAATACATAGCCAAATACATATGTATAATGCCATAACCGTCAAAGGGAGTCTTAATACTTGGTGATACTACCAGAAATGGATATAATTTCTTATGATATTCTTAACATGTTATTAAAGATAATTATAAAATCCTAAATTGTGATAAAATAATTTAGTAGTCTTCTTATTTGGATATAAAATATTATGAATTGTTCAAAAGACATATTAATTACTTTTGTGCAAAGCATAAATCAAGGTTTGTAGCAAATATTATTTGATAAATTTTAGACTTTACCAACTTGTAAACTAACTTGATTATTTTTAGTATAATTCATCTTTAAAATATATATATATATATATATATATATATATACATATATTGTAGATGCATATATTATTTTAGTAAATAAAAGTAGTATAAATAGATAAACATATGATAATTAGATTTTATTTTAGAATTTTTTTAAAATATTAATAGATATAAATTACATATTTAGATTTAATTATATAAACCACATGCCTATGGAGACTTCTACTATAATTTGTTTATCTTTAAAATTATTATAGATGCAATCTACAATATAGATGCTTAGGCCCTAAGCCATGTGTTTTTTAAGAAGCTTCCACATAGCCTTTTTAGTTGATAGGACTAATAAAGGTAGGACTAACAACATTCTTAATTTAATCAAGGTCTTCTTTTTGTTTTCCAGTCTTGATTGAAAATTCTCCAATTTCTTTGTATAATTTTAAAATCATTCTAAGTTATTTTTATCTTCTATTTTAGTTCTTTTTTTCTTACATTCTTTTTTTGAAAGTTACATATGAGCATATTTTCTTTTCAAAAATTTATTTAGATTCATAGCTTTGATAAAAGAGGTCTTAAGATAAATTATTGAAATTTTTTTAAAGATATTTTATAAAAAAAATTATAAAAAAATATATTTTCTTTCTTTCTTTTCTAATTGTATATTAACAAACACCTTAGAATTACTCATAAAACATTTTTACATCATTGAGTATTAAATATTTGCTTCAAAGAATTTATTTAAAAACATCATTGTTACATTGTTGAAATAAAGATAAAATAATGTTGTTAACAATTGCATCTCATAACAATAACATTTTTGTAAAACTATAGATAAATTTTCTTTTGTAGCTATGAAATAATTATTTTAAATTGTAAATTATAAACACGTATTTTTTAAAGAAAAACAGGATGCTAATTGATTTGTAGGTGATAGAAGGCTAATAGATTATATATATATATACACACATACACAACTTAGTTAAATTTAAAGTTTTAAAAATATATTACAGATGTAAATCATTTAAGATAACTAGCAAGATTCTTTGTTGCAAGTGTTGCATCTCAAAAGTCATAATATCTATTACACTAATATCCACAAAATAAATATTAATCAAAAAATTATTTGGGAGGTTTTTTCAAGTCCTTTGCAATCAGATGTAACCATCCACCAAACACAAACTATACACATAAAAAACAAAAAATATACATGTCTTTGTATATTTATTTTTCATACATACATTCATATGTTTTGCAACAGAGTATATATATTTTAGATGTTTTTTTTCGGGCCAAACGTTACGTGGAAACGAAATGGATAAGGCTGGTCCGAGCGTAGGAGCGTCGGGTCGCGTCGCGTCGGGTGGCGTCGCGAGGACAGCGTCCGAGACGGAAAGACGCGGTAGCATCATTATCGTCGACCGAGGAGGGAGCAATCGAGATGAGAGAGAACGAGAGAATGAGAATGAGAGATGATGAGAGCTTCCTGAATCCAACTTCACCGAATTCGCGTCGCTCAGGGAATTGAGGATGTGGTGATCCCCTTTCTCTCACGTCGTCCACACGAGCAATCTCGCCTGCCTGAAATCCCCACCCAGCGTTGCAGGGAGTCTCCATGGCGATGGCGTCCCCGGCGTTGGTCACCTCCACCACTACCACCACCCACGCTGCCCCCGCTCAGGCCTTCGCGCCAGCCTCCTCCCCCGCCAGCTCCACCCAGAGATGCCTGCACCCATTTGCGCTTGTGGGTCGCAGGTCAAGCTCCAGCTGTAAACGTGCCCAGGTGCGGTTTAATCTCACGTTGCGACCAGTTTGAGGTATTGCTGTTGAATTCGAAGGTGGGGTAGTGTTCGCTTCATGAATGAAGGTTGACAGGAGTGTTATTTAGTGTCGTCGAGCTTGCGCGCGTTTTCTTTTCATTACCCCAGGTTGGGAGTACCCGAAGTTTTGATGCGCCTGATTGGTTTCATTGGCTCGGGAGCTGGCACATTGGAGTGTGAGCTAGCCAATGGTAGGGTTGAAGGAATCGAGCTCGTTACAGCAATTGATCAGTCGAACTCAACGGAGTGATCTGAAAGTCAGAGGGGATAGTACGCGTGAGAAAATTTGAGTCTCCTCACGTGGGTTCTTGTTGGAAAGAGCCTGACATTTTTTGTAATGTGCATTGAGAATATTAGTTAGCTCCCGACTGCACCGAGAATTCAAGGGTTTATAACTACGGGCCAAATCTCTGATTTTCCACCAGGTCTTTAATCACAGTCTGAGATATCTCAGACGGCAGTTGTGGAACTGTGCACTGGCGAGAAATTAACTGTTGTTGATTTGTGGCTCGTGTTGGTGGAATCGGTTTCACATTAAATATATTCATAGTCGGAAATTTCCTTTTGGCTGTAGAGACGAGTCTTCCGTGTGTCAGCTGCTGCAGCTGAGTCCGGGTCAGTACCACCTTCAATCCCGAAAGCAGACATTGCACCAGCAAAAGAAGCTCCCCCGAAGCCAACCTGTACGATCATCATCTTTCTCGGGGAATGCCTAATCAATTTTTGTTATAACCTTTCGTATATATTTAATTATGTCGTTTGCAATTCGAGTCTGTTTGCCTCTTCGAAATCTGATCAATTTGTCTCGTCGTGGCAGTGAAGAAAGGACAGATTGTGAGAGTTGACAAGGAAAAATATCTGAACAGTGTAGAGGTAATTTCCGTTTCTTCACAAACTTAAGCTTGGGTGACATGCATACCGATCTTTTATATGACAAGAAGCCATTGTATGTTGCCTTGAATTCCGCTCCAAAGACATAGTTATCTAGTCATTTGCAGAGATGTGCTTCTTTCTGCAAGCTTAGACACACAGATGTTCTGAATGAGGAAATCGCGATGCAGTATCTATCAGTTGGGCATCCCCCTTACTTCACTGGCCTAGATTACATTTATGAAGACCGTGGCGAGGTAAAGAGCGTGCCCATTTTCCTGTTCGTGTGATTTTTTTTTTTTCTTTTTATTTTTTTTCTTTTAATGTACACACTGCCGTGATTTTATTCTCCCACAATTGATTGATGACTGCACTTTCCTCCCTGTGAATCAATTAGTATACCTACTTTCTAAGACTCATGAGGTAATTGTGTGAGCAGATTTTGAACACCAGATTCTTTGATCATGGCGAGTATGCACTGGTATGTTCTCTCCTGTATTCCTAATTTCACAATTTTTATTCGTGACCCAGAACCTTGAATATCTGAGGCTTACCCTGTGAACCTACTTGCAGATTTCATGGGCAGGAATACCAACGAATCCAGCTTGGCTTCCTACGTACATGCTTATCCCGGTAAATCAACACACTGTAGCTTGTAACCGTCTTGTGCACAAACATAACTCTGCCGCCTGAGGTCTTTGCATTAGGATGTGTTTGTAATGCTGTCGTTTGGCATTATAAAAATTTAATTCTAACAATGGGGTTAAGGACAGTGTTGATAGTATTGTATGTCTTCGGATGTCTTTGAGATATGTTCTAATGCCCCGTCCTAAAATGCAGGCGGATAGGCTCTCATACAAGAGACAGTAATCGTCAGCTCCAACATTGATTCAGCTGAGACCATCACTTTCTGTAACGTTCAACTGGGATACTTCTCTCCTGTAATTCTTTCTCCTCCTCAAGTATTGATTAGCAAAATGTGAAGACCCTCCATCTGGGAAATAGTGAAGCTCATACTTCTATGTGGTCTGAACAGTTCTAATGATGTAATGTAGTGTTTTATTCGACGAAAATCCTCAGGATGTACTCTTTGGACAAGACTTAAGTCTTGAATGTAGCATTTTTTCCTAATAGTTGGTTATTTGACGTAAGCTATATAGGTCTGCTGGTGATGGAATGTTCTTTGCAACCCACTGATACTGGACTCTCGTTGACAGTGAAGAAACCTCTTCTTACATCAAATCCGCAATGATCTATGGAGAGGCAGCAACTTGTTAGGCCTGCCTAACTTATTTTCAAACTAAGATAGTCTAAAATAAATCAATTAAGATAAACTAAATCAAGATCAATTTTTTTGAAACAATTCAGATTTTTATAAAAATCTATTAATGTGATTCGAAAATTTGAGTTCAATCCCACATGTATACGTAAATTATTGGTGGCATTTTTTAGATAATATAATGTGTTAAATCTAATCAATATTCTTAGAATAAGTATCAAATCACGTGGAATAAGGATATAACGAAAAATGCTACAAATATTGGAACCAAATTCTTATTGAAGTGATAACTTTCTTACAACTATTTTTTTTAATAATAAAATCTTCACGATTGATTTTCAGAAAAATAATAATAAATAAATGTATTTTTGGAGTATCCCAGAAACGTCATTGCTTTGAAATACCACCTGAATAACATGATTGGAAACAGATATGTTATAAATTTTCTTAACAATTAAAAAATTAGTAAAATACTTCAAATATATGATTAGATGGGTAATTTAATCAAAGACTGGGCATCATCTGATACTTTATTAACTTTGAATATTCTTTTGCTACTGCCAGTAAAGATTTAATCTAATCAAAAGCACGTCAAATAAATTGTTATTGCCGTTACAAAAGTAAAAAATTTAAAATAAAATCCGATGAAATAAATAAATTGCATAAAAATATATTTTTTACTTTTAAGACAAAAAAATTCGTAAAATTATATATTATTTAATAAATAAATTCTATTCTAATTATAAAGCTATAAATCACTTCAAATTTATATCAAATTATATTCTAATTGAAAACATATATATCTAAAAAAGATAATAAAATTAAAAATCTAATAAGATTATATTGATCATTTATAAAATATAAATTATAAAAATTAAAAAAATATGAATATATGTTTTTTACTTATATCAATAATAAATAGATTTTGGGAATAATTAATTTTGGGAATAGTGCCTCAAAGGATGGAAAATGTTATTTGGTGGAAATCTAATAAATATAATCTCTCCTTGATCATGTATGTGTACCAACTAAAAAATGAAGGAAATAGCAAGCCTCTAAGAAACAAGAAGATGATGTCAAAGATGACAACAATTTTTACTTCTAACTTATATGACCCTAAGAAGAGGTATACATTTAGCAGAAAGTCTTAAAAATGAAGAATCTCACCTCTATTAAAACCATAAGCCTTAATTTAATCAAAGAAATGAACATTGTCATATTACGTGCAATCTTGCTTGAGAATGCACTGTATATTTGGCTATAGAAGGTAAATTGAGAATTGCAATAAGAAGATTCTAGTAATTTTAATAGAATTCTAAATAAATCCCAATTAAAATTTAGCAAATATTATCAAACCTTATTCAAATCTAAAAAAAGTCTTCAAGAAATCATAAAAGAAACATAAAAAAAATCTATAAAAATTATAAAGAATTTTACAAAAATCTTAAAAGAAACATCAAAAATAAAAATCTTAATTAAATCCCAAGTACATTCTAATCAAATTTTAATAAAATCCTAAATAAATTTTGATCAAATTCTAACCAAATCTTAATGATATTCTAATAAAATTCTAAATAAATTCTAAACAAAGTCTAATAAAATCCTAAAAAAAATCTAATGTATTTCTAATCAAATTTTAATCAAATTATACTTTAATTAAATTCTAATCAATTTCTAATGAAATCCTAAATTTTAAATCAAATCTTAATAAAATCCTAATTAAATTTTAAATCCTAGATAAATACTTAGTCAATCTTATAATAGATTGAAACCTAAATAACTAATAAATTAATCATAGATTTTAACTCAAAATTTTTATATCTCTCAATTGCTAAATTAAAAATAAGCATTAAAAATTTTAAAAAGATTGAACTAACTAAATAGAAGATAAATTCTATAATATACTTAAGTATTAGGAGGCGTCCTTCTACAATCTTAACATTGAACTTCTAGTGCTAATATCACTTGCAATCACCATCCAATGGTTTTCAAACTTTTCACACTTATTTAAAATTGAGTCTTCTACTAATATGTATATTTATTATTATTATCATTTAAATCCACAAAATGCTACAAATCTTAGTAATACTCACTATTCTTATAAACTATAATTTTTTAGACTCTAATACTTTAAAATTCAATATTCTTCAATTAAATAATTTGATTACGTTAAAACTTACAACATATATTTAATATAATAATAGTCACGTGATTGTAATATTTTATTTATAGATTATCTACCAATCTCACACAATTCTCCAAAGTATAAACTCTTTATATCTTCTCAAAAATCCAAAGTCATTCCAAATCAATCCTAACTTTGTAAAGTCTTTATAAAGTCATTACAAATTCAAATCACTCAAAATCAATGCCTACAAAATTTTTCACTAGTTTTCTTTTAAATCCACCCTCCAATCATTCATAAAATCCTAGAATTGTTGTAGATGCATGGTTTTGTATCTCAAATCTAATTTCAACCCTCATTCACAACTAGTTCTCTATGGGTAAAAATTTTTAATTTTTTTAATTAATTTTTATTGAAAATTACTCTCATTTCTTTTCTTAAGTTGCTTATGTTAATTATTTTTCTTATCTACTTTGTTTTTCCTCATTTATAGCCATACAAACTAAGTAGAAGTTTATTTTGCAAAGAGGCAACATAAACACTTATTAGTTTTACTACTTTCTTAACTATTATCTAAACTTCTATAGTAATTTGCTAAATTTTTTTTCATTAAGTTTTTTTGAAATATAATATTTTATTTCTTTTTTATCTAATATTTGTATTACAATAAAATATTGCAACAACCCCAAATTAGATGATTGTCAAAACAAAACATATCACAAGGTAAAGAATCTCTAAAAGTAGTAAAGAAGTGACTCTAAGTTAAGAATGTCAAAAGGATCCTATATCAAACAAAAAAGGATGGAAAAATCACAAGAAAATATATCATTGCAACTAGAATGATAAATAACACAATTATCAAAATAATATGATAAAGTTATCATTTTGGAGATTGCCAATAATAACCTTAAATAATAAAAATAAGATTATTTAAGTTAAATTAAAGAGAAACATAGTCTAAAATAGGTTTAATATAAATAATGGAATTAGAAATTCTAATGCAATGGTTATTTTAGATATAGTAGGTATTTAAAGGATATATAAATAAATACTTTAGAAATACCAAATAATATATATCTTTTTTTTAATCAATAAAATTCATACTTTTCTTTAGACTTGATAGAATTTGAATTAATATGTATCTTTAAGAAGTAAGAGAAGTAATCTATAACCACTCCATTGAAAAAGAGATGTGATAGCATCAGATCAAAATACATACCAAATTGGAAGATATAGGCATACTAGTAGTTGAGTTGCAATGAAAAGAAGATTCTTGCATTTGTTGCTAATACATTTGGTGGTGACTTATGATATTTGAAGGAAGTCAAATTTGTAAGAGAGAGAAAGGATGCCTTTTGTTTTGGTTGAAATCATTGAAAGTGTTGATAGAAATCAATGTAATTTGCAACCAAGTAGTATGAAAGATCAATAGAGCTACACCACCTTACTTTAGTATGCTTCCAAAAAAATTCAATATAAAGAATATAAAAAATAAAAAGTCTCAATGAAGATTGAAGCATTATTAAAATGAAACTTGATGTAGCATTAATATTATAAAAATTAATGATTAGAGGGCATTTATATATGAGATAGGATTACAACTTTATTTTCAAATAATATTGAAATAATTGATATAGGAGGTATGAAGTCTTGATGAAATAAGAAGTAAAGTTGTTTAAGCTTTTGATGGTTATACTAGGCATGGGGGTTTTAGAGTGCTCTTCACAAATGCTAAAATGAGAGATATGAGAGATGTAAACTTTTAATAAAGTAAAAAATAGAGTTAATGAAATATTTTTAGTTAATCAAAATACTAATAACATTCCAAAGAGCTACTAATATTATAACAAAGCCCTCAACTTAATGCTCTAAATTGATTCTAATTGTCACCTTAAAGTTAAAATCTAGAGTAAAATTATTATGATAGTATTAAAGTTGAATTTACGTACCTTGTGTAATTTAATCGAAAGCAAAGTAGTACACTTTTATGTCCTTTGGGATTGTAAAGACATACTTGCATCCATCTAATTTTACTCAAAAAATAAAAAAAAAAAAGATTTTAGGAAAGTAAAAAAACAAGTTAGATGAAAATAGTAGAAGATAGAAATTAAAAAGTAATCTACTCGCTACTAGAACCTAATACCTAAATAAAGTAGATTGAAGATATTTAAAGCTTGTCCCTTTAAATGAAATAAAGATAAATCAAATGCATTGCTTTAAGACAACCAATAAAGAAAGTCTCAAATATTAGAATCTTGAATTGCAAAGTATAGTTAGATAAAGTAGTAATTCAAAATATAGTTCTTTGACTTGGAATATGTATGTTTGAATGTTATAAGCTATTAAAATTAAAAGAAAGTAGAAGTTAGAAAAAGAAGTAAGTTCTAACATACAAAGAAATTGTTTAAGTTGGCCAAAATAACAAACAATGATTTAGTACAATTAATCATCATAAAAAAAAATACATGTTATTTTCAAATATATTGGCTATATTGTGACAATATTTAAGAAGTTCTTGCATTTTCTTACAATAGCAATTATGTTCATTTTGGATTTTTTATTTTTATTTTTTAAATTTTGATATATATATATATATATATAATAAAATAATTACAAATTCGTAATAATTTTTTTAGGATTTAAATTTTATATAAATCTATATATATATATATATATATATATATATATATATATATATATATATATAATAAAACAGAATAAATTGTAATAATAACATGTAAAAGTAATCTTTGATTTTGATTAAAACATGCTAATTCTTGTACAGACTTACTTCTTATAAATATGTATATATATATAACATCAAAATAAAGACTAAATTTCTATCACCTAAAAGAGTTATAATTTTGAAGAAAATTTTGGAATTAAAATTTTATTAGTATTTTAAACTTTAATTTTTAAAATAAATATAATCAATTTATAAATAGTCTTTAAAAAATAATAAAAAATAAATTTATACAAAAACTTGTAGCTAACAACATTAAATATTTAAATAAATTATAATTTTATTATAATTATTTTAGGAGAAAAAATAGATTTAATATAAAATATCATTAGTAAAAATATTCAAATATATAATTATTACAATATGGTCCAAGTATTTTAAGTAGAAATTATAGTTGTAAAAAATTGATCATAAATAGAAAGTTATATATAAGATCTCATCCTACCAATATTATTTTAATATATTAATTTCTATGAATATTTTTTTAAATATATATATTTATATATATTCTCAAGTATTTGAATTTATTTGAATTTAAAAATATTATTTATATAAGATTAAATTAAAATATAGAGATGCCTTATATTTTTAGTATAAATTCTAAAAATTCTAAAAATAATAATCTATAGATTAATAAAAATAGATCAAGTATTTATATAGATCTATTTTTTTCTATTATTTTTATGTTTAACGTTATTCTTATTAATATAATAAAAACCAAAATATTTACAATAAGACATCCAATCATGTTAAACTTAGAAACTTATTAAGATGCCAAACTAGAAGGATCGATGTTCTCATCAATTTTATTTTTTAAAACTTGAATAATAATTTAACATCTTTAATATTCATATTAATTAAATATTATAAGAAAGCCTTACTATTTTTTTTATAAGAGCTTTAAATAAAGAAATTATTAGATTTTGTAAGTCCTACTTGATATTATTTTTTAAAATTTCGGTAATTAGTATTTGATAATTTAAAAAATAATAAGTATATTATAAATATAATTATTTTTTATTTTAGATTATTTACTATATTTTTCTATAAAACAATTATATGGATGAAAGTATTGGACATAAGTAGGAATCAACTTTATTTTTATTTAAGTATATTTTTAATTTTTATTGATTTTTTAAATCAATATTTAATATATAATATGTTTAAAAATATGATGTACAATGTTCTTTCAGTCAAAGGTATTGTTGCAAATCATGCATCTTTAATTACTTAAATTTTTAAAACATTTTAAATTTGGATTTAGATTTCAGAATTACAAAGGTGTTATTAGACAAAAGAATTTAATTCAAAATTATTAGTTTAATATTTTAGAATCATATGGATGTGCCTAATTTTTATACTTATTATTATTATTTTTTTAGAAAGATTTTTTTTTTTTTTTAGAATATATAATTCTAATAAAATGAATGGCATGCTTAATTGATTTTATGACTCATAGTTTATATATTTTAACTTTGCACTTATAAAATCAAAATTATAAAATGATGATTTTTTGTGAGTTTTGGGATTTTATCTTTTGTATTTTGGGTTTTTAAGTTGCAATTGTATAATAAGAAGAAGTTAAAATATTTTAGATTGATTAATATTAAGGATTTAATCTACTTGGTTTTTGAATTATTATTATAAATATATATTATTTTAATTTTTATTTAATATATATATTTATTTTTAGAATATACTAATTTGATAGTGGAATTAGAATGTTCTATTAGTTTTTAGATTTTCAAATGTAGAAACTTTTATTTTATGGTTTTTTTGTTAATTTTTTAATTTAAGAATATTTTATACTTATCAATTTTAATAGTTTTTATATGTGTAATTATAATGATATCTTCAATAATATATAGTGAAATATTTTAATTTCAAAATAAAATTTTGATTGTATAAATAACTTGCTTTATAAGTTTTTAATTTGCAAGATAAGACAATTTGAATTTAGATTCTATGATTTTGACTTTTATTGTAAGAGGTGATTTGAGAATTTTAAAAACACCATTGGATTTATTTATGAGTTTTTCATTCTAAATACATCATTTTAGTTGTTCTAAAAGTGCATAGATTTGTAGATATTTAGGATTTGATTATTTTTATTTGAGCTAACTTTACAAATAAGTAGAATTTGGTAAGTTTTGATTTGACAAATGTCCATATTTTGGAGGGCTGTACTTTAATGGTGAGTTTAAAATGCTCTACAAGTTTTTTAATTTTTATATATAAGATCCTTAATTTCATAATTTTTTCAATTTATTTTTATTTATTTTGTCTTTTTGAAATTTTGAATTGATTTATTGTCTTATTTGTGATGCTTTTGATTCTAATAATATGTTTAAAATCTTCAATAAGTCCAAAGTTTAAAAAACATGAGTTTTAAAAATTACTAATAATATTTTATATAATATAAAATATATATATATATATATATATATATATATATAATAAATTGATAATAAAATGAGTTTAAGATTTAGAAATTATGACTATATGGATGTTTCCAATTTTTTGACCCCTTTAAATTTAGATTTTAACTTGTCCTATTCTATCCACCTCCTATATTTAATATCTATAATTCTTTCAATATGAATAACTTGCTCTGCAAGTTCTTAATTTGCAAGATATATCAACTTTGATTTAGACTTTAGGATTTTGAATTTTATTATAAAAAGGTGTTTTAAGAGTTTTGAAAACACTATTGAGTCCATTCTTAGATTATCCATTCTATATATGTCATTGAATTGTTCTAAAAGTATATAGATTTGTACATATTAAATATTTGAGCATTTTGAGCTTTGAATCAATTTTAAAAATGGGTAGAATTTTGTGAGTTTTGATTTGATCTATATTCTTATTTTAAATTCTATAAATCTAATGGTATATTTAGAATATTTTATGATATTTTTATTTTTAGATATAAGATCTTTGACTTTGTAATTTTTTTTTGTTGACTTTTATTTTTCTTTATTTTTTAAAATTTTGAATTGAAATATCCCTTATTTGTGATGCTTTAATGGTAAATTTAAAAACTTTAACAAGTCTATAGTATAAGAAATATGAGGTTTTTAAAATTACAATATTAGACTTTACGTATTATATGAAATAATAATAATAAAATTTAAGAGTGAATTCTAACAAAGCTAATAATAAAAATATTTCAAATGCAATCATATCTTCGAAGTTCTATAATGATTGACTTTATAATAATTACTTCAAATTAAATCTAGAATTATTATATAATGAATTTGTTGATTCATAAAGCACAAAGAACTACAATAATATTAAATGAGTAATTAACTTCATTGATTATCTACAACTTTTTAGCCACCAATTGATCAACCACAATTTAGACATTGAGAACTATATCGTAGAAAATTTTAAAAATTGATATTAATTGCCTTGTATCTAAATGTGCAAAGAAGTTGCTCCAAACAACCATTATTGGTGAAATAAAGGTATATAACAACGCCATCAAGAATAATCCACTTAATTGAAAAGTTGTCAATATAATTTAGTGGATTAGTAACCACATAATTGTCTATTTATATTTTAGACTACAATAAATTATATTTGCATTTCTATTATGTTGATTTTCTTTTATGTCACCAATAGTGATTGAAATTTCATATTCTATAGTAATAAAAAACTTACTATGTCAATATTTGAGCTAATATTGTTATTTCTCTTAGTTCAAGTTTTTAAGTGTATATACAATTTAAACTTCAATGTATACTTCTATAACATATTTTATGCAGATTACAATAATATAATGTAATAAATTTAATGAAGATTTTGTTTAAAATAATATTATTTAGGAATCCAAAAAAATATTAATTATTATCATATTAGAAAATATTATATTTACCATTCCATGACATGAATTATGATATGAATTTGTATCAAAATTATCTTTTATAGTTCATACAATAAAAAAGTTTATTTAGATGGTTGAATTTGATTATGTTTAATTATCTAAATTTAATTATATGCTGGCATTACTTTTTGAATATATAAATTTAAATAAAATATTATGTTTTTTTAGTTTTTGTAATAAATATAGAACTTAAATTTTATAATTGGATCATATTATTTTTATCACATTCAAATATGCATACACAAATCTGATTACATTTTAAGACAACATAGTTAATAATAGAACCTTTGCAAATGATAACCAATCTATAATAATCATCAAAATAGACAAAACCTCTTAATATTCTTTTATAAATGAACTGAAATTAAATAACACTAGTAAACTTATATTCAAATATTATAACTAAGTCATGATATAGTTGAAGGTGATATATAGTGAAAATAATCAAAATACAAATTTAAAAAACAACATGACTAAGTTACATCCAAATTTAAGAAACAACATACAAAGTCAAAATCATCTAAGAATTGTAAATAATCATCTAAGAAAATGATAAAATAGCATCAATATGAAGATTACTCTATCAAAACAACTATTTTTTTCATACAAATAAATTCTGAAACTAATACTAAAACACCTAACATCTTTATTATTAACATCTCTAAAATTGCAACAATTGAACAATCTTCAACTCATATTTCATTACTATTCAAAGGCATCATTATGAGTTATGATATCAATAATTTATTATAAAACTATAAATAAGCAAAGTTAATGGATTTTAAAGTATTTGGCTAAACATTGGTATGATGAAAGTTTTCAACCATCCACAAATAATAACTTGATATTAAAAAATTAATATTGTAACAAAAAATTGTTTACATTCAATTTTTAAAACTTAGATTTATTTCATTGATATTTGAGTCAATCATAAAATTTATTAACCCAAACTCGAAAAACTTATTAATCATTCATTAGTTCTTTTCAAAGAACTGTATTTCTTGATTACATCACTCAAAAAAAACAATTGACTGAACACATATACAGCACTTATTCAAATGTTATTCTAGTGTTATCAGACATTGTACAATGTCAGAGATAATTACCACACCCCAATTGACATCCAATAGTTAACTTAACACGAGTATATTATATGCACTCCAAACGAGTTCAATAGAACTATTCAAGTTCCAAGGTCACTACGAAAAGCTACATACCTGATTATTGCAAGCTTCTCAGTTCCATAATGCTGCATAATATATATCTCCAGCCTTCACTCCGCAACCACAACGCATGCCGTTGAAAACCACAAGGCCACACTTGCCAATTCACACGACGTCTGGAAATGCTGACTTGAAGGACACCCTGACTACTGATGCATGATTAAATTGCAAAATGAGATCAAATTCCAAACAGAGAGAGAGTCACATGCACTACAAGGTCAGCCCTGACCGACAAATAAGCACCCCGCAGCTTCTATCATATAGATAGGTGAGTCTGGGTAGCACTTAGGTTTCTTTGGACGCTCCTGCAACCAAAAGTCATTTTGGAATGGAGAAAATTGTCTACTCTAGGAAAGAGAAATTAAATTTGCTGCCAGTAACTGAATGATTACTCCGACACAAAGAGAGAAGGTCCACATCTTATTGCACGAATTCAGAGCCAACAGACAACAAAAATGAGAACTTATGAAGAATTTGAAGATGAAAAAAAAAAAAAAAAAAAAAAAAAAGAAGAAGAAGAAGAAGAAGAAAGAAAGAAAGAGAAGCTTCACACTGGAACCATTACCAAATTTATATGATTCGAGAGTTGGAGGCTCTAAAAATTAATCGAGATTAATGGTATTTTCAGTTGGCTTTTTGAAAGCTTTTTTCAAATACCATGTGAAGAAATGAGGTAATTGTCATATAGCTATCACTAACCTGCTTGTGACATAGAGGAGCAGACTAATTGTGCTTTGGTCACGAAAATAAGCAGCATGGTCACCTTGCCAACCGTTTGGTGATTCGCGTTTGTTAATACCACTGAACTTGCATATGTTTCCAATCTTTCATGATCTCGTGGACTTTCTTAAAAGCGGCCCATCTTCGCACTACAACATTTAAGCCCCGGTAATTTGCGGGGACCTCCTCACAAAGCGCGTCGTCAAATTCAAAATGTTCTTTTGAAAATTTTCTCAATCTCCACTCGATCTGTTGAGCTGCACTCCGTTTTCAAAATTTTATGTCAGACGCTGTCTTCAAAAAATAGTGTCTTCAATTATAGAAGAGATGACATTCTCCGTTTACATAAATATGTAGATTGCACTTAAATTGTGAGCTTTGTACATAAATGTTGAAAAAGACCTCACAGGGATTCCAAACCGACCATTATGACTCAAGAATCGATTACTCCAGACGTATTGAGTATTCCACTACGAACTTCACAGATACAAACTGTTCTCAACCAATTGTTCCGATAGCACGAGGTTAAATATCTCCAAAATTATTATTTACCAAGAAGAGGAATACCTTCACTCCGGCTACTAAGACCCCGCATAGTGCACACTAAACTCCAAGGACGACCCCCTCGAGTGGATTTTGCACCACCAGCTAGCTCTCCATTGTGCTGCCTCAACCTGCGGGCCACACAAATCTTAACACAACCGAGCTTCTTGAATAACTCATTCAAAATACGGAACATCAACTGATCGTAGATGCGTTCAAGGTCCAAACGAAGTTTCTTCACAAACAAGACAAACTTTATGTTACTTCAATGAAACATTCATGTTTCACGCCAGTAGTGCAGAACAGTCTAACCCACCTTCTCAACTCCAACAAAAAAACACTGAAAAGTCATATTTCCTTTTAAATTCATAGGACAGAGAATAGACCTCCTAGTAATATTTGCTGTGGCACCCATATACGTCCTTCGCTTATCGTTTGACAATATAAGGTACACACACCACTCGTTGCCTTCAGCCTCGGCACTTTCGTCATTCTCAGAAGCCTCTGAACCTTTTGTATGCTCTGGATCTTCTGTACCCTTCGTATCTTCTACTCCATCCTTAGGCTCGCTTACCGTTTTGCGAACCGTCTTCCTCTTCAGAGCTACACCCTTCTTAGCCTTAATCTTCGCAACTGTTTTCGCAGGGCTTGTATCACGCTCATCAAAAATTGGTGGCCGTTGAGGGGGAGACCTCATACCAGCGTAATCAAATTCGTCTATACCATATCGACCAAGTTCTTCATGGCTACACCTATTTTCCCCTTCAGTTTGAGAAATGCCAACCGCTCTAACCACTGCATCACTGAACATTCTACACTTCGGTTGACTTACATTTCTTCTTGACCATTTTCCACAAGAAACTAGCTGTGGGGGATGACCTGACGAACAATGTACCATTCCTTCTCCAGTACATTCCGTGTAGTAATTCAAGCATGTGAATCTACACTTCAAACCTACCAAAGACATTTTATTTGACCCAGTTATTCTCCACTCATAACAAGGGTTTAGTCGCAAGGGTCCAAGATAGGTTTGTGCCAGGATCATGACCCTCCGACCCGCTAACATCAGGGTTAAAGTTCATCGTCTACACAAAATCTGAGTAGAATTTGAACTCTTGCATACTGCAAAATGGGAAGACAGGTTCGTGCCCTAAAATTCATATTTCTTTCTCAAAACAAACACACACCAGCGGTGTCCGGCCTTCAACTCCACAACGAGGACTGCATCAGGCTTGACAAACGCGACCCACCATCCCAACACGACCCTCCTGCAACTCCTCGATTTCTTCAATTCCCGAAGCAAACGCACTGCAGAGCTTAAACCCAGAACCTTCCACTCAGCACGCTTGTCCATCAACTAAAACCAACAACAACAACTGGGTTGAAGCATCTCCACCAAACTATCTCTCCACCCAACTAAGAAAAAGCGGCAGCTGCCACATGGTCGTCTTTCGGCAACAAATAAAAGGCAGGAGCCATATCAAAGGTTGCAAATTCTCAAACGGAAAGGCAAAACGTTTCCCCGTCGTGCTATGAAAACAAAGTCACTCACCAGGAACTGTAAAGCTCCCTCGCCGCTTTAGAACAAGGTGATGATGTGCTCATGGGTCACGCGTCCGATCTCCCTGGCTCTCACCATCGCTGCGTTACACTCTGCAAGTACTCGCAAAACTCTATCTCATAGGGAAATTGACGCCCCCTCCAAATCTACAAGCCCCGTCTCCGCTCGCCACTGCGGATCAGTCAGACTTGTGTCTGTGCTTATTGGCTGCTTTGAAGGAGCTGATATCTCATCGCTCGAGGCGCTCTTTGTTCATCCAATCTTGGATGGTTCTCGTTTCTAAACGCATCGGGGAGCCTGTTTTCTGTCCTGCGCGTTCGTCTTCTTCGTCGTCCACTGGGCTGCTGCCAAGTGTCTTGTCTGGATTGGTGCAATTTTTTAAAATTACAATAGTGATTTCAATAATTTTATTGAAAATGAGGATTTTATTTGAAATCACTATTTTTTTCCAAGCTGGTTTATTTTTGTCCATACTTTGGCTAAACCAACTTGGACAAAAATAGTTCACTATTGTTTTATAGCTCTTTTGCATTTTCATAATTAAAATCAATTGCATCTACTAAGTTTTTGTATTCATTTTTTGTAGAAAAAAAAATTCTCATTATTTTTTTCTCAAAATGTGGAAAAATAAGAACTCTGTGGAAACAATTTATAATATTTGTGATTAGAATATTTCATCTGTTTGGACCTAATTAATTATCAAACAACATCATCATTAAAGGTGCCAGATATAGAAATTTATATATATATATATATATATATATTAAAAATTGAAAATTTTAAAATATCAAACCAAAGATCAATTCTGTAGTGGAACACAAAATAAAATAAATAAAAAGTAACTATTAATTATATTTAATTACATAATATTTAAATATATAAAAAATACTTGAAAATGATTTGATTAGTAATTTAACTTGTGTAAAATATTTTACATTTAAATAAATCAGAGATTAACTTTAACATGTTGTACAATATATATATATATATATATATATATCTCAACTGCTTCTAAACACAATATATTTGTCGATTTGGATTGTAACTACTACTTTGCCACTTGATAGCATACAACTATTAATTTTTGATGGTAAAATTGTATAATTGTAAAAGCCTACACAATTATCATACAACCTAATAAGACATGTACTATCAAGTCAATTGGATTTCAATTAATAAACAATCTGTTAGTAAATTTTAATTAAAAGCATTAATTATTGTGAAGGTAGATGAAGAATTACAAATAAATTAAACTTCATGAATTTTTTAAAACTAAACTTTAAATTTAGAATAAAACGAATATTACAGTAACAGATACTTTTTATAAAATTAATGATGGGAATTTTTAGTAGATAAATTAAATTTAGTAGTATAATAAAATAGTTTATATATTTAGTGAAATAATCAATATTTTACTATATTTTTATTAGAATACTTTTATTTATAAATAAAAAATAGTCTATTTACTTTTGTATTAAATACTCTCTTTAACTTCAATAACAATGACTTTATAATTATTATTATTTTTTATTATTTATCTATCATATTGTGTGTAATATTACATATACATAAGAGCATAAAATGTTATTATTTTTCTTTGGAAGTACTATATTAAAGCAAGTCATTTAGATGTAGATTTAAGAATATTGTAGTTGTGTAGATTGCTAACTTTGTCATGGTATATTATTGCTATTGTAATAGATTAGTTATAAAAATTCCTAAGCCAAAGATATTTGAAAAGCAAAATATAAAAAAATTATAGCTAGTCTTTTGTTCATCTTATTTAATATAGATATTTTATCCATTGTCACTTTTAAGATAGTTGTAATTTGGCACAAGAATTTAATTTAATTTCTTTTAAAAGAATTTCTTACATAGTTGTTGCCATTTCAATGTAATATGTTGCTCCTGTAATGTTGGTAAAACAAGAGCTTAATAAAAGTGCTAGTATAAATGCCAAGTGTAGCCAAGTCTTAGTATAATAAGACATGAAGGAGTGGCAAAAATTACTACTGCAATGCTAAAGTGTATGGGCATCATGTGTTAGGCAAGTGCTACTCCAAATTCAATAAAATGCATCAGAGAAAGAATGCATGTGGGTTCCAAGCTCAAATTTCTTAATATTCAAGATCAATAAGGTATTGTGGTTCAATGGCATGGACAAGGATTGCAACTTTGATGGAATGTTGCAACATCTATTAAAATATTACCAACTAAATATTGAATTACCTTACTTTCTTTCTTTGCAACATGAAGTTGTCTTGTGATTGAAAATTGTTTAGCATACAAACAAACACTTCTTATTTTAATATATATATATATATATATATATACACATACACATACATATTCTTTAATATACATACATACATACATACATACATACATACATATTATATGAATATCTAGTACCATCTTAATTCTTAAAAAGAATATTTAAAATACATTTAAATCCATAAATAATAACTTCATATCTTAAAATTTATCATATTTATATGTAATACAATTGAACCTCTGTTAATTTATATGATATATTGCAAAGAGAGGAAATAATTAGCAAAAAATATAAAATATTAGAGTAGGATTGAGATTTGGCACAATGACACATGACTCCTTCCTCCTCTTCAAAGTGCAACCCTTCCACTTCCTTTCACAATTGATATTTAACAATGAAAAAATCCATATTCACGCAACCCTTCTCCTCCCTTCAATAATTTTCAGTTGAGAATGAAAAAAATCCATAATCACATTAAAAAATTCTCAATATTCGTATTAGACATCAAATATCAAAGATATTAATTACATGCCTTATTACCACATTTGTTCCATAACAAGGTATCAAATGTCAGAGGATATTAATTTCAGGGGACTACTTCTCAGAATTTCAACATAGATAGACAATTTCAGATTTTTTACAAAAAACTGTGATTTGAAAAAAAGTATAGAAAATCAAATAATTAAATTTCAAAAAAACGATTGCATGAAGAATAAGAAGCATGAAGAGGAGACAAATATGGGCATAATCGTAGATTGTGTGCGTTCATCTTCGCGGAGGGAGGTTTTGTCCGAGTCTCAAGCATTTCTGCATGCCATGCCATGCACAGAGGGCGTGATGGCCCATCGCCACCAACCTCTCTCTCTCATGATGCTTCGAGCCTCGTAAATCTTGAATTGGGGGCCACTCCCCATCGCCGCGTTCCGATCATACCTTCAACCAGCAGCGTTGTTAATCCTGAATCCCTCTTTTCAACAAAAGTTGTGTCTCGAAATTTGGGGTTCTATGGGATGAGATTGAGTTTTCACGTCGGAGGGCAGGCACCTCGCAGCGCACAATTACGCGCGACGGACCGTTGTGGGGAAGGTACCGAGGCGCAAGCTTCGAGCTTTAGTGAGATATGAAGGTTCTGCGGCGTGATTGATCGTTGAAGAGGTGGTGGAATATGGGGGGATGAAGCAAGCGGCATGGCGCTGGGATTGTGGAGATTTGAAGGGGAATCGCGAGAGGTTCTGTATGGCTGTCGCAGAGGAGCATGAGTGATGGACGCATCCGAATTGGTGCTTTGGAGTAGGTCCTTGAGGGCAGGGTTCCTGGTTGCGACCGTTCTTGGATTGGTGGTGGTGAAGGGAAAGAGCGTCATCTGGAGTGTGCAGAATGTGGGTGTTCTATGCATTGGCAGGGCCCATCGCATTGGGCATGGTCACGGGTGTGTTGCAGTACTTCGCTGCCCGCACTGTGCCCTTGCACGTCCGTGTTGTTGTAGGTTACGCTTGGTTGTGCGCCATCTCTATCATCGTGCTTGTGCCCGCTGACATCTGGACTGTAAGCAGTTTTCACACTCTCTTTTTCATTTTGGATTTTACTCTGCAGAACAGATAGTGTCTGCACTTTTGTTCTCAATATTTACGACGCAGCAGGGCGTTGTTGGTCATGGGATGGTTGGTATCCAGGTACACACTCTGCATGTGTGCATTTCTGGATTCCATTCTTTTGGATCATACCCTTCTTAAACTGCTTGGGGCTATGTCAAACATTGGAAATCTCCGTCTGAATTCACGACACGTTGTTCATTTTTTTTTCCCACAAGTCGAGATCCAGTTATGTAATTGCATTGGTAAAATTTTGAGGTGTATTCAGTTTTGGAGGACCTGGCGAGTAGGGGTTTTTGTTGTCGAGATTCTCATTTTGTGTATTACAAGCATATACTTCATTCGCTCACCGCCTTGGGGTTACGTTCCCACCTTGTAGTTGTTCTCTATTAGGGATGGTATTTTGGAGACGAGCTGGACCTGGAAGGGCATCATGCCCTTGATGCTAGAATTAAGTTTCAGAAGTTCCATCGTTTTCCATTAGATCTTCTACTATTCTTTTAAGTGTATAGTCGAACCTCCACGTGGTTGTTGATTTGTTTTTCCAATTCAAGTTGTTCTGCGTACTGACTAATTCTGAGTATCATCTTCGGAGCTTCTGTTTAGATGTGTTGGTAGACATTTCTCTCCTTGTCATTTGGATTTATCGATGGTTGTAATTTTACGAGGCAGACTGTTCATTTGCCTGACCGTAAGCCTAGCATTGCTACATTATGGAGCTGGTCATATTGGAGCACTTTCTACCTTACCTGGTATGTACGTTGCAGCACATTCTAGAAGTAGCCTTCATTTTGAATTTTACTATTTGTTTTCCTTCCTGTTGGATTGAACCATGCTCAGCTCATAATTACAGATGATGCTTAGACTTTTCGTATGAGGCAGGTTTGTTGTGCCGACATTACAGGGTTACGAGGACGCTGGGGATTTTACGGTGTCAAAGAGACTGAAGACAAGCATTCATCAGAACTTTTCCTTTTATGGGGCTGTGGGATTTGTTGGGAGTGTGGGGGTTCTGATTATGATCTTCATGAACAAACTACACTGGTATGGTCCACACCATTTCGTTTCACAGGAAAGTGGTGATCTGATTTCTAGAGTCTCCCTGATTTCTTGTTGTTCGGTGCTCCTCTCGCGATTTCTTACATTCTAGCACCGACACAGAGATGATTGGTGCTGCTTGCTTCTGTAAAACTATGAATGCCGTTCTACATATTTATTTCACCTGAACCCCTGTTCCTTGTGTGCATTTGTTTCCAGGGATGGGCTTCTAGCATTAGCAATTGCCTGCTCCAACACTTTTGGACTAGTTACGGGTGCATTTCTTCTGGGTTTTGGCCTGGTAGAAATCCCTCGAAGCATGTGGCGCAATGCAAATATGGAGTATCGCCAGAAATACCTGACTCACAAAATTGCACGATGTGCCGTCAAGCTGGATGACGCTCATCAGGAGCTGTCCACTGCAATTGTTGTAAGCTCTCAAAGAGGCTACTGACTTGGTAATTGCATTTTTTGGATTCAAGTTACACACACGGGACAGCTTCCTTTTACTTGTGGTCTGATGGAATGAGTAATCTTGTATTTGGGGAGGTATTTTCTCCATCCCTTGAGTCTATATTCAATTGTCCTTGGTTCTAACAGGTACCGGCTTATTGCTAGATGTCTGAAAGATTAATAGTCATTACACCATTCTGGCAAATCCCTGTTTGGAGTTTCTGTTAGTCAGCCTTGAAATGAACATCTATAGATTTCAGGCTTGTGAGTGAATTTAAAACTTTGAGGATGCTATCTTGTCGAGCAACTTTTAATCTTATTTTATGTCTACTCGAATAGATTGCACAAGCAACTTCAAATCAGATGCCAAGCCACGATATACTACGGCCATGCATGGATGTAATCGATGACATGATGGTGGAAATGGTTAGGTCTTTGCGTTTACCCTTGAGTTCATGCAAAGAAAGGCCTCGTAGATGAATATTAGTTGATCTTCTGCACAAATTGGCACGATCTTAGATGTTTGTCTCTACATTCGTGTTGAATCATGTGCAAGCCAGTTTTTTGCAAGTCAAGTGATAGTTTGTTAGTGCATGTAGTTTGAGCGCAGTGGGTGTTGTTCATGTGGTCATTGAATCTGTTTGTGGGTGCCACAACAATGCACACTATGCTTTTGAATCTGATGGCTGTGAGGATCCCAGTATAGGGGAGACCCAGCATTCAAGCCATCTGGTGGAAGAATGGGTGAAAACGATATGGACTATGATCAGAATGAGAAATCGATGGCTGCACTTCGAAGGCGTCTTCGTAAAGCACAGAGTGCGTACTATCGATACAAAAGGTGTTAGTTGTTACTTCCTGCCTTATTGTTGCAGTAACGATAGTTATGAATCAGATCGTCGATGACTGCTTGTCCTACCTGTACTTGATTCGATATTTTAGCTGGTGGTTTCCCTTTGCAATCACGGTAGCACAGACAACTGTACACAGTGAAGCTCTTTGCTGCTTAAGTAACTTAGAAGCTTGCAATGAGGGTTCTGAAGCCCAGAAACTTATGTCAATTCTGCTGATGGTGATAATAATCTGCCACTCGTTTTTCTCTGAATGATCAGTGACTACACGTTATATATTTGGGAGGCACTTGAATTGGAAGAGATAGTGAAGAATGTTCAGCGGGGGAGTAATACAGATGGGTATTTATTCAGGCTTTTCCTGCACTGGTCGCACGCCACCATCTAAACGAGTCTTTGAACAGAATTATTCCATTCACAAAACTCGATAGGCAATATGATCTTTCTCATTCCATTGCAGTCTTAGAGTTTAACATTCGAATTCTGTATTCAGATTTATAATTGAAAATGACTGGCCATCTGTTCATAGTTTTCTATTCGAGATTCTCTTTTTGTTGCAGGCGATTTGTGTCGACAATTCGACCACAACGTACTGGCCCCCTTGCTGATTTTCTTGATAGAGCTGGTAAGTTTTCTATTGATGAATTTGACCCGTTTTGTTGTTAGAACATATGAGCAATTTTTATAGTTTTATTATGACGGCCATGCTTGAATGTGAGTGATGCGAAGCACGAAGTACGAAGCACTGACATTCGTACAACCATGCCCTCTCATCCAAATCGCTTCAGTATTGTGATGTGCATGTTTTGACCGCGATTGGATTTCTCTGTAACTCCGACCTACGGTACTCGTGAAGTTATGTTGCCATTTAGTAAGATGTTTTGTTGATTTTCTGAAACTTCTTTGTAGCGGCGACTAATTTTCTTTCTCAATTATGAACTTGGTTGCAGAGTATGTGTGGTGCTCGCAACTTAAACAGTATGTGGTTAAAATTTCAGCTATATTTCTAGGAACCATGTCTCTTGCAATTGTGATGGCTGAAGCCACCCTTATGGTCGAAGCAGATCTTTCTCTCTTGTCTTTGCTGCTCAGAGCGGTTGGAAATTCAGAAATACTGGTACAGGTTAGTCATCATGGCTTTCGCACTGTAACCGACACAGCGTTGGTTATTATATTTGTTTCATAGGCTGATGGAAAAGAATAGTTTTAATGTCAATTTTTTAAAAATTCCATAGCGGACGTTCTTTGAACTGATGGGTGGATGTGACTTCAGCCAGATATGTCTTCAATCTCAACCCCTGTGGAAGAGGTGTTGAGGCAGTTTTGGCTTAGTATGAGACGAATCGTAGTTCTTAGCTCCAGTCGTTAGAACTAATTTGGAAACTGTCTCTGTCTGATAACGACATCGTGGCTACTGTATCGTTTGAGCAGTATTCTACGCGAAAACGTACGTTTGTGCAATGTGCTGCAGGTGGTTGCATTTGTACCTTTGGCATATATGTGTGTGTGTACGTATTTTTCTCTTATCAAGTTGGGAATGATGACAATTTATTATCTAGCGCCAAAGCAAACTAGCTCTGTCAGCTTACTCATGATTTGCTCGTAAAATAACTTACTCCTTTACATTCTTTCCTTCTCATGTACTTGCCTTAGTCGAGAAAGGTAATTTTAAGCACTTCACTCCCTTGTTAATTAGTAGAAGGCGGTTACAAGTTAACAACATTTGACATCATGCCATTTCTCACCTGAACTACTGCAACTAAGTCGTTGCGATCCCAGTTGCACATCAAATTGCTTAAAAATGCTTCCATATTTAATGTTTGTATAGCTGATAACTCGCTATTGAGAATATTTATCATGCTGTAGATATTCCGTGTGGTATTTTGTTAGCCCATAACTAGTTAGAACGACATCAGTGGTATCGTCAATTTGTGTAATAATCCTTCGAAGGGTCTACTAAGACTAGTACAGCTGGGCAATGACTTGTTTACGTTGAAAGAGTATTTGGTTGTGATCGCAGGATGATTGCGAGGTATGCAGCACCCCTCTGTTACAACTTTCTGGGCCTGATCAAGCTCAAGAATGCAGACGGAACCGATCAGAAAACTGTTTTTGAGGATGCAAGTATAATTCCTTATGGAAACTTTGGTGGTTGAAGCATTCAGTTGACGATGGAGACTATTAGTTTTATGATCTTGTGCCCGCTTCACTTTTGAGTCCCTGATTTTCAAGTTGAATACTAGAATGCAATTTTAGTGAAAGTCTTTTACAAGATGATACATCACTTCCCTCAATTTGGAGTTTTTTTAGAAGCTGATTGTGACGTTATTGGTGGATGCAGAAAATGGGTTCTATGACTGTAATCCCCTTCATTGGAGATGAAAGATTCAACACTTTCTATCCAATATTCATGGTAATTTACACTGGCTTACTGGCCAGCAATGTCTTGAACCGTACAATGAGTTACTTCGGCAGCTGGCGATATTTTAGAAGCCGTGACGCTGAAGATGGTCAAGGGTTTGATCCGTTGGGTCTTGTCATTCTCCGTAAAGGTATGTGAATCTCCAATGGTGATCAAATTTATTTACCTTGGTTAAAGGTCGGTTGTGAGTGAGTTGTTTCTCACCACTTAGTGGATAAGTGAAAATTTGATGAAGTGGTATACATTTCACGTGCAACGATAGTCTTTCATCAGTAAAAATATTAACTGCCAGGTTAGAATCTATTGTCGTGGACCGTGGAAATTGAGGTTGAGGCATTTGGGTTGTTCTACACTACCAATGTGAAGTATTGTATGTTCAGGCTCTTTTTGTACCCATTTATGTTTGCTGGCGTGCAGAGCGGTCTTGGCTTCAGCAGGGTGCTGTAGTAGGAGAGAATGTTGTGCCCCTAGCTCGCAACTTTGGCAGCGCTGAATTGGACGTTGAACCTGAGGGAACCAATATGAAGGTAATTACTCGACCTCGTGCTTATGGTGACGATAATATTTCAATTGAGGACTTCGTTCAGTCTCAAAATGAAGCAACTTTTCAACACGAGGATCGGTCCATACCGTCAATTTCCATGCCAAATAAGTCGTTAGACACGACGTATGTGTATCTCCAGGGAATGAGCATTATAAATACATTCTTTTCTTCCTCATTGATTGTCTAATCATAGGAGTGACTTGTGCCTTGTGCCCTGAAACTGCTGGTGCTGTTTAAATATGTCAGCCTTCGGCTCATCTCTGCATCGTAGTTTCGTAAATCCTCCCGTAATATACTGATAAGACGTTGTGTTGCAGAAGGCAACTTCTGACAAACAGGACTTGCAACAGAACTCATCTTTGATTAGTGCATACAGTGCACCACCAGATAAACACGAAGGCTCTGCTTATTATCAATATGGACGAGTGAAAAATTCCCCATCTAAGAGTGATATTGTTTCCAAGTACGCCACACTTCGAGATGTTTCTAAAGCACCCTCCAGTGGCAATCACAAGATCCCAAAGAGAGAACCTTCTGGTAACAATATCAGAGACCCTTTCGAAGTGCAACATGGGGAGTTGACGAGAGGGGTGACTCCCTCAACGAAGTCACCGGAACCTCCAGCATCAACTGACTTGCAAACTGCATCGCCTAGAAATCCTCAACAGTTGGATAGCTCAGTTGGTATCAAGTTTCCAGTGAACTGGGACATAATGAAGTCTGGGTGGCAGAACTTAGGAACAAATCGGTTTTCCCCTGAAAGAAATGACACGGTTAGAAGTCCACCACAACCCACTTCCACACAGACACTAGATAGAATTTTCGAAGGCCTGAGAGCAAGGAACTGAGTTTTATATCAAAGGTCCTGCATCTGGAACTACTCTTTCGTGGAAGCTGAATGCTAACGTCTTCCCTTGATTAATGTGCATTTGTGAATACCGAGGTGTGTTCTACAAACCCCAGCTCATCCTTACTCACTGTACTGTTTTAGAATACAGTTTTCTTGATTTTATAATTGGTTTATTGCATGGCATGAAGTCCCTGAAAGCATGGATTATTTGGTGCAAATTTTCATATGTAATTTTTGTGCATATTTCTAGATTTTTGTTCAAAATTGATTAAGGTTTTGCTTTAAATATCTTTAATGGGTCTTCAGGAAGTGCAAGGATGTACAAGATTTGAATTTTATATTTTGAATGATAGATAAAACAAGAAACAAACAAATGATTGTTTGGCATGCAGGGTGTGAGAGGATATCATTAAATTCAATTGATGACATATATATATATATATATATATATATATGTATACATACTAGTTGAACCTGTGTGCCATTGTCATAGAGAATATGCAAAAATATATTATACTAGAAATTGGGTACATCTTCAATATCAATAATAATGAAACAATGTTGTAAAATTGAGCTTTTAAGTATGCATAAGTATACATACTTACATGCATATGTGTAATGAATGTGGTTGTTAATTAATAACATCACATACTTGTGTTATCTTAGAATTGTCATGGTATCATATTTAGAATTTAGAACATTCAATTTATAAAAACTATATGTGAAATGGTTTCATAAAATTATAATAAAACAAGTGATGCACCTCATCAAAATTCCTATTCAATCCAAAAAAAGTCACACAACATCGTTTATTCTTTTATGAGTAGGATATGGAATATCTTAGTGAGTATCTTGTTTAAGGGTTTGCTAATTCTGGAAGAATTTGATTTGGAGTTTCTTTGCAAAAAAGTTTGCCCTTAAGCTCATGGATAATGTGAAAAGGAAATTTTAATCTTTGAAAGAAAGTCTATAAACTTCAACTAGTCAACTGAGGTTAAAAAGTTTGCTATAAGAACAAAGTTTATGTCAAGACAAACTTGTCTTATAACTTTGTTGTACATATAAGTGAATTAGAAATTTTAAATTATTCTAATTCATGTTGATATCACATGGATTTTGTAAAAAATTGATGGTCTCCACATGAAAAATTCTTTTACTTTAAAAAAACCTCTTTGTATTTAGTAATCATTTTATAACTCATATTGCAAAGATTTGTCTCTTATTATTAAAAAGATTTAGAAATAATTTGGTGTTGAATTAGTTGCAGTGCTTTTTTGACTATCATATTCAACAATCAATATTATTCTTGAGCAAAAGTTCAAGACACAGCACACATAAAGGTAACAAATATATGAAGCACAATTACAAAAATTAATAGTTGCAAAAAATGATTTGATTCAAGAAAAATGGATTTTTCTTTGGTATTTGATGATCATCTGCACACTAGTGCTTGAAGTAATAATACCAGCTTTATAAAAGGCAAGGATTATCATTTGAAAATTATATTCATATAGATTTAAATCTCAATAATATTTTTGTCACCAAGTAGGTTCTATATGTTGATAATTAAAGCAGAGCATACTTTCTTGCTTAGAAACACATATTGCTCATGAAAATTTAGCTTCTCCTATTTCAGATTCAAATAATTTTCCTTGATAATTGAATGTCATGAAGTCCAAGATTGTAAAGAATATTATTACTCTACAAGTACAGTCACTTGGTACATGATTGAACAAAAGTATTATGTTTAATGAGATCAACATGAACTTCACAAAAGCATTTGTACTTTGAAATACCTGCCCAAACATTTTATTGCTCATTCTCTAATAAAAATTAAATTTAAAATACTCTTAAGCAAACATCAAACTTCAGATCATCACATTCTTTTATTAAAAAAATAAAGGCTTTTAGGATTTCCACCTATTTGCTTCCACATTTGGTAATACTATAAGAAAAGAACCTAGTACTTTTAGATTAGTCCATAAAAACAAAAGAAGACTTATAGTGACCTCAACGATCACTTGAAAAGTAGAGCAACAAAAGACACTAATCACATCACACCCCATTATTAAGAAAAGAAAGGAAACAAATCAAATCTATACATGCAATCAAATACTTTTAAGAAAGATAAATGGTTTAAAAATTCCACTCACTTGTACATTTTATTCTCAGATCTTCAAAGCACTCTTTTTTGTAAAAATAAAAAATAAAAAATAGATCTATTGCCACAAGTTTTGTATATGCAAAAATTAACATATATTGAGATATTTGTTGACATCATATTAACTACAATATAAATTTATACTCAGTCATCTCTTCAACTCCTACAATCACTCTTGTACTTCTAAAAGAGGAAATTTTTATTTATTACTTATAAACTTATGCACATAATTCAAATAATTATTATTCAAAATAATAATCTCTATTAATATGAATCCACTCTTGCATAATCCTTGCAAACCTCTCAAAGTGAGCAATCAAGTTATATCTTATTATACAAAATGAAACAAAATCACTTCAATTTTTTTAATCATTGACCTCATTATCCAACTCAAGAGAAGAATATTTTTGTAACATTGAAGAGGATACAATCAAAATTTGAGCTTTACATAGATGCTTCACATATCACGTAGTTACAAAAAGTTAAGCTTTACAGTTGTTTGTAGCAACTAAATTAGATATGCCTTTTGTACTAAACCAAAGTATATTAAAGAATGGCCAAAATAAGCTCTTCTTTAGAGCTTTTTTCTCCCCTCCTCTCAAAAAAAATACATGCTATTGCTACACTATCCACCTCATGATCAGCTAGCCCGCCACCATTATTCAAGCTAGATTTGAAAAAAACAATCTCTACCACATTTCAAGAAGAATTGAGCTCCAATTTCAACACCACTTTGAACAGTGCTAGTACTTCTGCAATCCAACTGATAATGCAACTTTGCTTGCAACTAAACTATCTTTTTTTGGAAGCAATCCAATCTACATGCAAAATATATCAATATATGATTAACCATAACCAAAAGAATAATAGAATGGTAATACTCTTGTTGCCATGTACAACTTAAAATAAAATGAGCATATGGTATTACCTTCTTCAAAGATGCCTCTCCAACACTTCTTCTTTGGGAGCTAAACAATTCTTCATTGCCTGATTTTCTTCAACATTGATATTTGGAATATATACGTGCCATACCACAATCGAAATACATTAATTTTCAGAAAAGTAAAAAAATATGAATCTATTAATTTGATAGTAAATCTATCAAATGTGAATCTAATTGCAAATATGGAATCAGTGATTAAGGGATATTTGTATCTTACCAATGTCTGCCATAATTACCACTTCCTCAATATGCTCCAAAATTTGCACATATTTAAACATTGAAATAAAGAAATTGAATACATTGTTTTTAATGCTTTTAATGAAAATAAAAAAAGATGTATGTAGAAAATATATTGTTCAACACATTGTTCATCCAAAATTTCATGTTCTATTAAGGCCTTGTGAACTCCAACATTTTACTTTTGATGAAAACAAAGAAAGATGCATATGGTAAATCAAAACACCATTTTGTCTCAATTGAATTGTATATATATACATATAATATAAGAATGATTATTTAAAAAATTATTTATCATTAAATAATACTAAATTTATTTAATTCTACTAATAAATATAATTCAAAAAAATTATATTTTAAAGTTATTTATAAATCTATAATAATAAAATAAATTTATTTTGTTTTTGTTTTTTTATGTTGTTGCAAGGTTTTTAATAAATATATAGTTTTGCAACAAAGATATTGACTTAAAATGATTTCTAAATAATATAATATTAAAATATTAATATCATTTTTATTACTTTATTTTAATTATGAATTAAAAATAAAAGATATTGTAATATAATTGAATTGTATATTGATACCAACTAAAGAAGTTTTTAAGAATCTAAAGTATTTAGAAAAATAATATATTAATAATATATATTCAATTAAATTTTATTAATATTTATTTGCATTGATTTAAATAAAAAATATTCTAGTATTTTTTATTAAATTTATTATTTAAAAAAAATCTTATTTTTTTAAAAAAATTATATATTTTCTTTTCAGATATATATTTTTTATTTAAAATTATATCTATTAAAACTTTAAAAATAAAAATATGTTAAATCCTATAGTAAGTTTTGTAAAGACAAAATATTTTCTAAAATATTATAATATTTATAAGATGTTTATAAAAAAATTTAGCTACTATAAAAGTTAATTAAAAATTTTATATAAATTAATTATATAGTTTCTTAATAATTAGAGCCTTTTATTGAATTTAATAATGAAGATAATTAAATTAAATTATTCTTTTAACATTAGTTAAGTTTACATGGAATACATCTAAGATAGTTGACTTATTAGAACTACCAAAATTTAGTAATAGCATTTGTAAAATTTTTGATATTTAAAATAAATTCTAGCTATCAATATATAAAGGCTCAAGTTACTAGTAAATTTTAAGTTGTTACACATACACTCAAAAAATTGGAGGCCTTTGATTGACTAATTGTTGTTGTCTAGACTCTAATACTTGGCACAATTGCAAGGAGGTTAGGGAGGATGCAATGCTTTTCTATGGTGGTCCTATTGATCAATTAATGAGCAATGTCTTGTGTGGAGGTTTTTGGAAATAAAGCTATCAAAAGAAAATTTTGAATTTGAACTCTATCCCACTCTTGTTTACCAATATTGTTTATTAATATGTTAGATTACAATACATATTAAGTTTAGGATCAAAGCTTTACTTTGTTTCTTTTAAGTTTTTGTAGCATTGGACTCAAAAGTAGTGAATGCATTTGCATGCTATACTTGCATCATTTTTTTATTTTTTATTTTTTATTTTTTTATTTTTAATAAGAAATGATATGCATTCTTTAGTATTAAATTATTTATTCTTTGATATTTACATTACTTCAATCAATTCTTTGCTCCACATTTACAAATGATGATTTTTTACTAGCTTTAACTTGCTTATTAATATTCTTGTGGATTACTAGAAGAGAAGATTTTATCTCATGAAAAAAATTTATGAAAAAAATCTAAGACATGAAAGAAAAGCAAGAATTTAGTTCAATCAATGATTTATCTATGGCCATGCTTAGAATTATCATAATACTATATTATGTAAGATGTTCTATTATTTAGAATCTTATTAACTTTCTGATAGGCATGCTATTCCTCTTCAAATAAATCTGTTTGTAATTTATCAATCTTTATAAGTATAAATATAATTTGAATATAAATTTCAAAATTGATATCAATTATTTTTAAGGAAGAATATAATACTAAGATTAAAAGAAAATTTTTCTACAATAAGACCATAAATAGCTAATTATCAAGGACAAGAATTTGATAAAAATAAATAAACAAGTGAGACTTTTCTCAAAGAAAGATGACAAAATAGAAATAACTAAATATGTATATTAAGAAAGAAACTTGAATGGCTATTGCCAAAAGATAAAAAAACTAGAGACCCTTGAAACTAGACTATAAGCAAAAAAGAAGTTGATAAGAGAAGAAGGCTTCACTCTTGCCTCTATATATACTATCTATCTAGGAGCTACGTGGCGATGTCGTGTTGCAACACGACTATATGGTAAAAATATAAATGGAAAATATTTATTAATATTTAGTCATCTTAGATGTTAGAAACAGTGGCCAATTCCAGTGCCAATATTCAGAGGCCAGTTAATATCACCCCATTGCAAGCTATACCACCGAATGTAACAATAGTGTATGCTCCACAGGCATCATCGAACCAAGTACCCTCCATACCAATGGGACAACCAAGATCATTTTCTAATCTTACATGGAACAAGCCTAGTAAGTATATACCAATGGAGACACCCAATATGCCTGATGGAGGTGCAAGAAGACCACTTCGTTGTTTCCATTGCAGACAGGTTGGTCATTATGCTAGTGAATGTCTCAATCCTAGAGCCAATGACAATTACGTGCTAGTGTGTGGGAATAGTAAGCAGTCAGGGCATACTTATCAACAATGTAATGCCCCGTTTAATTTCAATAATTGGGATCAATAGATCCAAAGCCAGGGAAAAATTGAAGGAATAAATCGAGGTCCTTAAGATTCTCTAGTAAATCGAGTAGAATAAGTGCGAGCTGTTCTTACCAGGAATTGACGAAAGGAAAAAGGACCAATTCAATATTTAGGTGAGTCTGATGTGAAAGGCCAATTTGACCCAATTACAAGGACATTCAATCCAGGTCCTGGTATGGGCCTCTTACCCAATATGAGACCTGACTCAGTTGGGCAATCCAATGAGGTCCCGAATACGGAGGCTTCAGTTCTATTTCAAGCTGTTCCATTCTCTATGCCGTTTCAAGGAAACATCTTTTTCATGGAAAGATCCTCTTAGAGGTGGAAATTCTATGGAAGCGGGTCTATTGTTCCAATTCAAAGTCCAAGGCGGAAGAATAGGGGACCTCACGGAGTTAAAGGAAAGGATAGGAAAAAGAAGGGGACATTCGGAGATCAAGATTTTGGAGTCAGAGAGCTAGCTTCAAGCTCCTTTGAAAGGTATAGAATTGGATTTCATAGGATTTGGCAGGACTTTGCAATCGTTACTCAAAGTTAGCGTTTGTATTGGTGAATTGGATTTTTGCAATAAAGTAAAGGCTAGTACTCTTGATTGTTTTGCGAAATTGGAGAGACATCTATGGTTGAAATTTTAGAGGTGTCTAGATGGTTGAGTATACTAAGTGCATGCAAAAATTTGTGTTAATCTTATGGTACAGATAGAGGATATTTGATCATTAGTATAAAGAGGTATCAGAAGTTGGCATATTAGAGTTGTTTAGGATTTTTGTAATATGTGAGATCTATCAGCTGGAATAAGGTGAATTTTGATACGGCAAGTCAAGGATTCAAAGGCGGAGCTACACACAAAGTTTGAATGAGAATTAACAATCAAAGAAGGAGAAATTGTAAGTTAAAGTTCGTCATCAACCTTCTAGGCGGTGGTCAAAGGACTTCAACGTGGATTTACGGTGTTTTCTTGTAATCTGTAAGTTGGATTGGATTGAACTTCTTGAGTATTTAGAAGACTTGTAAAAATACTAGTGGTAGAAGTCTCACAATAATCGGATAGTCAAATTGACAATTACAGCTTGTCGAGGCTTGCTGTTTAAGGTTAGGATTTAAAAAAATAAAAAAATAAATGAAATAGAAATAAAAATAATAAATAAAAAAAGAATCTATGCTTATAATATCTATAAGCTATTAAAAATAGTATTCTAAGTAGTTTATATTGGAATTAAGCTTTTATATTGAAATCCAAAATAATTTGTGTTTAGATAGTTGAAACACACTAGACTACTTGGATACTTGCAAAACATCGTTTTATCTTTGACTGTCATACGTCCGGTGTGTTCTCAAGCTAGATAGCATGTAATACAACAACGACATTCTATAGGACCTCCAAAAATGTATTGACTTTACACAACAAGTATCTTAACTTGCAAGGTAAGTTTTCTATGTGGGCGCCATATAGTTAGCGTATTCTGCAAGCTATCAACATGTATGGTACGTGGTTAACTTGTTGACCAAGTTTCTAACCTATCAATCAAGTATAAATACATGTAAAGTCAAAGCAGTGTCTATGAAGCTTCTAAGAAGCTACTTTAGAAGATATTATGAAATTAATCTACTTTTACCTACTTCTTCCTATTTATATCACCTAGGTAACAATTACAATAAATATATGTCCATGATATTGCCCCCCCTTCTAGGAATAAGTTCCACAAGGAGTGGTGATTACATGTTGAGAAAGTCCAAGATGCGACAAATTATATTTGCCACATACTTTGATCTTTGTTCTCTTCAAAGATGATTGATAGGGCCTCTCAACTATCAATAGTGTCCCATATCAGGGTAAGAAGACCACCATGTTATTTGATCTTTGTTGAGGTCTTGATAACTTCCTTCAAATAAAATACTTGGAAGACCATCAAGATTTGTTCCTATCTTTAGTAAAATCACCAAACATTGGGAGTCCCCTCCAAGGTCGTGATACCAAACGCGTTGTATCTTGCCATTTATTCGAGGAAGAACATGTCGTTCTTAAGGATCTTCATCTCCATTACGTCGTCTTAAACATTGTGACAATCATAATGTCTCATCAAACAGGTTAGCAAACAAAGGTTCTTCAGTCGAACCCATTGGTTGTTGGTTCTCCATCTCCTCAGCATCACAACTACAAAAAAACTACAAACAAGGATTAAAAGTAGAATGTTATCTTATTTAAATCTTGTTTCTTTTATAAGAGAGATTTTTATTTTGATTTTGATGGATGTCATCAATGAAAAGCTTCCACCACCTTTTTTGTATTTACAAGATTCTTTATTGGCTCCCATGTACATTCACTAATATCATATCCGTGTCAATGGACAAGATATTCTAATTTATTTTAACGCCGCCTTGAATCTAGGACTTCTTCCACTTCGAAGTCTTCATTATTATCTACTTCTATAAGAGGAGGTAGAGCTTGTCTTCTTCTTGGTATGTCCATTGTCTTATATGATTCAAGAAGAGATACGTGGAATACTGGATGGATTTTCATTGACTTTGATAGGTATAAACAATATGCAACTTGATTGATTTGTACAAAAATAGAAAATAGTCCAAGTCTTTGATAGACCAACTTGTCACAAGAACAAATGGTCTTGATATTGTGATGAAAGAACTATACCTTGTCACTCATGTGGAATGGTGGTTGTTCCTTTTGATAGACATCTGCATTCATCTTTTGTTGTTCTTGAGCTTCTTTTAACTACACCTTCATTGTTGCATGTAGGTCTAACAAATGATTTACCAAATCTTTTGTCGCACGATTATCAACTTTTGAAAAGTCAAAAGTATCAAGTCATGGATGATAACCATAATTGGCAAAGAAAGGTGTTTATTTTGTAGAAGAATATATCTTGTTATTATAAGCAAACTTTGCCAATGGCAAAAGAATTGTCCAATCATCTTGTTGGTAGTTGATGGTACATCTTAAATATTACTCCAAAACTTGATTAACATGCTCTGTTTGTCCATCAATTTGAGGATGGAATACCAAAGATACTTTTATATCCACTTTTAGAATCTTGAAAAGAGTCCACCAAAATCTTGATACGAACTAAGTTCTCTTATTGGATATAATATCCTTGGGTAATCCATAACAACGATAGATGTTGTTAAGAAAGAGTTTAGCTGTTACTCCACATATGATAGATTTTGTACATGATATAAAATATGCCATCTAGGTAAAAATTTCTATTATCATGAATATAGAGTCATAAGAACTTGAGATTGGAAGATCTATGATAAAATCCATAAAAAAAAAAGACCATGGTTGTTCTAGAATAGGTAATGGCTGAAGAAATCTATAAGGTAAATGATGAGGAGTTTTTGATCTCGAGCAAACATCACTAGATTGTACAAAATCTTTGACTGCCTTTCATATTTGAGGCCACCAAAAATCCTTGGGTATTAGTTCCAAAGTTTTATTGTATCCAAAATATCTTGCTCTTGGAAAGTCATGACGAGCTTGAAGAACATGTAATCGAGCTTCACTTTCTGGAACATATAGGCGTCTGTCAAAATATAGTAGATTTTTCTTGAATTCAAAATTAAAGGTATCATGAGACTTTGAAGGATTTTTCTTAATATCAAGAAGAAGATCAAAAGACATATTTGACTAAACTTGCTTAATAAAAGTTGAATCAACAGTTAGTATTGATTTCATTACTTGAAGATGAAGATGCTCTAGCTTCAAGAGAATTATTTGTTGCTGATCAAAAGTAGCATCTCTTTCCTTTGGTGCGAGGTAAGATCGTCTAGAGAGTGAATCTGACAAACCTTGTTGTTTCCCTAGTTGATAAGTGATCTTGAATTTGAATCTTGACAAAAATATACTTCAACAAACTTATTTATAATTCAAAATACGTATTAATATAAAATATTCAAGATTCTTGTGATCCGTACATATAGTGACTGGATTAGGAGCACCTTTTAGATAATAGTACCATTCTTGAAATGAATCCATGATTGCAAGAACTTCTTTGTCATGGATCTTGTAGTTGATCTCGGCTGTTAAAAAGTTTTTAGAATGAAAAGTTAATAGATGAAATTTATCATCTGTTTCCATTTGTGACAATACGGCACCCAAAGCAAAGTCTGATGCATTTATTTTTATAAAAAATGGCTTAGAAAAATCAACGCAATATAAGATTGGTGCAGAAACAAAGGCTGTCTTCAAAGCTTCAAATGCTACTTCCGCTTCTTGATTCCATTGAATTTTGTCTTTACAAATCAAACATATAAGTAGAGATGCAACTTGAGAGAAGTTTTTGATGAAGATTCAATAGTAGTTGGCGAATCCCAAAAAACATTGGACATCTCTTACCATTATTAGGTTCTTCCAATCTATAATAGCTTGAATTTTTTTAGTATCCATCATAAGTCCAACATTTGAAATGATGTATCTTAAAAAGTTGACTTGATTAATGTGAAATACTCACTTTTTTAACTTGGTATAGAGTCTTACATCTCTTAGTTTTTGTGACACATGACGAACATAAAGTTCATGTTCTTTTGTGTTCTTAGATTAGATTAAGATGTTGTCTAGATAACAGATAATAAAATCACCTAAAAATTCTTAAAAGACATCATTCATTAAATGTTAGAATGCTGCTGGTGCATTTATAAGTCCAAAAGATATGACGTTGTATTCAAAATATCCATACCTTGTTTGAAATGCAGTCTTCTATTTATCTTATTTTTTGATGCATATTATATTATATGTTCTTTATAAATCTATATTTATATAGATCTTAGCTTGATTCAACTGATCAAAGACTCCAAATACCAAAAATAGCTAGTACTTGTTCTTGATGGTGATTTTGTTGAATCCTCAATAATCGACACACATCCGCAATGATCTATCTTTTTTCTTCACAAATAAAATTGGAACTCTTGTTGGAGATTTGGAATGGCATATGAAGTTCTTAGCCAAATTTTCTTCAATATACTCCTTGAGTTCAACTAACTCATTTTGTGATAAATTGTAGATTAGTCCAAATGACAATTGTGCTCTTTCTTGAAGGTCAATTGAGTAGTCATAGGAACGATGTTCTAAAAGAGTATCAACATTTTTCTTTTTAAATATATCTTGAAAATCTTGATATTGGCTTGGAATGCCACTTGAAGTCTTTCTACCAGTAGAAACAGATGTGACATAAATGATACAAGGTGATCTTTTTTTTGCAATTTACAAGAAAGCTCTTGCACCTAAAAATACAAGTTTAATTGTACTAAACTTAAGTCTTTCTACTTGATTAACTATGCTCTTAGTTATACTTTGAGAAAAGTCAAGACTACAAGAAGTTCAATCTATTTTAGGGTTATATTTTTTTAGCCATGATAAATCTAAAATGATTGGATTAGAGAAAGATCTAATGATATTAAATATTACAAAGGTCCTATGATCATTAGTTGCTACTTCTATAAGAAGGGTTTCATGAGTAATATCTCCTAAAGACAATGGATGACCATCTATGACTTCTACATGAATAGGTTTAGTTTTCTTCACTAAAAGTATGTTGTGTCTTTTAGCAAATTCTTCATCTAAGAAACATGCTGAGGCTCCTGAATCTAACAAGGTAAAGGCTTTGTGATGTTTAGGTCCTAAAATAATATTTATCGTAAAACAAGGAGAGGGTTCTGAGGAGAGAATAGGACCTTCAATAAGTGTTGTATAAGGTTCTAGCCACATGGTCCCTATTATAGCTAATTTTTTTTTTTCTAATATACTATCTTCTTTAATAGCTGTACTTCTCATTTTATAGTTGCGTCACTTCTTTTGATAATGTTGAGCAGTGTGCTTAGGTTTTCTACAATAAAAGTATAATCCTTCCTGATGACGACAAGTATTTTTTTATTCAATAAAAGATTTAAAATGTACTACATCAATTTGCATATCTTCTACTTTCGAATGTATGTGTTGAAGAAATGTTGGTATTGCCATTGAATTATAGTAACGTTGAGGTCCACTTGTACAGTTCTCAAATTGAAATTAAAAAATACGATTGTCGCACTTCACATCAAAGTTAATTACTTGACTCAATGTTTGAGGATCAAGTAAATTGAGCATTAATTTTTTTTTTATGTCATATTATAATCTATAGAAAAATTGGCTAACAAGTATAGCATCATCTTACTTAATATCAGTTATAAGTTGTCAAAATTAAGAAGCATACAATGCTACTGATCAATTGCCTTATCGCAAAATATGGATCTTATTGGTTATGACATAAATTGCATCATGCTCTCCATACATAGGTCAAAATTCTACCAAAAAAGCCTCTAGATTATCCAATATTGGATCTTTTTTTTATAAAAAAGATAAAAACTATGATAATCTTGAACCTAAAAAAACTATACCAATGAATCTAACTTGTGATCTTAGAGTTGAATAGCTTTGGTATTGAAGTTCAATAATAAGTTGTACTTGATTGATAAATCCTCTAAACTTTGATCTAGTGCCATCAAACCTCTTAAGTAGGGCAATTCTTGGTTCTCTAACATTGGAAGGATTTTCCACCATAAGAGAAGGGATATGATTTGGTGCAAATATTGAAGCAGCTTCAATCATTTCTATATCTTCACTTCCTGCCAATCTTGTTGCTCCTTATGGTGGTAAATTGAATTGATACATCGCAAGCATTAACTCTCTCAATTGCTCTTGTATTTGTGCCATTGCACTATTCATTTCAGTAAATTCTACCATGATAACACTTAAAAAAGAGAAGATGTTTAATATCGCTCAAGACAAATAAAAGAGAGGACTTGAGAATAAAGAAAATACTAAAAATAATATCAATTTAGAAGAGGATAATCCGCAATTTCTAATACGCTTATGTCTTATCAAGAGAAAAGGATAATCCACTCTTAATCAAGATTAGATAAAGCTCTGATATTGTAAGTGGATTCTTGTCAATCTGTCAAGGACAAGAACTTGATAAAAAAAAATAAACAAATGAGACTTTTTTCAAAGAAAGATGATAAAATAGAAATAACTAAATATGAATATTAAGAAAGAAAATGGAATGGCTATTGCCAAAAGACAAGAAAACTAGAGATCCTTGAAACTACACTATAAGCAAGAAAGGAATTGACAAGAGTGAATAAGGCTTCACTCTTGCCTCTATATATACTATCAATTTAGGAGCTACGTGGAAACATTCTATAAGACCTCCAAAAATGTATTGACTTTGCACAACATATACCTTAACTTACAAGGCAAGTTTTCTATATGGGCGCTATATAATTAACTTGTTCCTCAAGCTACCAATATGTCTAGCACGTGGTTAACTTGTTGACTAAGTTTCTAACGCACTAATAAAGTATAAACACATGTAAAGTCAAAGCAGTATCTATGAAGCTTCTAGGAAGCTTCTCTAAAAGATATTATGAAATTAATCTACTTTTACTTACTTCTACCTATTCATATCTCTTAGATAACAATTACAGTAAATATATGTCCGTGACACTAGTGTAACAACTTTAGATCATTTATCAAAAGTCATAAATCTCTTAAATAAGATCTATCTATACTCTTTTAAGTATTTATGACAATGCTTGAATATTATAACAAATGATTTATAAAAATATAATTCTATATATCTACAAATTTATATAAAAAAATTTATTCTAAAAATATATATATATTTTGCTTTCATACAATTAGAGCTTCCATACCATCCACATTTGAGAATTTAATTGAAAGTAATCTTAATTATCTAGTCATCATTGTGATGGCCTTACACATGACTTTACTTTTCAAATCTTATGAAATGACATTTGTCTTAGGACAAAATAATACAAAATATATGTAGTAGTATTGATATTTCACACTATATATTTTTTTTTATTTTCTTTTTTTATAATATTATTTATCTTTTGTTGTAATAGTCTTAAAAAAATAATAAGAAAATTCAAATTTGAACTATGTCTTCACATTGCCTATTGAAATGGTAGGCAAATATGATTTATTTGCCAATATTTAATATCATTATATCCATTTCAAAGCATTGGCAATGCTTTATGTTTAAAGTAATAAAATCAAAAGAAATATTTTTTCATGTCATTCCTTTGTGGTAAATGTGTTAAAAACATATATTTATTATAATTATTACCTAGATAATATAAATAGATAGAAATAAGTAAAAATAGATTAATTTCATAATATCTTTTAAGAAAGCTTTCTTGAAGCTTCATAAATGCTACTTTGTCTTTACATGTATTTTTACTTGATTGGTAGATTAAAAACTTAGTCAATAAGTTAACCAAGTGTCAAATTTTGTCCTGATGTAAATCAGCTAGTAGGTAAAAGGATGAAGAAAATATCATATTTTTCTTATTTCAAATATATTATAACAAATTATCTAAAAAAATTAGATATTTTATTGTAAATATAAAAATTATCTAGAAAAATTAGATATTTATACCTAAAAAAGGCCAGTTATGAATTAGGATCAAAATCAGATCCCTAGGCACAAAAACGAGCTCCTATGATGATTTCGGGATTCTTTGGCAGATTAAAGAGTGGAATTAGAAAGCAAACTTCATAGGATTTTGATGAGCATTGGTTTTGGATGATTTGAATTTTTATTGACTTTGTAAGAGCTTTGCAAAGTCAGGGTTTATTTTGGATGACTCTGGATTTGTAAAATAAAGTACGTGATATTTTTTGGAGAATTTTATAAGTTTTGCAAAAGATCTATAGATGAAATTTTAAGTGTTTGTGGGTTTATATGTGTTCAATATATGTTGTGAATTTGAGCTAGTTCAAAGGATTAGATCAAGGATTATTGAGGTTTAAAAAGATCAAGGTCTCAAAAAATAGAGCTTTAGATCTAGTAAGGGTTTCTAAGATTTCTTACAATTTATTAGTTGGATTGGAGTGAAAATTATTTCTATGAGTAGTAGACTTGTTTTTTATGTATGTGAGAAATTTGAGATCAATTGAATGATTTGATAAGGAGATATTGGCATTGAAAATTCAACATTCAGATTGGAGAAGGAAGCTAGCCAACATCCATGCAAATATTAGGGTTGATCTTCTTTTTGATAAGTTTGATCTTCTTAAAAAAAAAATTCTTGTTTTCAACTTAATTTTGAAGAAGTGTACAAAATTTGAGTTAAAATCAATGGTTCATTCATTAGTAATTGAGATTTAAATGTGCTATAGAAATTACTTGAAATTATTTAAAGTTTGGTTAGGATATGTTAAGGATTTGATTAGGATTTGGTTAAGATTTTATTAGATTTATTTAGATTTTGTTTAGAATTTGGTTAGGATTTATTAGGATTTATTTAGAATTTGACTAAAATTTATATAGGATTTGATTAAGATTTGATTAAGATTTGGTTAGGATTTGTTTAGGATTTGATTAAGATTTAGTTAGGATTTATTATGGTTTTACTAGAATTTGGTTAGGATTTGACTAGGATTTATTTAGGCTTTGATTAAAAAAAATTTAGGATTTATTTAGGATTTGACTAGGATTTGGTTAAGGTTTATTTAGAATTTGATTAGGATTTGATTAGGATTTATTTAGGATTTTATTAAGATTTGATTAGAATTTTTTTAGAATTTTATTAGGATTTATTTAGGATTTATTTAGGATTTATTTAGGATTTATTTAGGATTTATTTAGGATTTTATTAGGATTTTATTAAGATTTATTTAGTATTTTTTTAGGATTTTATTAATATTTAATTAAGATTTCTATTTTAATATTTTATTAATATTTCTATTTTAGTATATTTTTGAATTTTTATGTTATTTCTTCATGATTTCTTTAAAAGGTCTTTAGGAATACTTTGTGTTCTTTTATAATTTCTTTGCAATTTTGATTGAATTTGTTTGATATGTGATTATACTTGTTAATCTTTAATTTTAATTTGTTTAAAAATCTATTAGAGTTACCAGGACTTATTACAATTTTTTTTTTTTAAATCTTCCATAGCTAGGTGTCCACTGCATTTTCAAGTCAAATGCCACGTATTATGACAACGTGTTAGTAGCTTGCAAAACAAGTTAACTATATGGTACCCATATAGAAAACTTGTCTTAAAATTTAAACTACATATCATATAAAATCAACACATTTTGTAAGTCTTATAGAATGTCACCATGTAGCTCATAAGTAAATAGTATATATAGAGGCAAGAGTGAAGTCTTCTTCATTCTTATCAATTCTTTCTTTTAATTCTAATCTAGTTTCAAGAGTCTTTAATTTTCTTGACTTTTGGTAATAACCATTTTAGTTTTTTTTTAATATACATATATCTTTATTTCTATTTTTTCATACTTCTTTGAAAAAATTTCACTATTTATTTACTTTCATCAAGTTCTTTTCCTTTATGAATTAACAAGAATATACTTATAACATTAGAGCTTCATCATTTTTTGATTAAAAGTAGTTTATACCTTTTTTTTTTGTTAAGACATAAGCATATTAGAAGTTTTGAATTACTTTCTTCTAAACTAATATTATTTTTAGTATTTTCTTTATTTCAAATTCTTTGTTTTACTTGTCTTCAATGATATTAGACATCTTTTTTTTTCTAAGTGTTATTATAGAAAAGCTTCTCAAAATGAAAAATAAAATGGCACAAATGCAAGAAAAATTCAGGGAGTTAATGCTTGCATACATCAATTCAATTTACTACCAAAAGGAGAAACAAGAATGATAAAAAGTAGAGATATAGAGATGATTGGAGCCGTTTCAATATTTGTATCAAATCATAAACTTTTTTCTATATTAGAATATTATTTAAATATTAGAGAATTAAAAATTACCTAACTTGAAAAGTTTGATGGTATAAGATCAAAATTTTGAAGATTTATGAATCAAGTATAATTAGAAATTTAACTTCAATTTTAAAGCTATCTAATTCCAAAATTACAAGATTTATTAAAATTATATTTTTTTATTCTATATTATTATAATTTTTAAATTTTCTTGAACAATGTGATCCATTATTTGATTATTTGGAAGCTTTTTTAGTAGAATTTTGATCTATGTATAGAAAACATAATATAGTATATGTTGCAGCAAAAAAGATCCATATTTAGTGACAAAGAAATTATATGTTGCACATATCAAGTGGGATGATGTAACATTCATGTAATATTCATTAGCTAATTTTTTTATGAATTAAAATATGAGGTAAAGAAATTGATACTCAATTTACTTAATCCTTAAATATTGAATCAAATAATTGATTTTGTTGTAAAATAAGACAATTGAATTTTTTAAATCTTGGTTTAAAAATTACATAAATAAGCCTCAATATTATTACAATTCAATGGCAACACCAATTTCTTTTCAATACATACCTTTAAAAATAGAAGATATGTAAATTGATGCAATATATTTCAAATCTTTTGCTAAGTATGAAAAGACTCATTGTCATCAAGAAGAATTATATTTATATTGTAGAAAATCAAAGCACACTACTCAAAATTGTTTAAAAAAGTAATAAAATCATAAAATAAAAATTATAATTTAAAAAAAAGATAATATGTTAAAAAATAAGTTTGTTTAGCTACAAAAGGACTGTGTAGCTGAAACCTTGTACAACACCTAATAAAGATCTTATTCTCTCCTCAAAAACTTCTTTTAATTTTACAATAGATGTTATTTTAAGATGTAAATATTACAAAGCCTTTTCCTTGCTAGATTCAAGAGCCTCAGCTTGTTTTTTAAATGAAAAGTTTATTAAAAGATATAACATATCTTTAAAAAAGAAAATAAAATTTATGCATATAGAAATCATAGATAGTCGTCCATTGTCCTTTTGAGACATTATGCATGAAATATTTCTTTTAGAAGTAATAATTAATAATTATATTAATTTTATGGTATTTAATATCATTAGATATTTTTCTAATTAAATCTTTTTAGATTTATTAAGGTTAAAAAAATATAATCCTTCAATAGATTGAATTTCTTATAGACTTGACTTTTCTAAAAGTATAACTAAGAGTGTAGTTAATCAAGTAGAAAGTCATAAGTTTAATTCAACCAAATATTTATTTGTAGATGCAAGAATTTTTTTGCATGCTGCAAAAGAAAGATCACCTTGTGTTATTTATGCCACACCTATTTCTAATGGTAGAAAGACTTCAAATATAATTTTTAGCTAATATCAAGATTTTCAAGATATATTTGAGAAGAAAAATATGAATATTATTTTAGAATATTATTCCTATGATTTTTTAATTAATCTTTAAGGAATTCAACTATAATTTGGATCAATCTACAATTTGTCAAAAAATGAGTTGCTTGAATTGAAAGAATATATTGAAAAAAAACAGGTAAGAACTTAATATACTATTTCAAATCTCAGCATTTAGCATCAGCAAGGTTGCACACAAAAAAAGTATAGAGTAAGATATCTCTCACTTCCAACATCTAATACTTATGGATGGTGGTTGCTATCAAAGAAGATAACTTTGATTCTTTGACTTTTACACAGATGGTTTTCGGATCCTTTGGTATCTTAGTAACTACAAGGTATCCTATGCCAAATACTAATTACTCTTATCTAGTCTTCAAATATTCCTTAGTTCATATTTTATCCTCTTGACTTTGACTTTTGATCCTTGACCTCATTTTATATCTATAAGATGCCTTTTTTAACCACTAAGAATCAATCCTTTGACTATTAGCTATTTATCTAAGGTAATATCTTCTATAAGATAACTCATTTTACTTTTATTTTTATTTACTTACTTTAATATTTTCACTTTACAATTAAAAAAAAGGCTTTTGATTCTAATTCTTTTGTCAATATATGATGTCTATTCTTTACTAATATCTTTGTCAATAAATCAGCAAGCATGTTTTTTATTGAATAATACTTCATATCAATCTCTCCCATTTCAATCTTCTCTTTTATGAAGTGATGTTGAATGTCAATGTACTTGGTCCTTGAATGATGCTTTGGATTCTTTGCAAATGCAAGATATTTTTAATTGTTACATTTCATTGTAGTTACTTAGATTTACAATACTCTAATATCCTCTAAAAGTTATTTTAGCCATATTGCTTTCATTGCACCATAGCTTGCTGCCATATACTCCACCTCCATTGTTGACCTTAAAATTATTGATTATCTCTTACAATTCCATGAAATAGCTCCTACTCCAACAAAGAACACATATTTCATTGTTAATCTTCTATCATTTGCATTTCCAGCCAAATCCGCATCACAATAATCATATAAATTAATGTTATCACCTTCAAGGCACAATTTGAAATATAAAGTATCTTTCAAATACTTCATGATCCTTTTGATGGTTGCCTAATGAATTTGTCTAGCCTTTGACATGTATTGACTCACAACACTTACCGCATATACAAGATCCACCTTTATACCAACTATTATGTAGATAAATGAATCCACTGCTACCTTATACAGAATACCTTACATTTCACCTTTAACTTCAATAAATTCTTCATCCGTAATCTTCATCAACTTCAAATTGGCATCCAAAGGTGTTATAATAGGCTTATATTCTTTCATGTTGAATCATTTCAACACTTTTTTAATGCACTTACTTTGGCTCATTGTAATGGTCTTTTTAGCATGATCTCTTATAAACTCTACTTCTCAAAAGTAGTGAAGTTCTCTCAAATCACTCATCTCATATATTTTTTCTAATTTTATCTTCAACCAATCTATCATCTTCATAGTATTGGTTAAGATAGTCAAATCATCAACATAGAACATGATAATTAATATGAATTCACTTGATTGTATAACATACAAGAAATAATTAGATTCAATCCTTTCAAATCTTTCATTCACAAAGAATATATCAATATATTGGTATCATACGTTTGGAGATTGCTTGAGGCCATACAAGGCTTTCTTCAACTTATAAACAAAATGTTGTTTGTCTTCTTCTACGAATCCTTGAGGTTGCTCTATGTAGATATTATTTTTTAGGTATTCATTCAAGAAAGCCATCTTCATATCTATTTGATGCATCACCAAGTCCATTGCTACTCCAATTGCAACAATGATTCTAATGGTGGTGAATTTGGTCACAAGAACAAATGTCTCATTAAAATCAACATCAATAACTTGTAAGTAGCCTTTGGCAACCAATCTATACTTGTATCTTATTAAATTATCTATTACATCTTTTTTGATTCTAAATACCCACTTACAATCAATTGATGATTGATTTGATGGAAGTTGGATCAATTCCTATATTTTATTGTCTATAAGTGATTTATACTCTTTTTCAATGGCTTTCTTCTACTTCATAGCATCCATGGACTTCATTGCATCAAACAAACTCAATGGATCAATAAGAAGTGTAATATTAGTATGTCCTTCACTTACTTGAAGAAAGATGTGATTCTTCCACTATGCACCAAGTTATATTCTATCTCTCAAAAGATAACTCTTTTCACTTGATGAAGCTTTATCTTCTTTTATTCCAAGATTTCTTATAAGTTTCTTATCTTTTAAAACTTGATTCTTGATATTTAAAGGTTGGTACTCTTCATCATCATCATCATCTTCAACATCCTCATTGTCTTCATTGTTGGTTTTAGCAATAGTAGGCATACTATGGCTTACCTTCTTTGACTCCTCATCTTGATTTGAATTTCTACCATCATCAATTTCATCATCTTCTTCTTCCTTCTTTATTGGAATTAAAGATGTATCCACAAACACACCATTACTCTTACTTGGATACATTTCTAAGTGTTCATAAGCATTCTTAGGCTCCAAAAATTCTACATCACAAGTCTTGATGATCTTCTTGGTTTCTAAATACATTAGCCTATATCCCATGGTACCTTCACAATATCCAACAAACATATATTTTGTACCTTTTGCATTAATTTTGGACCTCATACAATCTAGTATCTTTGCATAGGTAATGCATTTAAAAATCCTCATGTGTGAAATACAAGTTTTTTTGTCACTCCAAGCTTTTTGTAGAATCATTAATGTGAATATACTTGTTTGGCACCTATTTCTTGTATATATTATATTTACCACTACTTTCACCCAATATTCATGCCCAAGATTTTTTGCATGAAGCATACTCTTTGTCATCTTCACAATGGTTCAATTTATTCTTTTATCAACTCTATTTTATTGTGAAATGTAGGAAGTAGAGAATTATCTTACAATACCTTGAATCTTCAAGAATTTTTCAAAATATTTTAATATGTACTCACTTCCATTATCCGTGTATAATATTTTGAGCTTGCATTCACATTGTTTCTCTAGAAGAACCTTAAACTTCTTAAATCTTGAGAAACATTCACTCTTGACTTTAATGATGTAAATCCATACTTTTCTTGAAAAATTATCAATAAATGTGACAAAGTACCTTTTTTCTTTAATTGATAGTGTCTCCATTAGTCCACAAATATTAGAATACAAAATCTCTAACAACTTGGTAGCATGTGTTGCAACTCCTCTTGGAAATGAAGTCCTTTGTTGTTTGCCTTGTATACATCCTTTACAAGGAAGAATCAAGGAAATGTGACTGAATTAACAAAGATACAAGTAACTTACTACAAATTGGAGTTCTTTCATTCTTTTGACATTCGAATGATAAAGTTGTTGATGCCAAATTCCAAATTTGTCTTGATTTTATGAAAAATCAACAAAAGTTGTCACTTCTATTTTATTCATCTTCTTATAATTGATGAAGTCGAGGTTGCTATCTCTAAGGCCTTTGGCAACATTTTATCCATCTAATGTCTTCAAAAAACATCTATTCTTATGAAATTGAATCTTACAATCATGTGATATAAGTTTGCTCACCAAAAAGAGGTTTTTTTTTTTCATCTTTGGCACATACAAGTCCTCTTTCAACCTAATTTTTTTGATTTTGTCCTTCACATTGATTTTTACAACAATGGATTCAATTCCAATGGCTTGTACTATGCCATTGTTTTCCAACCAAACTTTGATTGTTGAAATTTCTTCATAAGTACCAAATAAACTTTTATATGGTATCATATATTTAGTAGCATCCGAATCTATAATCCACTTAAACATAGCAATTATAGAGGCTCCTTTTCTTACCATGAAAGCATAGTCATCTCCATCAAAATTATCACAAGTATTGTTTATATTCTTCCTATCTCCTTTCTTAGCTTTGTAACAATTTCTAGCAAAGTGACATGATTTTTTACAAATATAGTAATTTTTTTATGTTACTTTTTGAATTATAATGTTAATGAAAATAACTATCTTTGCCATGTCTTAAAAATAAAGCCAAATCATCACTTTGAAGCTTCTTTTCTTTCGTTTTGGTCACTTCATGGATAAGCCTTAATGTGACATAATTTATAGTAAGTTCTTTGATGTTGATAGAATCCAATGCCACAATGAGGTAGTTGTAGGACTTGGAAAGGCTCATAAGCAATGTCAATACAATGTCCTTATTATCAACTAGCTTGTCAACAACTGCTAGTTAATTTGCAAGTACTTTTACTTTGTTGACATGAGACATGAAGTCATCTCCTTCTACCATCTTTATCATTAAGAACTTCTTCTTTGTCTATAGAATGTTTGCATGGTTTCTACTTTCATAGATGTTACAAAGAATCTTTCATGCTTCTGTTGATTCATTACAAGCAATTACATGTGAAAAATTAGCATCATCTAAATTTGATGTAATAATGCCAAAATTCTTTTTTTTATGATGTTTATATTCCTTCTTCACCTTGACATTAGAATCATCATTTGAAAGCTCTTTACTTTTATCTACAATATTCCAAAAATTCAATGCAATCAACAAATGGTCCATTTTTTTCTTCTAATGGTAGAAGTTGTCACCCTTAAAGTCCTTAATTACTCTCAAACTCTCACGTTCACTTGAAGCCATGTTTAAAAAAAGATGTATCTAAAAAAATCAAGAAAAAAAAAAAAAAACTCTCAAAAACAACAAGAAGGTATTATTGCATTAGAAATCCAAAATACCTTCTTTATAAATAAATAAGAGGTTTTACTCTTTAATTACTTTCAACTTCACTTATAAGACTTCTTATAAGTCTTATACTCTATCTTAACTTCTTATATAAGCTTTGTCACTCGTCAATCACCTCTCTTCTTTCATAAAATACTTCTAATTTTATAAAACACTTCTTATCACTACAAGAGGATCTCAAAGAAAGTTTATCACATAAAATCACAATGTTAGATTACAAATGATGTAAATCAACAAAGAAACACAATACTAGTATTCTAAAATATCATTCTAACATATCTAACAATCTTCAAGATTATTAATGTACTTAATAACAAGTAAGAGCAAAATTACATCAACAACTAGATACAACAATGGAGTTAGATGATACCAAACTATAACATCAGCAACAATTAAAAGACCTATTCTTCACAACAAGTAAGACTTCAAAAAACTTCAAAATTCATAACTTAAGATGAGTGGATGCATAACCCATTGAAGAACAAGTACTATAAAGTTATAATACTTAATATAAGTAAGATTATACACAAAGAGAGTATGGAGTAAGATATCTCTTACTTCTAACACCTAATCTTATACGTGGTGGTTGTTGCTCTAGAAAATAACTTCTACTCTTTGATGTTTACACACATGGTCCAAAGATCTTTTGTCATCTAACTTCCTTTGACAGTATCTTATGGTCCTAAGATCCTTTGGCATGTACCTTCTCTTGAAAATATTCTATGGTCCTAGAATCCTTTGGCATCTAAGTAATTACAATGGTATCCTATGCTAAATACTAATTACTCTTATCCAGTCTTTGAATATTTTCTAGTTCATACTTTATCCTTTTGACTTTGATTCTTGATCCTTGACATTGTCTTATATCCATAGAATTCCCTTTCTAACCATCAAGAGTCAATCCTTTGACCATAAGCAACTTATTTAAGGTAATATCTTTTATAAAGTAACTTATTTTATTTTCACTTGTACTTACTTACTTTAAAAAAGTTGACTTCTTAGGATATATCATTTCAAATAATGGACTTATGATGGATCTTAAGAAAGTTTAAATTATTATAGATTAAAAGATTCTAAAAATGATAAAAAAATATTTAATATTTTTAAGAATTTGACAATTACCATTGAATCTTTATCAAATATTTTTTTTTAAAACTTTTAGGTCTATTTACATAATTGACTTGTAAAGTTAAACTTCAATGTAATCAAAAACCAAAAGAAGCATTTGAAGCTTTCAAGACAATTTTTGTTTTTGAACCAATCTTATATCATGTTAACTTTTCTAAGCTATTTTTTTATGAAAATAGATGCATTTGACTTTATTTTAAGGACCATATTGTCACATATAGGAATAAATGATAAACTTCATCTAATAGCTTTTCATTCTAAAATTTTTTTAATAGCCAAGATTAATTATAAGATCTATGACAAAAAACTTCTTGTAATTATAGATTTGTTTCAAGAATGGTGCTATTATCTAAAAAGTGCCTTTAGTCTAGTCACCATATATATAGATCACAAGAACCTTTAGAATTTTATGTTAGTACGGATTTTGAATCACTACCAAGCCTACTAAAACTTGTCCTTGTTAAGATTCAAATCCAAGATCAATTATCAACTAAAAAAATAATAAGATTTTTCAAATGTATTTTTAAGACAATCTTATCTTATACTAAAGGAAAAAAATACCACTTTTGATCAAAAATAGATAATTCTATTAAAGCTAAAGCATCTTCATCTTTCAGCAATAAAATCAACAATAATTGTTGATTCAACTTTCATTAAACAAGTTTAGTCAAGTATGTCTTTTGATCCTCTTATTTGTGATAATAAAGAAAATCCTTCAAAGTCTCAAGGTACTTTCAAGTTTGAATTAAAAAAAAATCTACTATATTTCAAAAGACACATATTCTTGAAGATGAAGCACAATTAAATATTCTTCAAGCTCATCATGACTTTTTAGTAGCAATATATTTGGGATACAATAAAACTTTGGAACTAATATCTAAGGATTTTTGGTGGTTCCAAATATAGAAGACAATCAAAGATTTTGTACAATCTTATGATGTTTGTTTAAGATTAAAAACTCCTTCTCATCAATCTTATGGACTTCTTCAGTCATTATTCATTGTAGAATAATCATGGTCTTTTGTTTCTATGGATTATATCACAATGTTGAATGGCATGATTTTATATCTGAAAATATATTGGATACTTAACTATAGAAAGTTTAATTTAATTCATTGGCCAAGTTTCAATAAGTGATTTATTTTTATCATGGAAGATAAATAAATGTAATAATATAAAAATTATTCTAATAGAAAAAACCTTTTATAAGTAAGAAAATTTATATACAAGGCTTTTTAAAGCTTCTAAAAATGGTCTAACATCCTTCGTTATATCAAATCATAACTAATTATTTTCTAGTAATTTAGATTTTTTATAAGTTCAAAGAAAATCCATAATCTCCTTAAAAAAATCCATATTTATATTATAAATTTTTTATAGCTCAATATCTCTATTTTTAACATTTATATAAAATCTTAGCTCCTAAAAATCCCTTTATTTTATATAAAATACCGCAATTATGGCAAAATCCTTTCAAACCATTTTTCTCTCATAAGGATTTTTTCTTTGAACTTTAAAAAATCATATCTCTTCATTCAATCATTCAATTTTTTTTTAATTTTCTAGATGATTTAGAATTTATTCTTAAGCTTTACTATATATATATATATATATATATATACTATAAATTGCTTAGTATCTTAGAAATCCTAGCATGTATTCTATATCCTAATTTATAAGCATTCAAAAACTATTTGCTTTATATTTCAAAAATCCAAAATTCAAATATCACTAAAATTTTGTTTAAAGTTTAATAATATGATAATATATATTTAAAAAAAATTAATCCAAAATCTTGTCAAATTGCTCAAGATATAGCTCAAAATACAACTACTAATAAATTGGATTACTTACTTTCTTTAGATTGTAAATTCTAACTTCAACTTTCTATATCTCCTTCTATCTAGTATAGAATTCATCAAGCAATATATAAAAAATGTAATTAAGAAAGTTTTCTTTTTAATCCCAATTGCCAATTCTTCATTGCTTTCTATACACATATGTTATGTCCAAAAGAGTGATAGTAGGTGCAAAATCAGCACCTTAAATTTGAGCGCCTACATCTCTTCCAAGTTAATCATAATCTAAACCAAAACCGTAGCCAAAAATCTAAAATTTTTGATCTTAGCCTTTCAAGTTCAAATGGCTTCAAAAAAACAACCTTAATTCCTAATAAGGCCTTAAGAAGCTTTTTGAAGTCCATTGGGTATGACTTTTGGCTAATAAGAATGAAAATTTTTATCATCCATCTCCATTCATCCCTATAATTGGCCTAATTATTCTTTTTTATATAAAAATCCATTTCTAATTTTTTTTAATAAGTTTTATATAGTATGTGTTCTAAATATCAAATAAAAGAGACAAAACAAGATTTCAAGAATTACCAATGTCTAATAAAGATGGCTCTAAATATATAAAAACTATATCAACATAAAATCAATCTCAATAATAGCTCTTTTATATTAATTACTTCAAAGTAATAATCTAATTATATTTATTAATTAATTAAAAATTAATATTATGGCTCTCATTATATTATATAATATATTATATAATAATAATAAAAAAATATATGTATATATATATATATATATATACATTATTTTCATATGGTAGCCAAATCACATTATGAAAACAGATCTTCCAATCTTATGTTTTTATGACTCTATATTTTTGATAGTAAATTATTTTATCAACATAGTACATTTAGGTTCGTGTATAAAATCTATTATAAGTAAAGAAACAAACAAGCTTTTCTTAACAAGATCTATTGCTATCATGGATTTTCTAAAGATATTATATTAGATAAGAGAATTCAATTTGTATGAAGATTTTAGAAAATACTTTTAAAGATTCTAAAGGTAGACATAAAACTATCGTTAGCTTTCTATCTTCAAATTAATAAACAAGTACAAAGTGTAAATCAATTTTTAGAGCAATATTTGAGGTGTACCATGAACTACCAATAACATGATTGGACAAATATTTTGCCATTTGTAGAGTTTTTTTTTATAATAATACAATATATTTTTTATATAATAAATATCTTTTTTGCTAATTATGATTATTATCTATGATTTGATGATTTTGACTTTTTCAAAATTGATAATTTTATAAAAAAAATTAGTAAATCATTTATTTGAGCTATATCTAATAATAAAGGTGTGACTAAAAGAGACTCAAGAATAACAAAAGAATAATTGTTACAAATATATACCTACAATAATTATTACCTAAGTGGGGAGAATTAAGTAAAAGTAGATTAATTTCATAATACCTTATAGATAAGCTTCCAAGAAGCTTTCTAGACATTGTATTGACTTTATATATGTTTGTAGTTGATTGATAGATTAGAAATTTGTTCAAGAAGCTACCATGTGCTACATGAGTTAGTAGCTAATTATGTAGCAACTATATAGTAAACTTACCTTAGAAGTCAAGATATGTATCATGCAAAGTCAACACGTTTTTGGAGGTCCTATATAATGACATGACACAGATCTTAGATAGATAGTATATATAGAAGCAAAAATAAAGCCTTGTCTACTCTTGTCAACTCTTTTCTTGCTTCTAGTCTAGATTCAAGAGTTTCTAATTTCCTTGTATTTTGACAATAGCCATTCGAATTTCTTTTAATATACATACTTTTTTATTTCTATTTTGTTATACTTATTTATTTACTTTCATCAAGTTTTTGTTCTTGACAGATTGACAAGAGTATACTTACATTATCAAAGACTTATCTTTTTTTTTTATTAAGAGTGGATTATTCCTTTCTCTTGATAAGACATAAGCATATTAGAAGTTGTGGATTATCCTCTTTTAAACTGATATTATTCTTAGTATCTTCTTTGATTTTCAATCCTATCTTCTACAAGACTTAAGCAAAATTAGATTTTTTTTTTTTAAAGTATTATCATGGTAGAGTTTGTTGAAATGAAAAATGAAATAGCACAAATGTAAGAACAATTGAAGGAGTTAATACATGTGATGTATTAACTCAGTTTACCACCATAAGGAGTAAGAAGAATGGCAGGAAATAAAGATATAGATATGATTGAAGCTACTTTAATATTTGCATCAAATCATGTCCTTTTTTCTATGGTAGAACATCCTTTTGATATTAGAGAATCAAAAGTTGCCCTATTTGAGAAATTTTATAGTACAAGATCCAAGTTTTGAGGATTTATCAATCAAATACAACTTGTGAATGAACTTCAATTCCAAAGCTATACAATACTAAGATTATAAGTTAGATTTATTGATAAACTTCTTTTAAGTTTAGTATTATTACAATTTTTAATTTTTTTTGAACAACAAGATCCAATAGTAGATAATTTAGAGGCTTTTTTAATAGAATTTTGATTCATGTATAAAAAAACATAATACAACTTATGTTGCAACCAATAAGATCTGTATTTTATAATAAGACAATTGATTTGTAACATTATGTACTTCACAATTTTGATAACTTGCAACTAATATCAAGTGAGATGATGCTGTATTTATTAGATAATTTTTTTATAGATTACAATATGAGATAAAGAAATTGATACTCAACTTAATTGATCCTCAAACATTAAATCAAGCAATTAACTTTGCTGTGAAGTGTAACAATCAACTTTTTAAATTTTGATTTGAGAGTTGGATAAGTAACCCTCAACATTATTGTAATTCAATGGCAACATCAATGCCTCTTTAACACATACATTTGAAAGTAGAAGATATGCAAATTGATGTGGTACGTTTCAAACCTCTTATTGAGTAAAAAAAAACTTGTTGCCGTTAGGAAGGATTATGCTTATACTGTGAAAAAACTAAGTACATTGCTCAATTTTATCCAAAAAAATGATGCAATTATATAATAAAGAGTATAAATGACAAAGAAGATAATATATTAGAAAATGAGTTTATCCAACTATAATAAGAATCGTATAGTTGAAATCTTATATAATAGCTAATAAAGATCTTATTCTTTCCTCAAAATCCTCTTGTTTTATAATAAATATTATTTTAGGACCTAAATATTACAAAGTCTCTATCTTATTAGTTTTAGGAGCCTCAATGTATTTCTTAGATGAAGAATTTTCTAAAATATTTAGCATATCTTTAATAAAGAAAACTAAACCTGTTCACGTAGAAGTCATAGATAGTTGTGCATTGTCTTCTAGAGATATTACTTAAAAAATTCTTTCCATAGAAGTAATAATTAATAGTCATAATAGCTTTGAGATATTTAATATCATTACATCTCTTTCTAATTCAATCATTTCAAGCTTATCATTGTTAAAAAAATACAATCCTTGAATAAATTAGATTTCTTGTGCTCTTAACTTTTCTAAAAGTATAACTCAGAGTCTAGTTAATTAACTAAGAAATCACAAGTCTAGTACAATTAAACCTATATTTGTAGGTGCAAGAACTTTCTTGTATGCTTTAAAAGAAGGATTATCTTGTGTCATTTATGTTACATCCGTTTCTAATGGTGCAAAGACTTCAATTGGCATTTTAAGCCAATATCAACAATTTCAAGATGTATTTGAAAAAAAAATATAAATACTCTTCTAAAACATTGTTCCTATGATTACTCAATTGATCTTCAAGAAAGAATACAATCTCCTTTTAGACCAATCTACAATTTATCACAAAATGAGTTGATTGAACTTAAGGAGTATATTGAAGAAAATCTAGCCAAGAACTTCATATGTCATTCCAAATTTCTAGCACAAGTTCCAATTCTATTTGTAAAACAAAAAAAAAAACAAAAAAAAACAAACAAAAAAAATAAATAAATAAAACAAAACAAAACAAAAAAAAAGTTAGATCATTGTAAATGTGTATTTGGAGTATTGAAGACTCAAGAAGATCACTATTAAGAAAAAGTACCTACTACCTTTAATATCTGGACTTCTTAATTAGTTGAATCAAGCTAAGATCTATACAAATATAGATTTATAAGGAGCATACAATGTAATGTACATCAAAGAACAAGATGAATAGAAGACTGCATTTCAAATCAAGTATGGACATTTTGAATATAATATCATGCCTTTTGGACTTACAAATGTACTAGCAACTTTTTAACATCTTATGAATGATGTTTTTTGAGAATTTTTGGATGATTTTGTTGTTTGATATCTAAATGACAACTTGATCTATTCTAAGAACATAGAAAAATATGAACTTCATGTATGTCATGTGTTATAAAAATTAAGAGATATAAGAGTCTATGCCAAGATAGAAAAGTATATATTTCACATTAATCAAGTTGACTTCTTAGAGTACATCATTTTAAATGATGGACTTATGATGGATCTTGAGAAAGTTTAAACTATTATAGATTGAAAGATTTTAAAAATAATATGAGATGTCCAATGATTTTTGGAATTTTCCAACTACTATCGGATCTTTATTAAGGACTTCTCTCTAATTGTAGCTCCACTTACATATTTGACTTGTAAAAACAAACTTTAGTGGAATCAAGAAGTGGAAGCAACATTTGAAGCTTTGAAGATATCCTTTGTTTTTGTACCAATCTTGTATTATATTGATTTTTTTAATACATTTTTTATGGAAATAAATGTATCAAACTTTGCTTTAAGTGTTGTATTATCACAAATAGGAACAGATGATAAACTTCATCCAATAGCTTTTCATTCCAGAAAATTTTCAACAACTGAGATTAACTATGACATCTATAAAAAAGAACTTTTTACAATTGTAGATTCTTTTCAAGAATAGCGTCATTATTTAAAAGGCGCTTCCAATCCAATCACTTTGTATATAGATCACAAGAATCTCAAATATTTCATCTCACCATGTATTTAAAATTGTTGCCAAGTGCATTGGAATATGTCTTTATCAAGATTTGATTTCAAGATTATATATCAACTTGAAAAATAATAAGATTTTTTAGATGTCATTTCTATATGTTCTTATCTTGAACCAAAAGAAAAAGATGCATCTTTTAATCAATAAAAAATTATTTTCTTGATGCTCGAGAATTTTCAACTTTGAATAATGAAATCAGCATTGAATATTGATTCAACCTTTATCAAAGAAATTCAATCAAGTATGTCTTTTGATTCTCTTATTCGTGATATTAAAAAATTTTCTTTCAAATCTTATGATGCTTCCAAATTCAAATTCAAAAACAACCTACTCTATTTTGAAGGACACCTATATGTTCCAAAAGAAGAAGCATATTTACGTATTCTTAAAGTATACTATGATTTTCTTACAACTAGATATTTTGGATACAATAAGATTTTATAGCTACCATTTAAAAAAATTTAGTAGCTGCAAATATGGAAGGCGATCAAAGATTTTGTTCAATCATGTAATATTTGTTCAAAATTAAAAATTCCTCATTATCAACCTAGCATACTTCTTCAGCCATTATCTATTTTAAAACATCTATAGTCTTTTGTTTCTATGGATTTTATCATAGATCTTTTAGTTTCAAGTTTGTATGATTCTATATTTGTGATAGTAGATTATTTTATGAAGATGGCATATTTTGTACCATAAACAAAATCTATCATATGTGAAGAAATAGCCAATATTTTCTTTGACAATATCTATTGATATGATGGATTGTTCTATGATATTATATCAGATAGAGGGACTTAATTCATATCAAGATTTTGAAAAACCTTTTTTAAGATTCTAAAGGTAGACATAAAATTATCTTTGATCTTTTATCTTCAAACTAATAAGTAAACAAAGTGTGTAAACTAAGTTTTGAAGTAGTATTTAAGGTGTATAATTAATTACTAACAATGATTGGACAATTCTTTTGCCATTGGCAGAGTTTACTTATAATAATATGGTGCATTTTTCTATGCAACAAACATCTTTCTTTGCCAATTATGATTACCATCCATCACTTGATACTTGTGACTTTTCAAAAGTTGATAATCTTGTGGCAGAAGATTTTGCAAATTGTTTGTCTGAGCTACATGCAACAATAAAGGTGCAATTAAAAGAAGCTCAAGAATGACAAAAGTTCAACATAGATGCTTATCAAAAGGAACAACTATCATTCAATGTAGGTGACAAGGCATGGTTAGTTCAGTAATATTATATCATTGTAATATTTGTCCTTATGATAAGTTGGACTACCGCAAGCTTGAACTATTTTCTATTTGTGGATAAATTAATCCACTTGCTTATCGATTATATCTACTGAAGTCAATGAAGATCCATCCCATCTTCTATGTGTCTCTTCTTAAACTATAAAAGACTATAAACATAGCAAGAAAAAGACAAGCTCCACTTCTTCCTATAAAAGTGGATAATAATAAAGAATTTGAAATTAAAGAAGTTCTAAATTCAATGTTGTGCCAAAATAAATTAGAATATCTTGTTCATTAACACAGATATGATATTAATAAATGTACATGGGAGTTAACAAAGAATCTTACAAATAGAGTAAAGATGATAGAAGCTTTTCATCAACAACATCCATCAAAATTAAAATGAAGGATAGCAAAACTTTGCTATAAATGAAACAAGGTCCAAGAAAGATTGCATTCTAATTTCTATCTTTATTTGTAATTTTTACATAATTGTAGCATCAAGGTGATAGAGTACCAATAATTGATGAACTCAATTCAAAAGCTATGATTTGTTGACTTATCGGATGAGACATTGGAATTATCATAGCCTTCAAAGCAATGTAATACAGATGAAGACCTTCAAGAACAACATGTTCTTCTTCAAATAAATAACAAGTTACAATGCGTTTGATATTACAACTTGGAAAAAGACTCTCAATGTTTGGTGATTTTATTGGACATAAGCACAATTCCTTATGATATTGTAAATATTTTGTTTGAAGAAAGTTATAAAGGTTTCAACAATGATTAAATCATAGGGTGGTCTTTTCACCCTAAAATCAGATATTATCGATGGTTGAGAGGACCTGTCAACTACCTTCAAAAGCAAAAAAGATTAGAGTATGTGGCAAATATAATTTGCAGTATTTTAGACTTCTTCAATATATAATCATTGCTCCTTATAGAACTCCTTTTTAAAAAGGAATAATGTCACAAATATATACCTAAGGTAATTATTACTTAAGTAGGTAGAATTAGATAAAAATAGATTAATTTTATAATATCTTTTACATAAGCTTCCTAATATCTTTTTAGATGCTATTTTGACTTTACATATATTTATAGTTCATTGATAGATTAGAAACTTGGTCAATAAGCTATCTTTGTGCCACATATGTTGGTAGCTTGCAGAACAAGCTAATTATATAGCGACCATGTAGAAAACTTACCTTCCAAGTCAAGATATGTGTCATGTAAAATCAACACGTTTTTGAAGGTCCTATAGAATATTATGACATAGATCTTAAGTAAATAGTATATATAAAAGCAAGCATAAAGACTTCTTCACTCTTATCAACTTTTTTTTTTACTTTTAGTCTAGATTCTAGAGTCTCTAGTTTTTTTGTCTTTTGGCAATAGCAATTCTAGTTTTTTTTAATATATATTTATTTATTTTTATTTTTTTATACTTATTTATTTACTTTTATCAAATTCTTATGTCTGACAATAATTTAGATGCCTATTACAAAGAACAACTTCATTTCTATATTGGTGGTAAGGTATAGTTACTTCATTGTAATATTAAAATTATTTGTTCTTGTAACAAGATGGATTATCATAGAATTAGACCATTTTCTATTTATAAATAAGTCAATCTAGTTACTTATTAATTATAACTATTGGAGTCTATGAAAATCCATTGTATATTTCACATGTCTCTTTTGGAGCCATATAACATAGTGAATATTTCAAGAAGAAAGAAAATACCATTTCCTCCTATAGAAGTGGATAATAATCAAGAATTTGAGATAAAAAAGTCTTAGACTTAAGACAAAACTAACTTAGGTTAGAATATCTTATTCATTGGTGCAAATATGATATTAGCAAATGCAAATGAAAATCAATAAAAATATTACAAATACAATAGGAAAAGTCAAAGCTTTTTATCAACGATATCTATAAAAATCAAGATAAAGGATAGCAAATCTTGTCTATAAAAGAAACATAATTTAAAAAAGATTTCATTCTATCTTCTATCCTTATTTGTTCTTTTTATGTAATTGTAGCATTAAAAAGATCAAGAATCAATAGCCATCAGATTCAATTCAAGAGCCATTATTTGTTGACTTATTAAATAAGACATTGCAATGATTACAACCTTCAAGACAACATAATAGGAATAAAGACCTTCATGAACAATATATTTTTTTTCAAATACATGGCGAGATACAATGCATTTGGTATCATGACTTTGGAAAAGAGTTTCAATATTTGGTAATTTTATTGGAGGTAGAAATGACTCCTAATAGTATTACAAATTTTTTATTTGAAGGAAGTTATGAAGGTCTTAACAATTATCAAATAAAAAGATGGAATTTCTACCTTAAAATGGAATATTATCAATAGCTGAAAGGACCTATCAATTACTTTAAAAAAACAAAAAAAAAAAAAAAAAAAAAAAAAAATCAAATTATGTAGCAAATATAATTTGCTGCATCTTAGACTTTCTTAACATGTGATTGCCATTCCTCGTAGAACTCATTCTTACAAAAAGGGAGTAATGTCATTGACATATATTTATTGTAATTATTATCTATGTAATATAAATAAGTAAAAATAGATTTATTTCATGATATCTTCTAAGAAAGTTTTTAGAAGCTTCATAGATGCTACTTTGACTTTACATATATTTTTAATTAATTGATAGGTTATAAATTTAGTCAATAAGTTAACCACAAGTCATACATATTGATAACTTGCAAAACAAACAAACTATGTAGTGTCCATATGGAAAACTTATCTTTATAAATTAAAATATATATTGTACAAAGTTAACACATTTTGGAGGTCCTATAGAATATTTCTATGTAGATTTTACGTAGATAGTATATATATAGGCAAGAGTGAAGCTTTCTTCACTCTTATTAATTTATGTCTTGCTTCTAGTTTAGTTTTAAGAATCTCTAGTTTTCTTATCTTTTGGCATTCTAGTTTTTTTTTAATATATATACTTTTTTATTTCTATTTTTTCATAAGTCTTTGAAAAAGTCTCATTTTTTTATTTTCTTTCATCAAGTTCTTATCCTTGATAAGATTCTTCTTTGTTTATACCATTTGTAGCTTTTTAATATGATCTGATTATTATTGTGATATAATTTAGAGTTTTTAAGTCTAAGCATCTATTGATATAATAAAAAGCTATTAATGGTTATAAAAATCTATTTTAATATATTAAAAAAAGAATTAAGTATTCTATTGATACAAAAAGATTCTATTATTATCTTTAATAAGTACCAGTATTAGTCAAAGATAGCTAAGCTACATACTCATTATACATATTCTTGATGCAAAGCTCTATATAATAGCATATGCCAAACAAATAATTTTTTTTTTAATTGAAGATATTTCTTGATTGAGTAGTGTGTCTTTAGTTGTAAAAGTCACAAAGTTACATAAGTAATATATTTTATTTATCTAAGCAAAAATCCATGTTTTTTTTTTGTATATACAATTTTCTTGAAAAAATTTATCATTCTAGATCACTATAAAAATCTTCTACTTTGATTAAAAATCTTCTTTATATGGAATATATATTATAAAATGCAAGCTTTGCAAAAATTGTTGCCATTGCTTATTTGCAAAGTCTTGTTTATAATTTTTAATGATTTTCTTGTGAATATGCCAAAGACATAGAAAAATAGTAGTAGATAAATAGATGTCTTTGGTTACATTAGTTAGAGCTAATTTTCAATCTACAATAAAGATGTTTGATAAAAGTATCTTAATAAATAATTATTTGATCCATTTCATTAGAATTTAGTAAGATCTAACTTCTTTCGAAGCTATAAAGATAAGTACTATTGTAAAAGAATTGTTGAAAGTTATGTGCCTAATATGATGCAAGCACAGAATTTAATATTTATTGATCTTATATGTCGCATCAATTAACAATAATTTCTGATTCATACAAATAAGATTGATTGAAATAAGATGAACAAAGAAATGATTGGTCATTGATCCTATATTTTTTGTTTTATATGTTATCCAATAGTCTTGGCAAGTAAAGTCATTAAGTAAGGCTTCAAGTAATATATGTCTATTGAAAAATGTCTTTGTAAGCCTTTAACATATAATATAGATTTTCTTTTGTAATATATCAAATCTTCCATTATATTTGTACATTATTGTCAAGACCTCATACATGAAAATATTTATAAGTAGCAAATTGTTAGCACATGCACTCTTAATTGCTATTAGCTTCTTATATACAATATGCTTGATAGGAATAGATGATGGTTCATGGTTGTGCTTAAGATAAGTAACCTTAAAGTACTAACAATTCTTTCTATTAATTATTCAAGCAACAATCTAAAATTGATAATCATTTCTATAAATTGATTTTTTTTCATTTTGCAAAGGCTCAAAAATATTGTTTCTATAGAAATTGTTGTAGTCACAATACTATGACATGTGACAACCTTTCTTTGAGTACTTAATTACAATAGCATAGTTACAATATGCTTTGTAGATCTCAATATCTTTCAGCAATTCTTCTTATGAGTTGTATATTTTTTCTAAATCTTACAGAAGAAGACTCTCTAGTCATGTAGCATAAGATCACTTAAGATAATCATTTGAAGAAGAGATTATGTATATATACATAAGTGAGAGATAGAGAGAGAAAAAAAAAATAGATAGAGAGAATAAAAAAAGGAATTTTCTTAGTAAGAATAGAACTCACTTAGCATATGAACTAGCATAATATTTGCATTTATTATTCAAAATTTTATGTATTGAAATTTGGCTTATTTGTTTTTAAAAAATATTTGCAAAGAACATCATCCATTGTTGCACAAGTTCAATTTTCAAAGTACTTTAATAAAAAAATAAATGATATTTTTTCTTATTTAGATAGATTAAAGGTTGAATATCATCTTCTTGAAAGTGATCATGTGATAATAAAGCTTATATGTATATCCACACCAATACTAAAGTAAATCAATGATTAGATTTGCTAAAGCTGTACTAAGTGATGTACTCTTATTAATATTCATAATATTTGTTGGTCAAAAGTATAGAGCCATGTTGACATATTTCAATACCTAGAATCAAAGCCTTTAATCTATATTTGACCTCAACTCAAATATAAGCAATTGACATGAGCTCACATAAAAGTTTTGAAGTAACAATTTGATTTATATTTGCAAATTAGACAAATATGTAGGCACTAACTTATAATTACTATAAATATAATTGATTTCTTTAAATAAAGGCTCTAATAGAACCAAATCTAAATACAAAACAATCCTTTCAAAATTTGTGTCAACTTGTTCATCATCTTAGAATTTGAATTCTATTTAATAAAATCAGATATCTTAACAATTTGATGTACTTAAAAAAAAAATAAGTAATTCGACATTGAAGAATACATCATTTTTATTAGAAAATAAAGATAATGCATATACAAGAAGAAGATGCATTTAATGCTCTTAAGTATAATGCCTTAAAAGCATTGTAGAAACAAAACAAACCATTGACTTTAAACATAATACAAGTGATGATATTGTACATTGATGAACAACAATAAGCAAGATAAATTTTATTTTTTTTATTTTTTAGTTTTTATTTATTTTAAACTCTACTTCTAAATCTCATTACAATGGGCATTTTTCACTTTGATCCCACTTGTTGATTAATCATTAGGACTTTAATAAGGGGGTAATATGCTTCCCTTGACCTCTCTATAATTGTAATAGGTGTCTAGGTCTACACAACAACAATCAGCCAATCAAAGGCCTTTATTTGTTTTGGGCATGCTTATAGGAATATAGACTATGTTTATAACAACTTAGGATGTATTTGTAACCTAACCCATATATAAAAGATAGATGTTATATTTTTGTATAATATATCTATAATAAAATATTATAAAAAATATTTAATATTATTTCTAATATAATGTGTTTTCTTTTAAATTTTATGAAATGTTATGAATATATATATATATACTTATACTCATACTTATTTATTAATTTAAATATGTATATTACATCAATGTTATATCCAAATTCTTCAAACGTAGGACATTTCAACTTAATCTAAGATATTATTCTTAAATCAAGCCCTTCTAATGTATGACAACTTACTTAATTTATAACAGTAATTCCAAATTGCCCATCATGTGCAACTCTAGCATCCATAAGAATTTAAGTCTTTTTTATGTTGTTTATTGGTGTCACGTATTAGAAAAATTGTGTCCTATGTTGCCTAATATAAGATAAATAGGACAATGTCCTAAATTAAAGGAAACTAATTATATCCATATTATATTCATTATTATAATTATTAAACTTTTATTTTGATTAAATGTAAATATGTTTCAGTAATATTCTGTGATTTAGATAAATACTAAAATCATTCACAAGAAAGAATAGCCTCAGATTATCATAGAAAATTAGTACAGTAAAGTATGTAATAACAATGTGCTAGTTACTTTGGAAAAGATAAATTTTAGGTTTATTCAGAACGTATCAAAGCTTCAATTGCAATTTTAACACCAAAATGTTATCCTGGAAATTTATATTTTCATTATTCTAATTGTAATAGACTATTACATATTTAAAATTTAGACCTCCATTACCCTTGAAATAATTTGGTCCTCAAGTTATATATCTTCTCATGTGTTATTATTATTATTATATTTCTAAACAACAAGGCTTTCTCATGTTTGCACAAAAACTTTTGTGAAAAATTCCTGTAATAAATGTAATGACACTGAATCATAAATTTCATGTTGGAATTTCACAGCAACTTATGTAGAATGCACCATCTTCTCCTTTTTTATATTAAAAATATTTATTTCTAAATACATGATATGAATAATGAAAAAATATATATATATATATATATATATATATGAATCTAGAAGCAACAAGGCGTTGAAAATGATTCCAATACAGCAACGGGTTTAGGGTGTTCGCTGACCCAAAGATACCTGAATCGCATTCATAGATTTCAAGCCAAAACATCTATGTATGTCTAGATAGAAAGCGAGGTGCGCGGGAACGGAAGACAGACATGAGAGAGACGGAGATCGACGAATGAATGTAAAAAGAGAAGCGCCGGGGTCCAATCAGGAACAGGATAATTTCCTGCTCATCCGTATCATTATCGATCCTCAGGACCAACAAGCTCGCCATGGCTGGCCATGCCATGCCAGCCTTCGCAACCAAAACCCTGCTCTCTCTCCAATCTCCTCTTCGGAGATTACTCCGAGTGCACTTATCCAGTCGCAGCTGCGCTTCGATTGCCGCTGCGCTTTCTGTTTACATGTTAGTTAAGGAATTAGCTTGGAGGAGGGACTCGCTCGCTGTAGAGGAATTTGAGTGAGAGTTCGAAGGAGGTGGCGAGGTTTGTTGAATTTTGGTGGTGGAATGGTGTAGAGTTGTGTTGGAAATTGTTGTAGAACTGGGAGGTGGATTCGTCGGAGAGACCCTCGGGCGCGCAATGGCGACGACGCGGTCGCATGGAGTAGTTGCGACGGCGTCAGCGGTGTGCGTGGGAGTGGACGCTGCGGCGTCGACGAGTGGGAGACGAGTCGGGGTAAGGAGTGGTAAGAAGCAGTGTGCGCCGACGTTGGCGTCGCGGAGAAGCATTGCGCCGGGCGTTTTTAGACCCGGTGGTAGAATTGGCGGTTTCAAGGAGCAGCGGCAACCGGCCGTTGGTGTGAGGGCGGCTGAAGATAATTCAATTTTGAAGAAAGGGACGCAGTTTTTCACGCGTAGAGGGCGTAAGGACGATGCGGGAAATGATGAGGCTTCCCCATCCGGGACGCAGTTCTTTACTGGTCTTGGAGGATGGGGGAAGAAACCGAAGGCAGATGTCGACAGCGAACCTGCTCGGGGTGGAACTCAGTTCTTCAGTGGAATTGGTGGATGGGGGAAGAAACAAGCGGAGGATCAAATGGAAGAAGATGAAGAGTCAAGCGAGCAGCCTGCGTCGTTTGGCACGCAGCGGCTGAGATTCGGTACAAAACGAGGTTCTGTAGATAATGCAAATGGAGCGGGAACCATGAGAGGAGGAGCATTGGTGAAAAAGGAGAACACTGCTTTGGATGTATTGCCATTTGGAAGAGGACGCAGGTCTGACCCGAAAACTGTGTTTATTGCCGGTGCCACTGGACAGATCGGAGCCCGCATTTCTCAGCAGCTCCTTCGCGCTGGGTTCAATATCCGAGGTGGAGTTCGGGAACTTTACTTTGCGCAACAGCTTGCAGAATTCGCCACTCAATATGGGGTTAGCTCCTTGACACATCATCCTACTTTAACATAAGCTCATACATTTAATTGTAAGGAGGTTTATTTGGAAACAACCATATATTGCTATGTAATTGTTTCAACCTCGCATCTGGTACGAGACATTTTCTACAGTCAGGAATTGGATTATCGTAATTTTATTTTAGACAACCATTATCATATACAGCTGCTTTGTAAGCGTGGCTTTACTTGCAAATGCCTGTTGAAATACAATTAGGAGAATGCAATTTGCTGCGACGAAATTGTCTACTATTCATATTACGATCTTTACTCCACATCAACATCTCGTTGCAATAGAGTTTTCACGGTTGTCAGAAACTATAGCCTTTTGCGTGAAGACATATCTGTAGTTTAGGATGGTCATATCAAGTGAAGTTTGATGTTAGCAGTAACTAGTTATGTTGCCGATTGATCCTACTTCTTACATGTGGAAGTTCTTGGACTTTGCCGTGCCCTCTGTATTTGAAGTTTCGCAACGTGCCAATGTGTTAAGAAGATTGAAAATTTCACATATGATGCGGTACTGTGAGAGGTCACGTGACTTATGCTTTTTTGACATCTTTCGTCCTTTTCAAAGATAGTATTTTGTTCTCCGAGTTTTTGCTTTGATCTCTTGGATACCAATCTCTGCCTTCCTAGATATGGGTTATTCTAATCGCGAAATACTGATCGGTTGATGCAGGTTATTTCCAGGGAGGAAGCAAAGCGAATGAACGCAGTGGAGTTTGACTTCAAGGATGTGGCCTCTATACTCAAAGCCATTGGAAACGCGTCCAAGGTTGTTGTGACCGTTGGACCGGTTGAAGATGGTCCTCGAAGCGAGGTATCAGTTGATGATGCCCTTCGAGTCCTTGAAGCAGCGCAGATTGCAAATGTTAGCCATTTTGTGGCTGTATATGAGTCAGGAGCCGGAACTGCTGCTGATGGACCTTTGGCAGGTATTTCATCTTTCTTCAGCAATCTGTTCAGCGGAGGGGCAGGTGGTGCGAAGGACGACGCCCATCTTCTGGACAGTCTGGTGGAAACGGACATGAAATACACGTTTATTCGATCTCCATCGACAGAAGGTGTGGATGACTACTCTCCAAGTACCTCCAATCTTGTAATTGCTGGTGAAGGAGCTTCTGATGCAAGTGGCAAGGTGAAAAACGCGCTCTTCATAAAAATACTCATCACTGCCTAAACCTAGATTTTGAGCGGTGTACTGGTGTTCGGGTTTTTGGGTTCTCAACTGACTCGATCACAGGGATTAAATGAATGCTTCACAGTTCTGGTATCCTTAACAAAAACATGCATTGAGGTTTATCAGTCTGCCGTGGTTGTTGCAGGTCTCCAAAATTCAAGTCGCCTCTGTGGTCGCGGCTGCGTTGTCACATACAACTGTATCTGAAAACAAGGTAGTTTTTACAGAACTTTCTTTCGCAACATTGTTTAGAAGCGTCAACTCGATGACTTGTCTTTCCTTAACATTTAGAACCTAGAGGTTGCTGAAGTTTTAGAATACATAAGTACTCAAACTGGTATTAGTGTTGGATTTTTCTAATTTAATTGCTCACTGAAGTAATGCAGATTTTTCTCCAAGAAGTATGGTGTTGTCATTGATTGATAATAGTGTGGGACTACAGGTTTTAGTGGTTGCGTCAGATCCGTACGCTCCTCCAATTATACCTGAAGAAGCCTTGAGGTCAATCGGTTTCTGCCGTTTCTGTCTCTCCGGATCACACGTCTTGTATTATTTTTCTTTTCTAATTTGACATTTAATTGGATAGTTATTATCGAAGTTGATGCGTGGATTCTAAAATGTAGAATAGAACATAGCCAATTTCAGACAGTTAGCACCTCCTACCCAGCAAATGCAGTTTTGTTGCTCATTTATTTTATTTAAAAGGATGTACGTTTTGGACCTAGCTTTAATCATGGGGAAGGCTGCCTTTTTACTTGTATTTTTTTCTGAGTGCATAACACTTGGTGGTACACAGTGTCATCCCTATTGACGAAAGAAGAGCAATTTTGCAAGTGGAGCGGGCCGAGGCCGAGGAATTAGCTCGAGAGCAAGAAGCTCGCAAAGTTGCTGAAGCTGAGGCCAGGGCAGCTGCCGAAGAGGCACGTCAAGCATCCCAGCTTGCAGTTCAATTAGAAGCGGAAGCAAAAAGACTAGCAGCCGAGGAGGCCAGGGCTTCTGTCCTTGCTGCGGAGGCACAGGCAAGAGCAGAGGCTGCTGCTGCGTCAGTGGATGGCTTAACGATCAAAGTTAAGGAAGTGGGGATTGATAATTTCACCAAAGCATTATCAGGACGAGGAATGGGAATAGGATCTTTTGCTTCAAAGGTGGGCACTGTCAAGGGAGGAGAGAAATCCGATTCAAAAGTGTTGAGAAATGCCAAACTTGAAGAACAGATGATCAGTGTGAGTTCTATTGTTGAATCGCCTTCAAATGATTCTCCGCGAAAGCCTGCCTCGAAGTCGCAACGAAACATTTTCGGTAACATTTTCAAGCAGGACACATTCTTTATAGATGATGAGTAGCATAGCGTAGCAGCGATACCTTTCTTACAAGGTGCGAGTTAATTAACCCGAACAAAAGACAAGCTTATTCCATGGATGAGATTCATAAAATCTTGCATGTTATATATCGGGTAGTCGGAATTTCCCAGACCTCTGAAAGTTAAGTAGGTGAGGATAGAAATAATCATCGTGTAAATCATCCAAGAAATTTAGTGGGATGCGTAATTTTGCCACAGTTGTGCTGTTCAGGATTATGCATAGTAAAGAGAAATTATGCGACTGCGTTTGACAAAGATACTATGCTCGGGTCCAATGTTGGATGCTTTAGCAAATTTCGCTTTCGATTTTGGTTATGGAAATATCTCACGTTTTGCTGCAATTAGTTGTGAGTATGTGGGATTTTTTTATCTAATGAGTATATACTGACAAAACGTCACAGAAATGGAATGTGAAATGGGATTGTGGGAAGTAGATGGTTATTGATGCAAAGAAAGTAATTAGAGCGTCTTCATATATTTTTCATCAACTTTTTTCCAAGAGTTGTGTTAATTCTGAACAGTTGCCTGTACGTTCGTTTACAAGTGGACATTGTTTAGGATATTGTGTACTTGATATGGTGTTTAAAATTCTATCGACTGCTAGTGAATGAAAATGGCAATCTTATCGCATGTAGGGACTTGGTAAAGGAGACTCAGTTGTGGAGATAGTGGAGATCACATACTCCATAGCATTCGGCTATGAATTTAAAAAAAGATAATCTTGCTTGGTGTTCAGTTTGGCAGAGAGTCTGCGAGTCGATGTTCATCTAAATATCAATATGAAGTAGTAGTGTCTGTTACAATTATTATTTAATATCAAGCTTTCCGAAGTCGCGGACGCATGTGGCGCAGTCGCAATTATCTTCTCCAACCAATTCTGGATTTGACGCCATCTCCTCTTCGAATAGTCGAAAGATCTCGCTGATGCTCTTCTTGCCTTTAGATTGCCCTCTCACGGAACCAAGAGCATGCTGAAGTCCGTCGCGATCAACAGGAGCTGCAAATGCCAGTCCAGTATAATCAAATCACTCACATAATTTTCCAACTTACTCTTATTTGTTGCATCGTGAAGTTCCAGAAATAATGAATCACAACCCCTACACCAATGGTCAAGGACAATGTCGTTAGAATGTATGGGTTGTGGATTAGCTACATGAGCGTAGTGTTAGAAGCAACTAATTACGTGCAATAGAGGTAACTTCTGAAAAAGCATTAGTCTCCCTCCGCAGTGTCCTCTGACGTCCATTCTCGCTATGAGCGAGGTTGAGGTAATCGGCGAGAAGACCTTTGATGAGGAGATCTGCGACGGTGCGGACCACATACATGCATTGTATTGAAGTGTGGACAACATCCAGTGTCTGGTTAGTTGTCTGCTGTGTTAAGACAGAGCGATCTGCAGGAACAGGAGCTGAACCTGACACAATCCGCTTTGGAAGTTTCTCACGTAGCGACGCCGAGGGTGATCGCGAGGTGACCTGGGCAAGATCGGGACTCTTAGACTGATTTACTGTTGCAGCTAGTCGAGACTTGGACTGTTTCGCTGCATCCTTCGATGTTGCTGATATCGCTGGTTTGTCATTCGACCCGGGATTTCTGTCACCAAACCACTTACGAATTACCCTAATATCTGGTATATTTCGTGTGTCGTCGATCTTGTGTATCCGGAGCCGGTGCAGTATCCAACTCTGCTTCCCTGCATATGATCTCGCCAATCTCCCGCACGGCTCAAGCAGGCAGAGGAAGCGCTCCTTTCCGTCCACCACTCTCAGTCTGAACTCGGAGTAAATGTCAGCGTTCTGCATGTCGACGTCTTCCATGGCCAATTCCGCAGCTGTAGACACGCACTGCAAGATTCAAGCTGGTAACAACAGCAGATAAATCTGATACTTATGTCAGAGTTCGGGTCATTAATAGAGACCTGAGTCCATTGGAAAGGCCGCCAGTCGGTTTGGATCCTCTTGCAGTGGCGACGATCGGTTGCAGCGTGTCGATCTGCCATCCCGACGATCTGATTGCTCCAGGCCAGGAGGGAAGGGGTAGAGTTGTACACAAATGCTCAGTGTACCTGTCCATCGACCCCTCGTTTACGGCATAACGCGTCCGGCAGTCGAACGCGTGCGCATCTTTGAATGCAAATCCTATCGAGATCCATTCTTCGCCTGATTCATTGCCGATCGACATGTCATGTTGGAACATGTCCTGGTTCATGTTAGCTCCGTCTCCGCAGCGAGCTCGGTATCTGGCGGTCGCAAAAGTTGCCGAACTAAGAGGAAGCGATGAATAACGCAAACAAAAATGGAGGCCGGTTATCAGCGGAGCATGCACTGCACTTCCGACATGCCCAATTGTGGAGTCTGCGCACAAGGCCGTTGGAATTGGATTGTCCTCTCATGTTTCCCGGGTGCCGAAGAGTTGACATTTTGCATCGCGGGTTGACAATTTCTATCGAGGGTTGACTTTTAAATCGCGGTTTGACTTTTGGATCCGAGAGGGGATTACGAGGGAATGGGGTGGAGCTTGGCACAAACACGCAGTGGTAATGTTACCGTTGTTTACGGTAGGAATAGGTCTTTTTTTGACGAACGACATCAAATGCATATATTTCTTGATAAAATTGACAAACATAATAAAAGAAACAAAAATGGGAACTTTGATAGGTAATGTGGATTTTTCATAATAACATTGTTTCTATTATTTTGAATAAATAAATAAAGATTATTAAATGTATAATAAAAAATCCAATGTTTTCTTAAAATAATATGTTGGTTAAATATTGTATACGTGCTTTAAATAGATTATTGAGATTTAATGTCTATTATTATCAATAAAAAATATATAAGATTACATAGCTTACAATATTTGTTTGTTTTATAAATCCATGTTTTTTCAATATTTATTAAAAACAAATCAATAAAAATGATGTATTGAAATGTTTGAATCTTATATATATATATATATATATATATATTTGATTATTTATTTATTTATTTTTATTAATTTAAAATATTGATATAATATTTTAAATAATATGTATCATTGTTAAATAATCTAATACAAAGTTATTTCCAACCAATTAATTAAATGCATTAATTATGATTCAATTTATCAAAATAAACAAATAAATAATATTTAAATACTATCATAACTTAGATCAATTTAAATTTTATCTTTGTCAATATCTTAAAATAATACTACTTCACTTCACTTTTGCAACCTCATTATTCTTTTCATTATTTATAATATATTATATACCACCTAAGATAATTCAATGATTTCAATTATTAATCCTAAGGTCTTTCATGTTGTTCAAATATAAAATCAAAATTATCATATAAACATGGTTACATATAATCTTATAAATATATAAAAATAATAATTATGTGGCTTTAATTTTTTAATTTTTTTCTATTCTATTTATTTTTTACTTGTAAAAATTAATATGTATACATTAAATATTTTAATAATTATTTAAAATTTTAAAAAATAAAATTTAATACTTATAATACTCATTCTTAGAAGTATTTATAGCCACATTTGGAAAAAATAATTGAAAAAAACTAGCAAAGACCAAGCCTTTATCTTTGCATTAAGGATCATGGTCAACCACCATATATATTATTGAATTCTAAAATCTTACTTGCGATGTGAATTGGAATAAGAAAGCTTTTATCAATCAATTTTGATATGGATTGAAGGATGATATTATCATGTAGTAACATATCTATTACATGAAAGAAAAGTTATTGCATTTTATTATAGAAGAACCTAATTAAAAAAATATACATAAAAAATATATAAGTAGTAAAAACTTATAGTATTAGAACTATCTTTTATAAAAATAGATTCTACTTATTTTGTATAGCCATAAATAAAGCAAACAAAGTAGATTAGAAAAATAAAGAATATTAGCATATGTAGGAAAAAGTTAAGAATTGATTTTAGCAAAAATTATATCAAGAAAATAAGAATAGATACCTAGAAAGGAGTGGTTGCTAACTTGGATCAAAATCAAACCCCAAGGCATAAAAGTATATGCTTATGGTGACTTTGGAATTCTTTTGTAAATCAAAGAATGAGATTTAAAAGCAAACTTAAGAAAAGATTTTTAAGTATTAATTTCATGTTAATTAGATTAATATTGAAAATTTTAAATTTTTTTAAAATTAATAATATACTCTATGGATTCAAATTTTGAAAAATTAAAATAATTTTATAAATTTCAAGATTTTGTGCATTTTATAGTTTGAGTTAAAAATAAAAATTAGACAATTTATTGTTGTGCTTGTTATAAATATGTATAAAAAATATAAGATCAATTAAGTGGTTAAATTGAAACATATGAAGATTTTTGTGGATTACTATAATGGAGTATGGATAAGATAATTGTATTATTGACAAATAGAGATATATAATTGGAGCCATTTTTGGGAAGTTTTTAAAATTGAGACTAGAATGGTGGTCCATATGGGGATCCATTATGGAATATCCTAGAAGAACTAAAGGTGGTTATCAAGGTAGGATCTACCATTAAAGAAATTTCTAATAAGTTCTAAGATGATTAAACAAAGTATAAAAAGGACTAATTGAGGCCACTTGAGGTATTTGGTCAAGTATGGCTTCAATCTTTTTTTTTAGTATAGTTTGGTTTGTATTTTCTATTTTATTTTGTTCTATTTTCTTTTGCTCTATTTTGTCTTTTATATTCTATTCTATTTAATTCTGTTTTCTTTTATTCTAGTCCATTTTTTCTTACTTAGTGATGGAATTTATGTTACTATAGATTACAAGGATTTTAGGTCTTTAAGATGATTCACTCTTGTTTCATTGGTATTAGAAGAAGTGTTAGTCTATTATTTGATATTAGGTTAATAGCCACTATTTAATTAGAGGTCAGTTGTTGTAGTCACATTGGTTATTGTTTTGACGTTACCACGAGCTACTTTTAAAAAATCAATTGAAAGAATAGAAGGCATTACAATAGCAAAGTTTGGCAAGAAAATTGCAACATCAAAAATATGGCAGAGCCATCCAAGACAAAGACTTAGGTGCAACACTTTTTAGATTAGATAGCTACTCTGGAAAGACAAATGGAAGTTTCTAGAGCAAAGAAGTTGACATTTGCTAGGCTAAAATTAAGCAAGTCCAAAACATATTCTCAAATTTTAAAGTAAGATGTATGCTAGTAGCTCTTTAGTGTACGATAATACCTCCAACTATCAAAGGCAAGTACCACTCAAAGAATTATATATGCAGCTAGCTATTTGAAAAGTGTAGCAACTATTTGGAAGTAATATTAAATTCAAAACTATGGAGCTCAAGGTGGATTTTGTAACTAGAAGGAATTTGAGACCAAACCTGGGAATCAAATTTGGTCTATTAATATGGAGAAGTTAGCATGCAATCAATTTGATAACCTTATGTAATATAGGTCAATGTAAGATTACATCTCCTGATTTAAGTCCCTTTGTCTTTAAATCGGCAACATTTTAAAAGAAGAGATAATAGATTGGTTTGAATGGAAGTTGAAACTTATCATTCAGTAAGAGATGGAATTAAAAGATCCACAAATATTTAAGAAGGCAATTAGAATTGCAAAGACGGCCAATGCTATAAATTTTAAAAACTATAGAGTACAACCTATAGGACAAAATTCTATGCCACTATCTAATACTATGATACAACAACCAAGGCCAATGGAGATTGATGCCTTACAAGGATCATTGACATTACAATGACAACAAATATTGACACAAAAGAAATTATGTAATTATTTTCAAGAGTTAGACTATCAAATCAAAGATTCTTTGAAGCATCAAAATTTAGATATCAATATATTAAGGTAGATTCACAATCTCAAGGCTTATTAAAATGATAAAAAAGTAGAGTAAGGAAATACAACTCTTTAGTAAAAGCATCGAGGGCTGCTATTAGACATAGTTATTATCTCTCAATAATAAATGGCATGATCTTGGACAACTATCAGAAGGATCAACTAGTATGTCTAGCATGTCCACTAAAAAGAAAACTATGTTGAATGCTTATAGATTGTGGCTCTACAAAAAATTATAATTCAATTGAGATTTCCAATTGATTTAAAATTGAAATTAAGGTGATCAAAGGACAAAGTATATATCTATCTAATGACCAAGAGAACGTATTAAGTGAGACATGTAAAGAAGAAACCTTGAAGTTGAATGACACTTATGCCTTAAAAAGAAGTTTAAAGTAACAAAGCTCAGATATGATATCATTCTTCATATGCTATAGCTAGAAGTAAAAAATAAGCAAGTTAATTAGTTAATAAGGATGATTTCTTTCAAAGACAATGGACAAAAGGTGATTCTTTATGCCTCTACATTGGATGAGGTAACAAAATGATATGTGACTAAAAGCTTATTTATAGAAATAACTTTCATGAAGAAATACATACAACATAAGCAATCGATACATATGGTGGTTCCAAATCATGCCTTAGTAGTGAAAAAGATAATTAAAGAAGCAAAAGAAGCAAAGCAAGTCATACATAAATATTGGAATATTTTTTTAATTGACTTGTCTAGTGGCGTGCTACTTGATTAAGGTACCCCTTTTCAAATAGAATTATTGCTTAGAGCCAAACTGACAAGTTGGCCAATTTATTGCCTAACATCAAATAAACTTAAAAAGCTACAAAAGACATTGGAAGAACTCTTGAAGAAGGGCCTTATTCAAGAAAGCACATTACCATGGAAGCATCTATATTTTTAGCACCCAAAAAAGATGGACTTTGGCTTTGTATCAATTATCAAGGCTTCAATAAGCAAACTATCAAGAATATATATTTACTTCTAGACATGGATAATCTTCTTGACGAACTTCAAGATACAACCATCTTTAGTAAATTAGACCTTTGAAGTGACTATTGGCGTCTATTACAAAAGAAGATATAAAAAAGATGGAATTCCATATATATCATGGATATTTTGAATGGCTTGTTTTATTTTTTGGCCTCACTAATATTCCAAGCTCCTTCATTGATCACATAAATAGTCTATTTCGGGACCTTTTGAAAAAATATGTAGTTGTCTTCATTGATTACATCCTAGTCTATAATAAAATTCCTAATAAATATGAACAATACCTATAGAAGGTATTGCATCAACTACAACATAATCGCTTCTATTGCAAGCAAACAAAGTATGAACTTTAGAAGTCAAAGATCATATTTAAGAGCATGTAGTGTCTTCCAAGGACATGCACATGGAACAAGATAAGGTGAAAGCAATGAAAGAATGGCCAAACTCCAAGAATGCTTTTGAAGTTTGTTCATTCTTAGGCCTTACTAGATATTATTACTATTTTGTTTAGTAATTTGTATATATTATTACCTCATTAACAAGCCTATTAGAAAAGGGTGCTTCATTTGAATGGAAATTAAAGCAACAAAGTACCTTTAATAGGTTGAAAGAGGCACTCATTATAACTTCAATATTGTAATCATATAAATCTCAACTTTTCATGTACATTTGATATTGATGCTTTCAACTTTGCTATTGGAGTGGTCTTTTAACAAGACTTTGGTAAGGGCCTTCAAGCCATAGTATATAACTCATACAAGCTCAAAAGAATAGAGCACAATTATTGTACATGTGATCAAAAGTAATTAGTAATTGTATATGCTACAAAGATATGGCGACACTATCTATTCAAGAAGCTAGTGATTGTTTGGACTAACCATTGATCTTGACTATATAATTTTCATTTGAAAAATATGAAATCACAACATCATTAAAAAGAAAAATTATAACATTTTGACATTTAGCTTAAGTACAAGCAATGGCAATAGCATATTGTTTTGTATAGCTTGTTGCAAAGATTGTACTTGAAGGCCAAATTGAAGGATAAGGTAAAAGATGTTATAGTTAATAATCTCATTTCAAACATCAAAGAAGAAAAATAGAAGAAAGGTATACATTAAGATGCTATCATGGATATATAGTTATATGACTAGGTAGGAATAGATAAAAGTAGATAAAAAAAGGTTAACTTCATAAGCTCTTTTAAAAAAAATTCCTAGAAGCTTCATAGATGCTCCTTGAATTTATGTCAAGAACATGAACTAGAAGATGATGAATGAACCAATGAAATCTGTATCAAAGAAAAAATGACAAAATAAAAATAAAGAAGTATATATATTAAAAAGAGATTAGAGTAGCTTATTATCAAAAGCCAAGAAAACTTAAGACTCTTGAATCTAGATCAGAAGCAAGAAATGAATTGAGAAGAGTAAATAAGGCTTCTCTCTTATTTCTATATATACTATCTAATTAGGCACTACTTTGTCAGGGTAGAGAGAGTTTGCCTCAAGAAAGCACTAAGCTCTTGATTGCCACTAATTGCTGAATCAAGTCTTGAGATAAAAAAGATAAAGTTTATATATATATATAATACTTTTAGGAGCAACTATACCAAATATATAAGTCTTAAGTTCCCAAAACATCCATAATATGATAAAAAAAATCTCTAAATCCTTGTATTTCCTTATGGGATATTATTCCTAAACTTTAAAACCTCATATCTTCCAATCAGACTATTTAAACATACTCAAATTTTACATGAACTATTGATGTACTTCTAAAAACTATCAAAACAAATTTCAATTGCAAACTCATCGCAGATCTTAAGATATCACCAAAATCCTAACAATAGCTTTAAATCCCAATTTTTTTATACTTGTGTGCAATTTTCTTCATATCTTATAAAATAAGCACTCAAATGTCACAAAATTTATATGTGTAGCTTCTTAACACAATAATCTACTTTCTCCAAAAAATTTGAGTAAGAAATTCGTCTAAAAACTCAAGATATGGCTCCAACCATTACTAAGAATAAAATCACTTCCTTACCGCCTTTGATTTGGATGCATTGATTTCAGCCTTCTATAACTTCTTCATTCAAACTTCAAATTCATCAAATAGTATATGAATAGTATAGTTAAAAAAGTGCTCTCTCCAACCTCAATTTTCAGTCCTTCATTGCTCTCCGTAAACATATGTTATGCTCTAAAGAGTAGGCATGAAATTGATATATTAACTTTGAGCGCCAATAATTCTTTCATAAAAACTCCAAATGACACACAATTTATATCCAATCCATATCCAAAAGCTTAAACTTGATGATCCCAACCTCGAAAGCTCGAATGACTTTGAAAAAAAAACCCTAATTCCTAATAAGGCCTCAGGCAGCCTTCTTGAAGCCAAATGGGCATGGCCTTCGATCAATAGGAATGAAGATCTCCATTCCTTGCCTTCATCTAACCATGCCTTGCTTTCATTCCTCCCAATAAGCCTCCTATTAGTTAAGATTTTCTTCTTTAGGCTCTAATCTCTTCTCAAGGCTTCATACTAAATATTTAGATTCTACAATTTTTTAAAATGCTATAATAAAAAAAGATAAAATTCAAAATAAAGTTTCTTAAATCTACTTTCTTTAAATTAATCTATTAACCATTTTAATACACACCAAGTCTTATGAACATATTATATATTCTAACTAATTTTTATATACTATAAATATTTATAATACAATAACGTGGCGATATTCTATAGGACCTACAATATGTGTTGACTTTGTAGGACACCTGCCTTGACTTACAAGGCAAGTATTTTTACATGTAGGCCACATATTTAGTTTGGTCTTGAAGTTAATAATATGGATGAAACATGGCCAACTTTTTGACCACTTTTCAAATCCAAAAAGTCAATTATAAACACTTATAAAATCAAAGCAACATCTATGAAGCTTCCAGAAAGCTTCTATAGAAAATATTACAGAATTAACTTACTTTTACTTACTTTTACTTACTTCTACTTATTTATACAAGTAATTATTAGCTTACATATGTATGTCCATGACATTACCCTTGCTTTTAGAAACGAATTCCACTAGGAGTGGTCATCATATATTGAGATCTATGATGCGACAAATTGTATTTTTTACATACTCAGATCTTTATTCTCCTCAAAGATGGTTAATAGGGCCTCTCAACTATCGATAGTATCCCATACCAAGGCAAGAAGACCACCTTATTATTTAATCGTTATTGAAGCCTTCATAACTTCCTTCAAATAAAATATTTGAAACACTGTCAGGAGTTATTCTTACTTCTAATAAAATTACCAAATAACGAGAGTCTCTTCTAAGGTTGTGATACCAAATACGTTGTCTCTTGCCATCTATTTGAGAAAAAATATGTCACTTATGAGGATCTTCATCTTAATTGCGTCGTCTTAAAAGTTGTGACAATCACAATATCACATCCGATAGGTCAGCAAACAAAAGCTCTTCAGTCTCATCCATTGGTTGTTGGTTCTCCATCTCTTTAGCGTTGTCATATTATAAAAGTTTACAGCATGTAAAAAATAATTAAAATATATTATATGTTAATAAATCAAGATGTATATTAGAATGGTTAATATATTAATTTAAAGGGAGTAGATACAAAAAACTATATTTTTAATTTTATCTATTTAGATTATAACATTTAAAAAAATTATACTATCTAAATATTTAGTATGAAGTCTTGAGAGGAGATTAGAGCCTAAAGAAGAAAATCTTAACTAGTAGGAGGCTTATTGGAAGGGATGAAAGCAAGGTATGGTTGGATGAAAGTAAGGAATAGGGATCTTTATTTCCATTGGTCAAAGGCCACACCTAATGGATTTCAAGGCAGCTACTCAAGGCCTTATTAGGGATTAGGATTTTTTTTTTCTAATGCATTTGAGCTTTGGAGGCTAGGATCAATAAGTTCAAGGTTTTAGATATAATTTAGATTAAGAGTTTAGATGATTTCAAGTTCTTGTGAAGGAGATATAGATATTCAAAGTGAAGGTGTCAAATTTATACCTACTGCAAGTCTTTGAAGTATAACATATGCGTATAGAGAGCAATGAAAAATAAACGATTAGAGTTGGAGAGCACACTTTTTTGGCTATATTTTACATATATTGTTTGATGAATTCCAAGTCTCAATAAAGAAGTTATAGGACATTGAAGATAGCACATGTAATTCAAAGGTAATGAGTGAGTCATTTAATTGATAGAAATGGTTGGAGCCATATCTTGAGTTTTGGACGATTTTTTAGCTCAAAATTCCTAAAACTGTGGATTATCAAGTTAAAAAGCTACAAATCAAAATTTCATCGTATTTCAATACTTATTTTGCCAGATATGAAGAAAATAGCATGCAAATATATGTAAGCTAGTGTTTAAAGCTATTGTTAGGATTTTGGTGATATCTCAAGATCCATAACGAATTTGTAGTTGAATTTTTTTTGAGATAGTTTTTGAAAGTATATCAGTACTTTATGTAAAATTTATAGTTGTCTAGATAGTCCAATCGTGAGATATAAGCAGTTGAAGTATGGAAAATATATCTCATAATGATATATAAGATTTCAACATATCTTATCACACATTTAAGTATTCTCTTGATACTTAGACTTATATATTCATATAATTACCCTAAAAGAGAATATATTATATATATATATATATATATATATATATATATATATATATATATATATAAATTAGGTACTGTAATATCTTAGATAAGATTCAATATTTAGTGGCAGCTAGAAGCTTAGTACATTCTTGAGGCAAACTCATTCTACCCCAACATCGTCACACTGACAAAGAAGCTACAAAAATTGATTAAAAATAGAGTGTTATCTTACCACAAATTTGCTTCTTTTGAAAGAGAGAGATTTTTGTCTTTATTTTCATCGATATCGTGGACAAAAAGCATACACTGCATTTGTTGCATTTGTAAGATTTTTCACTAACTCCCATATGTAATTTCTAATATCATATCCATGCCAATAGATAAGATATTCTAATTTATTTTAATGCCGCCTTGAATCTAAGACTTCTTCTAATTCGAACTCTTCATTATTGTCCACTTCTATAAGACGAGGTGGAGCTTGTCTTCTTCTTGGTATGTCCACTATCTTATATGGTTCAAGAAGAGATACGTGGAATACTAGATGGATTTTCATTGACTCCAATAGGTGTAAATGATATGCAACTGGATTAATTTGTGTAGAAATAGGAAATAGTCGAAACCTACAATAGTCCAACTTGTCACAAGGATAAGTGGTCTTGATATTGTAATAAAGTAAGTATACCTTGTCACCTATGTGGAACGATGGTTGTTCCTTTTGATAGACATCCACATTCATCTTTTGTTATTCTTGAGCTTCTTTTAACTACGCCTTCATTGTTGCATGTAGCTCTAACAAATAATTTGCTAAATCTTCTATCGTATGTTTAACTTTTAAAAAGTCAAAATTATCAAGTCATGGATGATAACCATAATTGACAAAGAAAGGTATTTATTTTGTAGAAGAATGTACCTTGTTATTATAAGCAAACTCTGCCAATGGCAAAAGAATTGTCCAATCATCTTATTGGTAGTTGATGGTAAATCTTAAATATTGTTCCAAAACTTGATTAACATGCTCCATTTGTCCATCAATTTAAAGATGGAATGTTGAAGATAGTTTTATATCTACTTTTAGAATCTTAAAAAAAATCTATAAAAATCTTAATATAAATTAAGTTCTCTTATTGGATATAATATCCTTGAGTAATCCATAATAGCGATAGATGTTATTAAGAAAGAATTTAGCTGTTACTTTACATGTGATAGATTTTGTACATAATATAAAATGTGCCATCTTGGTAAAATGATCTACTATCATGAATATAGAATCATAGGAATCTGAGATTAAAAGATCCATGATAAAATCCATAGAGACAAAAGACCATGGTTTTTCTGGAATAGGTAATGGTTGAAAAAGTCTATAAGCTTGATAATGGGGAGTTTTTGATCTTGAAAAAATAACATATGATTGAACAAAGTCTTTCATACCCTTTCACATTTGTGGCTACCAAAAATCTTTAGATATAAGCTCCAAAGTCTTATTGTATCTAAAATGTCATGCTGTTGGAAAGTCGTGATGTGCTTGAAGAACATGTAATCGTGCTTCTCTTTTTAGAACATATAATCCACCTTCAAAATAGAGTGGGTTATTTTTGAACTCAAAATTAGAAGTATCTTAGGACTTAGAAGAAGGATTCTTGATATTATGAACAAGAGGATCAGAAGACATACTTGATTGGATTTGTTTCACAAGGGTTGAATCAATAGTCAATTTTGATTTCATTACTCGAAGATGAAAATGCTTTGGCTTCAAGAAAATTATTCTTTATTGATCAAAAGATACATCTTTTTTTTTTTGTGCAAGATAAGAATGTCTAAAAATGGCATTTGATAAACCTTATTATTTTTCAGATTGATATGTGATCTTGAAATTAAATCTTGATAAAGACATGCTCCAACAAGCTTAGTAACAATTTAAAATCCGTGCTTATATAAAATACTCAAGATTCTTGTGATTTGTATATATGGTGATTGGATTAGAAGCGCCTTCTAGATGATGATGCCACTCTTGAAGTGAATCCATGATCATAAGAAGTTCTTTGTTGTAGATTTCATAGTTAATCTCAAATGTTGAAATTTTTTTGGAATAAAAGCTATTAAGTGAAGTTTATTATCAATTTCTATTTCTGATAATATGGCACCCAAAGCAAAATTTGATTCATCTATTTTCATAAAAAATACCTTAAAAAAGTTGATGCAATATAAGATTGGTGTAGAAATAAAGATTGACTTCAAAGTTTCAAAAGATGCTTCAGCTTCTTTGCTCCACTCAAGTTTGTCTTTACAAGTCAAATATGTAAGTCGAGCTATAATTAAAGAAAAGTTTTTGATGAAAATTTGATAATAGTTAGCAAAGCCCAAAAATCATTAGACATCTCTTACCATTTTTGGAACCTTTTAATCTATAATTATTTGAACTTTCTTAGGATCTATCATAAGTCCATCATTTGAAATGATGTATTCTAAGAAGTCGACTTGAGTAGTATGGAATATACACTTTTTTATCTTGGTATAGAGTCCCGCATTTCTTAATTTTTGTAACACACAATGAACATGAAGTTCATATTCATCTATTTTCTTAGAATAGATTAAGATGTTGTTTAGATAATAGATAACAAAATTGTCTAAAAAATCTCAAAAAATATCATTCATTAGATGTTGAAAAGCTGTCGATGCATTTGTAAATCCAAAAGGCATGAAATTATATTCAAAATGCCCATACCTAATTTGAAACGCAGTCTTCTATTTGTCTTTTTCTTTAATATGTATTAGATTGTATACTCCATATAGATCTATTTTTATATAGATCTTAGCTTGATTCAATTGATCGAGAAGTTTGGATATCAAAGGTAGAGGGTACCTATTCCTGATGGTAATCTTGTTGAGTCCTCGATAATCAACACACATCCGCAATGATTCATCTTTCTTCTTTACAAATTAGATTGGAGCTCTTGTTGGTGATTTGGAATGGCATATGAAATTCTTGGCCAAATTTTCTTCAATATATTCTTTGAATTCAACCAATTCATTTTATAATAAACTATAGATTGGTCTAAATAGCGGTTGTGCTCGTTCTTGAAGTTTAATTGAGTAATCATAGGGATGATGTTTTGGAAGAATATCCGCATTCTTCTTGTCAAATACACCTTGAAATTCTTGATATTGGCTGGGAATGCCACTTGAAGTCTTTGCATCATTAGAAATAGGTGTGGCATAAATGACACAAGGTGATCCTTCTTTTGCAGCATGCAAGAAAGCTCTTGCACCTACAAACATAGGTTAAATTGTACTAAACTTATGACTTTCTAATAGATTAATTTTACTCTTAATTATGCTTTTAGAAAAGTCATGGGTATGAGAAATCTAATCTATGCAAGGATTATATTTTTTTAGCCATGATAAACCTAAAATGATTGGATCAAAAGAAGATTTAATTATATTATAGATTATGCAACTACTATCACTATTTATTGCTACATCTATAGGAAATATTTCATGAATAACATCTCCAGAAGACAACGGACAACCATCTATGACTTCTCTATGAACATGTTTGGTTTTTTGTACTAACAGTATTTTATGACTTTTAATAAATTCTATATCTAAAAAATAAGCTGAGGCTCCTGAATCTATCAAGGTAGAGGCTTTATAAGTATTAGGTCCCAAACACACATCTATTATAAAACAAAGAGAGGGTTTTGAAGAGAAGATAGGACCTTCATTAAAAATTGTACAAGATTCCAACTGCACGATCTCTATTATAGCTAGACAAATTCATTTTTTGACTTATTATCTTCTTTGACAGATGTGCTCATCATTTTGTGATTTTGTTGCTTCTTTGGACAATGTTGAATAATGTGTTTAAGTTCTCTACAATATAAGCACAATCCTTCTTGACAACGATAAGTCTTTTTTTGCTCGGTAAGAAGTTTAAAATGTATTGCATCAATTTACATATCTTTTACTTTTGAATATATGTATTGAAGAGATGTTGGTGTTGCCATCAAATTATAGTAACATTGAGGCCCACTTATGCAACTCTAAGATTAAAATTCAAAAAGTCAATTATTACATTTCATAGCAAAGTCAATTGCTTGACTCAATGTTTGGGGATCAAGTAAGTTGAGCATCAATTTCTTTACTTCATATTATAATTCATAGAAAAATTGGCTAATAAATAAAGCATCATTTCACTTGATATGAGTTGCAAGTTGTTGAAACTATGAAGCATAAAATATTATAGACTGATTGTCTTGTTGCAAAATATAGATCTTGTTGGTTGCAACATGCGTTGCATTATGTTCTCCATATATGGACCAAAATTCCACCAAAAATGCCTCTAGATTATCTAATATTGGATCTCGTCGTTTAAAAAAAGATAAAAACCACAATAGTGTTGATCTTGAAAGAAGTATATCAATGAATCTAACTTGTGATCATGGAGTTGGATAGCTTTCAAGTTGAAGTTCAATCATAAGTTATACTTGATTAATAAATCCTCAAAATTTGGATCTTGTATCATCAAACTTCTCAAGCAGGGCAATTCTTGGTTCTTTAATATTTGAAAGATGTTCCATTATAGGTAGAGGAACATGATTTGGTACAGATGTTGAAGCAATTCTAATCATCTCTATATCTTCACTTCCTGCCATTATTGTTAATTCTTGTAGTGGTAAGCTAAATTAATGCATTGTAAGCATTAACTCCCTCAATTACTCTTGCATTTGTACCATTGCAATCTTCATTTCCAAAAGCACTACCAAAATAACACTCAAAAAAAAAATTCTAATACCACTCAAGATAAGTAGAAGAAAAAACTTGAGGACAAAAAATAAACTAAGAAAAATACCAGTTTAGAAGAGGATAATCCTCAACTTCTAATGTGCTTATGTTTTATCATGACAAAGGAGTAATCTACTCTTAATCAAGATAAGAAAAAGCTTTGATATTGTAAGTGTACTCTTATCAATCTGTCAAGGACATGAACTAAAAGATGATGCATAAACCAATGAAATCTGTATCAAAGAAAAAATGACAAAATAAAAATAAGAAAGTATATATATTAAAAAGAGACTAGATTAGCTTATTGTCAAAAGATAAAAAAAACTTGAGACTCTTGAATCTAAACTAGAGGTAAAAATAGAATTGACAAGAATAAAGAGGCATTTACTCTTGTCTCTATATATATTATTTAATTAAAGGCTACATGGCAATGTTCTATAAGAACTCCAATATGTATTGACTTTGTAGGACACATGCCTTGACTTACAAGGCAAGATTTTCTATGTGTAGGCCACATAGTTAGCTTGGTCTTCAAACTAATAATATGTGTGGGACATGGCCAACTTGTTGCCTACTTTTCTAATCCAAAAAATCAATTCTAGACACCTATAAAGTCAAAGCAGCATCTATAAAGCTTCTGAAAAGCTTCTATAGAAGATATTATAGAATTAACTTACTTTTATCTACTTCTACTTACTTCTACTTATTTATACAAATAATTACAAACTTATATGTATATGTCCATGACACTTTATATGTATTGGTAGTTGATTGGTAGGTTAGAAACTTAGTCAACAAATTAACTATGTATGGATAGTTTTTGGAACTAGTTAAGTATGTTGCACATACATATATAACTTGCCTTGCAATTTAAGACATATGGCTAGCAAAGTCAACACATGTTGGAGGTCTTATAGAATATCGCCACGTAGCTCTTAATTAAAGAATATATATAGAGGTAAGAGTGAAGCCTTTTTCATTCCTATTAACGCCTTTCTAGTCTTGAGTCTTATTGAAAGACTTTTTAATCTTCTTATTTTTGACAAAAGCCATTCTAGTTCAATATTTTATCATCTTTGAGTAACTTTTGGTTCTTTTCAGTGATACATGAGTATATTAAGGATTTTCTTTTTTCAAGATTCATGTCTTTGATAATTTGACAAAAGTGATAATATACTATTTTTATCTAATTTTCAAAATAAGTAGATTATCTTACTTCTATTTTATATTTTGAAGGTTGTAAACTATCCACCTTTAAACAAAAATCTTATTTCTAATAGTGATATTTTATTTAAAGAGAGTGGATTACCCTTCTTTTTGGAAATTCTTATTAGAGGTTGTGGATTACCTTCTTCTAATTTAACCTTTTAGATTTTTTTGAGTTTTCTATAAAAAAAATAGATTATGGATGCTACTCCTAGTAGAAGTATGAATAGATTTATAACTATTGCAAATCTTCATGAACTTGTCAATACTCTAAGAGTGAAAATCTCACGTATTTTCAATGTGAATCAAAGAGGTACTATGCCTATTCATATGGAAGACATTCAAAGTCTACAAGAAGAAGTTGTGTTGTTGAATGAAGTAAATAGATCGACCGCATAACCAAATCCGGGGAGTTTTGCTTCTACAAGTATGATGGAGACAAGGATTAGTATGCCTAAGAAGTTTGATGGAATAAGATCAAAATTTCAATGATTTTTATAATAAGTCAAGATCTATCTAAGGTTACACCCTTTCTATTACCTTGATGGATTTACTCAAGTCGGATTTATAGGAGCACTTCTATCAAGAAGTGCTCTCTCTTGGTTTGCATCTTTAATAAAAAAAGATTTGCAACTTTTTTATGATTTGAATTCATTCCAAGAAGTATTTATGGCCATAATTGAAAAAAATGATCTGAAAAGAGTAGCAAAGACCAAGTTCTTATGTTTATGGCAAAGATCACGGTTAGCCACCATATATATTGTTAAATTTCAAAACCTTGCTTGCAACATGGACTGGAATGACAAAGTCTTTATTAATGACTTTTGATATAGGTTGAAGGATAATATCAAAGACTTCTTATTAACTATGCCAAAGATAGAAGCTTCAGAATAATTTATTGTTCAAGCCATTACATGTGACAATTAATTATTTGAAAGACATCAAGAACAAAGATATGGCTAAAGAGGAATAAATCAAATAATGACAGTAGCTCCTAAGCTTTTAGAAACTTATTTATCAAAGCCAATACCAATGTAAAATGATACGCTACAATTTAAATTCTTCACAGAATAGGAAAAGAAGTGACAAGGTTAAGAAGAATTATGCTTATATTGTAGAGAAGATAAATATACTACTCAATATTGTCCAAAGAAACAATGCAATTATAAAATAAAAATCATAATTTCCAAAGAAGATAATATATTAAAAAATGAGCTGTTCTAGCTATAATAGGGATCGTGCGACTAGAATCATGTGTAGCATCTAGCAAAGGTCCTACTCTCTCTTCTGATTCCTTACCTTGTTTTATAATAGAAGTCTATTTAGGACCAAAAAAATCACAAAGTCTTAGCCTTGTTGGATTTAAGAGCCTCAACTTGTTTTATAGATGAAGACTTTGTCAAAAAATAAGATATATCTTTAATTAAGAAAATCAAACTTGTACATTTAGAAATAATAGATGGACATTCATTATCTTCTGGGGATGTTACACATAAAACTATTCTTATAGAAGTAACAACTAATAGTTATAATAGTTTAGTAATCTTTAATGTAATTAAGTTTCTTTTTAATTTAATCATTGTAGGATTGTTGTGATTAGAAAGATATAATCCATAGATAGATTGGATTTTTTGTAATTTCAATTATTTTTTAAGTTTAATTTAAGATCTTTCTAGGGAAGTAGAAATCGATAAGTTAAATATCTCCAAATCTTCAGTCGATTGTATAGAATCTTTCATATGTGTTTCAAATAAAAGATATTCTTTTACCAAATATGCCATATTTATTGGTCTTTATGGAACAAAAGATATCAAGTGGTATTTTTATCTAGTATTAAGATTTTCAAGATATTTTTTATTAAAAAATATAAATATTCTTGTGAAGCATAATAAATATTCCGTTAATCTTCAAAAAAGAATTAAACCACCATTTGGACCAATCTATAGCCTATCACTTAATGAGTTGGTTGTATTCAAAGAGTACTTTGATGAGAATTAGGCTAAAAAATTTATATACCATTTTAAATTTCCAATTAGGACTCTCATCTTATTTTTGAAGAAAAAAGAGGGATCTTTGCGGATATGTATAGATTATCAAGGACTTAAAAAGATCAAAATCAAGAATAGGTAATCTCTAATTTTGTTTTTTAGGACTTCTTCATTTATTAAATCAAGTAAAGATCTATACAAAAATAGATTTATGATGAGCATATAATTTAGTCTGTATCAAAGATGGTGATAAATAAGATACTCCTTTTTGAACCGGGTATGGACATTTTAAATATAATGGCATGCCTTTTGGATTCACAAATGCACCAACTGCTTTCCAAAATCTAATGAATGATATCTTTTATGATTTTCTTGATGATTTTATCATTTGTGTGAAGGATATGAACTAGAAGATGATGCATAAACTAATGAAATTCATATCAAAGAAAAAATGAAAAAATACAAATAAAAAAGTACGTCTATTAAAAAGAAATTGGAATGGCTTATTGCCTAAAGACAAAAGAACTTGAAACTGTTGAAACTAGACTTGAAGCAAGAAAGGAGTTGAGAAGAGTAAAGAAGGCTTTATTTTAGTCTCTATGTATACAATCTAACTGGAGGCAACATGGCAATGTTCTATAGGACCTCCAATATGTTTTGACTTTATAAGATACATGCCTTGATTTATAAGGTAAGTTTTTTTTATATATTTGCCACATAGTTAAGTTGTTCTTCAAGCTATCAACTTATGTGCCACATGGTTAACTTGTTGACCAAGTTTCTAACCTAAAAGTCTATTTTAGATACTTGTAAAGTCAAAGCAACATCTTTGAAGCTTCTAGGAAGTTTTTATATAAGATATTATAGGAATAACTTACTTTTATCTACTTCTATCTACTTCTATTTATTTATATAGGTAATTATTGGCTTATATATTAAGAAAATAAGTACTTAGAAGATACAACACTTAGCATCAGTAAGGTTGCACACAAAGAGAGTATGGAGAAAGATATCTCTCACTTCCAACACCCATTACTTATAGGTGGTAGTTGTTGCCCTAAAAGACAACGTCCACTCTTTGACTTTTACACACATGGTTTTAAGATCCTTTTGGCATCTCACGAGTCTCAAGAATATTCTATGTCCAATACTAATTACTTTTACGTCTTATATACATGTTCTTAAGATCCTTTGGCATCTCACAAACTATGACGGTATCTTATGGCACAGACTAATGACTCATATCTAAACTTTGGATATTTCTTTATTAATACTTTATCCTTTTGACTTTGATTTTTGGTCCATGACTTCGTCCTATATCTATTGGATGTCCTTACCATGTACCAAGAGTCAAACTTTTGACTACTAGCAACTTTTCTAAAGTAATATCTGTCACGGCCATAATCATGTAAGCTAATAATTATATATAGAAATAGGTAAAAGTAAGTAAAAGTAGATAAAAGTAAGTTAATTATATAATATTTAATATAGAAGCTTCCTAAAAACTTCCTAGACGCTGCTTTGACTTCATAGGTGTCTTTAATTGACTTTTTGGATTAGAAACGTGGTCAACAAGTTGGCCATGTGCCACACATGTTGTTAGCTTGAAGATCAAGCTAACTATGTGGCCCACACATAGAAAAACTTGCCTTGTAAGTCAAGGCATGTGTCCTACAAAGTCAACACATATTGGAGGTCCTATAGAACGTCGCCACGTAGCCCCTAGTTAGATAGTATATATAGAGACAAGAGTGAAGGCTTCTTCACTCTTGTCAACTCCTTTCTTGCTTCTAGTCCAGGTTCAAGAGTCTTTAGTTTCTTGTCTTGTGGCAATAGCCATTCCAGTTTCCTTTTAATATACCTACTTGTTTATATTTTGACTTATTATATCGAGATAGCCTTTTGGTGTATATTTTTCCTCATCGAGTCTTTGTCCTTGACAGATTGACAAGAGTGCACTTACAATATCAGAGCTTTGTTTTTTCTTGAGTAAGAGTGGATTACCCCTTTCTCTTGACAAGACATAAGCGTATTAGAAGTTTGCGGATTACCCACTTCTAAACTGATATTGTTCTTAGTATCTTCTTTGTTATCAAGTCTTTCTTTTCTTTTGTCTTGAGCAATATCAAACAAATTTTTCTTCTTAGTGTCATTATGGCAGAGCTTGTTGAAATGAGGAGTGCAATGGCACAAATGCAAGAGCAAATGAAGGAGTTAATGCTTGCGATGCATCAACTCAATTCACCAACACAGGAAAGAACAAGAATAGCAGAAAGTGGAGATATAGAGATGATCGGAGCTGCTTCAACATCTACAACAAATCACGTTCCTTCTCCAATTGTACAACACCCTATAAGCACTAGAGAACCAAGAATTGCCTTACCTGAGAAATTTGATGGTACGAGATCAAAGTTTCGAGGGTTCATCAATCAAGTACAATTGGCAATTGAACTTCAACCGCAAAGCTATCCAACTCCAGGATCACAAGTCAGGTTTATTGGCACTCTACTTTCTGGTTCTGCATTATCGTGGTTTTCGTCTTTTCTTGAACAACGAAATCCAATATTGGACAATTTGGAAGCTTTTTTGGCGGAGTTTCGATCTATGTATGGTGAACACGATGCAACTCGTGTTGCAACAAATAAGATCCGAATTCTGCGACAAGGAAATCGCTCAGTAACAGTATATGCTTCATAATTTCGACAACTTGCAATTGACATCAAGTGGGATGATGCTGCACTCATCAGTCAATTTCTTTATGGATTGCAATACGAAGTAAAGAAATTGATGCTCAACTTACCTGATCCTCAAACTTTGAGTCAAGCAATCGATTTTGCGGTAAAATGTGATAATCGACTTTTTGAATTTCGATCTGAGAATCATTCACGGGAACCTCAACGTTATTACTCAATGGCAACATCAACATCTTTGCCAAACGTACATTCGGAAGTAGAAGACATGCAAATTGACGCGGTACGTTTTAAACCTCTAACTGAGCAAGAAAAGATTCGTCGTCGTCAAGAAGGATTATGTTTATATTGCGGAGAACCTAAGCACACTGCTCAACATTGTCCAAAGAAACGACGCAACTATAAAATGAGGGGTACGACGGTCAAAGAAGACAACATGTCGGAAAACGGATTCGTCCAGCTACAATAGGGACCGTGCAGCTGGAACCTTGTACAATTCCTAATGAAGGTCCTATCCTCTCCTCAGAACCCTCTCCTTGTTTTATAATAGACTTATATTTAGGACCTAAGAATTACAAAGCCTCTGCTTTATTAGATTCGGGAGCCTCAGCATGTTTTTTAGATGAACAATTTGTTAAAAGTCGTAAAATATCCTATGTACAAAAACCTAAACCAGTACATGTAGAAGTCATAGATGGTCGTCCCTTGTCTTCTGGAGATGTCACTCATGAAACTCATCCTATAAAAGTAACAATAGACGGTCATGATAGCTACATAGCTTTTAACATAATTAAATCCCAGTCCAATCCAGTTATTTTAGGTTTATCCTGGCTAAAAAAATATAACCCTCGAATAGATTGGAATTCGCGTAAACTTGACTTTTCCAAAAGCGTTATTAATAGTTCTACGAACCAAGTAAAAAATTATAAGTCTAGTACAGTAAAACCCATACTGATAGGTGCAAAAGCATTTATACACGCAACAAAAGAAGGATCAACTTTTGCTATTTATGCTGCACCTATTTCTGAAAACGTAAAGACTTCAATTGGCATTCCAAGTCAATATCAGGAGTATCAAGACGTTTTTGAGAAAAAGAATGCAGATATTCTTCCTGAGCATCGTCCATATGATTGTTCAATCGACCTCAAGGAAGGAACTCAGCCACGATTTGGACCAATTTACAGTTTATCGCAAGATGAGATGGCTGAACTCAAGACATATATTGACGAGAATTTAGCGAAGAATTTCATACGCCATTCAAAATCTCCAACAGGAGCTCCAATTCTATTCGTAAAGAAAAAAGATGGATCTTTACGAATGTGTGTTGATTATCGAGGACTCAACAAGATCACAATCAAGAACAGGTATCCATTACCTTTGATATCAAGACTCCTTGACCAGTTGAATCAAGCTAAGATCTATACAAAAATAGATCTAAGAGGAGCATATAATCTAGTACGGATCAAAGAAGGAGATGAATGGAAGACTGCGTTTCGCACCAGGTATGGACATTTCGAATATAATGTCATGCCCTTTGGACTCACGAATGCACCAGCTGCTTTTCAACATCTCATGAATGATGTATTTCATGAATTCTTAGACAATTTTGTCGTCTGCTATCTAGACGATATCCTGATCTATTCCAAGAACGTCGAAGAACATGAAATACATGTTCGTCAAGTATTACAAAAACTTAAAGATGCAGGATTGTACGCCAAGATGGAAAAGTGTGTATTTCACACTACTCAAGTTGACTTTTTAGGATACATCATTTCAAATGATGGTCTCATGATGGATTCTAAGAAAGTCCAAACAATCGTGGATTGGAAGATTCCAAGGACAGTAAGAGATGTTCAATGTTTCTTGGGATTTGCCAATTACTATCGGATCTTCATCAAAGATTTCTCACGAGTTGCAGCTCCACTTACACGTTTGACTAGTAAAGATAAATTTCAATGGAATCAAGAAGCGGAAGCAGCATTTGAAGCCTTGAAGACATCGTTTGTCTCTGCACCAGTCTTATATCGTGTTGACTTTTCCAAGGCATTTTTTATGGAAACAGATGCATCAGATTTTGCCTTGGGTGCAGTTTTATCACAAATGGGAACAGATGACAAACTCCATCCGATAGCTTTTCATTCAAGAAAATTCTCAGTAGCCGAGATCAATTATGAGATCCACGATAAAGAACTTCTTGCGATCGTGGATTCCTTTCAAGAATGGCGTCATTATCTAGAAGGCGCTTCTAGTGCAGTCACTGTGTATACAGATCACAAGAACCTCAAGTATTTCATGTCAGCACGCGTGTTGAATCGTCGTCAAGCTCGTTGGAGTATGTCTTTGTCAAGATTCGAGTTCATTATCACTTATCGGCCAGGAAAACAACAAGGTTTATCCGATGCCCTATCTAGACGTTCTTATTTTGCACCAAAAGAAGGAGATGCAGCTTTTGAGCAACAAAGAATGGTCCTCTTGAAACCGGAGCAATTTCATCTCCGAGCAATGAAATCAACATTGACTGTTGATTCAACTTTTCTCAAGCAAATCCAGTCCAGTATGTCCTCAGACCCTCTTGTTTATGATATCGAGAATAATTCTTCCAAGTCTCATGATCCTTCTAAGTTTGAGTTCAAGAATAATCTATTATATTTTGAAGGACGCCTATATGTTCCAGAAGGAGAAGCACGTTTACGTGTTCTTCAAGCACATCATGACTTTCCAGCAGCAGGGCACTTTGGATATAATAAGACTTTGGAACTCATATCAAGAGATTTTTGGTGGCCACAAATGTGGAAGTCAGTCAAAGACTTTGTACAATCATGTGATATTTGTTCAAGATCAAAAATTCCTCGTCATCGACCTTACGGACTTCTTCAGCCATTACCTATACCAGAACAACCATAGTCTTCTGTTTCTATGGATTTCATCACAGATCTTCCAAGCTCAAGATCTTATGATTCTATATTTGTGATAGTAGATCGTTTCACCAAGATGGCACATTTTGTGCCATGTACAAAATCTATCACAGGTGAAGAAACAGCTAAGCTTTTCATTGATAATATCTATCGCTATCATGGATTACCTAAAGATATCATATCGGATAGGGGAACTCAATTTGTGTCAAGATTTTGGAGGACCCTTTTCAAGATTTTAAAAGTGGACATAAAGCTATCTTCGGCTTTCCATCCTCAAACTGATGGACAAACAGAGCGCGTAAACCAAGTCTTGGAGCAATATTTAGGGTGTACTATCAACTACCAACAAGATGATTGGACAACCCTTCTGCCATTGGCAGAGTTTGCTTATAATAATACGGTACATTCTTCCACGCAACAAACACCTTTCTTTGCCAATTATGGCTATCATCCACGACTTGATACTTTTGATTTTTCAAAAGTTGATAATCCTGCAGCAGAAGATATGGCAAATCGGTTGTCAGAGTTACATGCAATAATGAAGACACAATTGAAGGAAGCTCAAGAACGACAAAAAATAAACGCAGATCTATATCGTAAGGAGCAACCACAAATCAACGTGGGTGATAAGGTATGGCTACTTCGTCGCAATATCAAGACTACTCGACCTTGTGACAAGTTGGACTATCGTAGGCTTGGCCCCTTTTCTGTTTCTGAACAGATCAACCCAGTTGCATATCGGTTACATCTACCGGAGTCAATGAAGATCCATCCTGTATTCCACGTATCTCTTCTTGAACCATATAAGATAGTGGATATACAAGGAAGAAGACAAATGCCATCGCCTCCTATAGAAGTAGATAATAATGAAGAATTTGAGGTGGAAGAGATATTAGACTCAAGGCGGCGCCGAAATAAGCTGGAATATCTTGTTCATTGGCGCGGATATGATATTAGTGAACGCACATGGGAGCCATCCAGGAATCTAGCAAATGCATCAGCTAAAGTCAAAGTTTTTCATCAACGACATCCATCAAAACCAAGATGAAAATCTCTCTTATAAAAGAGACAAGATTGAGGCAAGATAACATTCAATTTCCTATCCTTGTTTGTAACTTCTTTACATTTGTGATGCTAATTAGATGGAGAGCCAACAACCAGCGGATTCAACTCAAGAACCTTCGTTTGCTGACCTGCCGGACGAGACATTACGATTGTCACAACCTTCAAGACGACGCAATCGAGATGAAGATCTTCAAGAACGACATGTTCTTCCTCGAACAGATGGTGAGATAAAACGCGTTTGGTATCATGATTTGGGAAGGGACTCTCGATGTTTGGTGATTTTGCTAGAGGTAGGAACAACTCCTGATGGTGTTCCGAATATTCTATTCGAAGGAAGTTATGAAGGCCTCAATAATGATCAAATAACTGGGTGGTCTTCCCGCCCTGGTATGGGACACTACCGATGGTTGAGAGGCCCTATCAATCATCTTCGAAGAGAACAGAGATCAGAGTATGTGGCGAATACAATTCGTCGCATCATAGATTTCCTCAACATATGATGACCGCTCCTCGTGGAACTCGTCTCTAGAAGGGGGGGTAATGTCACGGCCATAATCATGTAAGCTAATAATTACATATAGAAATAGGTAGAAGTAAGTAAAAGTAGATAAAAGTAAGTTAATTATATAATATTTAATATAGAAGCTTCCTAAAAACTTCCTAGACGCTGCTTTGACTTCATAGGTGTCTTTAATTGACTTTTTGGATTAGAAACGTGGTCAACAAGTTGGCCATGTGCCACACATGTTGTTAGCTTGAAGATCAAGCTAACTATGTGGCCCACACGTAGAAAAACTTGCCTTGTAAGTCAAGGCATGTGTCCTACAAAGTCAACACATATTGGAGGTCCTATAGAACGTCGCCACGTAGCCCCTAGTTAGATAGTATATATAGAGACAAGAGTGAAGGCTTCTTCACTCTTGTCAACTCCTTTCTTGCTTCTAGTCCAGGTTCAAGAGTCTTTAGTTTCTTGTCTTGTGGCAATAGCCATTCCAGTTTCCTTTTAATATACCTACTTGTTTATATTTTGACTTATTATATCGAGATAGCCTTTTGGTGTATATTTTTCCTCATCGAGTCTTTGTCCTTGACAATATCCTACACAAGGTAATATTTTTTACTTTTACTTTAATATTATATGTGTATGTCAATGATATTTTTTCTCTTTTTAGGCATGAGTTCCACAAGAAGTGGTAATCATATGTTGGAAAATTCTATGATGTGATGAATTATATTTGCCACATACTCAGATCTTTGTTCTCTTTGAAGTTGGTTGATAGGGTCTCTCAACCATCCATTGTGTCCCATATTAGGACGAGAAGACCACCTTGTTATTTGGTCATTGTTGAGGCCTTCATAACTTCCTTAAAATAAAATATTTAAAACACCATCAGGAGATGTTTCTTTATTTAATAAAATTATCAAATATAGGAAGTCTCTTCTAAGGTCATGATACCAAATGCGTTGTATCTTGCCATCTATTCGAAAAAAAATATGTCATTCTCAAGAATCTTCATCTCGATTGCATTATCTTGAAGCTTGTGATAATTAAAATATCTCATACAACATATCAATAAATGAAGGTTCTTTAGTCAAATCTGTTGATTATTGGTTCTCTAACTCCTCAGCATTACAAATACAAAGAAGCCACAAATAAGGATTGAAAGTAGAATGTTATCTAGTCTAAATCTTATTTTTTTTATAGCGAAGGACTTCATCTTGATTTTGATGGATGTCGTCAATGAAAAGCCACCACCTTCTTTCCTATATTTGTAAGATTCTTTCTTGGCTTTTAAGTGTGTTTACTAAAACTATACCCAAGCCAATGAACAAGATACTCCAACTTATTTTGGCGCTGCCTTAAGTCTTAGACTTCTTCTACTTTAAATTCTTTATTATTGTCCACTTCTATAGAAGAAAGCGGCATTTCACTTCTTCCAAGTATGTCCACTATCTTTTATATTTCATTTGCAACACGTATAAAATATTTTATACAATTGAATGAAGATTTAAAGATACTCAATTTATCGATTTCTACTTCCCTAGAAAGATCTTAAATTAAACTTAAAAAATAATTGAAATTACAAAAAATCCAATCTATCTATGGATTATATCTTTCTAATCACAACAATCCTACAATGATTAAATTAAAAAGAAACTTAATTACATTAAAGATTACTAAACTATTATAACTATTAGTTGTTACTTCTATAAGAATAGTTTTATGTGTAACATCCCCAGAAGATAATGAATGTCCATCTATTATTTCTAAATGTACAAGTTTGATTTTCTTAATTAAAGATATATCTTATTTTTTGACAAAGTCTTCATCTATAAAACAAGTTGAGGCTCTTAAATCCAACAAGGCTAAGACTTTGTGATTTTTTTGGTCCTAAATAGACTTCTATTATAAAACAAGGTAAGGAATCAGAAGAGAGAGTAGGACCTTTGCTAGATGCTATACATGATTCTAGTCGCACGATCTCTATTATAGTTAGAACAACTCATTTTTTAATATATTATCTTCTTTGGAAATTATGATTTTTATTTTGTAATTGCATTGTTTCTTTGGATAATATTGAGTAGTATATTTATCTTCTCTACAATATAAGCATAATTCTTCTTAACCTTGTCACTTCTTTTCCTATTCTGTGAAGAATTTAAATTGTAGCGTATCATTTTACATTGGTATTGGCTTTGATAAATAAGTTTCTAAAAGCTTAGGAGCTACTGTCATTATTTGATTTATTCCTCTTTAGCCATATCTTTGTTCTTGATGTCTTTCAAATAATTAATTGTCACATGTAATGGCTTGAACAATAAATTATTCTGAAGCTTCTATCTTTGGCATAGTTAATAAGAAGTCTTTGATATTATCCTTCAACCTATATCAAAAGTCATTAATAAAGACTTTGTCATTCCAGTCCATGTTGCAAGCAAGGTTTTGGAATTTAACAATATATATGGTGGCTAACCGTGATCTTTGCCATAAACATAAGAACTTGGTCTTTGCTACTCTTTTCAGATCATTTTTTTCAATTATGGCCATAAATACTTCTTGGAATGAATTCAAATCATAAAAAAGTTGCAAATCTTTTTTTATTAAAGATGCAAACCAAGAGGGAGCACTTCTTGATAGAAGTGCTCCTATAAATCCGACTTGAGTAAATCCATCAAGGTAATAGAAAGGGTGTAACCTTAGATAGATCTTGACTTATTATAAAAATCATTGAAATTTTGATCTTATTCCATCAAACTTCTTAGGCATACTAATCCTTGTCTCCATCATACTTGTAGAAGCAAAACTCCCCGGATTTGGTTATGCGGTCGATCTATTTACTTCATTCAACAACACAACTTCTTCTTGTAGACTTTGAATGTCTTCCATATGAATAGGCATAGTACCTCTTTGATTCACATTGAAAATACGTGAGATTTTCACTCTTAGAGTATTGACAAGTTCATGAAGATTTGCAATAGTTATAAATCTATTCATACTTCTACTAGGAGTAGCATCCATAATCTATTTTTTTTATAGAAAACTCAAAAAAATCTAAAAGGTTAAATTAGAAGAAGGTAATCCACAACCTCTAATAAGAATTTCCAAAAAGAAGGGTAATCCACTCTCTTTAAATAAAATATCACTATTAGAAATAAGATTTTTGTTTAAAGGTGGATAGTTTACAACCTTCAAAATATAAAATAGAAGTAAGATAATCTACTTATTTTGAAAATTAGATAAAAATAGTATATTATCACTTTTGTCAAATTATCAAAGACATGAATCTTGAAAAAAGAAAATCCTTAATATACTCATGTATCACTGAAAAGAACCAAAAGTTACTCAAAGATGATAAAATATTGAACTAGAATGGCTTTTGTCAAAAATAAGAAGATTAAAAAGTCTTTCAATAAGACTCAAGACTAGAAAGGCGTTAATAGGAATGAAAAAGGCTTCACTCTTACCTCTATATATATTCTTTAATTAAGAGCTACGTGGCGATATTCTATAAGACCTCCAACATGTGTTGACTTTGCTAGCCATATGTCTTAAATTGCAAGGCAAGTTATATATGTATGTGCAACATACTTAACTAGTTCCAAAAACTATCCATACATAGTTAATTTGTTGACTAAGTTTCTAACCTACCAATCAACTACCAATACATATAAAGTGTCATGGACATATACATATAAGTTTGTAATTATTTGTATAAATAAGTAGAAGTAAGTAGAAGTAGATAAAAGTAAGTTAATTCTATAATATCTTCTATAGAAGCTTTTCAGAAGCTTTATAGATGCTGCTTTGACTTTATAGGTGTCTAGAATTGATTTTTTGGATTAGAAAAGTAGGCAACAAGTTGGCCATGTCCCACACATATTATTAGTTTGAAGACCAAGCTAACTATGTGGCCTACACATAGAAAATCTTGCCTTGTAAGTCAAGGCATGTGTCCTACAAAGTCAATACATATTGGAGTTCTTATAGAACATTGCCATGTAGCCTTTAATTAAATAATATATATAGAGACAAGAGTAAATGCCTCTTTATTCTTGTCAATTCTATTTTTACCTCTAGTTTAGATTCAAGAGTCTCAAGTTTTTTTTATCTTTTGACAATAAGCTAATCTAGTCTCTTTTTAATATATATACTTTCTTATTTTTATTTTGTCATTTTTTCTTTGATACAGATTTCATTGGTTTATGCATCATCTTTTAGTTCATGTCCTTGACAGATTGATAAGAGTACACTTACAATATCAAAGCTTTTTCTTATCTTGATTAAGAGTAGATTACTCCTTTGTCATGATAAAACATAAGCACATTAGAAGTTGAGGATTATCCTCTTCTAAACTGGTATTTTTCTTAGTTTATTTTTTGTCCTCAAGTTTTTTCTTCTACTTATCTTGAGTGGTATTAGAATTTTTTTTTTGAGTGTTATTTTGGTAGTGCTTTTGGAAATGAAGATTGCAATGGTACAAATGCAAGAGTAATTGAGGGAGTTAATGCTTACAATGCATTAATTTAGCTTACCACTACAAGAATTAACAATAATGGCAGGAAGTGAAGATATAGAGATGATTAGAATTGCTTCAACATCTGTACCAAATCATGTTCCTCTACCTATAATGGAACATCTTTCAAATATTAAAGAACCAAGAATTGCCCTGCTTGAGAAGTTTGATGATACAAGATCCAAATTTTGAGGATTTATTAATCAAGTATAACTTATGATTGAACTTCAACTTGAAAGCTATCCAACTCCATGATCACAAGTTAGATTCATTGATATACTTCTTTCAAGATCAACACTATTGTGGTTTTTATCTTTTTTTAAACGACGAGATCCAATATTAGATAATCTAGAGGCATTTTTGGTGGAATTTTGGTCCATATATGGAGAACATAATGCAACGCATGTTGCAACCAACAAGATCTATATTTTGCAACAAGACAATCAGTCTATAATATTTTATGCTTCATAGTTTCAACAACTTGCAACTCATATCAAGTGAAATGATGCTTTATTTATTAGCCAATTTTTCTATGAATTATAATATGAAGTAAAGAAATTGATGCTCAACTTACTTGATCCCCAAACATTGAGTCAAGCAATTGACTTTGCTATGAAATGTAATAATTGACTTTTTGAATTTTAATCTTAGAGTTGCATAAGTGGGCCTCAATGTTACTATAATTTGATGGCAACACCAACATCTCTTCAATACATATATTCAAAAGTAAAAGATATGTAAATTGATGCAATACATTTTAAACTTCTTACCGAGCAAAAAAAGACTTATCGTTGTCAAGAAGGATTGTGCTTATATTGTAGAGAACTTAAACACATTATTCAACATTGTCCAAAGAAGCAACAAAATCACAAAATGATGAGCACATCTGTCAAAGAAGATAATAAGTCAAAAAATGAATTTGTCTAGCTATAATAGAGATCGTGCAGTTGGAATCTTGTACAATTTTTAATGAAGGTCCTATCTTCTCTTCAAAACCCTCTCTTTGTTTTATAATAGATGTGTGTTTGGGACCTAATACTTATAAAGCCTCTACCTTGATAGATTCAGGAGCCTCAGCTTATTTTTTAGATATAGAATTTATTAAAAGTCATAAAATACTGTTAGTACAAAAAACCAAACATGTTCATAGAGAAGTCATAGATGGTTGTCCGTTGTCTTCTGGAGATGTTATTCATGAAATATTTCCTATAGATGTAGCAATAAATAGTGATAGTAGTTGCATAATCTATAATATAATTAAATCTTCTTTTGATCCAATCATTTTAGGTTTATCATGGCTAAAAAAATATAATCCTTGCATAGATTAGATTTCTCATACCCATGACTTTTCTAAAAGCATAATTAAGAGTAAAATTAATCTATTAGAAAGTCATAAGTTTAGTACAATTTAACCTATGTTTGTAGGTGCAAGAGCTTTCTTGCATGCTGCAAAAGAAGGATCACCTTGTGTCATTTATGCCACACCTATTTCTAATGATGCAAAGACTTCAAGTGGCATTCCCAGCCAATATCAAGAATTTCAAGGTGTATTTGACAAGAAGAATGCGGATATTCTTCCAAAACATCATCCCTATGATTACTCAATTAAACTTCAAGAACGAGCACAACCGCTATTTAGACCAATCTATAGTTTATTATAAAATGAATTGGTTGAATTCAAAGAATATATTGAAGAAAATTTGGCCAAGAATTTCATATGCCATTCCAAATCACCAACAAGAGCTCCAATCTAATTTGTAAAGAAGAAAGATGAATCATTGCGGATGTGTGTTGATTATCGAGGACTCAACAAGATTACCATCAGGAATAGGTACCCTCTACCTTTGATATCCAAACTTCTCGATCAATTGAATCAAGCTAAGATCTATATAAAAATAGATCTATATGGAGTATACAATCTAATACATATTAAAGAAAAAGACAAATAGAAGACTGCGTTTCAAATTAGGTATGGGCATTTTGAATATAATTTCATGCCTTTTGGATTTACAAATGCATCGACAGCTTTTCAACATCTAATGAATGATATTTTTTGAGATTTTTTAGACAATTTTGTTATCTATTATCTAAACAACATCTTAATCTATTCTAAGAAAATAGATGAATATGAACTTCATGTTCATTGTGTGTTACAAAAATTAAGAAATGCGGGACTCTATACCAAGATAAAAAAGTGTGTATTCCATACTACTCAAGTCGACTTCTTAGAATACATCATTTCAAATGATGGACTTATGATAGATCCTAAGAAAGTTCAAATAATTATAGATTAAAAGGTTCCAAAAATGGTAAGAGATGTCTAATGATTTTTGGGCTTTGCTAACTATTATCAAATTTTCATCAAAAACTTTTCTTTAATTATAGCTCGACTTACATATTTGACTTGTAAAGACAAACTTGAGTGGAGCAAAGAAGCTGAAGCATCTTTTGAAACTTTGAAGTCAATCTTTATTTCTACACCAATCTTATATTGCATCAACTTTTTTAAGGTATTTTTTATGAAAATAGATGAATCAAATTTTGCTTTGGGTGCCATATTATCAGAAATAGAAATTGATAATAAACTTCACTTAATAGCTTTTATTCCAAAAAAATTTCAACATTTGAGATTAACTATGAAATCTACAACAAAGAACTTCTTATGATCATGGATTCACTTCAAGAGTGGCATCATCATCTAGAAGGCGCTTCTAATCCAATCACCATATATACAAATCACAAGAATCTTGAGTATTTTATATAAGCACGGATTTTAAATTGTTACTAAGCTTGTTGGAGCATGTCTTTATCAAGATTTAATTTCAAGATCACATATCAATCTGAAAAATAATAAGGTTTATCAAATGCCATTTTTAGACATTCTTATCTTGCACAAAAAAAAAAAGATGCATCTTTTGATCAATAAAGAATAATTTTCTTGAAGCCAAAGCATTTTCATCTTCGAGTAATGAAATCAAAATTGACTATTAATTCAACCCTTGTGAAACAAATCCAATCAAGTATGTCTTCTGATCCTCTTGTTCATAATATCAAGAATCCTTCTTCTAAGTCCTAAGATACTTCTAATTTTGAGTTCAAAAATAACCCACTCTATTTTGAAGGTGGATTATATGTTCTAAAAAGAGAAGCACGATTACATGTTCTTCAAGCACATCACGACTTTCCAACAGCATGACATTTTAGATACAATAAGACTTTGGAGCTTATATCTAAAGATTTTTGGTAGCCACAAATGTGAAAGGGTATGAAAGACTTTGTTCAATCATATGTTATTTTTTCAAGATCAAAAACTCCCCATTATCAAGCTTATAGACTTTTTCAACCATTACCTATTCCAGAAAAACCATGGTCTTTTGTCTCTATGGATTTTATCATGGATCTTTTAATCTCAGATTCCTATGATTCTATATTCATGATAGTAGATCATTTTACCAAGATGGCACATTTTATATTATGTACAAAATCTATCACATGTAAAATAACAGCTAAATTCTTTCTTAACAACATCTATCGCTATTATGGATTACTCAAGGATATTATATCCAATAAGAGAACTTAATTTGTATTAAGATTTTTATAGATTTTTTTTAAGATTCTAAAAGTAGATATAAAACTATCTTCAACATTCCATCTTTAAATTGATGGACAAATGGAGCATGTTAATCAAGTTTTGGAAAAATATTTAAGATTTACCATCAACTACCAATAAGATGATTGGACAATTCTTTTGCCATTGGCAGAGTTTGCTTATAATAACAAGGTACATTCTTCTACAAAATAAATACCTTTCTTTGTCAATTATGGTTATCATCCATGACTTGATACTTTTGACTTTTTAAAAGTTAAACATACGGTAGAAGATTTGGCAAATTATTTGTTAGAGCTACATGCAACAATGAAGGCGTAGTTAAAAGAAGCTCAAGAATAACAAAAGATGAATGTGGATGTCTATCAAAAGGAACAACCGTCGTTCCACATAGGTGACAAGGTATACTTACTTTATTACAATATCAAGACCACTTATCCTTGTGACAAGTTGGAATATTGTAGGTTTCGACTATTTCCTATTTCTACACAAATCAATCCAGTTGCATATCATTTACACCTATTGGAGTCAATGAAAATCCATCTAGTATTCCACGTATCTCTTCTTGAACCATATAAGATAGTGGACATACCAAGAAGAAGACAAGCTCCACCTCGTCCTATAGAAGTGGACAATAATGAAGAGTTCGAATTAGAAGAAGTCTTAGATTCAAGGCGGTATTAAAATAAATTAGAATATCTTATCTATTGGCACGGATATGATATTTGTGATTGCATATGGGAGCTAGTAAAAAATCTTACAAATGCAGCAAAGGCGGTGTATGCTTTTTGTCCACAATATCGATCAAAATAAAGACAAAAATCTCTCTTTCAAAAGAAGAAAATTTGTGGTAAGATAACACTTTACTTATAATCATTTTTTGTAGCTTCTTTGTAGTTGTAATGCTAAAGAGATAGGGAACCAAAAACTAGCTGATTTGACTGAAGAGCCTTCGTTTGCTGACCTATCGGAGAAGACATTGTGATTGTCATAATCTTTAAGACGATACAATCGAGATAAAGATCTTCAAGAACGACATGTTTTTCCTCAAATTAATGATGAGAGACAATGTGTTTGGTATCACAACCTTGGAAGAGACTTCCAATGTTTGGTACTTTTATTAGATGTAGGAACAACTCCTCATAGTGTTCCAAATATTTTATTTTAAGGAAGTTTTGAAGGCCTCAACAATGATCAAATAACAAGGTGGTTCTTCCACCTTATTATGGAAAACTATCGATGGTTGAGAGGCCCCATCAATCATCTTTAAAGAGAATAAAGATCTAATTATGTAACAAATATAATTTGTTGAATTATAGATTTTTTCAACATATGATGACTACTCCTCATGGAACTTGTCTCTAGAAAGAGAAGTAATTTCATGGACATACACATGTAAGCTAATAATTATTTGTATAAATAAGTAGAAGTAAGTAGAAGTAGATAAATATAAGTTAATTTTATAGTATCTTCTGTAAAAGCTTCTTAGAAGCTTTATAGACCTTGCTTTGATTTTATAGGTATCTATAATTGACTTTTTTTATTAAAAAAGTGGTCAACAAGTGGATCATGTGCTACACATGTTGTTAACTGAAGATTAAGCTAACTATGTGGCCTACACATAGAAAAACTTGTCTTTTAAGTCAAAGCATTTATCCTATAAAGTCAATACATATTAGAAGTCCTATAGAACATCGTTGTTGGGGTAGAGAGAGTTTGATTCCCTGGTCTATGCTCAATCCACTCCAAAAAACTCACCTTGATTATTTTTTCTGAATCTTTTTCAAAAAATTCGTCTTTCAAGAGTTCTTTAAATTTCTTCTATGACATAGCCTTTGCATGCAACTCTTGCACCCTTTCTCTAATTTTTGGTATCACTACCAAATCAAAGGTAGTGATCATCTTTATTTCTAAAACTTGATGTACTTCCATTTCACATGTGTAAATCCTTAAAAAATTGGTGATATTCTTCCCATCAAACCTCCCAATTTTATCCACCACTACTTGTAAAGCTTTGGTGGTATTCCTATCCTCTCCATATACCTATTGCCTTTCTTCCATGAATTGAGCAAATGTCCTAAATAAATCATGGGCATCCATTCCTCTTGATAATTCAAACCCTAGATTTTGATCTTCCATCTTAACTTGTTGAGATAATTAGTGCCTTAAGGCTCTCTCAGTGGAAGCACCAATATGTCGAGGTAGAGAGAATTTGCCTCAAGAAAGTGCTCGGCTTCTGGCTCCTACTAAATACTCAATCAAGTCTAAGATATAAAAAAACCAACTTTATACATATAATATTTTTTCTTTTAGGGCAATTTCATCAAAACACAAGCCTAAGTACCAAGAAAACATCCAAATATATGATAAAGATCTTAAAATCTTATATATCCTTATGAGAGATGTTTCTTAAACTTTAACAACTCATATCTCGCGATCGGAATGTTCAAACAATCTTAAATTTTACATCAAGTACTGATATACTTTTAAAAACTTTCTCCAAAAAATTCAATTGTAAATTCATTATGGATCTTGAGATATCACCAAAATCCTAATAATAGCTTTAAACCCTAGCTTACATATACCCATGTGCTAATTTCTTCATATCTCACAAAATAAGTACTCAAATACCATGAAACTTTGATCTATAGCTTTTTAACTTAATAATACATACTTTTACAAATTTTGAGCCAAAAATTCGCCCAAAAACTCAAGATATGGCTCCAACCATTACTATCAACAAAATGACTCACTTACTGCCTTTGAATTACATGTGCTGTCTTCAATGCCCTATAACTCCTTCATCCAGACTTGGAATTCATCAATCAATATATGTAAAGTATAGCAAAGAAAGTGTCCTCTTCAACTCCAATCACCGATCTTTCATTGCTCTCCGTGCGCATATGTTATGCTTCAAAGAGTGACAGTAGGTACAAATTTGATATCTTAATTTTGAACACCTATATCTCCTTCATAAAAACTCAAAATCACACAAACTCTTGACCCAAATTATACCCAAAACCCTGAACTTGCTGACCCTAGCCTCCAAAGCTCGAATGCATTCGATAGAGAAATCCTAATCCCTAATAAGGCCTCAGGCAGCCTCCTTGAAGCCCATTGGGCATGGCCTTCGACCAATAGGGATGAAGTTTTTCATTCTTTGCATTCATCCAACCATGCCTTACTTTCATCCCTTCCAATAAGCTTCCTATTAGTTAAGATTTTTCTTCTTTAGGCTTTAATCTCTTCTCAAGGCTTTATACTAAACATTTAGGTCTTACAATTGTTTTAAATGCTATAATCAAAAAAGATAAAACTCAAAATAAAGTTTCTTAAATCCACTCTCTTTAAACTAATCTACTAACCATTCTAACATACATCTAGATTTATTAAAATATAATATATTTTAACTAATTTTTACATATTATAAGCTTTTATAGTAGGACATTGCTATGTAGCCTCTAGTTACGTAATATATATAGAGACAAGAGTGAAGCCTTCTTCTCTCTTGTCAAGTCTTTTCTTGCTTCTAGTCTACTTTCAAGAATCTCAAGTTTCCTTGTTTTTTTAGTAATAAGCCATTCTAGTTTCTTTTTAATATACATACTTCCTTATTTCTATTTTGTTACTCTTTCTTTGAGACGGATTTCATTGGTTTATGCATCATCTTTTAGTTCATGTCCTTGACGTACAATGGAAATCATCTTGTTGCATTATTATCTTAATTATATAATACCTATTTTATCTTTTTTATTTGAATTTTATAACTTTTTATTAGAATCTTAAATTTATAATTATATTTTTTAAAGTATATTTAATTTTAAAAATATTCAAGAAAATTAAAAAATAAATATTATATTTTACAGGATATATATTACATCAAGTAACCATCAACTTTTTTGTGACTCATTTTTACAAACATTGTCTATTTTAAAATAACTATTAAATTTAAGTCTCAGCCTCTATTATTTGGAACTTATAATAAATTACATGTTTATTCTTTCTTTTCTATGGACATAAATCAAATGAAAAATTATAACATATTTCATTCTTCTCACCTTTTTTGCTCACAAGAATCAAAATTTTGAGATATTTATTGATAGTGTCATGAATGTTATCAATATTTCTTCATGAATCTATTGTTATCTATACTGACAATCGTTTGATTGCCAAAAAGGATGGTTTTACTAAAATTAAACTTTATTGATTATATATATATATATATATATATATGTTTATTTATTTATTTATTGTGAAAAATCTTTGTGGATTTACACACACAAAGTAGCTAAAATGATTATTTACAACTAATATTATCCTAATTTTACTACCATGTGGACTTATTTTATTTTTAAATAAATATAAATTTATTTACTTGGATAAATATTTATATTTGGTATCTATCTACATTGTGTTCATTAATGTTTTATCTCCAGATGAACAATCAAGAACATATTTGAATGTTGCAATGCAAGTCATTGTTCATTAACTAGTATTAACTTCCACAGCATCACTTTGATAAAGTTGCATTTAGATGATCAAGTATCATATATTAGCCACTAGCATAGTCCAATGCCAATTTCAAAAATACTGCTAACTAAACCAAATTCAAAAAAAAAAATCATATAATTTTTAAAAATTATTTTCCTACATTTTGCATGTACAAAAAAAAGCCTAAAAGAAGTAAAAGAAAGAAGAAAACTCAAACAAAATCTTAAGTTCTACAAATATTTTCACATTCTTGTGATAATTTCCAAACTTAAATAGAATACCATAATGTGTTCCAAAAAGAAGCACACGATTATTAAAAATTGTAGAATAAAATAAGTCAAGGAATGCATCAAATATAATAATATTTGTAATATTTTTATTGTCCAAAATGTCAATGCTGACGAAGCCTAAGACCCGCAGCTTTCCAGGGGGTATGGACCCAAAGGCCAGCTGACGTCACTGCCACGGTGGAGGGGGTCATGACATGGGAGTCAAGTCAATGGACCCCCGTGGCTCAAGTCAACACTTAGTTCCCCACTTTGGCGCACTTTCGCGGAATCTTCCCCTTCCTCCTTTTTCTACTCTTTTTTATCATGGACTTTATAACCACCCACCCCACGTCCTTTGGTATTGTGTTCGGCTCGGTACCAGGGCTCGTCGTTAGCCTCGGACACTTCGCTTCTGAATATCTTCTTCCCCCCCCCCCCCCAGGAACACAACCTAAACTTTTCTTAAAGAATAATGCACTTTATAATCACTACTGACTTTGATTTCTCGTCACAATTCGATCGTTTCCAACTCCCCCTTCAATCACTACTCCTTACACTTTATCAAGAATATCGCACACAAGTTCCACTTGAAAACGCAACGGTACCATACAGTTTCTTAACTATAAAAGTTATATTTATTATTATATGGAGTAAGTTTTTTTTCACACATGTAGGGAATGGTAGAGTAGGGGATTGGTTTTCGTAGGAGGGGGTGGATTACCGCGTTCCAATGGGATGGTTTCGTGGAACTGGGGGAGGCAGAGTGGGAACGGGCCGGGTTGTGGGAGTTCACCACGTTGTCACCCTCCCCGTCCCCTTCCCCTTCACCGGACCCCCTCTCTCTTTGCTTCATTCGACTCCCTGTTGCTGTTGCTGCTCTTGTTGCTTCTCTGTCTGTGTTCTTCGGCGCTGTGTCTGCGTCGCAATTAACTTCTTCACGTCCATCTTCTCTCCCGCTCTTGGTTTTCTACTACCCCTTTCCCTCCCCTGCTCTCTTTTCCTTTCTCTCTCTCGCCCTTGGTCTGTACCGGCGCCGCCGAGCTTCTCCAACTCCACTCGTTTTTGTCGGTACCGTGACCATCGTTTTTTCCTTAGCGACCATGGATGCACCGCCGCCTCCGCCTCCTTTACCCCCTCCACTCCTTGTTCTTCCGTCTTCTCATCCCTGCTAGTCGACTGCTGGGGGGTCTTAAACTCGTTTTTTCCATCGCTCGTGCGCTCCGCTTTTGATGCCCGCTAACCGGGCTGAATGTTTTTTTTGAACACTGCGTCGGTGTGAACTCTCCACCTTGTGACACGACCGTAGTGTTATTCTCCTCTCCCTCCTCCCCTTGCCTCCTCGCCGATCCAATTCGCATTCTCGCGCCCCCTCTGATTGCCACCCGGATTTGTCGCTTCTTGTCTGTGTCCGTATTGGTCTTGTTTTCGCATTCCCCGGCTTGGTTGTGTGCGGGTGATGGTGATGTGCCAGGACTTTTTCTTGGTCGTGGATTAGCGATCAGCTGTTTCTGGTTTTGTATGGGAAGCATTGGTGCATAGGCAACTTGATGTCCTTCAGCGCACTTCGAGACTGGCACCGCCTTGAACACTTGAGGGAACGGCGCAGATTGGATTGTAAATAGTGGATGATTGTCGCCTGAAAAATTATGGAAACTCGAGGGTTTGAGTTTGACACTCATTCCATGGCCGCAGGGCACTACTCTGTGCACAATTTAGGTCGAGAATCGTCACGTGGATCGGCTAGAATTGAGGAGCACACGAATTACGAATCACCGTCTCATCCTGCGCGCATAGCTAGGGCAACGCGTGCAGCGCGTGTAGGGTTCAGAAGCCCTGCCAAACGCCCATACACGCCCGCTCAACAAGCACGACAAGCAGAGAGTCTGAAAGCCATTCTCCCAGAATTGGATACTGCATTAGCCGTTCATAATAGAAGTGAGAGGACCTCACAAAGAACTCCAGAGTTTGACCGCACTCGAGGCGCGGTTCACACCAAGCCTTCCAAGGGGCCACAGTACGCATTGAAGGTTGCTTTGGATGCTGCTAATGCACTAGGGAAAGGTTTCGACGTTACCTCGGATTTTCGTCTTGCGTTTGCCAAGGGCTCTTCTGGATCCCGTTTAGTTGAAATTGATGAAGAGAATACACAAGACATCTACGCGCCTGGGAATGTTGTGATTCCCAATGTGTCCATTGACATAAGGTGTGACAAAGGGGAAAAAACGCACTATGCCTCGGAAGTTTTGACATATGCCCAGGTATTTTCTCTTTGGCTCTTCTTACAGGCTGCCAAATTATATTTATTACAGCAAACATCTGCTCGGGGTTTGAGTCTGGTGTGGGGTTGAGAGTTGAGGTTGTTACCGTAGTAAGTCCATATCACCGAGCTACAGGTTGAAGAGTAGTAATCACTAGGTGAATCTTGTCCCGAATTATTGGGCTAGTCTATCTTCTCCCGCAGCTTGGAGCAGAAGAAAAACAGTATTTTCTTTACTTTTTGATGGGGCATCCTTCGCAAATGTGAACTTAGCCCTTGTCATCCGTTTCAACACTATAGATATGTCCTTCTCTGAATACAATTGAGAGAGTATGTTTGAGGATCATTATCTACAGCAGATATTCAGCAGCTCAATTGCAGATGATTAGTGGATTTTTCAGTCTATTACGAAATGTTTAGGTACATCTTTTGCCCGGTGGGGGATGTCTTGTGTATTTTAGATATACTCCGAGGAATTCAAACGTTTTAGAGCTTTCCCGGCGGGATGGGTATTCAAGCATTTTTGAACCTGTATTGAATTGATTCATCTTGATGTTGGAGTACATATGATACCTCTCCAGAAACTGTGGTTGTCCAATGTTTGGTTTAAGTAGAATTGTTGATTTTGCAATGCGAATACACATACGCTCAAAGACCTGGGTTTGTGCTTTTAACTGACGAAACTAATTTTAGGTGATGGTAATTCTGGTTTGGTTTTTAGAAACGGGCGACTTTCGAAAGGCAGTCTTTGACAGGACTGTTGTCTTGACGCCATACTGTTCCTACCACATATTGTGTCGTAATGGTGATCGCTATTTTTATGTGCAGATGTGTGGTCGTTTTAACCAAGCTGCCGCTATTGATGGGAAGATGCCGTTGGGTCTCTTCAATAATATGTTCAGCTTCCATGGTCCTTGGCAAACAGATCAGAATGCTACGAAAGCCCTAGCGTTGGATGGTTGGTTTGTTAAACTCTATAATTTGCAGCTGACAAGGACCCCTCTGAATTTACGAGATGAAATTAGAAAAGCAATTCCAGCTTCATGGGAGCCGAAAGCATTAGCCAGGTTGAAAATGCTATCCCTTCCGTAAAATAGATGACATCATGACTGTTTCCTTAATGAGCTTTTCTTTGTCTCTGGCTAAGCATTTTTCGTTGATGAAATTATATTTTTTGTAATTCTTTCAAAAAAAAGAGTTACTTCTTTTCAACGCCTTCTGAGTGAAGAGTTAACTCTCTCGATAGTGTTGAGTCTTTAGAATAAATGGAATTGGGTTGTATTCGCTCTCTCACTGGTTTTGATGCTTATTGCTTGGGGAAAAATGCAAAGACTAAAAGCTTCTTTTTTCACACTGTTCCTCAGCTTTATAGAAAAATATGGGACTCACATAATTACAAGTCTCCAAGTTGGAGGAAAGGATGTAATCTATGTCAAACAGCTTCAAAATTCACCCTGCTCTAATGTTGAGGTCCTGAAACGTATGGAGACTATGGCTGAAAGGAGATTTACAGGTCAATCAGGTGGTTACAGCACTCCTAGAGAGCGACCTGGGAAAGATAAGGTATGGGCTGGCCTTCCGCAAATGAAGGATATCATCTTGAGCATATTTTGGTGTCATAATACGCTCCCCACAATTTATTCTCTGAATCGCGGTCTATTAATCTGCGAGTTCAGGTAATAGGTTAGGCACCATGAAGCTGTAGATAGTTTATAAGATATTAAGCTATGTTACATGTAAATAGTTACCAAAGCTTAGTTGGTCCAACGATTAATCAAAACATTCACTTCAGTCTTATTCGAACTGGTGAAGAGCGACATCTGGTAGAATGACATGTCATGTGCTTTCATTGGGTACAGATTATGGATGCATTTTCTCCAACTAGTACGGCAGCTCGATTGAAGCTACCGACATCTTCCACATCATACTCTAAAGAAGTAAGTGTTTTTCCCGTATCTTTTATGATTAGTGACGTGTACCAGGAACAGCTATTGCAAAGGTAAGGGGAATTAGTCTTCAAATTTTGCACAGCTTGTTTTCTCCTCTTAGAAAGAAGTGTCTGGTTTTGATTAGCATACTGCAGACCTAGCCTGTAGTAAGTTCGTGTAGGGAAGTTGTAATATTGGATACATATAGCTTATGAGATTGCTCAATTTTCTTCCAGGGTATAGAGATTTACCAGTGGCGTAGAGGAGGTAATGACATGATGGATTCGCATCATAGATGGCTCGCAACAGTTCCAGAAACTCCTGATGTCATTGCTATGACGTTTGTGCCGATTTCTTCATTGATAAGCGGCATACCTGGCAATGGATATTTAAGTCACGCTGTCAACTTATATATGAGATGTACGTTCATTCTCATGTACTTTTTCACTTGCTGATGAAAACGTGCTTTGTAGGTACAGCTTCGAAAGAGTGAAATTTGTTTCACACTCTGCAGTGTAGAGCCATGGTTATTGCTGAATACAGGATTCATATGCCCATCTTTCTTGATTTAATTGCTTACCTGCATGTTCATGCAGATAAGCCTCCCATTGAAGAGTTACAAAACTTTCTGGAGTTTCAGCTACCGACTCAATGGTCACCTTCATTAGCTGAGCTGGCGCTTGGACCTAGGAGAAAAGAGCCCGTCTGTCCAGTGATGCAGTTCAGTTTGATGGGACCCAAGTTGTATGTAAGCACGAATCAGGTTAGTGATGGCCAGAATACTACTTTTTAACGCTTATGGGATGGAAGTCGTCCATGATCCGTGTCATTGCTTCCTGTTGTATAATGCTGGATTTCAGGTCTTGTGGTCTCAGCACCTCTTGCGACTCGATGTTCTTTCTTTATCTCTTTCTTATTTTACCATTTCACAACTGCACAAGTTGGTACCGCAGTTTCAGGATGGACAACGTCATTAAGATCACTATATCAATCATTTACGTCATTTTGTACTGATTTGTGGGGCTTTGTTCTTTTTCTGATATGGATCTTTCTACATTCGTATTTGACTTGGAGCAGGTCTTAGTGGGCAGGAGACCAGTAACGGGCCTTCGTCTCTACTTGGAAGGAGTGAAGTGTAACAGACTTGCAATTCATCTGCAGCATTTAACAACGCTTCCTCGGATATTGCAACCCCATTGGGATACCCATGTTTCTATAGGAAAACCCGTTTGGAAAGCACCCGAAGAGCATGATGCGCGATGGCTCGAGCCGGTGCAGTGGAAAGGCTTCAGCCACCTTAACACGGCTGCCATTGAATTTAATGAAACATGGTTTGGAGAGCAGAACGATGCTCACATCGTTACTGGAGCGCAACTGCAGGTACACTTAACCACTTCTGTGTTTTGGGTTGTAGTATTAAGAAGAAGTAGGCGTCCCGGTGTAGGTATTTGACTTGCGACTGTCTATCTACCAGTAAATTCATCCGCTACATCATATTTACTGGTTTTCTCTGATATTTTGATTATGTTGTCACTTTGCCAAAAAGCTTTCGGACGGTGGAATGAAGAACGTTCTTTGCTTGAAGCTTCAATTTTCACGAGTTCCAAAATGTTCTATTCGACGCTCTGTGTGGGACAATACTCCTGCTATTTCCCAGAAATCAGGCTTATTTTCACAATTGGGTTTTTCTGGGAAACAACAGCAACAGAAAGCTCCAGTAAGACTCGTTGTTTCTCAAGCCCCATCATTCTTACTTTCTGCCATAATTGTTGCCACAGGTGTTTGACTTCAACGCTTTAGCATGCATATTTTAATGGTTCATATTGTTTTAAGCATGCTTGCGATGGGTGAATTAACAAGAAGGGTTCCTGGAACTAGTTTGTACTGAAGGATCTCCGACATTCGTTCCTTTCTTTTGCAGCCCCCATTCAACCCCAACTCAGCTGTTTGCAACAAAGGGCCTAAGGCACAACCGTTGAAGCTGCTGAAGTTTGTGGATATCACAGAGATGAAGAAAGGACCACAGGACATGCCTGGGCACTGGCTTGTGACTGGAGCGAAGTTGGATGTGGATGGTGGCAAAATATCATTGCGAGTCAAGTACTCGCTTTTACACTATTAAGGGGTTAGATTTGGATGTGGATTTATGCCATGTTGTAGAAGTGAGAGGTATGTCAAAGTTTATGTCAACTTGATTCTCAGGGTATGGCATTATGCTATTGCCTCAGCAGTGCCTGGGATGAGCATCTTTTTGTCTGATCTAGGGCGGCAGCATCTATCTTGCGTGGGAGCGTTCTGGGGCAGAGTATGAGCAAGGCACCTGTGATAACAGTTACCACCCGGGGAAGGAAGAAACCTTCTTTCTCTTCTTTCTTAATATTGTCTCTGTGCAATCTCACATTCCTAGAAGGGGAGGTTATAGTGAATCAAGGTACGACGGCATTTGTAAAGATTTATCATTCATCATAGGCTTGAAAACAGTTCGTTCCATGCTTACCTGCTCCTTCGCTGCAGTTGGCTGCATAACCTCTCCCTCATTTAAAGGCAGCGAGTGTCTCTGTTGAAGCTTTGTTTCCTGCGTTAGCATGCAATGTGAAATTGGACTAGATTCCATGTGGAGTTTATTTTCGTGTGGAGATATTTGACTAAGATATGCTCCACTATGGAAACTCAAAGTAGAGATTGATAGTCTTCTTAAAGACGAGGCTGTTTATCGAGTACCATAATTGTACGATTATAAGCAACCACATCAGTATTCTTACAGTGTTACTGAGCACACTATGCCAAGAGTTGATGCATGTCGGGCTTTTGTGGAGGGTGGTATTTTTTCAATCACTATGCACCAGGAGGAAAACTAGTTCTTTTATGCAATATAATTGGTGCCGACGATTGAGCCACTGTACTTTTGTTTGAGATACAGTTTGAATAGGTCGTTTGAAGAAGGACAGTTAGGAAAGACGAGAAGAAGTCTGAAAATGCTTATATTTCTTTCTGAATCCCAACCGTGCCCACCGTGTGAGCTACTTATGGTTGGGAAGTGATGAGTAAAGGAGACTTGTATGTCAAATCCTGCAGGTTGTTCGAATACCAAGTGACAGGGTGTAATGAAGGCTGCTACAAGTCTTCTCTATTTAGGATTGCTTATTATGAATTGACAGAGTGTGGGGTGATTGTGGTTTTAATGTCTCCTTACTCAGCTTCAGACTAAAATCTAGGATCCAACCTCATCATTAAATTTACGCACAGAAAAATCGGTCTCATTGCATAATTGCAGAAGTCTGACCAGGCATTGACCGGGTCCAGCACACCGCTAATCTTACCATCAGGCATTATTCAGCAATCGAAAGCCTTGGTTCAAATTACAGCAATCCTTGAACAACGTGTTAAATATTTTGTTTGTGTAGATATCCGCATCGTCGTGATCTCACGAGGCAATATGAAACTCTTAGCACCATAAAATATAAGTTATTCATGGCACCTCAGGGTCGGTTCTGGCAGCTTATGCTGATCCCACAGCCTGCGGCGAATGATTTTCTATTATCAATCACTTAAAATCTGGGTGCTACGTGCATGATGGATTTGCTAATAAACTTAAACGCACCGTTTATTGTGCCATGAGTATTGCTTGAAAATGTAGAGTATCTCCTACCTGTACATATTTTTTGGAAAGATGACTGTTTTCTGCAGTGATTCTGGGTTTCTATGTAAAGAACCTTGTATGTTAAATTGATGAAAGTCAGACTTTGTGAATGGTTAATGTGTGTTTATCCTTTAATGGACAATGACTGAAAACTGTCATGTTTTGAGTGTGAATGTGCACTCACTTTCAAAGGCCACTTGTTATCTTAAATATTCTCATAAATATTCCCCGAGTTGAATGTAAATGTGAGCAAAGACAACAAACTCAGATTTATGATTTATTAAATAATTATTTTAAAGGAGTAAAAGTAGCTGCTATTTTTAACACTTCAGTCTTCATTGGTTGAAAATCTTGCTGTCTCAGCACAAAAAGTGTAAATCTGAGAGCACATCTACAGAATTGGCAGGAAGGCTTGGGACCGTGTCGGATCCTCTAATTGCTGAGATCAGCAAAAGGTGTAGAAATCAATACTGTATGGGATGTAAGGAGCAGCGCATGACGAAAACAATTTCTACACCCGTCTTCACCGACCTAACATGAACGATTCATGTGTGAGGCAGTTTGGGCCAACAACAAACGCGACCAGACTTCCGAAGAAGCGAAGGTCATCGACGAGGAATGGAGTCCAAGAGAAAGCCAATGCAGCGAGAATTTTGGCTTGAATTCATCACAAGATTATTGAGAGAGAATAAGAGAAGAGGGCGTTTGTCGAGTTTTCCTCCACGCACTGCAGAAATTCCATGCGGCATATCTGTGCGACCCTCGAGCTCCCACACCAGGTGACCCACATTGTCAACAACGTTGTCCTCCATTGGCATCAACGCAGGAAATGCATTCATACTCTCCTAATAATTGTACCACTAGTTGATGTTGCACATTGCGGCCGGGCTGCCTGGCACGTCCAGTCCTCCGCCGTTGTGTATTTACATTAATTTCGATTCTTCTAGAGTTGGGTATTTCCATAGTCAACCACGGATTGTGCAGGTCACAGCTCTTATGAGAACTACTGGAATTGTGGGTCACATGCTTCGGGGGATAACTCCGAGGTTTGTGTCCTGGTCTGCTGCCGAGATTTCATATTCCGGTGTCATATTTCATTCCAGGTCTCCGCCACTTAGCTTAGGGTTCCAGGCTCTTTATTACCCCCTGCCATTATTCTCCTTCTCCAGCTCATTCTTCTGTCGTCGCTGCTTGTTCCCCAACTTTATTCATCGATGCTGCGGCCCCGGGCTTGAGACAAAGCACGTGCCAGGTTTAGTAGTTTCGTGCCATTGCTACGCTACCGACTCTTTCTCCTCCTCCTCCTCAACCTCCGCCTTCTGAACCTGTGACTTGTCTCTCGCAACCATTTAATAACTCCCAACTCAATACAATTTTCTTCTCATTACTCATCGTTGTTCATTATATGGCCTCAGTATCAAACCTCTGCGTATTTGTTGCAATTTAACTCACCGTCAATGAGATTGTTCATATGCGAAAGCGGTCGCCCCCGGAGGGCTTTCGTACTTCCCCTGTGATCGCCTAAGTGGCGTCGTAAACACGTGTTGGAGTGATGTGATAGTGTGGATGCGGCGTGGGTTTAGTGTGTTGCGATTATGTGACTAGGTGGGGGAGAAGGAGGTTTTGATCAGGGGGCTGGCGGAGAAGTTCACTTCTGACTGGGCCGATTTGCCGTGATGCAGCGGATCCAGGTAGTCCCTCATGTCACTACACAGCTAGCTTAGTCCAGATTTGTGAAGCGAACTCCATTTGGATTTTTGTTTGGAATTCTGCTCGTGCCCATCTGCATATTAGAAAGCAGAGCCTGGTCAATCGATAACATATTTTCTAGAGGTTATCCTGTCGAAGATATTTCAAGAGTGCCACAAGCAAGGATGGGTCTGGCTTGACAGAAGTTTGGTGACCTTAACAATTGTTGGATGTTGAAACTCTCTCCTGCTGCAAAGAATGTTTCTTTTCATTTTGTAGCTATCGTACCGTGGCGACTATATTGATATGTTTTCGACCTGAAGTTGAAATTAAGGTCGACTAGAACAAGATCTTCGCTTACTTGAGAGTTTTTCAGGTGTGCATGAACAGTACACAGTCAATAGTGGATGTGCTTGTGCTAGCGAGACACAATTGTGGTCTAATTTTCTGAAAGTTACATTCTGTATCCTTCTCCCTCTTTGTAATCAGTAGTTATGAACTGTTCGACCCCATCTCTTGCACCGCTGTTGGAGCGTTTCTATGCATATCACGTGTAGACTATGTATATGATTTGTGCTTAAGTTAGTTTGCTTATATAGGCACGGAGCAGTTACTGAAGAAATAGCCAAGATGGAAAGGCATACTCCTGATTGCCCTTACCTGGGCTGTCTTTTTTGCGTGATGAAAGAGACCAATCAATCCAAGTGGCGAGCAAATGTTGCTAATTTTTTCAAGGAGTTCTCTACGCGGAACGAAGATTGTCAGGTGCGTTTAGCTCGTCCTATCTAGTCAATGAATCTTTTGATTTAATCTAATTCAATTTAATTTCGTTTTTTTGCACTGTTTGCGATGTGTTCTTGCACCTGATTGAAAGTCTTAAGTTCATTTGGTGAAGAAAGGCATTCTTGGAATGAGTGTTTGAAAACCTGCGCGGAGTAAACTGCTTCAAAATTAATTGTATAATCAATGCTTTGGATTGTCGAGCCTGGAGTTACGAGGATTACTGAAGTAATTGCATTTGTATCGCCACCTTGCAGGTTCTCGCTGTCAGTAGCCTTTGGAATACTGCTAAGGCGCATCCGAATGATCCAGAGTTCATCGAACTTGGAATTTTTGAGTGTATGGCCCAGCTCATCTGGAAGGGAATCAAAAACCGAAATTGGTTAGCACAGGACCATAATATTTTCATTCCTTACTATGCTGCGCACATTATTGGTTCTTACAGCATGAACACGGAAGAATTTGCACTGCGAGCTGTCCGGGCAGGTATACTGTCAGTGTCGGGTTTCTCAAGTATCCCTTGTGCGGATGGTCTTCATAATTTCGGGTTTGATTGCTAGGGGTTGTGATTCTTCAGTCGATATAGATGTTGACTAGAGTGCGGTTAACAGAAGAGAGTTTGGGATATTGAGACCTAGATCTGTAACCTTAATCGGGTTTATTTTTTGTAAAGATTACTGTGTTCCAACAGTTTGCGACCCCATGGCTTACACATTCAAGTCTTGGGTACACCAGTTGAATGAGGTGCTTGATGCTGCTAGGTGTGATCCCTGCTCTGGTGGAGCTTTTAAGGTGCCGACTGACTTGGGTTGAGCTGCGAGTAGCAGTCCGGGCGCTTCACCACTTAGCTACCTACGAGAGCACTTTTCCAGCTGTCGCTGCGCATAGAGACGTCTTGGAGCTTTCTATTCAGCTGGCACTTAATGCTCTTGAGATTGTCTACACGCACTTTTTGCAGTTTGTTGACAAGCGCATGAGCTACCATTGTGACCTTCTTACACGAGGAATGGATGGACTGGAAATGGAATCTCGGAAGGCAGAGGAATGGGCTAGTCAGTTACAATGTTGGTCACTACAACTCATCACCTGTTTTGCCTTGAGGGAAGAGTTTCTTCCAACGATTTGCCAGGTGAATTTTTTGGGCCAGCTCCCACATATGTGGGGAGGACTCGTAAATGAGAATTCGGCTGCAGGTGTTGGGGTTTTGCACACAATCTGTTATCACAAATTGGGGAGACTTCGCGTAGCCGAATGCCCTGGCATAATTGAGGCCCTTTGTAACATTGCAAGGTCGTCGGACGACTGGCAATACATGGCAGTAGATTGTTTGGTGTGCTTGGTCCAGGATCCGAATACCCGGCTTCAGGTGAGTATCTCATCATCCCTAGCCATGCCGTACTCCTTCAGCCAATATCTCCAGGAGTTGATACATCAACGACTCTAGTTTCGTGTTCATCAGAGGATCTTGTATTGTATTGGAAGATTGTGGGACTGAAGTACGAATGTTCTTGTACTCTCATGCGGTTGCGGACGAGTCTCTGTATTGCCTGTGTCACCAATTTTCAGTTCAGGAACTAGATACCTTGATGCCACATTTATGATCAGCTGGTTCATTTGGCAATTTTCATGTTCAGTGTTCTACTGGGTTTGTTTGGTAGAGTTCTTCCTCTCTGGCACCTAGCATGATACCAATGGCTGTCAGCTGATCTTGTCAAAATGTTATATATTTCTATTCAACTTATTCAAGGTAGTCTGATGTAGATTTTCTTTTTCGTACCTGTGTCTGTAGGTGTTAGACAAGGCCGCAGTTGCTCTAGTAGACCTAGCTGAGTCACCTAACCTTGGAGAGCACAAAAGTTTGGGGGAGGTCTTAACCAACGTATTGCTGGAAGACTACGTTCCTTATCCTTCACCGGCGGTAATACCGCATATTTCTACCAGGACAAGGCATTTGCTGGATGACTTTGCAGCCCAACGGGAGAAGATCAAGTGGGAAAAAACCGCCCCTAAGGAGGATTTGCATTTGAAACAAGCTGCAGCGCTTGTTGTAAAGTTAGAAGGCTTTTCAAAATTTTCAGCTGGAGACATTAGTGGTGCTGCTGCCAAGTACAGCGAGGCGCTGTCACTGTGTCCCGTGAGAGCCAAGAAGGAGAGGGTTGTGCTGCATAGTAAGCGGGCTCAATGTCACTTGCTGCTTCACGATGCCGAAGGAGCTATTAGTGATACTACTCGAGCTTTATCCATTCATAATCCAGCGAACCGCCACAGAAAAAGTTTGTGGAGAAGAGCCCAGGTAAGTCATCACTTTCTACCATGGTTCTTGTGGTGACAACGGGTCCTTATTACCGTAAAGAAGGTCACGCTCTAACTAATAACGCCATGTACATATCAATTTTCTCTTCTGTTTTTTATTCTGTAAGTCATGTGCAAGTCTTCAGATCATTTCAAAATAAAATATCATCTGGTCTATATCCAGTGGGTAGTTTCAGTTATACTGTTTTGCGACACTGATACCCTCCTTCATGCAGGCTTACGAACTCCTCTCTCTTCACAAGGAAAGCCTGCTAGATGCGATCATGTTCGTCAATGAATGCTCGCAACAATCTGCGAGTGAGTCGGATTCGAAGTCGGGTAGTAAAATTCCCGATTATGTGGAGCGTCTTGTGAAGAAGCAAATGCAAGCATCCTGGCTGTTCAAAGACGCTGCTGTCAAGCATGGGAACATTCAATTTGACGTGAATGACAGTGTCGATTCTGAGGAGTTCGAGGCTGAAGAGGCAGATGATGATGATGATGTTGATGATGGGGAATCTGAGTGGGAGACTGCAAGCGAGAGTGAAGAAGCTGCAGTTGATGGGAAAGACAATCCTAGCAAGCAGGAGACAAATCGGGATTTGAAGCGGCCTATTGCACGGAATCGTCCTGTGTTCAAGGGAATCACGTTACAAGATCTCCTTGGTCAGTGAAATGAAAAACGCATTCCACTAATGCAACCTTACTTTTTTATTTTTTTTATGCATTCTCCTCGGCAAGACGGTACATATAGGTATGTATAATTAGCATGGTTTGGGGCTCCCTTGTACCATTTAGAGAAGGTGGTACACAATAACGGAAACAGTCAACATGTGAGCCCCTGACACTGCTCTACGCATGCATCCTCGAGTGCCAGTTTTTGCTCATTTATCACCACCGAGTGTGAACCTGGACTAGCAAAAGAGCAGTGCATTCGGAGGGCTTATCATGTTTTGCCCACTTATCCTATCACACCGTCCCTTCTTAGATACAAGTCTCGTAAGAAGATTGTAAGTGTTTGTAAGATCTCAGGTGGCTGCGGTCATGGTTTTGTCTAAAGAGGAAGCACAGAATGTATCAGAGAAGACTTGGCAAGCACCGCAAGTTGGGTGCACCGCAAGTTAGGTAAAAGAATCTTTGCCTTACGGTGGAGTTTGAAGTGAATTTCGACTCTCTTCCTTGCAAACTGCTTCCTTAGGCTAAAAATAAATTGAATGTGTCCAGGATCAGCTCAGAACTAGCTGTATGTATGATATGTTCATCCTGTTCCCTCAAAATATTGCAGTCTGTTAATCATACAAAAAACCTTCACAACATGCTTCAGTGTGAGGAACGGTATTTTGGTAATTGCTGCAATCTTTCAGCGCCAACATCGATTTCTTCATTAATGTAATACTCTGCACTGTTTTTTTTATATATAAAAATATGCATTCTAGTATTTTTCTAATTTCTTAATGTATTTGATTATAGTCTTCTTTCTAATTTCTTTGATGCACATGATTATATTGTTTTTTGACAAGTATATTTGAAATTTTTCTTTATAAACTTTGATAAGGCTAACAAGCATAATAATAGGTTTTGATTTTTCTTAAAAAGAGTATATTGTTTCTTTTTTAAAAAAAGTATTAAATTAATTTAGAAGTTAAAAATTACCTTTTTCAATTATATCTCTTTGTAATATTAATTTTTTTTAAATTCTATTTTTTGAGTTAATATTTTATTTTTATCAAAACGATCAGAAAACTACCAAAAATTAAAATTAAAATTAAAAATTTTAGAACTAAAATTAAAAAATAATATTTTTGATGTTGCAAATTTATGAACAATCACAACTAAAGTTAAAAAAAACTAGCTATAAAGACATATACGTATATCAAAACATTCTTCAACAATTGCACTACTCTAAGAGACTCTTTTTTCTTAAAAATTATTATAAAAATATAATTACACTCACAAATAAACTAAATTTTATCATCCTTCATAAATTTTATAGCATTGGATTTAAGTTTTGAAGATTTATAAACCAAGTATAATTTATTATTAAATTTTGGTTTCGAAGTTATTAAACTCAAATATTCTAAGTTAAATTTATATAGATATTGTTTAATAAAAAATAAAAAATAAATATTTTTAATAGTTGTTAATTTTTTAAAATCTTTTAGAAAAAATTACACGGCAAAAAAAAATTTCAAAAAAACTTTGGTCCACATATTATAAACATGATACAATTTTATAAAAATTAATAAAATTCCAAAATTCCAAAATAATATTTGCAATCTATTTGATTGATTTTATAATTTTATTGCCAGTATTCAATATATAAATTAATAATACTACACCTATCAAGAAATATATTTTTTTTTGCAAAAACTAATAAATAATCCTCTATTAGATTGTGTCATTCTTGAAATATAAAACTAAGAAATCATGTTTGTTGTGAAATGCGACAATTAATTCTGAATGTTTTGCTTTAAAAGTCTAATTTTTATAATATTTTATTTTATTTTATTTTATACTCTAAAAAAAACTCAAAATAAAATTATTTTTATTTATATTTTTACAATATCCAACTTCTATAATTTAAGAAAACTCTAAGTTGGCAAGAAGTTTTTTATATTTTTTAAAAGAGATTTATAATATTATTTTATATTTTCCAAAGAAGTGATGAAACTAAAAATTTAGGATAAAAATTATATAAATTATCCATTCATATAGTATGCATATCAAAATAAATAAATAAAATAAAAATCCAGTGCAAAGTAGTAGTAAAAATTAACTTTTTGTGCTCCATCATCTTGTTATGGTATTAGATCATTAAACAAATCCTCTCTATATTTTATGCTAAAATAATTTAATTTCTTTTCTACCATAATACAACTTGTAATTTTTTCTTTACTTTAAGTGTGAAATTAATTATGCACCAAAGGTATCATTTGGTGCAATAAGTTTAATCAAAAAATACAATGTCAATGATAGCCAACTTTTAATCTTTATAAAAGATATCTATGAAGCACTAATAATAAAAAATAATTATATTTGGCTACAATAGCATAATGGTCTAAAAATATTTTAATTTTTAACTATCCATGTCATTTTGGACTTGCTATCATTAAAATACAACAGTTTATGTATATACTAGATATTTATTATTGTTTTAATAACTTTCTTAGTTAATCTATTAAAATTCCAATTTTATTTTAAACTAAAACACATGTTTTTTTGTAAAAAGGAAGAATTTTTGCAAGTTTCATAAGATAAATATCTTTTTATTATTGATGTAACAACTATCTCTTTAAATAAAACTTCTATTAGCACCATCATTAAATACAAAAACAATTAAAGTTATATTTTTAAAGAAATTTAGAAATTACATCTATTAAAAAATATGTATACCAAGTAAGTAAAAGAAATAAATAGAAGTTAATTACACTAGGTAGAAATATGTTAGATAAATAATATCTTTTCTGAGAAGCGTCAAACTATGTTAATTGAAATTAAAATTGTGGATATCTTTTGAAGCGTGCAGTGAATATAGAAATTATTTTGGATACATACTACATCTAATAAGACACTTTGAAAGTATTTAAGGCATGTGTGTTTCTCTTTTGTAAATATACGTATAAAGAAAAACTTTATCAATATATTTATTATTTTAGATGCATCAAAATAAAAGATAATCACAAAATTGTAATGAAAATTAATTATAGACAACATAAATATAATGTTATGTCCATTGAACTCGTAATTTTTTAAAATAAATTTTGAATATTTACAAATCAGTGTGATTTGAAAAAAAATATCTAATATGGTTTTCTTTTAATATGATAATGTTTCAATTTAATTTAATATTTAGTAAAAATATAAAAATATAATTCTCACATATTTTTAATATTTGAGAATATAGAATTATGTGCCAAGATGGGAATAATGTGTATTATAAATAATATAAGTATATTGTGTATCAAAGAGAAATTTAAAGTTTATAAATTAAACTGATCCAAAAAATTATCTTGAGTAGTATTAAAATGTAAAGCAATTTTTTTTTGTAAATCTATTTATTTTTCTAAATTAGGTCCTACATTATAAAAAATTAGTCAAGATGACAGACTTTCTCCTATTTTCATCTTTTAAAACCATTTAGCATGCTAGATTGATTATAAAGTTTATAATAAAAACTATATATATTTATATATATATGTTTGTTAAAAAACTTTATTTTATAAATATTTTTACACTAATTCTAAGAATTGTAAATTGGTTTATGCCATCATTTAAATTTAATTATTTTTAAGTTTTTAAAATCATATCTTTTTCATAATTTGTATTCTATGTTGTAAAATATCTAAAAATAGTTATAATTTGTATAAAGATTAATCTATAAAACCAAAATTCAAGATATTATCTTCAACATCTATCAAAATTGTCGACTTTAAATTAATATTATAATTTAATCGAAATCCAAGCACATAAGGTTTTATAGGATATTTCATAAAATACCAAAGATAAAGATAAAATTATATTAAAATAATTTATGTCAAGAAAAAATTAAATAAAGTATTAAAGTAGTCTTTTTGTTTTTGTATTTTTGTGTTTTTGTGTTTATTTATTTTATTTTTTAGTTTTTATCTTCAATCATCATTAGAAAAATGTCAAAACTTTCTTTCTGCTAGCAAAACTCTTTTACAATTACAATTACATATTGTCTTTTTAATAACTACTATTTTTTTCTTAATTATTTTCATTAAATACAACTTGATATTGTAAAATTTTCAAGATTTTATTTATTATTGTAAGACTTCAAATGTACATGTTGTACTATTACAACCAATTTATTTTATGATAAGTTAAATATATAGTTTTTCTTAATAATAAACAATAATTATCATTATAAAGATTAATTTAATCAGATATCACCTACAATTTAAAAAATTAAAAATTAAAAAACATTACCATATTTTTGTATTTATATCTTATAAGACAAGCAATACATTTGGATAGAAGTAGTTGCTATTAATTCTAGTTAAAATATATTACCTATAAAAAAATGAAACAGAAGAAGTTTTGAATTTAAGGTGATTTACAAGAAAAATAGATTTTTTTGTATATTGTTGCAACTATGATATTTTGAAGCGCTCAAGAGAGATATATTAGAATTTTTTAAAATTATATAATTATTATTATTATTATTATTATTTTACTAACAACATCTATTCAAATTAATGACCAACCATTCATAAGAATAATCAAATTATATGAAAAATTCAAAATCAAAATCAATAATGGCTATTTTTTATAACTACTAATAAATTTATTTTAGAATTTTTTTCTTAGCCTGATAAAATAATAATTATCTATCACTTTCATTTAAAATATGATTATTCTCATATTGTCTACATAATAATACCAAAAAAATTATATATATTAGAATCCATTAGAAAGATTTAATCTAAGATTCAAATCAATAACAAAATATCTATCATTAGTCTTGGTTTGTATACTACAACATTGTTTGATTATATGTATTTTATATGAGTCTAGATTTACTGCTATTTTTAGATAAATTTAGATATGTGACATAATATGTTTAAACATAGTTTTATCACATAGAATATAGAAGATAACATTTAAAAATATTTTCTTATTAAAAGTAATTATAAAACAATAAAAATAGATTGAAGTTGTGTAGATGTGATTTAAGGGTTATGACTGTATTAAAATTAATAAGAATCCTTGAATGAAAACATAATTATTCAATTCTTAAAAAAATTAATTATAATTTTAAAAATTAAGTTATAAGATATATACTCTTTAATATCATATGTATTTTACAAGACAATGCTACATCTAATTCTTTCTTCTTGTATTTGTAGATGGTGCAAAAATTGATTGACATATTTTAATAGATTTAGTAATAATTCAACATTAAAAAATTCATAAGATAATCTGACTATTATTTTAGATTCTTTTTTTAATGAGTAGTGCATATGTGTTAGTATATTATATACAAATAATTTGGCATCTTTTAAAGACATAAAAAAAACAAAAAAACAAACAAACAAACAAACAAAAAATGAAAAATTTATCAAAAGGATCTTATTTTAATCCAAAATTTATAATATGATCCTATTTTATTGTTTGCACACTATCATATTATGTGAATTTATAGTTGAAAATGCATTGGGTACCTAGCTATAGAAGATAAATAGGAAATTACAACAACAAGGTGCTAACAAGTCTAATAGAATTTTAAATAGACTTCAATTAATCCTTAATAATTCTAATCAAAATCTAATCAAATCTAAAAAAGTTAAGAAATTATAAAAATATATATGAATATATATACATATATTTATAAATTAACTAAAAAAATCCTTTAAAATAAAAAAAATTAAATTAAATAAATCCTTAATAACCTAATCAAATTCTAAAATACTATTTAAAAAATCCTAAAATAATTCTGAAAAATCCTAAAAAGATCCTAAATAAACTTTGATAAATCCTAGATAAATCATAATAAATCATAATCAACTCTAATAAATCCTTAAAAAATCCTAATCAAATGTTAGAATAATTCTAATGAAGCTCTAAATAAATCCAAGTAAATTCTAAGTAATACTAATAAATTCTTATAGTTGTTTAAAAATTCTAATAGCTACTAATTGAACCATTGATTTCAACTAAAATTTCATCTACATTTTAATCCATTTACAAATAACAAGTATAAAATTCTCATATTCTTCAATCTAACCATTAGATTGATCTCAACTTTACAGAAAATATTTTTAAAAAGTACAATAAAAAAAATTGGAAAAATTTTACATCTAAATTTTGCTACAATACTTAAAAATTCTTTAAATATATAAGCCTCTTTTTATTTCTCAAAATATCAAACCTTTGAATATACTTTTTACTTTGAAATGCTCTTAGAAACTTAATATGTATCTAAATCACTTAAAATCAAGTTTATAACAATTTTCTTTAATTTTGTTCTCACATCTCAATCTCCAACCAAAAAAAACCCTAGAATTATTGTAGGTATAAAGTTTTTTGCCTTAGGATGTAATTTTGACCTTGGTTCACAATTGGTTCTCTTTAGGTATCAATTCTTGATATCTTAAGGTAATTTTTTTCTAAAAACTATTATTAAATCCTTTTTAAAGATCCTTATATTATTTATTTTCTTAATCTACTTTGTTTTACTTTATTTATGGTCTTATAAATAAAGTAGAAGTTTTTTTTACAAAAAGAAAATATTATCACTAAATTATTTTATTACCTCCATACTTTTTAGCCATATATTGTTATTATATCATTTCACTTCTATAATAAAATCCAAATTTTTATCTTTCATCATATATTCATGTTACAACATAATAACGCTCCATGCCATGCTATATGTAGCAAGAGCCTATGTTCATACCTCTCTGTCTCTATACCACATTATTAGCAGCAAGAGCTAAAAGATGGCAAGAAATCATTATCTTCAAGCTTTAGCAATAAAAAAAACTTTAAAATCATTATCATTATTGTTTTTTCATACAAATATAAGTTTCTTCTTTCTTTTCTACAAAGAATAGGAGTATTTTGCAAGATTGCAATCTTTTTGCTTATACAAGCGTTGACAAAACTCTACTTGTAGAAACTTGCTAGAGATTGTTGTCATCAACATTATCATTATGCCCCCTATTTAATCTTAGGATGCTATAAGTCATTGACTTCTATAACTTTTGGTAGGAACAATATGCCCTTCTTTTGAAAATGTCAAACAAGCAACTCAAGCCTATGTTGATTTGAACAACTATAATTTCTACATAAAGACTTGCAACATCAAAAGAATGGTTCTTAATTGCCGTAGATTTAGAAATTTAGAATGCCCATACTATGTCCATGTAATCTTCAATAAGAAAACAAAGGACATAAAAAGTGACTTGGTTGAACTTGGATCATACTTGCAAAGAACTTTGGCAAAAACAAAGGATTTAGAAGTTGATTACAAATGGATGGTTGAAAAACTTTAAAAAAGACCACTAATAATCAATCAAAAATTGACATTGAAAGTCATTAAATTGTAATTCAAGTTGACCTACAACATTGAAGTTGTCTATAACACTACAAATAAGAAGAAAGAAACAATGTTATAAGAATATACACATGCTTAGAGTAAATTATTCCAAATTTCACAAAACTTTATTGAAAGATTAAAAGAATTTAATATCAAGACTATTTCTTTTTTCAAAAAGATGGAGACTTTTTATGGAAAAATGGAGATAGAATACATTGCTTTGAAAGACTATTTATTTGTAAAGGAACTACATGCCATGTTTTTATATATCTAAGAATATTTATCATCGTTGATGCTACTTTCATCAAAAATTGCTTCATCTTCTAATTGATTTTAGAGGTGGAGATGGATTTGAAGGATACGTTAATGTTCTTAGCTAAGACGTTGGTAACTTTAATAACTAGAAGAAACAATTTTTGAAGTGAATTTATCAAATATAACCATTATCAACGACCTAGAAAAGGATTTAATTGAAGCTTATGCCAAAGTACTCCCTTTTATCTAAAACTATTGGTATTACTTTCACATTGCTAAAAATATTGATTAAAAGTTTAGAATTGAGCAGAAGAAAGCTTTTTGGACATGTACTGATATAAAATCTATTATTTTTTTTCCAAAAAAGAGTTGAAGAAGGTAGAAGAGATGAGTGCAAATATGGGTAGGTATATTGATAATATCTCTCATAAACAATGGACTATATATGTAGTTGTTGGTGTGTAATTTGGACACATTACCTTTCATTTCATGGAAATAGCAAATTCAATCATAAAGAAAATACATGAGAAATTTGTGATTGAGATGATCAAAGCAATATACAACCATCAAATAGAAAAGTTTTATAAACATCCCATAGTTGCTACTAAGTGGTCTATGTCTTTAATACCACCATGAAATGCTTCAATGAAGAATTAGACTTCACATAATTACAATGTAATACCATAGACAACCTTAAACAAAATTATTATATCAACTTCTTCATACAAGAAGTACATTGTCACTTTGATGTCAAGTGGTACTAAGAAGAGAAGTTGTGATTGTAGCATGTACCAATACTTATTGTCACATTGTTGCTGTGCTATTGCATTTGCATTTAAGGTCAAAGTTCCACCAATTTTGTTAGTCTCTTTATTCTACTCAATTATCAATTATGGCACACAATATGCTCAATCTTATCATTCAATGATCCTAGAGAATCTATACTATGATAACATTGCATTGCCGGTTATTAAATAATTGTATAAGAGACCTAAGAAGAAGCAACAAGACAACATGATGCAAGTAATTGTAGAAGCGCTTACATGCAAAACATGTGGATAAAAAAGGCACAATAGGATGACATACATAAAAGCGCATGTAAAGTAATTTGTAAAAAGATTGAATTGTATAGTTTAGAATCAAAAACTTTAATAACTATTTATATTGATATAGCAAGAGATTATTAAAGCTTAAAGATAATAATCTCTTGCTATATCAAGGCTCCCACTGTGAGCATTGCAGCATGAAGACATAGAGGGTGTGGACAATGAAACATGGTCATATTGTGAATATCCACGATATATGGTCATATTATAAATTCCAAATCAAAATGGGATCATATTGTGAAATTTCTCAAACAAAAAACACTAAATATCAAACAAGAAAAGATAAACTCAAAATCATCAAAACAATCACTCTCATTAGTTTGGATTCCAAGGAGATAAGGTTACAATAAACATCAACATTGACTTTCCAACATCAACATTTGGACAAGGTAAATAAAATAATTGTACAAACCAAAAATTACAACTTCATAGGGACTTGCAATAGCTTCTTTGACCACCCATGATATTGACTCACATTAAACAAGAATCCTCCCTTTTATTCTTTGGTTTCTATTAATAATATTTATCCAATTCAGCTCAAAAAAAACAACAATGAAAGAAAGAAAAACCAAAAATCAATATATATCCATCCATACACATAACAATTATAATGTTGAGATTCCTTGCAAAAAGCTAAACCAATGTATGAAGACCAAGTTTTGGCATGGCACAGAAACCCACATCCCAACTTAGAATCAATTGCCCATCCTCTAACTTTCATGTATAGAAATCTTGCAACAACTTCAGCTTTTTTTTTTTTATTATTTATTTATTTATTGTCCTCTCTCTCTATATATATGTATAATAGAAATAGTGTAGTGATCTTACTTGAAATTTTTATTACTCAACCGCCTTGTGAACTACGCAACCGGAGGCCACTGGAGGCGACAGGAAGTGAAAAGCGCCACCACGGCGAATCCAACACACCGCCCCGATGAAGGTTGAATTCGTCGCAAACAATCGCCGCGCACATGATCCGAAACGGAGGATGAAGTAGAAAAGGATATGATGGGTTTGGTGCGAAATTGAAGAATGGGGTTACCCATAAAACAATCTAGACCATGTCGACATGAATGACCCCGTTTATGTGGCAGGATAATTTTCGGTTGTAGGTTTTGGGAGTGGAGGGTGCGTTTCGAGGAAGACAAGCAAGCCATGACGATTGCGAATTCGTGGCGGATTCCGAATCAAGCGCTGGATCCATGGCCAAGACCTTTGTGCATGGGGGCACAGAGCCTGTTCTCACGGGGTGAGAGAGTGTGTGATCGTGCGAGACCCGGGGGACTTGGAGACGCCGACGCGAGGCCTCAGAAATCGATGCGGGTATGCCACGAATGCCCCGCTTCGCCGTGACCTCATAGACGCGTTCCAGACTAGGACGGCGAGGACCGGGGACGGTTGTCGCTGTCGCGACAGAGTTGGGCCCTTTTTGTTGGTCCCAAGTGAAGGTGTCCGGGTCTGGACTCGTTCAATCTCTCACTCTCCAGTTTTGTTAGGTGGGTTCGGACGGGACTGAGTCCTGGCCGCTAGGATATATAGTGTGAGGAAAAAAGAGTGAGGTGGAGTTTGTATTTCAACGCGAGATTCGAGTTGGGTAAATCTTATTTTGAATTGAAGAAGTTTTTAATTTGGAAGGAATTGAGGGTGATGGTGTGATCCATGGGAAGCCGATCAGTACAAGGCTTCGTGAGGAGGTCGACTTGCTAGCTCGCTATCGCCGGCACCATCAAATTTCAAGGATTGTTGGGAGGTATAGCTGGGTTTGCAACCTCACCAAGCAGGGTACTGATGAAATTGAACTTAATAGCGGATGATTCGCATCTTTGGGAGATTTCTTGTTGGTTTGCCACGTGATTTGGCATGCAAATAGTGTTAAGAGATTTGATCGACTCTCGCTTCAGCTTGTTTGTCTTCATTCTAGTGTGTGGCACTGCAGTGTGTTAGTCTGTGGGGAGGGAAGCGAGCGGAAGGAATTACGACAAGTAGCATCTAATTCTAATCAGCACTCTCCCTATTCATCCAGGGCTGTCATTCAACTAATCTGTACATTTCCCTCATCCGGTCTGCGCCTTAACTTCTTGAGATGAAATTATAAGAAGGGCACAATGCTTCCCACGGTTTGCAGGGCTGTAGGGCTGAATTGCAAACCATATCTTAATTGGGACCAATGTCACAGTTCGCGTTAACGACCCGCATTGTGAAGAGGAAGGGTTTGTCATGCATTTTCCTTTTTTTCCTGTCATAGTGATTTGTTCTCTGTTCTCGTGCAGGCTGAAGTGAAGTGCTGGAGAGTGGATCAAGCTTTGAAGACATGTCGATCATCACACGTCTGAACGGCACCTATGGAACCTCCTTTCTGCTCCTGGTGTTGCTGGGCTATTTCACGCAGGGATTGAGGTGTTTCCCTTGGACAGCCATGAGCTACTGGTACAAGGACACTCTAAAGGTAGCCGTGCCACTCCAGAATATGTTCGTTCTGCCTCTGCCACCTTCAAGGATCTCTCAGCTGCTCTCAAGAATCCAGTAGTGTAATAGGGTTTTGCAAATGAGACTGCAGTGCAATGAATGCACTGCAATAAGAATGAAGCTGCTGTGAGCGCAATGTTTAAAAAATGTAGAGAAGTGTTCCGTGTTTTGTCTTAGGAACGTCTCATAGGTAATTCTCGTTCATAAAGAGTTTGTGGGAGTTGAAATGGGTGGATTTGCAGGTTGATCCTGGCCAGATGCAATTCCTGATGTCAACAGCTACTTTACCCATGGTTGCAAAACCAGTCTATGGGATTATCTCCGACTCTGTCTACATCAAAGGTGCACATCGTGTGCCATACTTAATTATTGCAGGTAAGATTCTGCCTCACTATTCATTTAAAATTGTTATTGATCTTGACAAGCGTGATTGTTCTCTTAAACTGATGTTGTTCTTGGGGACCATGCTTGAAACGTCAAATGTAGCCGAAGATTTTCGTCTGAATGACGAATAAATTATGGTCACCTGATTCTTTGCCTTGCTCTGCTTCCAGGAGCACTTCAGTTGTTCGCTTGGACTGCCATAGTTGTGCACTCTGGGGCTTCTTCATCGGCTGCTATGTTAACGGCCTTCCTAACTATCACGAACTTAGGAGGTGCAATTTCGGAGGTGGTGAATGATGCCATGATTGCTGAAGCTGGAAAGAACAAGGTAGGTGCACAGCAAGGTATGGAAAATTCAACTCACCGCATTGTCATAACTAGTTAATTGCTTTTTCGTTTATTTAGTGCTTTTTGTTTTTGTTTTTGTTTTTATCAAAGTACTTATTGTATAACTGGAGCAAACATTTGTGTTCGCTTTTGTAACTCTATTTTTTCTCAAGAGGCTAGGATGCACTTTATTCTTGAATTCACCCAAACGAGTGGGCGTGAATTTTATCCTAAATGCACATTTCCATTGCCTGCAGGTGAGTTACAGTCCTTCGCCTGGCTAGCCTTGGCCTCGGGAGGTGTAGTCGGAAACTTAACAGCCGGGTACGCGATGAAAGTTGTGCCTCCGCAAGTGATGCTCGCCATATTCATAATCCTTATAGCTACGCAGCTGCTTCTAGCTCTCACTGTGAGTGAGCACTCTTTCGCTTTGGGGCCCATCAAAAAGGACACAGACGATAACCCAGAACAGAAATCTCACGAAAGGCAGAAAGATGCAGGCGCAGCCATGCGGGAGCAAATCACTAAACTGAAAGAATCACTTCAGAAGCCTGAGATATTCAAGCCTCTCCTATGGTTTCTCTCGTCGTATGCAGTAATCCCGGGACTTGGAAGCGCTTTATTCTACTATCAAACGCAGTACCTGCGCTTGGGCGCGTCGGTGATTGGGCTGGCAAGGGTGATCGGCCAAGTGGGGCTGCTCTTCGGGAGCATGTTGTACAACAAGTGCCTCAAGGATGTGCCTATCCGGCGCATGTTTGCAACTGTCCAGATCCTGCTCTCGCTGTGCATGCTAACGGACATTCTGCTGGTGAACCGGATCAACTTGGAGTTTGGCATTCCAGACAAGTGGTTCGTGTTGGGAGCATCAGCGTTTGTGGAAGCTATTGGTCAGTTTAAGATTCTCCCCTTCATGGTTCTGTTGGCAAAGCTCTGCCCTCCTGGCAGTGAAGCCTCGCTTTTCGCTTTCTTCATGTCTGCTCAGTGCCTTGCTAGTCTGACAAATGGCTACCTGGGCGTTGTTCTCGCTTCCTCTCTCCGTATCTCTGGTAATGATTTCTCAGGGTTACCCCTTGGCATTTTCATTCAAGCTTTCTTTGCTTTAATCCCTGTTCTCTGGATCGGTTTGATACCGTCCGAGCCCAAAACTGTTGCAGTTTCCCAGTCAGACGAAATTGAAACTAAGAAAGAGCTGTAGAACAATTTTCTCTTTTTTTCTTCTGCCCTTTCTGAATTATATGCATCTTTTTCCCAGGTTCTTGTCAGATGATCTAGCATGTAAATTTACTCAGTGCATTTTTAGTCATTAATATAGGTTATGGGTTTTACATTTCCTACTCAAGCCCAGTAGAACAGCAATAGAAACTGGTGGAAGGAAAGCCGATTCTCCTGGTACTGTATGGATGAACCACTGTTAAAAATGTAAATGATGTCTATGTCTATTATTTAACTTTACAAGCATTTTGTTTTTGTTTTCGCTTTATTTTGTTATGTTGTTTTTTTTCCTCTGTCGATTTTCTCTTCGTCACTTCGATGGTCTTTCTTGCAGTAGATGTCTGTTTATTAGTGTGATCAAAAGCTTAGTCCAAACTGATATTCGTCGATTGGTGGTCGCCCGTATCATCTATTCGAGCGATTGGCGAGTGGCATCTCTCTATGGATAGTCTTTGGAAGTCTGTTCACGCTTTTGTATTTTAGATGAATGTCAAATCCTGTCTGCGAGAAAATATGATATTTTTAGTTTTTTCGACTCCAGTATTTGCAGCTGCAACAAGTACCCAGGAGTGCTGTAGATGATCTTGCTTCAGAAAGTTAACTTGAGTAACGCACTTCGCACCCGCTTCATCGTTTCCGCAATCTCTCCCCTCGTTCTCATGTCGCATATTGTTGGAGCGGATCAAGCCTTTTTGGCCTTACCTCTTGCTGTATAGATCATTGACACGCTTCCTCTGTGTCTGTCGTACTATCATTCTGAAGTTCGCCTGGTCTCAGGATCGTGTTCGTCCCCTTCCTTCGATCTTCGAACTTGAGAAGCTCCAAGGGATCCTGATTGCCCCAAATGCAAATTGCCCTCACAAGTCAATTTGCGACTTAAGTTTACATCGATCATGACGCGCAACGTCTTGCTTAGTTAAAACTTACAATCATCTCGGCAAATTCCTTCACCTCACCCCAACAGCAGCAATCACCAAAGCGTCCTGTTGGCCTTACTTTTGAACCCCTCTGGATGGAAAACCTCTTCCCAGACGACGTCGGTCGGCCTCTTGTTCGGCGAATGAGTTGACGTTCTTGGGCCACAAGATTGAATGCACGAGAAAGACTACAAGGGATAGGGATGAATGCTTCTTTCGGTTCACATTTTCGCATCCAAACCGAGGAGGCCGTGCGGATGAATCCGCAAATGTATTGTGCGGGGCGTCTATTCTCTTTCACGAGCGAATTCCCTCACCGAATCTCAGATTGTCGCCATAGCCAAGATGGCGTCTACCTCCATGTCTCTCACGCGTGCGTGCAAGGTCCATGCGGTCTTAGCGTGCTCAATTCCTTCAGTGTCCTCCGCTTTTCTCACAACTAATGTCACCTTTTTGGGTCAACCAGTGGAAATGCCATCGCAGCGGTGGTCTCAGAGAAGGTGTAGCAGGCCGGGTCCGGTGACAGTCCGAGCGGAGGAGGTGAAGGAGGTCACTCAAGCGAAGGGTCTATCCAGGGAGAGTGGTGGGCAGTGGTTGAGCTGCACGACTCGTCATGTGCGAATTTATGCTGGGTATGTTGATCCCGAGACGCAAGTTATGGACCAGTCCCAGCTGGATAAGCTTACATTGATGCTCGACCCGGATAATGAATTCGAGTGGCCTGAGGAGATGGTGGAGAAAGTGTATGACAAATACAGGGAACTCGTCGAAACCTACGCAGTAAGTCCTTTGAATCCCACCTCGTTGATGAGTTCCAAGCACCCACTAGAAGCATGAATTGCGAAAGCCATTAACTGGAAAGATTAGCGCTGCAGAATTCCGCGTTGTAGCATTGGAGTGACGAAGCAGTAGAATTCAGAAACCGCCGTAGCGGTTTTTCGATTCAGAAAGTGAATGACGTTCAAGCGTTGAACGAATCGCTTGAAATCATGCTCCCCCACTAGTCGCAAGATTTCCTCAGTTAAGCTTGTGAACAATAAGTTGCTTGCTTAACCCAATGTTTCAATTCCTAGCGTTGAGACCTTGAATGAACCACCAACTAAGGAATGCGAATAGCCTTTCTGAAGGTTCAGCCAAAACGCTCTTGCTAGGGGTTATTCGGAAGCATTTGTTCTTCACTTCGAGAGAACATCAACGGACAAGTCTGCATCCAATGTCCTCAGAAATTTTACGTCCTAGTCGACATGGCTCGTAAGAATTACGGATTCACCCCACTGTCGTCACAAGTCTGTAGGTTCCCAGCCACAGAATCCACGAGACGAACACGCGCTGCAAAACAACGCATGAACTCTGCTGAACACAAACCACGCACGTAGCTCCCCTTGACTTAAGAAGAAAAAAAAGCTCATAACCCAGTTGCGCATTTCAACCGCAGGGTGCAGATTTGACGGAGTACACGCTGCGGCTGATCGGGTCCGACCTGGAGCACTACATCCGAAAGCTGCTGCTAGCGGGGGAGCTCAAATACAACTTGGACTGTAGGGTGCTGAACTTCAGCATGGGTAAGCCCCGCATCGACCCAGCGGACTTGGACGACGTCGAGGTGGAGGAGTGAGCGCCGCAGCAGCAGCAACCGTGTTGGATGTTTACGGTGATCGGCCAGCGATGTGTCAGTGGAATGTAATCTCATCAACAACACACACACACACACACACTGACACATTTTTACAGACACAGATCCACACAGACCGACCAGCTCATTTGCAGCTTGTTATGTGTACATTCCTTGTCGCCGAAGCACGTTATTCTTTTTTTGACCATCACTCGAACTATTGCAGATAGGCTGTTGAAGAAAAAGCATGGGAATCAATTGAGTAATTGTAAGTAGCCTCTTTATTTTTGGCAAGTTTTGAGTTGAATCATGTTGCCCCGTTTAAACACGATCTTGTCTTGGAGTTTCTGTGTGGATGAAGTGCATGTGGTTTAGTTTATTTAGGTGATTCCGTGTTGAAGGTTTGGTGTTTTCAACCGAATGTTAGATAGATTGTAGGGTCTGTGAGTTGGGTTGTGATCATGGAGACTGTTTCGTTGCTGTTAGGATAGGACTGTGCAAACAGTACCAATCATAGAGTTTTCGCTATTGGCAATATATGTAGAACATTTTTTTTGTTGAGTTTTTGTAAATGTGTTGTATGATTGAATCAACTATTTTGCTAGTTGCTTACTTGAAGCTAACAAAAAAAAGTATTTTCATAAATAATTGTGTAGGAAGACTATTTCATCACGAGCCTAGTTGTCAAAGTTTGCATTTTCATATTGGTCTTATAAAGATTATAATACCACTTTCAAAAAACACCCTTTGAAACTTATTTCCACCACACTTTGCACAATTATTACACTTTTCAAAACTACAGTGTTTTCATATTATGTACATTTAAAAACTTTGTCACAATTTGAAGACACCACTTAGAAGTTAGTAATTATTTTTCATCAGTTTTCTCAATGCTAAAATTTGCTTTGCTGGCTTGTAACAATTTTCTCTAAGATATTCTTGTAGCACTAATATTATAATAATAATTAATTATTTAAATGAATAAATAGAAACTACATTTCAAGAGTTTATACTAAGAATACAAACATTTTTGCCTTAAATAAACATTTGCTTAAAGCCCTCACATCCTATTGGCAGAAATAGAAAGACACATCCTCTTACATGTTATAATATATATATATATATATATATATATATTTCAAACACTAAATTTAGTAAATTTATAAATACAATCTTGTAAACATCAATTATTATATTATATATTATTTATGATGTTTAAAATTATATATATTGATTATAAATAGACTTTTAAAATCTAAGACATGTGTTTTAAAAGTTACAACCAATTAATGAATAATTTAAAAAAAAGAAATCTTAAATCATATGTCTACTATTGAATATCCATATTTTTGAGGATAAAAAAGAGTAACAAAATGCATATATTTATTAAAATATTATTTTGATAAATAAAAAATTAAAAACTAATGCACATTATTAATACAAATCTATTGTGATATAAGAAGTTTTATAAAACCTCACTTATAATCCCTTACATAATAAAGAAAATTATTTATCTCTAGAACTCACTTCTATTATGACTTATTAGCCATAATTAGAAAAAAATGAGAATAAAATTACAGAATGTTAAATAGACCCATGCTTTTACTAAATTGACCCACCTTTAATGAAGAATATAATAATCTTAATGAATGTGGTTGATTTTCATTGGTTGCAAATCCAATAATATAGAAATGAATCTAGATATATTTATTTATTTATTTATTTTTCATGATAGTTATGATAGGTGGATTGTTTTAGTAAAAAATGGGTCTATTTAAAATTCCACTTAAATAAACATGTCCATTTTTTAAAATTTTTTAAAATTTTTTTCCTATGGAGAAACTATGAAAATGAATGAAATAACTATTCTTGTAGATTTACTTCTGATCATTCTGTTTAGAGCATTAGATGTAGTTGGTGCTCTCCATGTTATTTACTATAGTCTACACTATTTATTGTAGCTATAATGTTTGGAATATAGTGGAGAAACACTGTTTATCTTCTCTCCTTCTCTTTGTATAAAGGATCTAATCTTATCAATAAACTTACTTTGTGTGTGTGTGTATTTACATATATATGCATATTACTTCTAGATATTATTGTCTTTCTTTCTCTAAAATATTCTCAACATATTATTAGCATGATTGCTTTTATACTCTAGTCTTAGTTCTTAGTTCTTAAAAACTTATGTGTATATATATATATATATATATATTTTTTTTGTTTTTTCTTTATTTTTATTTATTTATTTTTTCCTTGTGCTATTGTTGCTATTATTTTTGCTACTATTGTTGTTGTTACTGCTGCTATTGCTGTTGTTTTTTTGCTGCTACTCCTACTATTGCTATTGTCCTACTACTATCGTTGCTGTCATCGACTACTGCTGACTGCCGCTCACTGTTGTTGACTGCTACCAATTGTTGTTGTTTGCCACTGATTGCCATTGACTGTCGCCAACTGACGCTATTTACCACCGATTGTCACTGATTACTGTTGACTGCCATTGATTGATGCACCTTGTTGTAATCTGCTGCAGACTCTTATTTTTGTGAAAGAAAAAAGAAAAAAGAAAAAAGAAATTCTAAATTTTTTTCTTAACATTTTTGATTTCAAGTTTTAACTTTATTATTCTATTTGGCTTTACATTCTAAGGTACATTTTACTCAACCTTTTCTACTTAAACTAGCATTTTTTTATTTTTTATTTTTTTTTATTCATAGATTTATTCATAATGAGTGCTTTAACATCTTCAATTGCATGTACTATGTTTCCAACTATCACTACTATATTCTAACATTTTAAAGCTCTTCTATTTCCACCATTGAGTGCTGATAAAAAAAAATATATATTATGAATAAAAATGGCTAAAAGTAAATTTATTTGCAAAACAACTATTTGATACAATTCCTTTTGAAGAATCTTCTACTATAAGTACTTCAATTCCTATTGTTATCCATTGGAAAACACTTCTTCTCCTTCGTGGACATCTTGTACGTGCATTACAACATCAATATTTAGAAATGGAAGATCCAGCCAAGCTTTGGGAGAATCTTAAATCTAGATTAGATCATCAAAAGACCATTTTCTTTCTACGTGCATGTCATGATTGGATATATTTACATTGTCATGATGTACCACGTCTAAGAGATGAAAGAGTGTGGAAATTATTGTAATGTAGGAGATCTTAGTTCAAAGTATTAGAACAAATTATCTTAGAAATATAGTTAACAGTCAAAAAGGTAGTAAAACAAAAAGGTACCAATGTTGCCTTTTAGAAAGGTGACTTCTACTTACTTTGTAGCACCATAAGTAAGGCAAAACAAAGTAGATTGGTAAAATAAATGATATGAGCATCTTTAGAAGAAAGTTAAGAGTAAATTCTAGAAAAATTTACTTAGAAAAACTAGATATTGATACCCGGAGAAGGCCGGTTGTGAAGGAGGGTCGAAATTAGATCCTGAGCCACAAAACCGAGTCTCGACGACGACTCCGAGGTTCTTTTGTAAATCAAAGAGTAGAGTTTGATAGCAGATTGGATAAGGTTTCTATGAGCATTGGTTTTGGGCAATTTGGAGTTGTTATGACTTTGTAAGAGCTTTGCAAAGTCAAAGTTTGTTTTGGATGACTTGGGTTTTATGAAATAAAATAGGGTTTATATTTTGGATGATTTTAAGAGTTTTGTAATAGATCTATAGGTGAAATTTTTTGGGTTTATGGTTATAGTTGTGTTTAATATGTATTATGAATTTGAGCTCGATTTAACGGTTTAATTGAGGATTATTGAGGTTTAAATGGGTCAAGGTCTTAGAAAGTAGAATTTTAGGTCTAGTGAGGGTTTTTAAGATTTTTTGCAATCTACTAATTGGATTGGAATGAAATTTATGTGAAAGGATATTAGACTTGTTTTTCTATGTGTATGAGAATTTTAAGATCAATCAAACAGTGAAAAGAAGAGATATTGGCTCTAGGAGATTGGCATAAAGGTTGGAGAAAGAGGCCGGCCAATACCCAAGCACATTTTTGAGGTTATTGTCTATTTAGTAATTTCGATCCTTTTCAAATTTTTTTGTCTTTGTTTTAAACTTATTTTTTAATAAGTGTGAAAAATTTGAATTAAGATCAACGGTTTATTCATTAGTTATTGAGGTTTAAATTTGTTATATGAATTACTAGGATTTGATTAGGGATTGGTTTAGGGTTTAGAGTTTGGTTAGGATTTGTTTTAGGATTTAGGATTTGGATTAGGGTTTGATTAGGGTTTGATTTAGGATTAGGTTTTGGTTTAGAATTTGATTAGGATTTGATTTAGGGTTAAGATTTAGTTAGGGTTTGATTTAAGGTTTAGGATTTGGATTAGGATTTGGTTAGGGTTTGATTTAGGATTTAGGATTTGGATTAGGATTTGGTTAGGATTTGATTTAGGATTTAGGATTTGGTTTTGATTTAGGGTTTGATTTAGAGTTAGGATTTGATTAGGATTTGATTAGGATTTGGTTTAGAGTTTGGTTTAGGGTTTGATTTAGGATTTAGGGTTTGGTTTAGAATTTGGTAAGGATTTTATTTAGGATTTAGGGTTTGGTTTAGGGTTTGGTTTAGGATTTAGGATTTTATTAAGATTTAAGATTTAATTAATTTTGGCCTAAAGTTTGAATCAAGTCCAATAGGATTTAACTAGAATTAAATTAAGATTGAATTGAGATGTATTTGAGAGATATTTGTGATCATTCTAATATTTCTTTAAGATTTCTTAATGTTTCTTTGAAATTTTTTTGAGGTTTTTTTGAATTTGATTAAAGCTTGCTTAATATTATTATAGTCTAATTAGAATTTAATTAGTATTCTATTATATTTAGGATTTTTTTGTTACAATTTCCATTCTACCTTCCACAGTCACGTGCCCAGAGCATTCTCAAGCAAGACTTCACGTATTATGACAACTTGTCTTGGATTTTCTAAATTTAAATACTTTCAACCATGAAATATATTATATTATCTGACAACTACGATTATGTGGACAAAGCACCTCTAAAGAAGAAATGATTGAGAATAATCTCTCTACATTTCCTCCCGCATTTGTTATGCTTGCATAACAATATAGGAATATGAAATTTCAAAGTCATCCTGATCTCATGTTGTATCTACTTCTTATGAAAGTAATTATAATGCACAGTAATCTCCACGTAATGCAGAAGCTCATCCTATTGAAACCATGGTTCCAGAATCTCATACACTTAATATTTCAAAGTCTAAGAAATAATTATACAAACATAGAAAATATGCTCATAAGCACCAGATTAGTCATGGTTGTGACCATTTCTACCCATATAGAAAGAATAAATATTCTACAACTAATTATAGTAGAAAATAAAAATCAGAGATGCATTCTTACCATAAATGTGGAATGATCGGACATTTGGCACATGCATGCCATACTTCAAAAGACTTTATTAAAATGTTCTAAGAAAATAAGAAACTTTGAGTTGAGACTCGTGAATTTTATACTATAGATGCATCCATGAATTCAATTGGTATTGATGATTTAGAAGCTTATATGAATGACAAAACCTCTAATGATGAATCAAATGATGTGCTCATTGATTTTGCAACAACACATACTATCCTATAGAATAGACAGTTTTTTATTGAAAAATCTTCAACTTGGTAAATTAAAAATTTGATGACTATGGTTGGATTGAATGCATTTCATTTCGAAGAAGGAATAGCAATGGTAAAATTTCCTACAAGCTCTATCATAAAATATAAACATGCAAGATTTGCACCCTCAGCACCTCGGAGTTTAATCAGCTACTGAGATGTGCGTACCAATGGTTATCACCTCTCAATTATAATTTTAAATAGGCAAGAGGTTTTGGTCCTTGAATAGAACCATAAAGCTATAGGAAAAGCCTTTGCTATGACAAATGATTTACACCTGATTGCAATCTAGCCTCCTATTATATTTCATTTTGCATCATCTATAACAAAGAGTCACATTTTTCTTTGGAATGGATAATTGGAACATCTACGATCTATATTATTTCGGAAGATAATTCCATGTATAATTAGACATAATTTAAGACCTGCAGATGTAAATTCTATAGAATTATGTTGTGTATATATACAGGGTAAGATGATTATTTAGCCATCAATTTAGAAACTCTCACAAGAATTACCACCAATGCTTAAAAGATTGCACAGTGATATTTATAGTCCTATTTATCCAATATGTGGACCATTTTATTATTATTCTTTTATCCTTATTGATGCATCACGCAAACAATCACATGTTTCATTATTATCACCTTGAAACATCGTATTTACTAATCTTATATCTATGCTCATTCATTTTCAAGCATATTTTCTTGATTATCCTATCAAAACATTACATATGGATAATACAAAAGAATTTGCATCAAAGTCCTTTAAAGACCATTATACTGCAACATGGATTGAGTTGACATATTATATTCTATATGAACATGCTCAAAATGGACTTGCAGAGTCATTTATAAAGCCTATACAATTCATTACTCAGCCACTCCTTCATGCAAATTTACTTGCATGTATGTGAGATCATGCAGTTTTGCATGTTGCAACATTAGTATGCCTCCATCTTTCTTTTCTTCAAATTATTACATCACAAGAGCTTATTTCAAGTCGTATTCCAAATATATCTCACCTACAAATATTTAGTTGCCATACTTGGTTTCTAGTACCAGAATCTCAACGGCGTACCATTGAAGCTCATTGACAAGAAGGCATATATGTTGGATTTGATTCACCAAGTATTATTCATAGAATTGATCCATCAACTAGCACATTATTACATGCTTATTTTTAAAATTACCGTTTTGAAGAGAATGTATTTCCATCTCTTTATTAAAGAGTATTTAATCAATAAAAAAATATATTATTTGCATTTGGAGCATCAAAAATATTTACAATGAATCTTGATCCTAGGACATCTTTGGTTGAATGTGTCTAAAATGGATTGCAAATGAAACACCTAATGGCTTCAATGATACTCCTAGGATTACTAAGATATCAATTAATGGGACTTAAAGTGGACGTGCTGAAATTACAATACGACTAACAAATATACCTCAAGTTAAAACATCAACAATTAAAAGGACTTGTAGACCGGATAAGCAATTACAAAAGAAGAAAGCTATAACATGTGGTGATTGTGGTATTATTTCTATGGAAGTTCCTACTAAACCTACGAGACCATCAATTATTGACAATATGTCTATGCACATTATACCTTCACCTCATGCTATAGAAAATTTTGAAATTAGGAGGAATAAAACCAAGTTGAATACAAAATTATTTGTTCTATATTGTGCTACAAATGACCTTTGGAATAGACCATCTATTATAATAGATAAATCATTTGTATTCATAATGGCAGAAGCTCTTTCTTACGAGAAAAAAGATCTTATATCTCAAATCATTTAAGAAGTGATGCGTTGCTCTAATTGGTTAAAATAAAAAACTGCCATCAAGGAAGAATATGCTTCTTTGTGTAAGAGGAAAGTCTTTGGTCTAATTGTGGATACTCTTACTTCTGGCCTTGTGGGATATAAGATGCTAAAGGTCAATTAACCCGCTATAAAGCTTGTCTTGTTATTCAAGGATTTATCCAATGGTTTGGCATTGATTATGAATCCATATATTTTTTAGTCATAGATTCAATTACATTCCGATATATTATAGGAATGGCAGTTCATGTCATCCTTGAAATGTGTCTCATGGATGTCGTAATTGCATATTTATATTGTTCACTTGATGCAAATATTTATATAAAAGTTCTACCTGATTTGGAAATAGGAACTCCAAATGTACCTACTCTAAGACGATATTGTGGTATTAAATTACATAAGGCCCTGTATGGTCTAAAAAAATCTGGACGTATGTAATATCAATGTCTCCGAGATTATTTAATTATAAATAAGTTTACAAGTGATCCACTAATCTCTTATTTATTTATTTATCAAACGAGATAAAATTGATTTTGTGATCATCTCTGTATATGTTGATAATCTTAACCTAGTGGATATTAGATCTACATGCATTGTAGCTAATAACCTACTTATACGTGAAATTGAGATGAAAATGTTAGAAAAAATAACTTTTTGCATTGATCTTCAGATTATGCATCTTATAGATGGTAGCATTTTTCTCTACTAACTAACATATATTAGATAAATCTTATGGAGATTCAATATAATTGATGCTTATCCATTGTCCACATCAATGGTTAGACATGGTTGTGATGGTCATGATCCATACTATCTATATGACGAATAAGAAGAAATATTAGGAGAACAATGTCCATACCTTGCAGTAATTGGAGCACTTTTATATTAAGCCACATCTACTAGACCAGATATTACATTTGTAGTTAGTGTTCTTACAAAACATAATGCACATCCAACACTACTATATTAGAATGGTATCAAACATTTATTACGTTATTTAAAAGGCACTAAAGATTTGGGATTATACTACATATGATCTGCAGATCCAAAATTGGATGGATATTTTGATGCAAGATATAAATTTGATATTGCAATAGCTAAATCTCAAACAAGCTATGTATTCTTAAGACATGAAGTTGCAATATCATGGAAATCAATTAAACAAAGTATAATTGCAACTTCATCCAACCATGCAAAAATTATTGCTTTACATGAGGCATCTAGAGAATGTATTTGGTTGTGATCAATTGATAAACTCATTCAAATAATATGTGGATTTTTATATGATGATTCTCCAACTATCTTGTATGAAGATAATAGCACTTGTGTTGCACAAATACAAATTGGTTTCATTAAAAGGGACATGAAAAAACATATTGATCTAAAGTATTTTAATTATACCCATGACTTGGTTACTGATCAAGTACTTAAGATCAAGAAAATTGAATCTGCAAATAATCTTGTTGATCTCCTCACCAAAGCTCTCCCTTTGTGCAACCATCGCCGATTTACTTATGGCATTGGCATGCAAAGATTTGCTTTTCTTAAGCAAGAAAGTTAATGAATTCTTGAGATAAAGTTGTATTCTTTTTCCTTTATCTATGTTTTATCTTTAAATATAATAAAGTTTTCTTAAATAAGGTTTTAATAAAGTAGCAGTTGTTGAAGTTACAAGATTACAAAAAAAAATATAGATCATAATTCTATGCATACAAATATTATGACATGCGAGGAGGAGTGATGAGAGCATTAAATGTAGCCACTGCTCTCCATGCTATTTACTATAATCTACAGTATTTATTGTAGCTACAGTGTTTGGAATGTAGTAGGGAGACACTGTTTATCTTCTCCCCTTCTCTTTGTATAAAGGATCTAACCCTATCAATAAACTTACTTCGTGTGTGTGTGTTTACATATGTATGCATATTACTTCCAGCCACTATTGTCTCTCTTTCTCTAAAATACTCTCAACAAATTCGATGAACTTGAGAGGCAATAATGTTCCCAAGAGAAGGCAGAGTTCCATTGGACGTGAACGACGAAGCGAACCAAACGTGCCCTCCACAATTCGGAAGGGAACCACCTCCCGTTAAAAATAGCTCTGTTCACACTACAATCAGAATTCAACCCTCGTTCACACTATGACCACAAAGTAAATCCCATTCACACGGCCATCCAAATCCAACCTCCGTTCACACTGCAAGCTCGTGTAGGGGAAACCGATGCCGGGACGCAGAGAGATCGATCAACTCGCAAGAAGGCACAGAACGACGACGACGAGGAGAAGCGCAACAAGAAGCAGGAGACGAATCCAGTGTGTGGGGATTCAATCCATTGCCTCTGCTGCGGCCCCCCGGTCCCGTTGCGTCCAATTCCTGCCCTCTGATGCGGTAGTTTGCAGGCCAGAAAGAAATTTCGAGCTGCTGTGCACAAAGGGGAGGCGTGGGATTCATTCAGGTTCATGTAATGGCCGGGAGAAGCCCACCTCGGCACAGACACGATGGATCGTCGCCCCTACCTCTGGGGATGGACGCCAGCCCTGCCCCTGCTCGTTGGGTTTGTCCCTGAACCTCTCTCGCTGGATCTGATTGCCACGGTTCGCAGCATATAACCCTATTGTAATTGATTGCCTAAGTCAGAAGGGTTTATATGTTAGGTTCCTTCCCCCAATCTGTCGGAAAAAGAAAAAGGAAAAAACGCTTGGTCACATTTGTGCATTGGGGTTTGTCCTAGCTTGTTCCGACTTATGCGTTGGGGTTGTTGTATAAACTCGAGGAACGCAATCTGTATCTGAAACTGTTAGAAGTCGATTATTGCAAGCTGAGTTTGCTTGGTACTGAAGCAGGCTTTGAGGTTCCTGTCAGGCTAGAGTAGATTAGCACACATGTTGAGCAGCTAATAGTGTAATTTGACACCGGTCATGCATCAATGTGATTTCATGTTGGCAAGACTTTCATTATAGGACTTTGCACTGCCGTAGAATGGTTTTCTTACTTTGCATATGTCTCGAATTTTTTTGTTACGTCTTTAATGATTTGACGCAGGTGTCGATGCAATTATGGATTTAGTCTGCAAGATGTGATTGCACTAGATACCAACCTGAGATCCTTTGGATTTGATTGATACAGAACGGACCACAGACTGTGTGGCCGCATGATCCTCGCACAGGCTGGAGCTATTGTGTGTTTATTCCATCGTGGGTGGCTGTTCCCGAGGGAAAAGAATCTGATGGAAAAGCCATCAACCCCAAAGTGGTATCTTACATTTTTTCTATAGCTTTTCGTTCGCCGAAGTACAGCTCGCTATCTTTGATTGTTGCATATGTGTTTTAATCAAGGGAAACATGAGTGTTGTGTATTCGGAATATCAACCTCTGAACAACGCTGTTGACAAGGTTCATCTCTCTGTACTCGTGATGATTTTAGTTTGAAATTCATGTATGTATGGCAGTTCTTCGAAGTACAAGTCGGTATTCAGTCTCCAGATGGCATCAGCACATTGCGACCAATTCTTAGAAGGTTCAGCGATTTTCTAAAGCTGCATGCTGCGGTTGGTTACGAAGCTGAATTCTTCTATGAAACATTGTATTGAATTGACATGCGCTTATGTGACCCTGAGCTTTATATGTACCTTTCCTTTCTCTTCCAGTTGCTTACGATTAGGGCACATCTACAGTCCAAAATTCTGGTTTTTTGTCGCCGTCATCACTAACTTGTCTTCCTGTTATCGCTAATCGTGATAACATGACATAACAACTTTTTTCGTATCTTCATAGTATGCCCTATTTAATTTTCTGGAGATTTTTGTAGGTAAAGAAATTGTTTCCAAAGAAGAAGCTACCAGCAGCTCCTCCTAAAAATTCATTGATGAGGATCAATTCAAACCAGGCTCTTCTTAAGGAGGTAAGGTTGAAGTTTCTGTTTCATGAAATTGTATATATGCTAGAAGTGGTTACCGGCTATTTAAAGCGGACTAGGGTTTTATGTGGAAGGATTTCGAAAACTCAGTTTCTAGACCGTTTATTTTATTTCATGTTATTTTATTCGTATGGAGGAGGTTACACCGCATGAACATATCAGAATCAATGACTGATTAAGCTTTATTTTCTCCTGCGCAGAGAAGACATACTTTGGAGGATTGGATGGGAAGGTTACTCGCTGATATCGATATCTCCCGTAGTGTACCCCTGGCCTCATTCCTGGAGCTGGAGGCTGCAGTCCGATCTGGTATGTTTCGACAAGCCCCATTTATGTTAATCATCACGTGCCTGATTGTTGGCAGAAATCTTTTTCGAAAACACCTCCACTCTCAGTATCCGGTTCCTCATAGTGGTGATTGTGATTGTTTGTAGCAATCTCAGAAAGGCAATCGCAGCTGAGTGTGACCAGCAGCATTCCATTGCAATCCACTTCTAAACTTCGCTCTGGAGTATCCTGGACTGGAGGTGGTTCCTCAGTAGTATCTCACGGTTACTCTACTTTGGATTATGGAAGTGATGCGACCTACGAGAACTCCGTCGTAGGCACTCCAAGCAAAGGCAGTGAAGGTGAATTGGAGGCAGAAATGGAAGCTCTGGCTCTTGAAGAACAGACTGCTAGTATTGCTGCAGCAATAGAGAGTAGAGAGAATCAGCAGCAAGAGAAGATCACTTCAGTGGGGTTGATCAGTAACAGTAGTGAAAGAGTTGGGATGGGGATGCAGACTCGAGCAGTGTTTATGGATTACGTCGCAGCAGATGAGGTGTGTCCATTTAGACTGTTTTGTGTGCATGTCTTTCCCTTATGTACGTAGTGCAATTAGTATTGTTTTACTAGTTTGAAAAGCATGTTAGCCCATAGGCTTGTTTTGGTACCATGAATATTTTCACATGAATTAGTCATTTGATTCATCGTTATTCATTTTGAGTCATTTATCACGTGGAAACCCACGCGGTCATTTCTTTCCACTCAATAGCAAAATCATCAATGTATTTATCGTGGTCCCGTTTGCGCACAGCCATCATCACAGAATCAACCGCCGAATGGTCAGGAAATGCCAGCTGTTACAACTGTGAACCAGGTTGGTTTGGCAGGGACAAGCTTAGACGAAACAAGTCTAAAATCTCCTTTGAGTTTAGGGTCTCGGCACAGACACAGAACATCTCAGGAAAGTCTATCCAGCGAGATAAGCTCTGCTCCAGGAAGCGACCTTTTAAGAGGTGTGTCTATGGATTTACATACTGAAAACCCCTTGATGAGTTCATCAGGTGCTAATCCAAGTGGTGAACCTCATTCGCCAGACGCAGAGTCCTTGAAAGGGGTAGGAACGGTGTTTCCAGCTGACCAGCGAAGCAAGGTCAAGCGAGTGATGGGTACATTGCAGAGACGCTTTTTGACTGCGAAAACTGACATGGAAGATCTGCTAGGTCGCCTGAGTCAAGAAACTGCTGTTAAAGAATTCCTTACAACTAAGGTAGCATTATGGGTTTACTACTGTCAACTATTAACTTGATGATATAGTTCGCAGTTTGACCAAGTAGATAAGACGCTATGAATGAAGTTCGTGTTGCTCAAGACCATCAGCAATGGTATAGATTTACTTTGCTTAATTCAACAAAACTCTGACTGATTTTGCGAGATTTGCTGCAATAGGACGGAAGGCTCACATATTTTGGCTTGTTCTGGCAGGTGAGAGACTTAGAAAGTGAGATTGATGGAATGCGACGAAAGAGTCGAGAGGTATTGCAGCGAGCTGTTTGGGCAGAACGAGAACGCATGATCTCTCTGCAATGGGAGCTAGATGATTGTCGTGTGGCTTTGCAGTCAAGCGAAGAGAACGTTCAGTCTTTACAAGTACACCTTACATCCTTGTGTGACCGCACTTCTTGGGCTAACTATGTACCTAATCATCTTTGAAGATTAACATACTATACTGAAGAGAATGGGCTTTTGATTCTTGGTTCGAGTGATACATATGGACTCTAGTAATTAGACGTTGAAGTGTGTCTGCCTATGCGTAGCATTGAAGATGCTTCATCATTCCAACGATTCAATTTTTCGATCTCCACAAGATTGCAACACTGATGTGAAGGAAACATGAAAACAATGACATAGAAACTCACACGACTGTTCCCTTTGTTTTGAAACTAATTGAACTGCACTAGAAATCTTAGATTTGTCCTAATTTGGATTCAACTGTACAATTCACCTTAGCAAGAGTACGAGAAATACTGAAAGAGTCGAGTTGTAAGAAGCTTTTGAAACGTAACCTAGTTGTTTTATCAATCTGGATTCTGCAGGCTTCAAAGGGTCAGTTAGAAGAAAAACTTCAAGAAGTTTTGGCTAAGTTTGAAACGATGGAGAAGGAGTTGGCGGATGTTAATCAGCAATATCACTCACTTCAACAAGAAGGTGATTCTGTGGATGCTCAAGCACGTGCGGAGAAGAAGGTATGCGGATGATTTTCACCTTATCTTTACAGTCGGTGCGTCGAAATTCAAAGGCAAGAAATCCATAAAGTTTTTACATCATGCAATCTCATACGCTGACAATTCTTGATTATTTGTCGTGTAGGTTTTGGCGAAAGAAGTAAAGAATCTACGAGCTTCACATATGGAAATCAAGCAAGAGGTGAAGCAAGCTATGCAGGCCAAGGCCTCCTTGGAGGTGAGCTTGTTCATACTTCTACTTTGTGTAAATGTAGCTCCCATTTGGCTTCTATGTTAAATTTTTCGAAGATATGTTTGGAATTGCAGGTGGATTATTCTTAGTCACTCACTTCCAGTATCGGGACCATTCTTTTGGTACAACCACAGGCAATCCTAAGCGAACAGAAGCAAAAGCAAGAGAAGGCTCAGGTAACACGAGTCAAGTTTGTACGTGAAATAGCAATGTTGCAGGCTCGTTTACGGGAATGCAACATGGATGAGCTTTATAAAAGAAATGGTTCTCTAGGACGGACCGAGGCTTCAGATATGGTGGCTACTTTCGAGAGCCGCATCAGCCTTCTGATCGGACAGGTGATATAACTTCCAACCTTGATATTGAAAATGGTGTAGTGTACGTTTTGGGCTGTCATTAGTGGAACAGTTTGCGAGCAAGGCTAACGAAGTTCATTTTATTCTGTTAGTTTTGCATTGTACTGTAATTGGTTCCTTCGAGAATTATCGAATCACGTGCACATGCACATTGGTTACTTCCTCATGAAAAAATGTCATTGACCTGAAAGTAAAATGGATCACAGGCTCAGTTACTTGTACAGGAGGACGAGGAGCTCCGCAAAGCCGACTCATCAACGCATTGGCCTTCACCCAGACTACACGAAGAAAGTAATGGTGATTCTGGGGTTACCTTCTACACTGACAAAGACTCTGAAGCAGCTTTGCGCAAAATGTTGATCGATGCGTTTATTGAGCAGGCACAACTTTGCAGGTCTCTGAACTCTTTGACTTGCAACGCTCTCATGTCTAAAGAAGCTACATAATTAGGCCTAACGTAGAGACGCGGGTCCCACAAAATAGTGCACCAAATTGCATATTTCAAATGTAACTAATGTTGTCCTAGAAAAGCTAGCCACACAGTACTTCATCCTTGATCATATCATACACTGATTAAAGCGTAGACCTCATTCTCGATGACATCGATGACCCGTTTAGTCTGCTTCATAGTGGAGATACCGAGGGGTATCTGCCTTCCGTGCCACCTTTACTTATTCTCTTATTTCTATGCACGAGCTTTTTATTTTTGTTTTTTTCATTAACAGGGTTAGGTGATTTCACTCCACTTGAGGTTTCTGACTTTGGATCTGTAGAATAATATCTACTGAACTGAATCACTATTTAGTTGATGGATTCTTCTCAAAATTAGTGCTCCTCGGTGACACCAACTGTGACACTGCAGCTGGGTGTGCACAATTTTGAATATAGTATGTGGGGTTTTCTCTACCACAAGCAAATGGCTCTTTTATCTATATTACACTGCAGATTCACAGTTTTTTTGATGAAAACGTAAATTCTCTTGTTGTGTGGAAAGGTTAAGGCTAGACTTGATATCGTATCTGTTGAAAATTATAGCGGATAATCATAGAAAACCTTGAAAGCCATGATATCCATCGGAAATCTCAAAATGACCAACTAAACGTAAGTTATGAGAAATAGTTGAGAATGGTTTTACAAAGCATAATTTGTCATACTAGTTTTATTAAAAGTTTTTTGCTCGAAATAAAAAGATAATGAAAATTTTTTTTAGCTTTATAATGAATTTTGACACACAACTAAGTATATGCAATGCTTTGATTATGATGAAAGTAAACATGTACACTAATGTATTCTAATACTTTTAATTAAGAGCACATATAAGAGCCATAAAGGGAAAGAATTAAGTTTAGCTAAATTACACTGAACTATATAATTTTGAAGATTATTAAGTTATATTATAAAACTCATAAGTTCCAACTAATAGGAATGTAAATTCAAAATTCAAACATATCTCTTCTTATCCATAATTAGATCTATTATTTTAGAATTTTTTTACCATTATTAAGTTATTTTCTAATTTTAATACATGTAATTTTATACAATATATATATATATATATATATATATATATATTTATTAAGTCAGATCATTTCAATTTTTAGGTATGAAAGTAACTAAATTTTATTTTTGAATATATATATATATATTTGTTTTATAAGATCCAAATAGTCTATAAACATATTAACTTTTATAAAAACCGTAAAGTGACCATTTTTCTAATTAAATTAAAAGTTATATTTAATAGCTATATTTTTATGCAAATGAATTCAAGTTTTAAGATTGTTGATTCTTTTTTGTTAGTTTCTTGCTTAGATTTGTAAAATAAGATATTAGATCTACTGTAGAAGATTAAGAATACATCTTAGGATCAAACATTAAGTCTTTTTGTAGTTTATAGAATAGTTTTATAATTATATAATTTTTATTTTTGGTTAATATTTTATGAGTTATTTAATGTTTTTACAAAACCTCCTTTTAGATTAAGATTATTAGAGGGATAAATTAATTTATTTTATATTATTTTTAGATTGATTTTTTATATTTTTTAGATTAATAATATTAAGTCTATTATAATCCATTCTTTTTTAGCAAATACTCTAAGGTGCTTTGATACATGTTAGCAATTGTATGTTGTCCCATAGGAAATTTTGTAGCATCATAATAATTTTTCAATTGCTTTTAATTAGCTAGCTATAATAGCTAATACAAAAAAATAGACAAAAGAGAGAAAGAGGTTTTAAAAAGGCATTTCTTTGGCAATCATAATTCATTTCCTTAACAACTAGTAATCTTATCCTTCTTTCAAAAATTAATTGAAAATCAATCTTTATTATGGATATATAAAATTAAATCAAAGGAGATTCTTAAAGTTTATATATATATATATATATATATATATATATATATATATATCATTAATTTATACCTATGTCCAACCAAACATGTGTTTCTATTGTAATCTTATCACTTTTTAAAATTATCAATATATTATGCATTTATACCAATTGATTACTAATCTTAATAATATATTAAATCAATAAAGTATGTATATAAGATTGAAAATATTCCTTCCTTTCTTTCTAATTGTAAGGGTAGAATCATGTGCATATTGGCATAAGGTTTGTTGATTTAGAATCCTTGGAATTGTAATGCATTTTTAACAACATTCTATAGTACAAAAATTTAAAATTTCTCCAATAGTTATAATCAAGTAGGTTGATAGTCAACAACCTTATTGCATTCTTCTTTCTATAATATTATTAAAAGTAAAAAAATATTTATTCTAACTATTTTTTTAACTTTAAAAATTAATTTTATAAAAAATAATATTACCTATGAAATTCTAATTTTTCTATTGCCTAAAGAGGAATGCTTATAAGACTTTATTATAAATTTTGAAGAAATAATATTTAAATAAGAAGAATTGATTTTTAGTGCTCTGACCAATCTTATGGTTTTTTAAATCATAGAGATATTATCCAAGATGAATAATTTGAAAAGAAAAAGTATAATGTAATGAAGATGTATAATTTTTTCAAGCATTTATGATAGTTCATAATAGATGACTTTGGCAGTTGTTTTTAAAAAATATATAAAGATCTTAAATTAAATAAAAAATAAATATAATCTAAGAAATATTAAAAAAAGCTTAAGAAAAATAAAAAAAATATTGAATTGAATAGAAATAATAAAGATTGATTATCTATAATTATTTATATTCTACTTTTATGAATAAGAATCTTATATATTTTGTAGTATTTTGTAGAAAGTGGCTCTTGAATAGTGTTTGAAGGACTATTTAAAATAGTCTTTTTAAAATTTTATTGAACTTTTAACAATTCTAATCCAATTCAATTCAATTCAAGATTTTTTTTTCTTGTTATATCTTTATCCACATTCTTGATTACATTTTAGGGTTAATTAATTTCATATCCACAGAATTCTTGATTTTCTTTTGAATTTATATTATAAAGAATTTAAAGCTTATGTTACCTCTCTCTCTCTCTCTCTCTCTCTATATATATATATATATATATATATATATACACATATGTACATAGACAAAAAAAACTTAAAATATATACTTTCTAAAAAGATATATGTAATTATAGATCTATTTTTATTTTAAAGTTCTAATATAATTTATATATGTATATATGTTTGTATATTAAAATTTATTACATCAAAGAAATTTTGGTACTTCTTTTCTTACATGTTTTTTTACCTAATTCAAAATTAAGTTTATCTCTTTTCTTATTTATATTCAAAAATTTGTAGTAAGTTGGTATGTGTTATTTTAAAGATTTGTTGGGTACCAATGTCCTGTAAACTAGATTAGATTATTTGATGTGCATTCATAAAAAAATATTTTAATTAAATTTCTTCCTAGATTTCTGAAATAGTTTTATTTTTTGCATTATTTTTATAGTATCTTATAAGTTCTTTCATATTCATAATTTTTTTTCTTATATGCCTTGATTTAAATTATATATATATATATATATATATATATATGTATTATTTTAAATTCTTTAATCTTTGATGTAGAAGATATTTATTATTAAAGTAGATTTTTTAGATATTACACGTTGAAGATGAATAAATACTTATGTACATAGGTTATTAAATAAAGCTATGTCTTTGTAGATTTTGTTATCTTGTATTTGCTTTTCATATTAAAAAAATTGTATCTATACAATATCTATCTAAGTACTCCAAAACTCTAATTATTCTTTCTTATTTTTTAATAATAATTTTATTTTTTTATTAGTCTTTAATTTTTTTAATTAGATTAAAATTTAAAGAGATTATAAGTTTTATTTTTATTTTTATATTTAGAATAAATTTAATATATATTTATTTTTACTATATTTTTTATAATTTTTTATTTTTCCCTATAATTAAATATTTATTTTTAAATAACATATTTTCTAAATATTTCCATAAGAATTTCTATTTAAGGTTTTAAATAGTATATGTATTAATTAGGCTTGAATTTTAATGAATTAAAATATAAAATATTAAAAATAAAAATAAAAATAGAATGTTATAAAAATTTAAAATTAGCAAGATTACACACAAAGAAAAATGTAGAATAAGATGATTTTCTTTTCTAACACTATTTACATATAAGTAGAAGATTACATCACATTGTAATTGAACTTCACCTGCAATCATCTTCATTGCATTTAGCTTTGATAAAAAGATTACATCAAATGTAATTAAACGTCATCTACAATTATTTTTGTCCTACTTTGCATTTGTGGATATATTACATTGGATGTAAATGATCTTTATTTATAATAATCTTCATCTTAATAACTTTGCCTAAGCTTTTATTGCCTTTTGACTAATAGCAACTTATCAAGATTAGATTCTAAGTAGTAGTAAGCAATCATAGTTTCTTGATCTTCAGCACTTCTACTTTGTTATTTGTTAAAAGAATCTCAATTCTAATGAATTATAAACTTGTAACATCTATGCTTTATTAATGTCTTTATAATCACATTAGCAAGCATATCTTCTATAGTACAATACTTCACACTTATTTTACAATATTAAATCTTCTTTGCTATATAATGATGTTAAATTTTAAAATTCTTAGTTCTTAAATAGTGCTTTGGATTTTTAGAAAATACAAGACATCCTTGATTGTCACATATAATTAGTGTTGCTTCTAATTGCACCTATCTAATGTCTTTAAAGAGTTTTTTTTATCCAAATTACTTCTATTGTTTAAGAGCTTCTTGCAATGTATTTAGCTTCTATAATTGATCTTGCTATGGTAAATTGCTTCTTGCAATTCCATGAAATGGCTCCTACTTCAAGAAAAAATGCATATCTTATTGTACATCTTCTATTATTTTTATCTCTATTGATCCTAAAGATGCAATTATAACTAATACTAAATTAGTTTGTTGAAAGAAGAGCTAATCCCTATGTATTATTATCTACAAAAGATTTATATTCTTCTTGCATAGTCTTCTTCTACTTAATTATATCTTAAGTTTTGATGTCATCACACAAATAGAAGGGATCATCAAGAAGAACAATATTTGTAGGTCTTTTACTTACTTGAAAAAAGATGTGCTTCTTTTAGCATTCACAAAGTAGCCATCTCTTTCTCATAGGATATCTTGTTTTATTAGATGAAGATTGTTCTTGTTAAACATTATTGTCTCTAATAAGTATTTTTTTATTTTATTTTAAATATCTCATTTTAATTGAAGGTTGATTTTCATGCATATCTTCTTATAATTATGAATCATCCTTGCTTATCTTTTGGATTAATAAAGCCTTGTCTTTAGAAGTGTTAGGTTCTTCATTTAATGTCATTGCTTCATCTTCATCTTTTTTTTGTTTTTATAAAATGTGTCTACAAACACACTTTGATTTCTATTTAAATATATTTTCAAGTACTCACAAGTACTCTTATGCTCCAAAAATTCAACATTATAATTTTTAATAATAATTTTTTATCCAAAAACATTAACCTATATATCTTAATATCTTCACAATAGGCTTAGAAGAGACACTTTGTATCTTTTGCATCAAGTTTGAATCTCATACAATTTAATATCTTTGCATATGCTATGCATTCAAATGCCTTCATGTATAAAATCCAAATTTTTCTTATACTCTAAGCTTATTGTAGTGTCATTGATGCAAGAACAATTCTTGAACATCTTTTTTTTGTATAAACAACATTTATAAGAACTTCACTCTAAAACTTTTAACCAAAATTTTAAACATAAATCATGTTCTTTGCCATCTCTACAATGGCACAATTTGATCTTTTAGCAATACTATTTTATTATAAAGTATATGGAGTTATGATTTTTCTAACAATGCCTTTATTTTTCAAGTAAACATCAAATTGCTTAAACATGTTCTCATTGCTATTATTTCTAAGTAATAATTTGATCTTAGATTCACTTTGTTTTTCAACAAGAACTTTAAATTTCTTAAATCTCTAAAAACACTCATCTTAGCTTTAAGAATATAAATCCAAATCATTCTTAAGAAATCATCAATAAAAGTAAAGAGACACCTTATTTCTTCCATACTTATGGTCTTTATAGGTCCACATACATCATAATGGACAATTTCTAATAACTTGGTAGCACATGTTGGCACATTTTGGCACATCACTTGAAAAGAAGGCCTTTTGTTGTTTGCCTTATCTACAATAAGTGGTTCAACAGGTTTTGCAATTATTTTTACATCAACCCCATTAACCCATGCCATGGTATGGGTAATACTTTCTCCTTGGCTTGTTGTTTAAATTTTTGCACAAAAATTCATAACTATAGCTATACATATAAATTAGATTTTTGCATCCTAATCACTATTAAGTAGTAACACATACTATTTCCTTCACTGATCAAGCGGGTGTAGAAATCTCCGGCTGAAAAGAGACCTGAAAGGCAACAGAAGATTGTGAGTTCTAGTTTCAACACTAAGCCAACTACATGAGTATGCATTAAGGAAGATGTGAGTATCTGGCCGGGATCTTCCTCAAGCCAGTTCCTTAATAAAGCCACAAGTAATTGTGTCCGTGCCAAAATCAGGGCCAATAATTTGTGATAAAGCACTAAGGACCTTATTTGGATATGTAAGAACAGCCAGTGAAACCCAAGCTTATCAAAGAAAGAGGGTCAAAAAAGAAATTCGTTCAGTTTTAACAGCAAATTAGTTAATCTAAATAAGACGTCATGCTAATTTCATCTATTTCACATATTCCATTGAACTCAGAGGCAGGGTTAACAAAAAAATCTTAGCACCCAGCATTAGCTATAGGGTCCAACATTTAACTTGATCTTTGCCTTGTACTGTGCTTGCAGAAGATGTTCACTTGACAGTCCTAAATCTCATCTCATTAATAATGATAAGTTTTATCAATCCAGGGTCTAATGTTGTTACATTTATATAATCTGAAATAAAAAAATTATTAGTAGCAAAGTAGCACATCATTTGAGAATTTTGCAACGAAAACAAGAAGAATATGCAAGAAGAAATTACAAAGTACAATTCCATCCGAAGACCAGGAATTCCGACACAAAACCAAAAAAAATGACTCTTTCTGAGATTGAATACAAATCTCTAAACGAATGCAATGAAAATCAGCTACTTTGCATCTTATACTAAATTTCCAAATTTATCTCAAACAAATGCAGCCTCCACTTTCTTGTCAACTGATTCTAGCCTTCAATCTCCAAATCCAAGAACCAAAATTGCCAAACTAAACTCAAGAAAGCGCTCAATTCAGATATTTCTTTTTATCTAATAGAGGTCGCACTGAAATATTACAAAACGATAAAATGACAGAACCAAGTAAAAAAGAAATAAAAAAATGAAATAAAAAAAAAAAAAACAAAACAAAACAAAAACTAATTGCACAAACTTGACCTCTGAACTGACTCCTTGGAACCAAAATCAACCCAGGGCTGCCATCGCCCGAACCCTAATCAATGAGCTTCTAACCACAACCTCTTTGGACTTACATATAGCTCCAATATCCTCCAAGTGGGGCCTCTGCAACTGCGCTGCTGCTAGCGACGTCGTCATCTCTCTCAAACCAACCTCACCTCACTTAGTTGATGAGCTCCAGCCTTAGAGTGATCCAAACACAAGCCACAATGTCCAGTTTTTTGCTGAAACCCACTTTCGTCATGAACCTTAAAAAGCAGGCAAAGAGTAGTGAGCACAATTCAAGCATCCAAGCCGTCACTAATTGACGATTTAACAATAGTTTGCCTTTATGCAATTGCCAGCATATTGGACAACATAGACAGAGAACATGTGAAAATGAAGAGCAACAAAAACAAGTAGATGCTTAGCAAGCAAGCACAATATTAGAGGTGATTGGTGTGAAAAAAATGATTTTAACAATGTTGTGTCTATATTCAATCTTTGAGCTATATAACTGAGATAAAGAATACATGAACAAATTAACTAATATAAACAATAGAATTTATATTAGATGATATGGTGTTACTAATGTAAATAATTGTGTTTGTAGAGATATTTCTTAGTCTGAATTATCAAGAAATTGCACAATAAAGACAAAGGACACAAGATGAATAAACAATACATGCACAATATATGGAAAGGAGAAGCAAGGAATATAATATAGTGAAAAAATATGGTAGACAAGCACAACAATTTTATCTTGAAAATCACAATAAATGATGGAGAATATTAAATGGATCCAATATTTTATTAAATTTATCCATCCCATCCTAACTATTATGAACAAAAAAAAAAAAAAAAAAAAAAAAAAACTTTTGATTCATTTTTTTAATACTAGATCTAAAACCAATGAAAATTAACTACATTCATCATTATTACCATATTCTTCATTTTGGGTAGGTTGATTTAATAAAAAAATTGGATCTATTTAATATTTCTCTGAATGATATGTTGAAAATATTGAAGTTTGATGATCACATTTTAGGATATTTCATTGGATGGAGAAACAAACTTTACTACCAAATTTAAGTTTTGATATATATTATCTTCATCAAAAGATCAAAGTTCCACTTTTAAAAGATATCTTTTTATTATTTGTATAGATATTTGATGGTTAAGATTAAAAAAAATAAAATAAAATAAAATAAAATAAAAAGAATATTTGATAATATAATATATCACATGCATTTACATATTTTGGTGTAAAAATTAATAATATTTTCTTATAAAGTCATAACTATATAATTTTTATATATTTAAAAAACTTGGCCACTAAATAAATGTTCTTTTAGTTAAAAAGGATCAAAAGTAAGTTATATGTAACTTTATATGTATGATGTTGATTTTGTACATGGAGCAAGAATAGCATGTAATGCAAATTTGTCAGTCCAAATAATGTAGAAGCTTCAAGAATGTATGAAAAAACATCAAATTTTTTTTCTTTTTTATTACAAAGATCATAAAATATTATGGAAAGTAAGAAAATAGAAAGAGAGTAGTGATGATATGTACATAAATCTTCATTTTAATATAGATGCAAACAAATAATGTTATAATCATTCAACTTTTAGCAAAGTTGATATTATTATTCTTGGCAATAGAATAAAAGTAGAAGAAATAAGAAATATAATTTTTTAATAGAAAAAGATTCTATTTCAATGAATTTATGAAAAATATCTTACATACTTGCCCCTTTATTATGTTGTTATTTTCCATATAGAAAACATAGATGACATGACCAAATGAGACATATCTATATATATATATATATATATATATATATATATGAATGGCATTAAAAATGGAGGTAAAAATAAGAAGATTATTTAAATTATTAAAGTGGAATTTTATTTTTATTATTTTTTTCTATAATATAACAAATATTCTATCATATTACAAGATATGAAGTTGTTACAAGAATTTATAATAGATACTTAAGAAATAATCAAATAGAATTAGATGAGTTACTTAAATATAAATTAAGATAAATTATACACAAGTATTTATCAAAGACAAACAAATGTTTTTATACATGTACAAAAATACAAAATTGAATTATAGAATCTAAGACGAAAGATAAATTTTTGTCAATTCATGTTGAAAGGATAAAATATTTGTTTAAGATATTTTAAGACTATATGGCTAATACTCAATATTTTCAATATCTAGATATATTTAAAACTATAATTACAAATCCATGTTGTTTAGAAATTTCAAGTAGACTTCTTTTAAGACAAAATACCAAAGATTGGTATAAAGAGTATTTCAATTTAGGCCTTTTGCAATGATTGAGGATATTTTTAAATACCATATTATAGAAAATATTCTTATAAGAGTGCATTCTATTGAATTTCAAAAGAGATGACTTTGATACATGCATTTCTTGATTTTTTTTACAAAGGTAGCAAAATAAAAGAGATAATTTAGAGTTAATGCAAAGTTTTATGTTAAAGAAGAAGACCTATTGTAGTTTGTAATAATTAGCTCTTTTATGATTTATAATTTATGTAGACTTTAAAATATATAATCAATATTAAAATTGGTGCTTAAGTTTGAATTATGAAAAATATTTATAAGAACATCTATAAATGACATGATTGTACAAAAGTATAAATAGGAAATGAGAAGTATTAGGTTAAATAATATATTGATACAAGCTATATCAAAGCTACAAAGACAATATAGTACTTTTTTATAATAAAAATAAGTAAAAAAGTTTTATATGTAATTTAATTATCATTGCATCTTTTCAAAATATATCAAGTTTTTTTTTTAATCTTAATGTTGATGCAAATGAAGTCTAAATCCATAGAAAGTTCCAAAAAAAACTTTTTGATGGAATCTTTCAAAATGTATGAATCTACAAGATTTCGTAAAAATATAAATATTAATCTTTTTTACAATTTTGTTTTTTAAAATAAGATCATAAATAAGTAGAAAATAAGACAATAAATATTTGTAATGAGAAATTTATATTTTATTGATATTGCTTTAAGAAAAAAATTCTATTTTTGATTTCTTCTAGAATTCAAATATAGCTGTACATAGCCTCAATGATTTTAAGATTTGTGGATTGTAAACAGAATACATCATCTGAATTTTAAGAATGCATGCTTAGAAATGGAACTATTAGAAGATAACAAAGAGTAGAATAAATGATTAAATAAAGATTTAATAATAAAAAAATTAAAAAATATTATTTTTTTACTTTAATGTATATCAATATACATAGAAGAGCTATGGAACAAGTTTAAATACTTGATATGAATGGAACTAAAACAAGAAGAAAAGAATTAGTGTAAATAGAGTTAAAATAAGAATAAAAGACTTGGTATAAAAGGAATTAACATAAGAAAAAATGACTTGGCATAAAAAGATTAAAAATAAAATAAATTCAGACTTAATATAAAAAAGATAAAAAAGAAAAAATAAAATATAAATAGTTAGTATATATAAATAAGGTGATTAGCCGCCCATGTGTTAATAGTACATGATGGTTAAGCCACCTTAGGTAGTTAAGGTAGTCAAAAAAATACATATTTACTAAGATCAAATAATAAAAAAATATTATAAAGGCTATAAATAGCTACATATTTATTTTATATTTATCATAATTAAATTATAATTAACATTCATATATGTTCTTTCTTTCTATCTTGTTTGTACATAAGAAAATCTTAGGTCTTAAATTATAAAATGACTCAAAGAAGAATTCATAAAAACTTTTAGTTTTTTTACTTAAGATTAAAGAAGATTTGGAACTAGGACCATGGAGTGAGTAAGAAAATAGATGGCTACAAGTTAAGGTTCATTAAGTGCAAGTTAAAGTTCTACTTCAAGCAAAGTCTATCATTAGTCTACTTCCTCTTTGAAAAAGACTTATTTAGAAATAATGGAATACTACAAGACATAAAGAAAAAAATAAAGAACCAAGTCAATTTAGATAGGTTTAAATTTTAATTATAAAAAAAAGAGTTCTTGACCTTGATAAAGTAATCAATCTTGGCAAAGTATTTAACCTTGATAGAGTGTTTGACCTCAATTGATTAATTAATATCAAAACATTGATAAAAACTTTATCATCAACTTTAATTTTGGACACTTACATCAATAATAAATAATTATCAAAGAATTATTGTTAATATAGAAATAGCTCTTGTGCAAAAGCATCAAAATGATATCCTACATTTATTAAGGTGTGATAAATTATAAACTACCAAATAGTAAAAAAAAATTATTTATAATTAAATAATTATAAAGTTCCAAAGTAAAAAAAAAAAAAAAAAAACAAAACAAAACAAAACAAAACAAAATTATTATATTGTCTCTTTTGACATAAGAGTAAAAGTTTTTAATGGTTGAAAAATAATACACTCTATATTTTAAAAAAAATCTTGATTTTTATAAATATTTGTTTATTTACAATATTGTAAAGAATGCAATGTATGTTAATTTTCTAAAAAAATAATTTTTACCATCTAAGATGATATACTAATGCAAGATTTATAATTTACAAAAGTAGTTGATAAAATGGTATAAAATTCGTCCAAGACATAAATGATATCAAAAAATTATTTGACAAAAATTTGGTAGTCTTTAGAAAAAAGTTTTTACAAATTCTTTTTGTAATTATAAAAGACTTAAGAGAAGAGATTTTTTATGCTTCTTTGCAATGATCTACGATTTGGCTTCATATTAAAATATGCAAGTTGATAAAAAAAAATATGGAGTTAGAAGGTGAAATTGAGGAACTTTTGAAGATACACATCATTGATTATTATTATTTTTAAATAATTTATTTTTATATTAAAATATTATGCTTTAAAAAACCAAAAAATATTATATATATCTAATTTAAAAATATTTTAATAATTATTAATTTATTAAAAATTAAAGTCATCCTTCTAAAATATAAAAAAGTAGGTTTAATATTAGAAGCTTTGATTTAAATTGTATACTTAGAAATGCAAGAAGTTAGAAAATATAGAAATTAATATTTTATCAACAAATAAATACATACAAAGACTTGATTCAAAGTAAACAGAGTTGAATATATATGATGTGTTATGGCCTACATTTTTTATTTAGTTTATTAATATATATATATATATATAAATTATTACCTATAGAATTACTTTTATTCAATGCTAGGTTTGAAAAAAGATTTTAAGTGACTAAGTCTTGATTTACCTAAAAATATATTACAAAAATCTTATGTATTTATTTATATTTATTTATATACTTCTACACGTAAATTTCCAAATGAACTCGAATTCTTATCTAAATCAGGTGTTGATTTAAGTATTTGAATGGATGGGATAATTTTTCTAGGAACTTAAACAAAAATTTTGTGTTTTTAAAAATGTTAAGCTTGTAAATAAGACTTGTATACAGATTTGATATTAACGGAAAATTAAACAAATAAATGAACATGAGCGTACAAAATTAATTAGTTCACACACACTAACTTTAAATTCAATCTTTGCATTCAACAAACATACTTAAGGGTAATAAATTTACAAGTAATATGATACCAGAACCATCGCTTAGCACATCAAAACATAAATCCCATAACCAACTATTACATCTTCATTAAAAGTATAATACATTTTAACATCAACACTTCCAGTGAAAAAATATAGGAGAAATATCTACCAGTCAGAAATAAAATACAAATATAGGTACAGACAAACATATATAAACAAAAACAAACGAACACAAGAGGATACGCAAAGAAACATAAACATTTCCATCATACAGAACAATTTGCGACCATATACTTGAAAAACCGGCAACTTGAAAAAACAGACCGAATCCAGATTGTTTCCGTCTACAACATCGTCTGTGAAATGTTCTGGGAAGGAATGCAATAGCAGTAGGTAGAATTTGACAAACATAGGCTTTTTGACTGCGAGGGAAATGTCGACAGTGGTGGTCTCAAGCTCGTTCACCATGTGTCCACGGATGGTCAGCGGATGGCAGTCCGCCCAGGTGCACAACCCATTCACTGAAGCTCTCCCTGCGATGTCAAACCCCACGCGTATTCGTTCCCTTGAATCCACCAGAATTCGCTCCGCAATCCCGAGTCAAGTACATGTACGTATCTGTGGATGGTCGTGTACGTACACACACATACAGACAGGCATGTGCATATTTAGCCCCTTCCCCCAATACAATAATACGTCTGCATGGCAAGGTTTGACTGTGCGCAGGCTTCAGACATCATTCCAGTTCCATCGACCTTGGGCAACAAACAGCCCAGTCGCTAGGCCATTTGCCGACAAATCGTCCGACAGCCAAGTTTGGCATGTGTCGAGAAGCTGAGGACAGGAAAGTGCACGGAGACCGTGGGCGGGGCTTGTGCTGAGCGGATGGGCGAGAGCCCCTCCATATCCCCCGCCCCCCGAATCCGCGAGCGTCGGACGAGTCTGTGAGTGACGAAAAATGTCGGCCGAATGCAGACCTGTCTGGAGAATGGAGAATGCCTCGGAATGCTCCCGAATGCTTCCGGCCCAGTGTTCGTCGCGGCCACGGAGAATGTATAAGATCAAGTGCTGGTGTCCCTCATTCCTCATTCCTCATCCCCCAGCTTGCTCCAGCGTCACCTGGCGGTCCATTCTTCCACAGTGCGGCGCTTCCTTTGTGCTTCAGTTGAGGCTGCGAGTCGGAGTGGCGGACTCTTGTCTCGGTCCCCAAGATCAGGCGTTGCGTTTGAGGCGTCGGAGGCGTCGGTTCGTTGGTGATTATATCGGTCGCGGTCTCACCCAAGAGCCGTTCCTGATGGCGGGACGACGCACCGACGGTGATGGAGGTGGTTCCAAGTGGACGAAAAGAAGTGTTAAGTGCTGGTAGGTTCCCGTCTGGATCACGCTCGCCGGGAGCAGTCCTTTTCAGCGGCACCAGCTACTAGAGACTGCGGTTCCCCGCCGATGGAGCACCGATATCGACGTTCCAACCATGGCCGGAACGATGCTGCGGGGGCGAAGGCGATGCTGGAGGCTCCTGAAGGGCCGCTGAATGTGGAGACTGTGAGCAAGAGAAATGGTGGACACGTCCCAGCGTGTGATGAACTGCTCCTCCATCATGAAAAACTACATTCCTGGGGAGCCTGCCTGTCAGCACAAAGCGACGCGCGAGGTGCCGCAGCTTCGGCGACGAACACAACGCTGTTCCGCTGGAGAAAGATAGACAGTTGCAAGCCTTGTGAGCGACACTTTGTACAGTCTGTTTCGCGATGATCGCCCTCATTCTTGCGTTGTGTGTTCATGGCCACCGTGTTGCGGTGATGTGTCACAACGCGCACATGATTTTTTGCCCCCATATTGGGCTCATTTCTCGTAGTTGGTAGGGCAGCACATGTTGATCACTCACTGTTAGATGTGAAGTCGGTATGCTTACAAGAAGAATAAACACATGTTTTTCATCCTCATTGCTCGGGGTGGCTTCAGGTCGTGCTTGAGTGGGAGATGATGGACTGCGTCTGCACCAGATTTTGCAGAGCTGCTGATTTCTGTTTGATTTTGACATGTTTTCTTGGTATAAAATTATAATATTTTTCTAATTGAAATCATTGCACAAAGCATAGCAAAGGGTTTTCAAATAGTAACTATATAAAATACAGTAAGTGTACTTGTGATATGTATTGTGGGATTGAAAATTTGGATCCTTATGGTTTTAGTGTCATACAAACCTATAATAGGCTTTCTTAGCTCAAATTACTGTTGAAAAACTTAAACTTTGTAAGTATGAGCATGATCATAATACTAAGGATATTGTTCTAATAATAATGGCAGGAATTGTTTTCTTCAAGATTCTTACTTATGCTGTATAATAGACTTACAAAAAAATGATAGCATTATTTTAGTCTGATTAAGCTTATAACAGAAATACTTAGTTACTAAAAGAATGATATTAATAATCAAAGATTTAAATTAGATGGACTTTTGAAAAAGTAATATATTCATGTCTCATTTTGAAAGAAATGAATGTTAGAATATTAAAAGAGCATTGACAACACTAATAATGGCTTTAGCCTTGCTTCTATATATGTATATATTCTTGTTAACAAGAAACCCTTTTGTATTTTTTTAAAGAAGTACAAGGCATGTGGATCTAACATCTAAAATGAAAGTTATTTTATTAATATTTTCTTGAAGGTATAATATGTCTAAGAGAAGTTTTTTTAGCTTTGGAAAGAAGAGTAGTGCTACATTGCTAAAATACCAATCTTATGACGATGCATATGACCCTCAAGAAGTTGCTCAACTATCTTTTAAACCAATTTACAACTTGTCACAAAACAAACTTGTTGCTTTAAGAAAATAAATTGGCAAAAATCTAGAAAAGAATTCTATTTAGCATTCAAATTATTTAGTACAAAAATCAACCTTTTTTATCAAGAAAAAAGACAGATCCTTACAAATGTATATAAATTTTCATGAATTCAATGAATTAAATATTATTTATTTTATTTTTATTTTACCTTTCATATTAAGATTGATAAATCAATTGAAGAAAGCTAAAATCTATATTTAAATAGATCTATAAAAATTGTATAATTTATTATAAAATAATATTAATAATAATTTTAAATTTTAAATTACATATACATTCTAAACATAATATTATGCCTTTTAGATTTTTAAATACTCCAATTGGGATTTAAAATTTGATAAAAAATGTATTTTATGAACTTTTAGATAATTTTATTGTATATTATTTAGAAAATATATTTATTTATTTATAAAATATAGACAATCATGAATAATGTTTGTCTTGTATTACAAAAACTTAGAAATTCAAGACTATATGTCAAGATAAAAATATGTATCTTTTAAAAAATTCAAGTAGAATTTTTGGAATATATCATATTAAATGTTGGATTGCAAATAGATCCTAAAAAGGTACAAACTATTATAGATTAGGTACCTTTAAGAATAGTACATTATGTTTGGTAATTTTCAAAATTTATAAATTATTATTAAATATGTATTTAAAACTTCTTTGTAATTGCTACTTTACTTATATAATTAACTTGTAACAAAAAATTTAGTAGAATAAAGATAATTAAATAAAATATTAAGATATTAATATTACTTTTATCTTTGCTCCTATTTAATACCTTCCAAATTTTATACTATTTGAAATATATTATCAAAAAAAGATAGTATCAATTTATTATAAAAAATTAAAAATAATAGAATTCATCTATTATTATTTTATTAAAGAAAATTCTTAACAAAAAAAATTAATTTTGAGATCCGAAATGAAACAAAATCTTACTTTTGTGGATCTATTTCAAGAATGACATGACCTAGAAGGTGATTCTCATCTTATCACATTTTAAGAATTTTGAATATTTCAAATCAATATTGTTTTAAATTATTTCCAAAATTTTTGAATTATATATTTATAAATATTTATATTTAGTATTATAAATTATCTAGGAAAAAAATAGAACTTATTAATTACATTATTAAAAAGTTTATATCTTGTATCAAAAAAAGAGATGCTATTTATAATCTATTAAAGTAATCAAAAAATTAAAAGTTTCATCATTATGCCATTAAATTAAAAAATCTAGTTGATACTATATTTTTTCGATAATATATTTTAAAAATAAGTTTATAAGCTTTTTTATTATAGATATAAATTTTAATAAAATTCTTCAACATATTAAAGATTAATTTTAAATTATCTTCAATTTTTTTTCCTTATAAGGATAAACAAATAGACTATGTGAATCAAATGTTAGAACAATGTTTACAATGCATTGTCAACTATCACTAAGAAAATTGGACCATTATCTAAATATTAAAAATAAAATAATATAATATTAATTTTTTTAATAAATCCTATTTTTTTATGAAGTATGTTTATCATCTATAATTTGATACTTTTGATATTTTAATATATTAAAATATAAATATGAAGATTTGGTAAATAAAATAATAAAGCTTCATATACTAATAAAGATACAGCTAAAAGAGCTACAAGAAATAAAAAAAAATAAAAAATAAAAAATAAAAAAAACTACTACGGATTTTTTTTTTTTTTTTTTTTTTTTTTTTTTAAAAAAAATCTCTATCTAAAATTGTAGACGAGTGATTTTGCACTCAACAACCTCATTTTGTTGGGGATTGTAGGCAGTAGATAAATCACGTAGTATCCTATGATAGTTGAGGTATGCAGTGAATTCATTGAAACGTAGTATGCTTGTAGCAAGTTTCCACTTTATAAGAAGATTTAGATTGTCAAAATTCACATGACCAGGTCTTTTATGCCACAGCTTAGAGAGTTCAACGGACTTAAGATGGATGAGTGAATGAAGCTTAGTATTTTATATATTGATAAAAGTAATAAGCTTGTATAGCACCGTTTCTTTATCTTGTCTTTTCAAGGTGAGAAGAATAAATGGTTTTGCTCCAGATAGAATAATACAAGAATTTTTATCAAATATCATAATATGCTCTTTTTTAGTAATCTTTCAAATACATAAAATATCACAATGGAGCCCTAAGATATACTTGATATTTTTTATAGTCTTTATTTCTTTTGAAAGAAGAAAAACATGTATTATTTTCTATCCTTCAATATTGTGAATATTGCCTCTAACAAAGATTACTAATAGTGAATTAGAGAGAACTATATATTGGAAGCCATCTTTGTCTCTTAAGAAATGAGCAGATATGCTTGAGTCAAGAATCCACTCAGATTTTTTGCCATATAAAGTAATAACATGAAGAGCTACCTCCAAGAGTTCTTCAAAATAGATTTTATCATAAGCATCCAATTGCTCCACTATATAAATGTTAAATAATCATAAGAAGATTGTAGATGGAAATTGGAGTGTGTAGAATAGTTAAATCAAGAAGTGGAAGTAGATTGCCATGGTATTGATTGAAATTGCAATGGTGATATTGTATAAAGAGGAATCGGTGTTGGAAAATATTTAAATATGTGGCCATGATATCTACAACATGTACACAAAAAGGTTTTGAAATTTATCTAGTTGCAAGAAAAGAAGCCATATAAACATTCTTAATGTAGTGCTCAATATTATCCATTAAAAGTATTTCAAAGTTACATTATGAAGGCTTCTTCAAATTTTATTCTTTGCAAGGATAGATAATATTTTTTTATTTGGAATCAAGCATTAATCTCCTCAAGAGAAGGGATCTACTCTTTTTTGTAGATTTGACAAACAAGAAGAGTAAATTAGTGAGGTAAGTGACTAAATATTTTATGAATAATAATAATATTATTTTGTAGATGGCCAATATAGACCAGCTTGCATTGAATGTCATATACCGAAGTCATAAATGTCATAATGTTCATATTATTGGTTATTCAAAGGCCCTCTCATTTGTTCAACACCACCATTATATTGATAATAGTATTGGTGTAATATAAAATAACTAGCTTATTTCAAGCAGTGCATGGATCTAGGATGTACTCCACAAAAATACACAACTTGGATTGTAAAGAGAGTTCAATAATAGATGATGCCTACTACCACTTAAATCAAAGTCATTTTGGATCTAGTGGTATTCTATCAATTGTAGTTGTCTGTAGATTAGAGGGACCATTAGTGCCTATGAAATCAAAGATTTAAATTGACAAATTTGTTATTTCGAATGTAGTGCCACCTTAGTTGAAGGTGACGATGGCAGTAGTTTTCTAACGACATCTTAAAGGTCTTCGTAAAGGAAGATGTTGTGTAGTGTCAACTTTTAGAGTTGGTAGTTTGAAGGTTATATAAGCATTATCTCTTTAGAAACAACTAAATCCATAATATCTTTTTAAAAAAAAAAGAATAGAAGAATATAGATCCATAATTGATTAGAGTCATACGAGACAAGAAATAATAAGCATAACTAGATAAGAAGTAATCTCGTAATTTTTAATATAATATCATTTAAAATACTATTACCATGTAAGTGATATGTAGAGGCTAACAGCTCAAGATTTAATCCATTTTAATATCATGTAGAAAGAATTAAATCAATAATTATAAAAAATATGAATCTTAGAGAATTAAAAATCCAATATATTCTTGTATCACTCAAAAAGACTAAAAAATCACTCAAAGATAGTATAATATTAAACTAAAATGGCTATTTCCAAAGAAAACTAAAAAGTCTTGAAACAAGACTAAGAATTAAAAAGGTCTTGACAAGAATGAAGAAGACTTTACTCTTGTCTCTATATATACTATTTAATTAAGAGCTGCGTGGTGACATTCTATATGACTTTTGACATGTGTCTAAGTTACAAAATACATATCTTAGCTTGTAAAACAAGTTTTTTATAAGTATGCCACATAAACAACTTTTTTCACAAGTTATCAATACATGCAATATGTGGCTAATTTGTTGACCAAGTTTCTAAGGTACTAATCAACTGCAAATACATGTAAAGTCTAAACCACATCTATGAAGCTTCTAAAAAGCTTCTTCATAAGATACTATCTAATTAATTTACTTTTATCTATTTATACCTAATTATATAGATAATTATTGATATATATATATATATATATATATATATATACATGACATTATTCTTTCTTTTAGAATCGAGTTCCATGAAGAGACGTCATTACATGTTGATAAAATCTAAGATACGACAAATTATATTCACCACATATTTTGATTTTTATTCCTTTTGAAGGTAATTGATAGCTCCTCTTAGCTATTGATAATGTTTCATACTAAGACAAGAAGACCACCTTGTTATTTGATTTTTTTTGAGGCCTTTGTATCTTCCTTCAAAAAATACATTCATAAGACCATCATGAGTTGTTTCTACCTCTAATAAAATTATCAAACATTAGAAGTCTCTTCTAAGGTTGTGATACCAAATGTGTTATATCTTGCTATCTATTTGAGAAAAAATATATTATTCTTGAGGATTTTCATCTTAATTATATTATCTTGAAGGTTATGACAATCTTAATAACTTGTCTTATAAGTCAACAAATAATAGCTCTTGTATTGAATTTTCTAGTTGTTAATTTTTTATTTTCTTAGTGCAACAAATACACAAAAATTATAAATAAGGATATAAGAGAAAATTCTATCTTTTGTAGATCTTGTTTCTTTTATAGCAATGAATTGTTATTTTTCATCTTGATTTTGATAGATATTGCTGATGAAAAGCATCAATTTTTTTTTTTGTATTTTCAAGATTTTTTACTATCTTCCATGTGTATTCATTGATATCATATCCATATCAATGAATAAGATATTCCAACCTATTTTGGTGCTACCTTGAATCTAAGATTTCTTCTACCTTGAACTTTTCATTATTATTCACTTCTATAGAAAGAATTAGCATTTGTCTTCTTTTTGAAATATTCATTGTCTCATATGGCTCAAGAAGAGATATGTAAAATATAAGATGAAACTTCATAGACTCTAGTAGATGTAATGGATAGGCAATATGATTAATTTATTTAAAAATAGAAAATAGTCCAAGCCTACAATAATCTAACTTATTAGAAGAATGGCTAATCTTTATATTATAATAAAATAATCATATCTTACTGCCAATATAGAATTGAAATTCTTCCTTATAGTATGCATCTGCATTGTTCTATCAAAAGCATCAAATCATGGATGATAATCATAATTAGAAAAAAAAATATCAAATAGAAGAATGTATCATATTATTATAAATAAAATTTATTAATATCAAAAGAGTTGTTTAATCAACTTATTATTAATTAATGATAAACTTCAAATATTATTCTAACACTTAATTTACATGCTTTGTCTATCTATTGATTTGAAGATAAAAAGCCAAAGAGAGCTTTATATCTCACTTTAAAATCTTAAAAAGGATTTTCTAAAATCTTGATGCAAATTGAGTCATCTTATTTGATATAATATTCTTATATAATTTGTGATAGCAATAGATGCTATAAAAAAAAAAAACTTAGTCATTTCTTCACATATGATAGATTTTATATATGCAAAAAAATGTGCTATCTTAATAAAATGATTTTTTATCAAAAATATAAAATCATACAAATGTAAAACTGAATCATCCATAAAAAAATCCATAGAAATAAAAGACTATGGTTGTTTCGGAATAGATAATGGTTGAAGAAGTCTATAAGGTCTATGGTAAAGAGTTTTTTATCTTGAATAAACCTCACATAATTGTACAAAGTCTTTGAGTACCTTTCATATTTAAAGCTACCAAAAATCTCTAGATATTAGGTCCAAAGTCTTATTATATCCAAAATATTGGATTGCTAAAAAAATGTGACAAGTTTGAAGAACATATAATCATGTTTTACCTTCTAGAATGTACAATTTTTCCTTGAAATACAGTAGATTATTCTTGAACTTGAACTTAGAAGTATCATGAGACTTAAAAGAATTATTCTTGATATTATAAAGAAAAAAATTAAAGTATATACTCAATAGAATTTGCTTGAAAAAGGTTGAATCAATAGTTATTGTTGATTTTATTACTCAAAGAAGAAAATACTCTCACTTTAAGAGAATCATTCTTTCTTGATTAAAAGTTGTATTTTTTTTTTTGATGTAAGATAAGAATATCTAAAAAGGACATCTAATGAACCTTGTTAATTTTTGGGTTGATAAGTAATCTTAAAATCAAATCTTAATAAGAATATAGTCGATAATAAGCTTAAAAAGTATTCAAAACACGTACTGATATAAAATACTTGAAGTTTTTATAATTTGTTGTCATATAACGTGAAGTGTGCTTAAAAATGTATTGAGCACTTGGTTGTAGAAGAAAAAATGAAACTTACAACAAAATGATCATATTAACTCTAATAGAATCCTAAACAAACTTCAATTAAACTCAAAATAAGTCTCAAGTAGTTAGAAAAGAAACATGAAGAAATCATAAATTAATCTTAATAAAATATATTTAATAAAAAAAAAATTAAAAATATAAAAAATAGAAATATTACTTAAATCTTAATCAAATTCTAATGTAATCCACAATTAATCCTAATAAAAATCTAAATTAATTTCAATAAAACTTTTATAAAATCTTAAATCCTAAATAAATTCCAATAAAATCTTAAGAAAATCTTAATCGAATCTTAGAAAAATTATATATCTTAATTCTAAGTAAAATTCTAATCAAATCTTAAATTCTAATTCTAAACCAAAACATGAAAAAATCCTAAATTCTAAACAATTCCAAAAAAATCCCAAGTAATTTTCAATCAATTATTATAGCTATTTGAAACATCAATAAATATTAATTAAACCATAGATCTTGACTAAAATTTCATCTAAACTTCAACCAATAAGCAATTAACAAGCATATAAATTTTGAAAAGAATTGAACTTATCAATTGCAACAAAAGCTTCCAAAATCTTTCAATTGTTGGCCATTTTCCTTCTTTGACTTGAATGTTGATCTTTCAACACTAATTTTTCTTTATTAAATTCTCTAAATTCTCCAAAAATTAGATTTTGTGTAGATATTTAAGTCTTAATTTCTTTCACCAAATTTTTCTTTAATTCAATTTGTAATTATTGATAGATCTTAGAATCACTTATTGATCCTAAATCTCAAATTTTTGACATCATAATCCACAAAAATCTTCATATACTTCAATCTAATTGCTTAATTGACCTCAAATATTTTTTTTACACATTCATAACAAGTACAACAAAAAATTGCCTCATTTTTATCCATAAATATATATATATATATATATATATATATATATATATACATATTATAAAATTTATAATATTTTGAAATTTATAAACTTATTTTTATTTATAAAAATCCAAATCCATTGAATACATTATTAACTTAAAAAATTATTGAAAATTTCAATATTAATCCAAATAATATGAAGTCAACATTCAAAATCTTTTTTCAAATCTACTTTCAAACTCCACTCTTCAATTTGCAAAAGAACTTTGGAATTGCCATAGATGCTTAATTTTATACTTTAAAGTTTGATTTCAATCTTAATTGGCAACTGGCCCTCTTTGAATATCAATTCTTTTCTTTTTGAAATAATTTTTGCTAAAAACAACTCCTAACTTCTTCTTACATATGTCTATAGTCTTTATGTTTTTAATCTATTTTATTTTTTCTTATTTATGGCTCTACAAAATAAATAGAATCTATTTTTATATAAGGTAATTCTAATACTAATAGATTTTATTACCTTCCTATCATTTATTTATATTTTTTTACTATATATTTTTAATTAAGCTCTTTTATGATAAAATACTTTTCTTCTTCTTTTACCTAATGGTGGTGTCACTACACAATATCATATATATGGTGATTGGACTTCAAGCACCTTTTAAATAATAATGCCATTTTAAAAATAAATCCACAATTACAAAACGTTCTTTGTCGTGGATCTCATAATTAATCTTAGCCATTGGAATAAAAAGCTATTAGGTAGAGTTTGTCATTTGTTCCTATATGTAATAAAACAGCAACCATAGCAAAGTTTGATGTATTAGTTTTCATGAAAATACCTTTAAAAAATTGATGCTATTGTGATGCACTTAATTTAAGTACATCAAAGTTATTTGAAAGGTAATTAATTTCACTGATAAGAGAGGAAGTACATAATACTAATATATTTACAAATTTAAATAGAATTTAGAATAAGAGATTGTTGGCTTGAATAGATTATTCAAGCTTGAAGATATTATCTTTTAGGATAGATATCCAACTATATAGTAATTTAAAGCATTTTTGAATCAAGTAGGATTTTATTTTTTACTAGAATTTTTTGGATAGGAGATTCAATATATGTTCAGGTTTTTCTATGCCACTTTTTGTATTTTTATCTTTTTGTATTGATATATAAAGGAAAGCTAGATCTGATTGTGAGCATTCCAACCAGCCATAATATATAAGAAATAGAGTTGTGAGGAAGGAGATTCAAGCAAATTTGTAAAAAAGATGTTGCTTGAGTTTTTGGAGGAGAGATTTAATACTAATTTGGATTTTTCTATGATACTTCTTGCATTTTTATCTTTTTACATTGATATTTGAAAAGAAGCTAGATCTGGTTGTGAGCTTTTCAATAAGTCTTAGCACGTAAAAAATAGAACTGTGATGAGGGAAATCTAAGCAAATTTGTAAGAAGGAGATTAATTGAGTTTTTGAATAGCAAATTTTAAGATTGGTTTGGAGTTTTCTATGCCATTTATTGGATTTTATTTATTTTTTAATGAAATAATTTTTTTAAAAATAAATTAATAATAAATAAATTATAGATATTTTAATAAAAAAAGGATTCAGATTTGAGATTAAGATTAGAGACTAGATGCATCTTAATACAAGAAAGAAATTAATCTATATATTGTATCTAGCCTTTGAATTGTCCTTTATATTTGATTTCATTTGGAACAACATTGTCCCTTCTTCTAATCTACTTATAATCAAAGATTCCATGTTTTCTTGAGGAAGCTTGTTTTCTTGATAAAATTTTGGTGCTCCCATTGAAAGCATCATTAGAGCAACTAGAAGTACAAGTAGAGCACAATGGAGTTATGGAGCTAAGGTACAAGCTTGGAATATGAAGAAGAGTTCAAGAGTTAAAAAGGAAGAAGTAAGAGATGTTTTATATTCAAAGATGATAGATGATTTTAAAGGGGCTATTGCAAGTAGTATTAGGGGAGCAAGTGCTAATGATTTATTCTTGGCTTTAGACATGTTTATAGAGAGGCAAAAAAAGATACAATCAAATAAAAAGCATGTGACTAAGACATTGCAAGGCATGGTTAACAAGCATAGAAAGTTCAATAGGAGAAATATCACTAAGTTTTTCTAAGTATATGTTGAAGAGATAGAAGTACATCAAGTCCTAGAGTCTTGCTATATTCCTAATTTTGAATTGGCATGCATTCTTAAAATTAAAAAGAGAGTGAAGGATTTACACAGAGATAATTTAGATACGTAGAGTGACTTTGAAGGGAAGTTAAGAGATGAATTTTTTTATGAGAATTTGGATAGAATCACAAAAAGATTATTTTTGGAATAAATTGAACTATAATTGAGGAGGTCTATGGCCTTCAATGAGTTATTTAGGAAATTTAAAAGAATTTTTTTTAATTTTCATCCTTAGAGAGACTTTTATTAGGTGTAAGGAAGACTAAGTTCTTCTTGCAAGTAGTAGATGAAGTACTAGGAGATATGATTTTTGTCCTCTTGGTTGATAAATCCACTAAAAAAGGTTTAACTAATGATCAGAGGAGAGTAGAAGATGCAATGCTATTGATGACTAAGCAATAGCAGATGAAGGCAAAAAGAAGAACTTTGAAGTGTGAAGCTCTACCACTTATGATGCTAATGACTGTGTTAAGTCGAATGACATCTATTCCAATTTAAGACACATATAAGACTCTTTTTGAAGATACCTTTGAGGAGTTAGTTAAATACATGAGAGAATTGACAGTTGAGATGAATGAATTGAAAAAGATACAAAAGGCTACTTCTTTGCATGCATTAGAAGAATCAAAGGGATTTATTAAAAGGTACATATATTGTGATAGTTCCAAGCATAAAAGAAAAAACTACTCTAATTATCATGAGGACTTGAAAAAAGAAGTTATCTTTTTTAAAGAAGGTTGAGTTAGGTTCACCACTATGGAGCAACCTTTAGAGCTCAATTTTGAAAGAGGAGGTATGAAGAAGCTTGTAGAAGATTTTTTTGGAAGAGCAAGTGGATTATATGTGAGAGAGGCCGAGTTTTATCTTATTGAAGTAGATATTGGAGGCACAATTGTTACTTCAAGGCCACTAAGAGAGGTTTTGGTTAGATATATAGAAGCTATTAGGAGGACAATAGGTTGAGAAGACTTAATTGATGCTATTAGCATCAAAGTCTTTTTAAATGGTAATAAAGATTTAGAGGACCAAAATGCCATTGTGAAAGAAAAAAAAGACTAGATCTTTTCAAGAAGATTTGGTGGAGCTTTCCAACAAGAAGAGGCTATCAAAGGTTAGAGAGTCTATTCAATGAGGAGAAAGATCTTCTTATCTAAAAGCTCAAGCAATGCCTTCATCTCAACTAAAGAGTAGAGTTAAAGGTCAAGAGAATAATAAAAAATAAAATAAAATAAAATAAAAATAAACTCAAATAAGCCTAAAGATAAAGGTCTTTCCTATAAGCTTCAATTGGACATTGAAAGCTCTATTGATATAAAGGAAATTTTGGAGGAAAATATTTTTAATGAAAAAATTGAGTTCACCTTGAGAGAGGCACTTGGCATTGCAAAAAAAGACTTCTAAAAGCTTATCATTAATGTCATCAAGAGAAAGAAGCAAATAATAGTGGAAGTAGTTATGATGAAGGCATTGGATTTCTATTTGACAAAGAAAGAAGGCCAAGAGATAGGACAAGTCTTCTCCCAACTTTGTGCACTTATGTTTGAAGAGATGCTACTTAAAAAATATGAGGTGATTACTGAAGGCCAAGGTAGAGGCAAAACTCAAGGAGAAGTAAGAAGCGGTAAAGAAATAGAGGAAGAATTGGTAATGTAGAGGTAGAGCAAAATTTATTTATGCAAAACTTTGCTACTTATCTTATTATTTTAAATCAATCTTATATCAAAGCTACGAGGATGGAGACCAAGATTTTAGATAATGGCTCTCACTATACAAGGATTAAGAACTATGATAGAAAAATTCAGTGCAATTCCTTTTTAATAAGATCAAATCATGAAAAAAATAGAGACTAATTCAAAGAAGCTCTTTTCAGCACTAATGAGGAGTTTTTGGATTTTTAAAGAGCACCCATATAGCATAGAGATACAAGGATGCAAATGAGTCTTTTATTCTTATACTTACTAATATAGATAGCTTTGAGTGTAGATTTTTGGATTTAAAAACTTTGGAGGTTTTGAGATTTCAAAAGCTTGGAGATGTGAATCATATATATAAGGGTTGGGTGAAGAAATATATATAATTCAAAATTAAAAAAAAAATTAAAAAAATCAAAATAGTTAGATGAAGAAATATAAAAATAAAAATAAAATGATTGGATATGATTTCAAGTGGTGAGTGGATTTTAAGTGTTATTAAAGAAGAAGTATTTGAAGATGATTATATAAAGGTTTTAAAAAGATTCGCTTTACATATGGATGGAGGTGAAGCTAATGTTGTTGTGGTGCTTCACTCAAGATAAATATATGAAGAGATTTTAGAATTTTTCAAGAGGCTTGGAATAGTTAATAATCATAAGATATTACAAGAAATTATATACAAACTAAGTATAAAACCATAGCCAAGAAGATGAAGCCTATTGTTGTGTTATGATTTGCCTACCAAGTAAAAATAATGCATATATATATTTAATATATAATTTACTATACAATATGATGAGAGCCACATTATTAGATTTTAATTAGTCACAAAATATGATTAGATAACTACTTTGAAAGATGGTTATTTTAAAAAATTACTATTAAAATTTATATAAATTTTTTTTGAAAGTGGCTTTTGAAATTGATTTTTTTGGTAGTAAATTTTACATATTTAAAGTCACTCTTATTAGATATTGATGATCTTTGAATTTTTATTTTATTTCTTTTATTTAATTTATTTAATTTTTAGGACATATATTATATAAATCTTATTAAAAAAAGAATTAAAAAACGTCTTCATAGCAAAAAGAATAGTTAAGGTATTTATATGGATGAATGGAAATGGATGATAAAAATCTCCATTCTTATTGGCCAAAATTCATGCCCAATGAACTTTAAGGAGGTTGCTGAAGGCCTTATTAGGAATTAGGATTATTAATTTGAAGCCGTTTGAACTTAAGATGCAAGGATCAAAAAATTTAGATTTATTGCTATGGTTTTGATGCAAATTTTGTATAATTTGGAGTTTTTATGAAAAAGATATAAGTACCCAAAGTTAAGGCGTTTATTTTATATCTATTGTCACTCTTTTGGATATAATGCATGCGTAAAGAAAAAAATGAAGGATCAGCGACTAAGATTGGAGAGAGCATTTTTTGGCTATACTCTTTATATAGTGCTTGATGAATTCTAAGCTAAGATGAAGGAGATATAAGAAGTTGAAGTCAGTACTTGTAATCTAAGGGCAGTAAATAATCTGATTTAAGTATTAAAGGGTGCTTAGATTTGATGTCATTGCCAAATGAATTAGGCAATGTTGCATCTTTGACTACCTTAAACATTAAGAGATACTTAGATTTGAAGTCATTGCAAAATGAATTGAGAAACTTGACATCTTTAGTTACCTTAAATATTGAGAGGTATTCAAATTTGAGATCATTGCCAAATAAATTGGGTAAACTTAAATCTTTATTTGTCTTAAATATTGTGTAATATATTGATTTAACATCATTGCCAAAATGAATTGGATAAATTCAAATCTTTGTTTGTCTTGAATATTGACTAATGTATTGATTTAATATCATTGCCAAATGAATTAGGCAACTTCATATCTTTGACTTCATCAAGTATAAAGCAATGTATTGTTTTGACATCATTATCAAAATAAACTATGCAACCTTATAACTTTGACTATCTTAGATGTTAATGCTTATTTTAACTTAATTACTTTAAACATAAGAAACTACTTAAGATTAAGATCATTGAAAAAAATAAATAAAGAATCTTATATCTTTGATTAATTTAGTTATATAGAAATATATTTATTTAGAATTGTTGCTAAATGATTTGGATAATCTCTTATCTTTGACTAATTTAAATATAACTAAGTATCTTAAATTGACATCATTGCTTAAAAAATTAGATTATTTCAAACTTTTGAAAAAATTAAGTATAAATAAGTATAAAAGCTTGATATTTTTACTAAAAGAATTAAATAATTTCACATCGTTGATTAATTTAATCATAACAAAGCCACTTATTTGAATTTGTTTCCAAATAAATTAGCCAACTTTATATCTTTGATTTCCTTGGAGGTAAGTAATTATTTAAAATTGATATTTTTATCTAATAAATTATGTAATTTAATATCTTTATTTATTTCAAATATGAATTATTTTTCAAAATTGATGTATTTGCCAAATGAATTGGATAAAATCACATCTTTAACTACTTTGAATTTGGAAGGTAGTGTAAGCTTAACATCATTGTTAAATGATTTGAATAAATTCACATATTTAACTACTTTAAATTTAGAAGGTGGTATAAGCTTGACTTTATTTCTAAATGAAATGAGCATATTCATATCTTTGACTACTTGGAACATAGAATTTTATACAAGCTTGATATCATTACCAAATAAATCAAATATATCTACATCTTTGACCATCTTAAATATAAAAGGTTGCATATTTTTATTCTTTCCTTGGTAGGTAGCATCATGTTGTAACATATGTCATAAAATGTGGCATGAAGTGCCAAATCTCATTAGATGTATGTAACTTAGTTTATTTTAATGGATTTTCATCTACTTAGTATTTTTTGCTAGTTTACCTTATTAGTATCAAATAGTATTTGAAGAATTGGATACAAAAATTCCTTTGACTTGACATTCTTATTAAATCTAATTTTATAAGTAGTTTTGAAAGAGATATATATATGTTATTAGATTTTACTTGATTATGATTATTACCCTTTTAATATAGTTTTTAGATTTTTTTTAATACATACTTGTACTCTTAGATTATTCTTTTGTGGTGTGAAAGATAACTTGACTTAATACTGTTTAAATTTTGTATCTTTTCTTAAAAGTATATTACTTATGTATTTATATTTGGTTTAGATTGCATATTTTATAATTTATTTTTGGCACTTAATTTTTCATATATGAAAATCTTTATTTTCATAATACACAAAAATTAAATGAAAGAAAAAATATTATATTATAAAAAATCTTAATATAAAATATAATAAAAAATTTAAAAATATAAATTAAATTATATAAATAATAAAAAATATACACTATTAATATAAAATTTTGATATAAAAAATATATATTTACTTTATAGGATTATAATTAAGATAAAATAAAATTGGTTATAAAAAATATTATTATATGCAACTTAAGGTGAAAGTAAAGAAAAGTTTTTTCTAAAATTTACTTTAAAAAATCTTAAATTAATACTTTTAAAGGACCAATTTTGAACCAAGATTGAAACCAAACCTTAAGGCACAAAAATATGCACCCTCATTGAATGTGAGTACTTTTTTGTTGATTAAAGAGCACAGTTTTAGAGCAAATTAAATAATGATTGTTTCAACATTAATTTTGAAGGATTTGAGTTCATAATGAATTTGTGAGAGTTATGTAAAGTCATGCTTATTATAATTGACTTGGTTTATTGAAGAATAAAAATAGAATTAAATTTTGGTAAAATATCTGAGTTTGTATTAAATTTACATGTAAAATTTTGTGGATTTATGAACATAGTTGTATTAAATGTGTGTTGTGAAATTCAGCTCAATAAGACGTTGCTGCTCTTGTTGTGTTCAAGCTTCAGTATACCAAAGTAATTGAACTAATAGAGGTGGGTTCGAACATGGAAAAAGATTGGTTATATGAATTGGGATTGTTAGTGTCACAATTGACTATACTCTGGCTATCTGAAATCAATTATCAAACTACAAAACACCAAGGCTTACTACTTCTATCTTGATTCAACACATAATCCATTCTACGACTATCAATTCAACAATACTTCTGTCAATCACAATTCTTCATAAGCAAATAATAAAAGCAAAGAAAACAAAGAGGTAGTACTAAGCTTACTTCGGCTTATGACTCTCACAGTCTAGCCCTCAGCTTCTCTTTCCTCAACCTATTTATCCTACCAAAAAAATGATTCGTCCGCCAGTGGATTCCAAAGGTTATGACCCTTTGAATTCTTAACCATTTATTCCACTAACAACATATTGTTACCAACTAAACTGCCTATCTATCAGTCTAATTTTTAAGGTTAACAATAACCAAACAGTAACTTATCACAAAGTTTATTTACCTATTCTACATAGCCTCACTCCTAATTGTGCAGCGTCCTTGCAAACATTATTTAGCCCCAACTTATAAAGACGTAGCAACGTATATCTCCGAAGGTGTTGTCATTAAAACTGGCGTATTGGTCCGCACTAAATTATTGGCCTCCTTTACTAATGTGGCTAGTTTAGTCTGCAACATCGCAATCTTTGCTTGCAGCCATTCTTGTCGTTCCTTCCAATCGGTCTCCATCCTTGCTTTCTCAAACACCATGTTTGCCATCTTCTCCTTAATCACAAAAGAAAACACGATGCTTGTCAAGAGCCCCCCTCCTACTTCTTACTATGGTCTAATCAATTGGGTCGACTCTCCTTTTTGTAACAAAAAATCCTTCCCAAGTTTATGTATAGTAAAGTTTAAGCCGGTTGCCATTGATCCGTGTCATAACTTTAGTACCCATAAAATCTTTCAATTGTACTGAACCATTTGGAAATCTGTCAATAACTCGATATGGCCCATACCATCAAACTTGAAATTTTTCTAAAAAATTTTTAAATCGACTATTATAAAGAAGTATCAAATCATTTGGCATAAAAGCCTTTGGTCTAAGCATACTATTATAATAAGTCTTCCTTCATTTTTATGTAGTTTCCATTATTATTAATGCATTGGCTCTAGTTTCATCCAATTTTTCTAATTCTTCTAAATGGTGCCGTAATGAATCCTGATCTCCCAATCTATTATCTATAGCAATTCATAAACTTTGGACTTCCAATTCAATAGGTAATATTACTTCCTGGCCATAAACCAATTGAAAAGGGATAGTATTGGTAGTAACTTTATATGCAGTACAGTATGCCCATAAAGCTATGAATAACTTAGTGTCCCAATCTGTTCCCGCTCCTGAAACTGTTTTTGTTAAGATTTTACATAAAATTCTATTAGTCTTTTCCATTTGTCCATTGGCTCTAGGGTAATACGATGTAGACTTTTGATGTTTTATCTCATATGTAGCTGTGATTGCTTCGATTGTACTACTTATAAAATGAGTTCTTCGATCACTAACCAATTCTCATAGACAACCGAACCGTGTAATAATATTTTCATACAAAAAGGTTGCTACTATACTTGCACTATTAGTTTTCATAGCTACGGCTTCAGCCCATTTTATTACGTAATCCATTTCTACAAGTATATACCATTTTTGTCCATTTTTCGAGGCTGATAGAATTGGTCCCCACAAAATCAATTCTCCATTTTTCAAAAGGTGCTTGAGCCAGAATTGGTACCAATGGCATTGCTGAAGTTTTAGTAGGTCGACCCATTCTCTGACATGGGTCACAATGACGGACAAATTGGTGGGCATCTGCAAAAATTTTTGGCCACCAATAACTAGCATGTAAAGCTTTACGAGCCATGCTATCCCTTGCAAAATATCCACTACAACTGTCTAAGTGGCAACCTTCCAATATAGTATGTACTTCAGTCTGATAAATACAGCATCGCAAAACTCCATCCTTGCCTTGTTTATATAAAGCTTCACCAATCATCGTATAAGGTGCACATTTTAATATTAAGCATCGTTTAAGCTTTTCATTGAAATTGGGTGGAAAGGTTTGAAATGTCAAATATTGAATTATTTCACTATACTTCGGAGTAATTACATCTACTGCAAATAGTTCTGTATTGGGTAGTGCATCCTTAATAGGTTCATTAATCAATATATTGGATAACTGAGATAAATGGTCTGCATTGGAATGTGATTTTCTTGGTCTTACGTGAATAGTAAAGTCAAACTCCTGCAAGAGTAAAATCCATCGTGCAATACGACCATTCAATTGAGGCTTATTAATCATATATTTTAAAGTATCATGGTCGACATAGAAAAAAATTTATAACCAAGAAGATAATGTCAAAACTTTTGTACGAAATAAATCATCCTCAATGCTTCTCGTTCGGTTGTTGTATAATTTCTTTCAGCTACTATCAATTGACAACTTGTATAATAAATAGGGTGATCAAAACCTCGGTCATCTTTCTGGCTTAGCACAAAACCAATCGCAACATTAGATGCATCCACATAAACTTAGAATGGTTTTGTCCAATAAGATGCCACCAATATTGGTGTTGAAATCAATTTTTGTTACAATGTTTCGAATGCAATTGTACATTCATTTGTCCAAAATGGATTGGTCCTATTGGTTGGTGGTTTCTTCAAGAGATTTATCAAAGGAAGACATATAATTACAAATAGATAGATAAATTGCCGATAATAACTGATATGGCCGACAAATGCTCGAACACCCATAACAGTGTCAAGTTGCTTTAATTCTACTATAATCTTTATTTTATCCAGATCTATAGCAATGCCTGCCATCAAAACTATATGATCCAACAGTTTACCAGAAAGCACACCAAATTGGTATTTTTTTGAATTTAAAGAAATTCCATATTTGGCACATTGATTCAAATACTGACCGAGACATTCTAAATGTCTAGCTTTTGTACTAAATGTACAGAAATCATCTAGAAATATTTCTATTAAAATTCGTAGATAATCTTTGAACACTTGCATCATTATCCTTTAAATGTAGCTGGTGCATTACAAAGTCCAAATGGCATAACCTTATAGGCAAATGTCCCCCAATCCATAATAAAAGTAGTTTTTAACTGGTCTTCTTTTACAATCTTAACTTGATTATAACCGAAGAATCCATCAAAAAATGAATAACATTCATGTCTAGTGACAGCATCCAATATACTATCAGTGAATGGTAAAGGAAAATAATCCTTCTTGGTAGCCACATTTAATTTTCAGAAATCTTGACAGATGCAAACTTTTCCATTCTTTTTCGGTACCATAATAATTGATGAAACCCATTCACTGAAATGAACTGGATAGATAAATCCAACCTCCAAGAGTTTATCTAGTTCTTCTTTTACCATAAGTGAGTATTTTGGATTAAGTCGATGTTGTCTTTGACGTACTGGTGTAGCATTCTCCTCCAATATAATTCGATGCTCACAAACTTTAGCTGGAAATTCCTTTCAAATTTGCATACGATCATGCAAAAGTAATTTTATGCATTAAAAAGTAATCCACCCAAATTTCTTTCTCCTTGCCTTTTATACCGTCGTAAATCTGAATGATTTGGGGAGCCTCCCCTGTACCTAAATTAATTGATTGACATTGTGGAATTTCAGAAGTCTCTGAAATAATGTTCTGCTCAATTCCAGATCTTTCATGAAATTTGAAAAATTAGAACTTTCCAACTTTAATTCCATAGTACTAACATGATTAACATCTTGTCTATTCATCCAATATGCAATCATATGATCAGAATCGTCAATAACATCTGGAGGAACTAAGTACTCTTCCCGTCCCCTGCATTGGTAGTTCATTCTAGTGTGCTCAACAACTTGCCTTGTATCAGCATAAATTGAGAGAGGTGCACCAATTTCTTCTTCTGTAGATTCATCTTTACAATCCGACGAGAATTTTGAAGTGGCAACTTGAGTTTCTCCGTGATATTGGATAAAGTACATTTGAAGCACAATTTTAACATTACTTTTCCTAATTATCAATATACCATGGTCCCAGTCATTTCGAGCTTTAGCTTGATACAACCACAATTGTCCTAATAAAATTGGGTATGACAATATAGAGCTTTGCAATCAGAAAAGAATATAATCAATTTCATAGGTAATCCCCATAATTACTGTATCAATACTTCGTAAAATATCCATAGATTTAACTCGACTAGAGTCAGCCATTCTCAAAACTACTATAGTAGGTAATAAGTGATCTAAATCAAACTCCTCCATTGTAGTGGCATTCATAAGATTTACACTAGATCCTCTATCTACTTGCACTCTCGATAATAACACTCCATCAATTGAAACATTAATCATTGTGCACCCGGATCGTGATTCAAACTTACTTCTTGGATTTCTTTATTTCAAGATCTGCGATGAATTAATAAGGAATTCAAGATAGTTTGACACTCAAGTGCTACCGCCAATAGTTGTTTCATAGAGATCGTGGATTGTATGGTATCCAAATCTTTTAGAATATCATATGGTTCTATATTAGTGGTAATTTCCAATGTCCATTTCTTCTTCCCAGTCCTAGACACCAACACAAGTAAATTGGTTTTTTCTATGTTGGAAATTGATAAAGCTACTGGAACTGAATTTGACGGAGCTTATAAAATCATTTCTTTCAATGGATAAGATTGTTCTCCCAATTGGACTGATATTAGTTCGTTGGAATTCACGCCTCTGAGAGGATCTTTCAACGAAAAGGACGTTTTCCAAAACTTTGTAGAGAACAAAACAGCTTGACATGGAACCAAAGCCTCCGTAATCGATACCTCATTGGGTTGCACAATCGATTTAGGTCTTATATTGAGCAAGGGGCCTATGTCAAGACCTGGATTGGATGTCCCCATAATTAGGTCTAATTGGCCATTCGCATCTGGATCACCCAAATATTGAATTGGTCATTTCCTCTTTTGCTGACTTCTTATATGGATAGCTTGGAGTACTTCTATCTAATGAACTGGTCAATCTTGAGGACCTTGACTTATCTCCTCTATTGTTCCTTGGCTTTGAATCTGCTGATCTTGATTATTGAAATTGAACGGAGCATTACATTGCTGATAAGTATGTCCCAATTGCTTGTAATTTGTACATATTGGCACATAATTGTCACTGGCTCTGGGATTGGGACATTCACTGGCATAATGATCAATCTGTCTGCAACGGAAACAACAAAGTGGACTTCTTGTACCTTCATTTGGCAAATTGGGTGTCTTCATCGGTATATACCTACTAGGCTTGTTCCATGTAGGGTTAGAAAATGATTCTGGTTATTCCATTGGTACGGAGGGTATTTGGTTCGATGATACCGATGGAGCATATTGTTGATACCTCTGCTACTCCTTCCCATAGTTCTGGAGGTTTGATGCAGATCCCTGATTAAAATTGAAACTTTGAAAGTTATTGAATGTTCAATTTTATCGATTAGATCGATTTCCATTCCATCCATATATATTTTTCGTTTGAACTTGATTGATTTTCCACTGAGTCAATGGGATCATGGTCTGATTACTGAATTATTGTTGCCTTTGTAAATGCCAGCAGTTTTGGGTAGGGTGCTTTCCTCCGCAAAATATACATTAAGCACCCGTTTGTCTTGGTGATGGACATTCTGTATCAAAATGACCTTATCCCTTACAATTATTACACCATACATTAGGTCTCGTATTAGAAGCCTTATGTCGTTTGTCCTTATCTTTAGCCAAATTCACGGCCAACTCTTCCATCTTCTTTGTTAGATTTAATAACAAGGCTTTATTTGGATCTTTAACAGTTGCATTTGTGAGCAACTCCGATTGTTGATAGGTTGGCGATGTAAAATAAGGTGTCATTGTTATTGGCACTATTGCTTGGAGTGGTGTGGCATTAATTGGTTGTTGCAACATAACATTCTTCACATTGGAGGCAGCCATTTGTGGATAATTATCCATCGATACATTTCTCGGTTGTATTTGTTAGCTTCCTGAACTTGGAATCATCATGGCCCCCACTATTAGCAATTGGTCATAATGACATTCTTCCCACACCTTTGCTCGTATCAACGATGCCTCTACCATAGCTAGTCGAGCCTCTTTTATAAATATTTTTAATTCTGGTAGATGTAAACCATTGATTAATATCAAAAATATAAACGCATCTGGCATTTGATTATTTGACCATTTATGAAGTATATCCACAATCCGGCCATAATAGAACTCCATTGATTCCTTCGCAAATATCTTACTATTTATAAAACTTTCTCGAAGCCGATCTTCAAATCCAATTGGTCTAAAATGGATTAGAAAGGCGTTCTTCAAGGCCTCCCAATTGAGAAATCTATCGACTGGTTGCCAAATATACCATTCAAAAGCTGTATCTTTTAAAATTGTTGGCAACCATCTCAACCAAATATCTTCAGTTCTACCATTATTAGCCATACAGGTTGTTAAGAATTGAGATATATGGTGATCAGGATCAGAGTCCGGCCAACCATTAAAAGTAGGTAATGGTGCCACACTTGTAGTTCGGTCTCCTACTACTTCCATTTGTATTGCAATTGGTACTTCTGGCACTCCCACGGCGATTGGTGTTATCACTGGTCTCCTTATTATTTGAATTTGAATTTTTCTTCCTTTGGTTTTACTTGGACTTACAATTCCTTTTTGTCGTTCTCGTAGGATATTTCTTATGCATAATTACTCTTGTTTTTCTTTCGCTTTTCGATTAATTCTTTGATAATCCTTCTTTTCATGATTATTACTCATAATCTTTTATTCTTATCATACAATCAATTTCTAACATTTCATATTGTTATCATTTCTCCAGCAACGGCGCCAAAATGTTGTTCTCGTTGTATTGAAGCTTCAGTATACCAAAGCAATTGAACTAATAGAGGTGGATTTAAACACGAGGAAAGACTGGTTATATGAATTGGGTCTATTAGTGTCACAATTGATCAACTTTGGCTATCTAAAATCAATTATCAAACTACAAAACACCAAGGCTTCCTACTTCCATCTTGATTCAACACATAATCCATTCTATGACTATCAATTCAACAATACTTCTCTCAATCACAATTCTTCATAAGCAAATAATAAAAGCAAAGAAAACAAAGAAGTAGCACCAAGCTTACCTCGGCTTACGACTCTCACAGTTTGACCCTCGGCTTACGACTCTCACAGTTTGACCCTCGGCTTTTCTTTCCTCAACCTATTTATCCTAACAAAAAAATGATCCATCATCCAACGGATTCCAAAGGTTATGACCCTTTGAATTCTTAACCATTTATTCCACTAACAACCTACTGTTACCAACTAAACTGCCTAATCATCAGTCTAATTCTCAAGGTTATCAATAACCAAACAATAACTTATGACAAATTTTATTTACCTATTGTATTGATGGCCAAATCAAAAATAATTAAGATTCAAACAAATTAAGGTCTTAAAAATTGAATTTTGAAGATTTTGAGAGGAAATGAATGATTTAAAAAGAAGTTATTGACACTAAAATATCAATATTGAAATTGAAGAAAAATAATGGTTGACATTCAAGTGGATTAAGAATATTTTTTAAAAAAAAATATAAGTATTATAAACATATATAATTATTTGTATAAGAAGTATTAGAAAAAAAATATATAAGTAGATTTGATAATATCTTATAGAAAAGCTTTTTAGAAACTTTATATACTTGGATTTGACTTTATACATGTTTATAGTTGATTGATAAGTTAGAAAATATGTAAACAAGTTGGCCACTTATTACACGTATTGGCAACCTATACTACAAATTGGCCATATGGTGCATATATAGGAAATTTGTTTTGTAGGTTAAACATGTATTTTGTAAGTTGGACATATGTCAAAAGTCTTATAGAACATTGATGTATAGTTTTTACTTAGACAGTACATACAAAAGCAAGAATGAAGCCTTCTTTATTCTTGTCAATACATTTCTTGTCCTTAGTCTTATTTCAAAAGCCTCTACTTTTCTTGTCTTTGATATTAGGTAATTCTAATTTAATGTTATATCATCTTTGAATAATTATCTATTCTTTTTAGTGACACAAGAATGTATTGAACATTTGGTTCTTTATAGTTTATATCCTTGACAATAAGTTTGATTCATTTCAAATATTATATACTTATTTTTAATTAATAAATTGAAAAGTATAAAAAATTTGAATAAAAATTAATGATTGAATTAAAATTTATTAAAATTTTAAATCTAATATAGAATTTACTTAATATTTAATTAAAAATTATTAGATTTTTTTAAAATTTTGATTAAAATTATATTAGAATTCAATTAGGATTTTTTAAGATTTACTTAAAATTCAGTTAAAATTTGGTTATGATTTATTAAGAATAAAATTAATATTTTGGTTAGGATTTATTTAAATTTTAATTTAAATATTTTAAATATTTAATTAAAACTTGATTAAAATTTTATTAGAATTTAATTATTGTTCAATTAATATTTACTTAATATCTTTATAGAATTGGATAGACTTTGGTTTGATTCTTTTAAATTTCTTTAAGTTTCTTATTATATTTTTATGAATTATTTAGGACTTTATGATATTTTTTTAAGATTATTTTAGAGAGTCTAATAGTTTTTTAGGATTTAATTATATTTTTTTTTATTTGAATCTGATTTAAGTAAAATAAGATTTTTTAAGGTTGTTTAAGATTGCAAAGAACTCCAAATTTATAAAAAAAAATTCCAAAGAATTCCAAATTTTAGCAAAAAGCTTTATTTTAGATTTTTTTCTATGTATGTATAATTTTTATTTTTTATTTTTTATTTTTTCTTCAATAAATTTATTGTGAGTAATTAACTGCTGTGAATCTATAAGAAGATTAAAGATCTAAATTCTTACTTAAGAAAAAGAAAAAACACATTAGTCTCTTTTAAAGCTCTAGAAACGACAAAGTGAGCAATTTTAAGATTAAAAGTATTAGATAAACAATATATAATTTAACATTAAAGTTGTATTTTTTGAGGTAAAACTTATATATATATATATATATATATATATGCAAGTAAGACACCAAGTTGCATATATAAGAATATGTATAGTAAAATATTTCTTATTTTGAACATACTTGAATACTTGTATATAAAATTTATTATTGAATATATATTTCCGTGGCTAAAGCTAAAAAATAGAGAGTTATTTTGTAATACAAGGAATTTTTAAAATTTTAATATACACCTAAGTTAAAATAAATATTTTATTACATCAACTTAGTTAACAAACTCAATTTTAAAAATTGCAATGCGATAAGTTCAACCTTTACATGACAGATTGATCAATAATAAAAACTCAACAAATTTTAAATTTACTAATGATCAAAATGGAATAAAAACTAAAATAAATGAATTCAAAAAATAAAAAATAAAAATAAAAAATCATTCATAATTTTTTTTAACCATTTTAAAATATTAAAATAAAATCTATAAAAATCAAAGTGAATAATTTTAAATAAATACAAAGAATATTTAGAAAATTCAATAAAATAGATATTTGGTTTTTTTTATTATTCAAAAAAATTTATAGAATTATACATATTCTTTAAGCACCTTCCATATTTGAAGCTACAAAAAAATCTCATAAAACAAGTTCTAAAGAAGTTTTGATTTAAAACATAATGTTATTAGGAAATTATGTTAGTTTGATGTGCATATAAATACATTATGTTTATTGGTTACATATAAATTCCTAATAAAAAATAAAAAAGTAATTTTTTTCTTAAACTTAAGTTTTTTTAAAACAAAAAGATATATTGTTATTCTTGAATTAAGTTCATAAAGAAATATTAAGTTAATACAAGGACATTCAATTTTACAAGTTAAAGATGTCAACTTTTAAATTCTATATATAATACTATTTTTTAATACTCAATTTTATGTATAGTTTTAATTTATAAGATTATCATAAAAATTATATATGATTTAAAAATAATTATTAAATAATATATTATTTACTTAAAAAAATATTACTTCTTAGTCTTTTTTTTCTATAATTTTTTATTATAAATTAACAAAACAAACTAAGAAAAAAATCAGATTAAATTAATTACTTAATAGTATTTTATAAAATTTAAGGTGTATTGAATGTCTTGTAATTTTAGTTGTTGTCTTATACCATTTAAAATTCTCTAGAAATAACTAAATCATTCTATAATAGGTTCCAAATGGTGGTTAAATTTAATTTTTAATGATCAATTGCAAAATGATAAGAATATTGTTTGTGTAAAAATTTACATTATTTGTTTGAAATGCATCTTCTTAATATGTACATTGAATTAAAATGTTATTAAAAACATTTCTAGTAATATATTATATAAATGACCACAAAAATATTTATTGTAATTTTTAAAATAATTTGGTTAAAAAATATAATTTTTTTTTATATTTTTGTATATTTTTTAAATTTACATTAAGAATATATTCGAAATTATAAGATGTTAAAAAAATTAATTTAATCAAAATAATTTCAATATAATATGATTAGTTAGGCTCTTAAAAACATTAAACACTACTACTTCTATTAGAAAATAATTATCAATAATACTTTCAACATGAAAATTAAAATTTCTATAAATTTTATATAAATTAGTCCATTTTTATTGTTTATGAAATTTTTGTAATGATTATTGTAACTTCAATTGAAAAGTAAATGAAACAAAGACTTAAAGATCTCACAACACAAACTCTAATCATATTATTTTTATGTCCAAAAAAATGAATTAGGACATTTATAAGAAAATGTTGAGTAAGAATTAAGTCACACAGCTCTATTGTAGGAGCATAAATTCCTGCAAGATTATCAACAAATGTAGGAGTCTTTCTGTAGAGAGTGGTAATCACAGAAATAACTAAAACGTTCATGGAAAAGACGGAATTAGAAAATTATTTCATTTATCCGTTTGGAAAGAGTTTTCTTATTTGATTGCTCACGTTATCAAAAGTTCACAGGTTGATTACCAATGTTGCAGAATTTAGTTACATCTATTCTTTCAACATCTGAGTTAGGGATACCAGCAGCAAGATTGAGCTGAATATATATATATATATATATATAGACATATATGTTCCGACTTGTGGGTTGGCAAGGTACAGCTAAACAGAGTGCTGAATTTATCACTACAGTAGGTCCCAGTGTTTTTGGAGGAATGTTAGAGTCGGCGTGTTCGAGAGCCTTATTAAGCTTTTATCTAGACTATTACAAAAGTACTTTTTCAAGCAGCTTTACTGTTAACATTACCAACTATGTAGTTTCATTCTTATTGATTGGTTAAAGAAGTGCACATTTCTACCAGCTCCTATTTTGCATTTCGTGGTTGCGATCATTGTGACAGCAGGTGAAGCAAATGGTACTATCGGTAACAGTATTGTTCCGTTTTTTCATGTTTTGATACATCGTATTCAGCTGGGTCGCAGCCTTTCCCTACTACTTGGGTGGGTTCCCTCACTCAGTTAACACACTAACTGGTGCTTAGGCTCATCCGTAGCAAACTGATTTGTGCACAATGTTGAAGGTGGTCCTGGACGATCTACTTGTGCATTGATTGCCAACTCAAGACCTATTGAAATCACAACAGCAACATAAACTTCGAAATATCCTTGACTCAGTCCAAAATCTCAGAACAGAGTTATCTCTCATCAGCACAAGGGTCATACTCTATCAGGAATCTGAATGACCGTTGAGATTTCTTCCAAAGCAAGACAATACTATGGACTTCCCACTGTGTGATGGCATGATAAACTTAAGCATTTGCGTTTATAAGGAAGCACAGATACTTGATTTGAAGTAGCTCGAGAAGAGAAAAAACTAGCACCTGCGAGGAGGGCGGAGGAATTCCTTCAGAGAATGTATCTAGCTGCAAAGCCAAAGCTCCAGAAGCTCTCTCTGAAGACTTTTGCTTCATCCGCTTCAAAGGTCTTGTGTCTCCAGTGTTTCCTTTGTTTATGCTAAGTTGTGTGGCACGCTTAACCTGACGGTTCAATTTGGAGTAAAATTATGGTCAGTGTACTGGATTGCTAGTCAGCCGAACGTTACAAGCGAGCACAACGAGATGACCTGCTGGGAGTTTCTTTTGTAATGACTTTGTCGATCCTGTTGACTGAGCGATAAATTCACAAACGTCCTTTGTGATGTTTTACTTTGTTTTAGTTGGATTCATTCTTGCTCTCATTGCACTATCGGTTTGTTCGAGGTATCTTATTCTTTGTTAATCCTAGATATTGTCCTACATATTGTGATCTGTATGTGGGAGTCTAAAGCTGATAGTAACCTTTGGTTGTATAAATCAAAAAATTAAACTTAAAACAAATTAAATATATGTCGATAAGATTTGGTTTTAGATACTTCTGAATGAATGCCATATGTTACCGCCTCAACGAGCCTACTGGTTTCACTTTCATTGTTTTTTATTTTTATTTTTTATTATTTTATTATTTCTTAGTGTCAATATAACAATGTGGGTACTAAAAACAATTTACCTTTAACATTAGTATGAAGTTAAAAAACTTAATGAGATTAGTCAAAAGTCGTGTTATAATCTATTATACCTTCAAGTAAAAATTTGAATAACTTATGGTTTGTGTTTGGGATTTTTTAGTAGCTACATGCATATGATTTACATCACATCTCGTAATAGTTTTACGATACATTGATATAATGAGTACATTTTTAGGATATACCAACTCTCATGATGTCAAGGTACTATTACCGTGTTGACTTATATTCTCCTCTATAGGTTGAAACTGATAACATCAATGTTTGATTACTAAAATTAATTAAGCTCTCCGATTTGTCAGCATGCTCAACTGTTACACAATCTAACATTTCGTCTTCTCTCCACAACAGCATGCATAAGGTCATAGGTAAATTTACAACACTCGGTCCTGTATGACATGCGCAGACCCATATTTCAAATTGACATTTCTTTAACATTAGAAGAGTCCATACATTTATTTTCACTGCCATTTAGTTGGACACCTTTGACATAGGCTGAAAGGCACTATAGTTAAGCAAGGAATGGTTAACCATTAACCCAATCCCCGCAATACATTCGCGAGCGGTAGAATAGGACAAAATCAGCTCCACTAAGAAAGATGAAACGAGAACGAAATTGAGTCACGTAATCAGATAGATAATTCTAAATTGAATACGTGCTGAGCACATAAAAGGCCGGAGATAATGCAAGTTACATCGAACCCAAGCATTATCTGAATTATCAAGTCATAATCACTCAAAACGAGTATATACTATCTGGATAAGATTCCGCAGTAAAATTCTTTCCGTCACATGCACCTGAGAATTCAGCTGAAAAGCATGTGGTCATAACAAATATAGCCGTCAAAATTGTAGCACTAGGCAGTGATCTAGAAAAATTGAACGTTCCAGCTGCAACGCAGCAAGAGACCTCCGCTGCCCGCACAATCCAATCGGATGCGCCATTTATAGCATCTGAATACGTCACGAGGCACACGGAACTCCACTGGCTTCTCAAGATTATAATGTTAGCGGGTAATTTGGGCTGTCAACTGTGCATATCAGCATATTCAAGAGGTCGGCCGTGAAAGCCAAACGATCAGTCATTCAAGCATGCATTTGAACAAGAGAAATGACACATCGGCAGACGATTGGAACAGAGTCAGAGTCATTGTCATAATTAGAGGGTCGCTTGCAGGTATCAAGCACCCTTCTTGAGTGAATTAGTCAGACCATGCTAAGCATAGCCAAAGGTTAGCAACTGAGGAGACATAGATATAAAGCTTAACTCCCCAGAAAAGACTCCTTATGACTTTATAACTAATGTAAGGCTAGGACGGACAGTAGTGACAGCTGACCAATCAAAAATTATCTGATGGATACAACCACGGGTGGGACAACACGACTGGCTGCATCCTATGGTGCTGGATGCGTCAATAGGGCTGAGTGCAACCGTTCCACGACTTGCACACAGCAGGACTCTACACGAATGTGGGACGACACAAACGTGGGGATGTTGTTGCAGCAGCTGCTGCAAAAGATTATGGGTTTCAAATCAGAAACCCAGACCCAGCAAAGTAGTCAGGTCTGAACAGTGTGTGCACCAGACGCCCAGAACTTTGCACAGATTAGTTCTGTTAGAGAGTGGTTGATCCCACAACCAAGTTATTCACGAACCACCTTTAGGGGGAGGCAGTGAGACTCAGGACCAGACACTTTCCTACAAGTAACCAATATTCAAGGTCGCAGCTAGAAAAGCATCATGGGAGATGCCTTTCTGAGCACAGCGCCTCTCCTCAAAAGTAGTTTGAGGCATTAAGAGATTTCTCCAGAAGCCTCGTTCCTGCATAAGGGTAATAAATGCCAAATTTAGCAGAGAGCTAGATTGACAGCCAGTGAACACTGCCATACTTCTCCCTTTCACGAATCTTCTAATTTCAGAATTCAGTTATCAATAAAAAAAAACAAAAAAAAAAACAAAAAAACAAAAAAACAAAAAAAAACAAACAAACAAACAAACAAACAAAGGCGCTACCCACACGTAATCCAGAAAGAGCAGAGAGTGACACAATGATCAAGTGTACCTTTCAGCCAAAGTTGAATCCACCAGGAGGAGCTCCTGCGACATTACTTGAACCGAACGCGAAGCTTTGACCATCTGTACCAGGTGCAGTATTCTGCTCCTCATCCTCTTCTAACCAGTACGTCTCCAAGATCTTTACAGCCTTCTCGTAAATTTCATTGTTATCGTGAGTTTGGAGGTTCTCAATCTTCTCTAAGCCCTCGGCTTCATCAATATAGCGAGCATATTCGTTGATCCCACCAGTTTTTCCAAGATCTTTCTCCTGCTCTCCGACCTTCAAGATATTCTCCAGACCTTCAAGGGAGACGGTTACAATTCTCGGATCTGGGCAGGTCAATAAGTCGCAAAGTGGTTTAATACAACCCTGGTTGACGAGGTATTTGATTTGATCGTGCGTTCCACCGGATGTGGCATTCGAAATAGCCCAAGCTGCTTCTTTCTTGATGTCAAACTCAGCAGTGGCGAGCAAAGATACAAGCGGTGGAATAATGTTCGCGTCAATCACGGCCTGTAGTAGACAACCGAAAACGATTATAGTACATCAATTAAAAGTATGACTACACAGTGCAGTGAACAGGAGTGGAAAATAAAAGCAATCTCCAATCAACAGGGATTGAATAAGGAGAGTGGAAATTAATACCTGAATCTGATCCTTGTTTCCTGCGGTTATGTTCGAAATAGTCCAACAAGCTTCTTTCTTAATGCTTTTCTTGTGATTGTTGGTCAGGAGAGCCAGGAGACAAGGAAGGGCCTGGTTGTTGATGATGAACTGGGTCTGAAGGTCGTCACCAGTAACGATGTTGCCCACGGTGCGCAGTGCAGGAATTAGCACGGACGGTGATGGATGGCTGCTAAGAGTCAGCACAGCGGAATAAGTTATCCACAAACCTTCCTTGGATAAGTTCAGATACCACGAAAATGAGTAGCAAAATGAATAAGAACAGGGGCAAGTATAAGCGCATTACAGCAGTAGCTCCACGAGACGTCGGCAAACACCAGCTTCAATCACAGCCTGTATCTTGTCGTTTGTTCCATCGGACAAATAAGATAGGGCCCAGCATGCATCTGTAAGGACTTCTTCATCATTTGAATGAATGAGTCGCTCCAAAGCTGGGAGTGCAGGCTTGGACTGCAAGAATTTAAAATAAAAATATGAATCATCGACTTCATGGCAGCGTACTAGAAGAAACAAATCAGCCTTCACAAGATACGTCTCAGATGAATAAGCATAGATAATCAAAAAATTGGAGAAAGTTGATATGAGACCATCTAGAAATCACGAGGCGTACAAACCTGCTCGAAAGGTGGCTGAGGCTTGCCACGACAAAAGTTGGATAGGGTCCACGTTGCATTCCGCAGCATTGACAACTTCGTGTTGTCAGTAAGCTGAGCAAGCAGAGGCATCAAAGCGCCATGGTTAAGAACAAGATCTCTGCACTTTGGAGAGTCACCCGCTACATTCCCTAATGCCCATACAGCCTGCAAAAACAAGGTGACACGGGTTCTCAGTAAGAAGACAGTCATTATTGAAGAAACTCAGGAGTGAATAGCACTTAGTATCATTACCTTCATTACATCACATCAAGCTGGTCAGGGGATATGCAGATGGTGAATCCAAATCCTGAATATCTCTACTACGAACCTCTCATATAAACAAAGTGTTTCACTCCCATCAGGTTCCACCCTGGAAATTAATTACTTGTTCTCCACCAGGAGACAAGGAAGCGTGTTTTTAGAAATGCCAGGAAATAAATGACATTGGAACTCAAAGATTTGTTGATCCAAATCCCATATGCAACATGATCTTGAGGTGCATTAACCCTAACATCCTGAGTTATCAAGGCCTGTATCAGTATAACATACCTGCTCTCGAACGTCATCGCTCGGAGAACTCAGGAGCTGAACGAAAATTGGCACAGCTCCGTGATCAATAACCACCCGGGTGTGATCAGAAGTTCCGGAAGCAATATTTGTCAACGCCCAGGCAGCTTCGAACTGCATGCGATACACACAGTGAGATACTCGTTCTGCCCCCACAGGATCGTGATGTACTCGATTGTACAATAGAGATTAAACACAGTTCACAGTAGGGAAAATCCGAGTGAGCACCTGCAACTGTGGGAAGTCATTCCTGACTAGAAACTCGACAAACCGAGGTACAACACCTGCTGCGATAACCTCTTCGATTGGTGGACTGCGCTCTGCAATTCAAAAACGTGAGATCACTCACATCAGATGTGGAATTGAAGTTAAGAGTAGCAGGTGACAACCAGAAAAACCATATGCATGGTTCCAAGGTCAACAACAGTTATGAGAATAAGTAGACATCATACCAATAGAGAGAAGCTTTCTGAATTGGGTGGTTGATTCCAACTGCGTTGCGGGGTCGTCAGAGTAAACTCCAGCAACCATGGCAGGGAGGCTTTCCAGTTGCTACGAGAAACAAAATCCACGAATTACATTCGAGCGACTACCCCGTCAAAGGATCAAAACGAAACAGTATATCACAAAGTCCATGGTCTTGGTCGAAACCTTTCTTTGATCATACCGTTACAGCCTACTTGCAAAACCCTTGGATAACAGAGAGATCTAAGACGATCCAGACAGAAAAATAAATAAAAACTAAAGCATGCGAAATGATCAAGTCGACAAAGGAATGCGCATCAAGAGTTCACAAAAAAGCCAAGAGATTCATTCCGGAATTCCCGCCGCAAAAACCCAAATCCAGCCAACTCCGACCACACACCTTCTTCTCGGCAGCGCCAGTCTGCGCGGCGGGCATGAACTGCTGCTGCAGTTTAACCATACCATCTCTACGCTTCTTCAGAAGACTCTCCTCTCTCTTGCTCTTCCGAATCTCCACCATGTTGTCCTCTCTCTTTCTACGTGCTTCATCGGCATCGATTGCCAGCTTGAAACCCTTCTTGCGGACCTCAACACGGGCGTTGGGACGGAGAGACATCCTGATACAACCTTAAGGACAAGCGCCACAACGAAACGCACTCGAAATTCGTCTAACCCGAAGAAGAAAACCCAAAACACACACACACGGAGTGAAATGAGAGCGATACGGAAAGAGAAAGGCCTAGAGTGGGATCAAAAGAACGGCAACAGGGAAAGAGGATTGTAAACCGCTAAGAAGAAAAGGGAGTGAGTGAGTATCTCCAAAAAGAGGATAACACAGAAAGATGAGACGAAGACAGAGGGAGAGAGAGGGGAGGAGGGGGAGGAGAAGAGGGGAGAGCAGGGGGAGCAGGGCCGAGAGAGAGAGAGCGCTGAGAAGCTTTGGGGATGCCGTCGAGCGTGGGCACCCATTTCAGACTCTAGCCGAGTGGCCGAGGGGGCGGGCGGAGAGGTGATACCCGTACACCGACCATGCCCGGGGGGGGGTGCATAGACCTCCTACGCCAGGGGCGGGCCCACCACCCGGTCAAATATTTCAAATTCGTACTATTCCTTGAACTGCCAGGTGTGGTGCTGCTTCGTTCCCCGTCCCCGTCCAGCCCCGTTCCATCCCCCTGTCCTCGCCATCCCAGCTCGCCTCCTACTCATTCATCCCCATGCTCTTCATCCAAATTTTCATTCGTTCGTTCGTTTGTTAGTTTGTTTATTCTTCCTTCCATCCCCTGGCTCCGTTCTCTTGCTTGCATTGCACTGTGTAGCTCTCCCTGTGTTTTCACTGCATCCCAGCGTCCCACTGCAGTTTGTTTGATGCTGCAGGTCGTTCGCCTGCGGGCGCTTCCATCGCTATTCTCTGGTGCCGTTGCTTTAACCTCTGCTGCTGGCTTTCTCTTGTCGTGTTCTTCCCAATCTCAGCTGTATTTTTTGCTTCTTCTTCTTCTGCTTCTATTGCTGCTTCTTCTTCTTCGCCTTCGTCTTCGTTTCATGTGAGTTTTTCATTTGCAGTAATGAAGCCATGCTGCCAGCTTCAATTTCCACGATGCGCGGGATTCCTTTCGCATGTCAAGCGTAAACTGTGTTCGAGTTTAGGAGTTTTGTTTAGTGTATATCAGTTGCTTTTTTCTGAGTTGAAGTTGCTTTGATCCGTTTTTGTGTGAAGTATACTTGTTTATTGTTTAATGATGATGTTATTTGTTGTTCAAAAGTTTTTGCTCTGTCTCTCTCTCTCCAGCGCTTGATGCAGCTATACATTGAATGAAATAATGAGAAAAAAGAATAATAATCATACTCATATCAATCATCGTCAACTGTATAATTTCAATTGCGCGTTGAAGTATGATGATAGAAAAAGTATTTTTTTCTAAACTTTTCAGGATTCAAAATATTATGAACTTTATTGACAGAAGTTCTAATGGTTTACAAGAAGTAAAGAGTGAAATATGGCACGTTTTGTAATTCAGATATGCTATTAAAGCAATAGATTTAATAATTTATTATTTATATTAGAATGTCTCTTTTCCTTTGATCAGTAAGAACATTCAGAAAATTGGAAGGAAAATTTTGTAGTGGTCATTTTTTAGCAGAATAAGTAGCATTGTTATGATATCCTTCTCTTTTGGAGTTCTGAATAGACTCAACGAATTCAATCTTTCTAGTTGTTTGTAAATGTGTAATGGATCACTGCAATTATGATTTGATACAAGTAATAATAATAACAACATGACAATTATCAAAATTTGATTTAAGTAGCTAATTAGAATTTGAATGACATCAATAACAATAATATTTATTGTATTAATGTGAGTATATACTATGCATTATATCTTTTAAAAAATCTGTAGGATTACTAATTTCAGTAACAAGAACTATAATAATAATAATAATAATAATAATAATTTTGTTTATTTGGCATAAATATAAATATATTTTTTTTAATTTCAATGCTAAATTAACAAGAGTGAGCACACTATCAAAATCAGAGAGAGTAATGGTGATAAAGGAAGACTAATTCTTGAAAGCATGTGAGTTTGACTACAGTATTAGCTTGTCTGGAAACATCTTGAATTGCTCGCATTTTAGTGTGTCATGCTAGAGAACAATTTTTAGAAGCATCTTAGGTACTACTGAACTTTTAAAATATAATATTAAACTGTATATAAGATAGTCAACAGGAAGAGACATGCAATAAATACTTAATAAATAAGTAAATAAATAAGCCTCCAAGAAAATCTGAACTTATATTTCTTCCTTTACAGTGGTATTATTAGTTTTTGAAGTTTAATTTGTCAGGTAATACAACCATTATAAGTTCTAATTTAACCAATCAGTTTTTGAACTATATATATTTATATATATACATATATATTTATTTATTTATTTATATAGAGAGAAAGATGTGTGTTGTAAAACATATTAACAAAAATAAAATTGAATCCATAAACTGTGATAGGTGAGTTCAGTAAATAAAATCATCTGTACACTAATTTGATAAAATTAAAGTTTTACTTAAATCCTTTAATTTCTTTGAAGGATTCAACTATGTAAAAATAAGAAATAGTTTGAAACTAGAAATTTAAAAGCTTTTATGTATACCTTAAAATATTTTTACAATTTTAGTACACAAATACCAAACTAATTGATTCTTTATTTAAGCAAAGTCATGGAAAACTAATGACAGTTCAAAAAGCTTAAGCAGTTGGTTACCATTTAGAGTTTTTGAAGGTATTGTAATGAAAAGCAGAAACACAACATATATATATTTTCATAGAATCACTATTGTTTTTTTATAATATGATTAATTTTTTAAAAAAAACTTTATAAAAGCAATATTTTAATTTTGTAAATTCACAATAACTATTTTGTCTATGTTGATTCTAAAAACTAAAAACCAAAGTAAGACATATGATGTAAATTACAAAACACATATCATTATTGTAGATTAATTATCACTTCACAAAGAATGACAAGCCAAGGAGTTTTTCTGCCTAACTGTTCAAACCTAGTTGATAGTAACAAAGTCAACTAATAGAAAAAAAGCTGAATGGATAGAAAAACCAAACTAAACCACATACTTTTGATGGGATTTGGCACACAATATCACATCATATGACAAAAAGAAAAAGAAATACATTTGGTTTCTATCATTCTAAATAATCTGAATTTAAATTTTGCCATTAGAGAAATTTGAATTTGAATTTAAAACAATTTTAATGCAAAGCCCATGATAAAATAATGGTGTTGTAGAGAATTTTTTTTACCATTATACCAGATATATATATTCAGACACAATGTAGTTATTATAAACGTGTTATTTAGTATATTATATGTAATTGTTAAAAATAGACAATGAACCATAAAAAAGTACAAGCATTCTAGAAAATCATAAAAGAAATGCATTGTATCACTTCAATCTTATTTTTAATTATAAAATTATCATAATTCAGAGTTTCATTATTAGCATTGTTTCTATCATTAAATTTCCATAAACTAATTTTCAGAAAATAATCCATGTTTTTTTTTTTTTTTTCATTAGAAAATCTACAACAAGGAATTTTTTTCGCCTTCACCTGAGTATATGTGAAAAAAAAAAAAAATATATATATATATATATATATATATATATACATTTCATCACATTAGTTTTTTTTCAAAAAGAAAAAAAGTTATGAAATAAAAAAAACTAGTGCTAAATCAAACGTTGTTTGAAGGATTTCTTCCATGAGTGATATTGGAAGGAACTCCTCAGATCTACAAAGCAAGGAGTGCATGACACGCCGCAGCCCAAATAACTTTTCATTATAATAAAAAAGCAGTTTGAAAGTATTCATTCCCCACAAACAAAACAATTCTCCCAATTGTTTAGGACTCTCTGATTTTTAATTAAAAAAGTAAAAAGTAGAAAGTAAGAAGAAAAAGGATAAGCCCACCTCCAGCACCACCCGGCCCATCATCCATCCATCCCCCATGCTTTTCATCCCAACCAGCTGCTGCCAGCTGTGAACCGCCCGCCATGCAAGCAACGAATGCTCTTTCATCCATACCCGTCAAAAAATTTACATTAGTTCATTCACCCACTCATTCATCCATCCATCCGTTTGTTTTTTTGGGGGGTGGGTGGGAGTTGTGGCTGGTGTTCCTTCCAGCCCAGAGAGGCTCCTCATGTGAGGCCCGTATTGCGAGTGTCAGAGAGTGTGTGTCAGTGTGTGTGTGTGTGTGTGTGTGTTTGTGTGTGTCAGTGTGTCTGAGTGGTCATTTGTTTGTTTGTTTGGTTCCAATGATGAGTACAGAGCCTCATTTCAAATTCACACTGACATGCATTGCCAATGGGGACAAGGCATTGAAGCCACACATCCCCACATACCCACACACTCACTCACACACCCACCCACACAAAATAGTCCTTGCCAGTAGGCCAGGATAAATTTATACGTACATCTCTATCTATCTATCTATCTATCTGTCTATCCATCTATCGGTATATATGTATTTATGTATAAACGTAATAAAATGATTATACATTGGGATGGATGGGGTTATTATAATGCTTGGATTCATGGATGCATTTCATGGATGAACCTACTCGCTGGATTCCATTTGCCTTGATGAGCTCCACCCGATGAAGCTCGGAACCAGTCAAAAGACATCCTGCTCCGATTCTTGACACGTGGACGAGAGGATTGAACAGGCGTCGAGGGTCTAGAAAGGGTTGGGGGACCAAGTCCTGTTGGGGGGGGGGTGTCTCGATTGCCAACTCAGCACACGCGGTCCTCTCTCTCTTCCTTCCGACCCCTGTCAGATCCTCGCTGGCGGGGTCCTCTTTGCCACCTGGACCCCCCCACTTTGATAATGTCAACGTGGTGGTTGTATATTTCCAACTTCTTAATTAATTGTAAATATTAGAGGCAAATATTAGTTTCATCACATGCTTTGTTCAAACCTCATATTTTGACTTAGTTTCTTCCAAGTTGAATACTTCTTTCTCATTATCTAGAGTTCAATTCTCCCCCTTTTTTTGTTTGGATGTTAGTATCATTATTATTATTATTCTTATTTGAATCGTTCTTATGCATTGTTTTAGAACAATAGTGCTTGATTTGAGATTTGCTGATGCATAGAACAAGTTCTTTTTGAAAAACGTTTAATTCACTTTACATTGATTTGTTTCAGAAAATTGTGAATACAAGTCACATTATTATTATTTTTTTACTGAAATAGGAAAACTGTATTTATTTTTAAAATGGTCGATGGATTACATATTTATTTATTTATTTATTGAAGTTAAATTTGACGCCTCACAAGAATCTAAAAATATGTTTGAAAAACAATGGTTTGGTCACAAAACTACAAAAGAAATCCTACTAATCAGATATTGAAATTTTGCTAACTTAAAAAACAATCTACAATACAATATAGAATCCACTTTGAAAACGTTTCTCTAATAGTGCTCCACATTGGAATTTAGAAAAGAAAAATTGGTCAGAAATTGGTAAAAATCAACTCAAATAAATTGTGGGTTATATATCTATATTTTTTGATATAGAGATATTACACTGAACATTAAAAAAAAAGGCTGCAAAGTTCGAAACAAAGATATAAAAATGCAAATATAATCACATATACTTAGAGCATAAAAACCAACATTATTTTAAAAAATAACTGAGCTGACTAACACAAGAAAAAATAGGCAATATTGCATAGTAATATTTAAGTGGTGACATGTGATGAAAAATAGTGATGGATTTATACTTGATAACATATTGTAAAAACAAATAGTTTGCAAGATATGGATGTCAAAATAAAAGGTAAAAGTATCAACTCTAAATAGATCTTAAAAAAAATTCTAGATCATATAAATATAATCTTTTAAGCATTCACAAGCTAAGAAGAATATATGATTAAATTTTCCTTAGTAAAAATATGAGACTGTCTAAACTATAAACGAAGAGATATTATACACAAAGAGATTAATTAAGACTTAGACAAGATCTCTTATAAAATAGCAAGAGACCAATATAGATTAAAAAATAATATTAGTAGAGTTAGAAGCATATACATGCAAAATACTAAAATAAGATTGCAATAAGCATACAATCTATAAAAGAGATGTAGGTTGATTAGGTATAAGACTATAGGCGGCTACAATCAAAACAATTAGTGCATTGTTTGGCCTCTGAAGGAAGAACAAAGGAAAGTGAGCTACAATGACTTGTTTAATTATCAAGTTAGTATTGTTGATGTGCACCAATATATATATATATATATATATATATTTTTGAAAGTATAATTCATAAAATTAATTAAGTATATATGCATAAGTATACATAATATTAGTTAAGTATATTTGTTATAAAATTTAAGAGGAAAGAGGTCTTAATATAATAGCCATAAAAAAATAAAAGCTTTATTATCTAAATGAGTTTTAAAAATCCTTTATCTAAGTAACTTAAATATATAATAATGTATGACATATAGGCTCACAATGACAAAACCTACTACACTTAGAATATATTGGCTTGATTTTGAATGGGCTTTGTTAATAAAAATTAGAAGTGTAAGGTGAAATCAAAGAATTAGAGTAACATAAAAAAAATTTGGATTAAAATAGAAGAAAATTTTAAAATAAATACACTATTTAAATATAAATAAGTATAAAATAGAATATTATGGTGTAATTTTCCATAAATAAGAATATTAAGTCTTCACATGTAGCAATTTTATACTAAAACAAATTAAATTGAGTCAAAAATATATTTGATGCTACGAGTCTTGTATTTAAATTATGAGAGGTAGATAAATCTAAATTAAAATTTAATTTCACAACCGAAGAATTTTATAAACACTTCATTCAATTATATACAAGAAAGTTAGTAAACATAACTAAAAGAAGAATATATTCTTTTAATGTAAATAACTAGATTAGTTTATAGAGGCAACATATTAATTTAATTTTATCTTTTGACATATTTTAGGTTAAAAAAAATCTTGTGGGATCAAAATAAAATGAATAAATATATATATATATATATATATAGATAATCTAAATCCTCAATTATAAAGTTGTATTAAGTAGGAAAAATTATTAGAATACTTCATTATGATAAAAAAAAATGTATGTTTGACTAACTTAAATTTCAGCCTATATAATAATGAGAGTATTGAAAATAGAATAGAAGATATTATTAAGCTTGTGAGATTGGTTTTCAAAGCCAAAGACACGAAGAGATAAAGAAGCAAGGTTGTAACATTATATTTTAGATCTTTAGAGAAGCATCAAATCGACTTGAATATATATATATATATATATATATATGGTCTACAAACTCTTACCTTATATAAATATTGCTAAATTAGATTAAAAAAATTCAATACTCACAAGGAATAGAAACTATGTAAGTTTGAATAAAACTCAATTATGTCACTATGTTTTTTGAAAAATAGATTGATTTAGATCTAGGGTACATAAGAAAGAAATGATTATTTGTCTTCTTTAATAAAAAATTGAAATTGTTGAATAGAGAACTTAAGCCAAGAATAATACTTTATAAAATTACCTTCTTTACATGCCACATAAATTTTAAAAATCTTCTATTAACTTTGGGTGTATTTACAAGGTAATTGTATTTGCAATAAGACAAAATATTTAATGTAAAATTGACAGTTATGTCTGAAGAGTTAGAAGCTTTGAAAAGAACCTATTATAAAATGATCCATTTTTTCTTACAAATTATTTCTCAGATTCAATAGTTTCAAAATAATTTGATCTTTGCTTAATTGTGCACGTATATGAATAATATGAATTCAATAGAATAAAATTATTTTTAAAAGTGAAATTAAAATTAACATAGAAATTTCAAGGAGAATATGAAATGAATTGATAGATTGTAAAAACAATCTTTTAAAGAATTTTACTTGCAACAAAATAGAAAAACAATTAAATCATGCAAGCAACATTTTGTATAGACAAAAAACTCATGGATGGCCAAAGAAATAATAGGAATTAAAAATGATATGATTGGGTGGAATCTTAGAGTAACTCTAGATAGTCTCATTATCTATAATGAATTGAGTCATTAATTACAGGAATATTAGTTAAAATTCTATTTAATATTATTTGGGAGATAAAACCTTTACTTGTGTCCTTGTCATAGCTATAAGATATTATGATGAAACTTGTAACTTTCACATATATCAATCTTAAATATTAAATGTGTTTTTTTATTTTTCAAAAACCAAAAATAAAATAAAAGAAAAAAAGACTTAACTGAAATAAGTTTATTTTCATATTGAAAAAGATATTAATAATGATGTCATAAAATAGAAGTGAAAAATACATGGTAGAGTTATTTTAGTGTGTTAGATATATAAATAAAAAAATCATGTTTAAATTGCTTCAAATATTATAGTTTTTGATATGTTAAATTATTTTAAAGCTTGTTTAATTTTTTATTAAAAATATTTCATATATATATATATATATATATATATATATATATATAGATAGATAGATATAAAACGGAATATAGGACTTCTATTTTTATTAAAAGCATAAATTTCTAATCAATATTACTAAAAAAATTGTTAAATTTGAAATAAAATTTTCTTTTGATTTATTCTAAGATTTCAAAATAATGTGTAATTTCTTACAAAACATTGTGATTTTTTCTTTTAAGAAAATCATAAAATTTTGAATAAAAATAAATAAAAAATTATATGTGTGTATATATATATATATAGGTAATGTGAAATAAGTTTAAAAATTGTTTGTCACTTATTTATGAATTTTTAAATATATAACTAAAATTAATACTACCTTATTTTTTAAAAATATACTACTTTATAAATATATAACTAAAATTAATACTCAAATTTATAAATCAATAACATCAATAATTAAAATTTATAAACCTTGTAAATATACTAAATTTTACATATTTTTCTGAAAAAATATTTAAAAATTCATAAATAAGTGACAAACACTTTTTAAACTTATTTCACATTAAATTGTGGGTTATATATCTATATTTTTTGATATAGAGATATTACACTGAACATTAAAAAAAAGGCTGCAAAGTTCGAAACAAAGATATAAAAATGCAAATATATAATGCAAATATAAAATGCAAATATAATGCAAATTTTTAAATATTTTTTCAGAAAAATATTTAAATCCATCACTATTTTTCATCACATGTCACCACTTAAATATTACTATGCAATATTGCCTATATTTTCAAAAATCCATATTTGAATATTGAAAAAGTAGATAAAATCCATAAAATGATATTTTACATTTAATGTGTATAGAATTTTAAATGTTCTCCCTCTTTGCTCTAATTTAAGATGCTATATAATTATTCTTCAAACTAATCAAAAGCATCGTCTAAACTCCATTTTCTGCCAAAAAAAGAAAAAAGAAAAACAACGTCACAGTTTTATATAACCAACCTGCATGATGCAACCATTGGCCACATAGTTGCAATTGCAAAAAATCAATCCAAGCTGTAACTTAAAGGGAAGTCTGAATATTCATACCAATCTTGAACCATGCACCATTACGTGAACCCAATTGCAAAAAAGCAGCGGCGGTGTAACAGTGGCTACCTCTGCATGGATGGTCGATATCAATGCCGACAGCTGCAATAATCTAGAATGCAATCCCCGGTGCATGGAATCCCAAGTGGGCAATGTGCAGAAATGTGCCTTCTGTCGGTGCAGATTTGCAGCCTGCAAATTGGGTCGTACTCCTCCTGCTGGAAGCTGCTGTTGAACTCCAAGTCTGCAGAAGCGACTCGTTGATGCATCTGGTGGTCACAGTGGAACTACTGTTGAGGGTCGAGTGGCTGAAGAGAGGCCAAGGTGGACAGACTTGGAATGTGAGCAAAAGCTCTTCTTACGAGAGTGCCTCCTCCTTAAGCACGACTTTCTACTGCGAACGGAACGGGTGAAGCAATGGAGAGGTTAGAAGCATAGGACCCAGTGGATTCCACCAGTGTAGAGGCTCCTTACGTGAGTTACTGAAGTCTGGGATAAATCTTTGATAAATCACTGCTTGGCCGGTGTGTGCATTAGAATATCTTCACTCTGCAACATGGGCTCAATTTATCAAGTTGATCATCATGTTTTCGAGTAACAGTAGGATCGACACTAGCCTCATGCAGCATACGTTTCACTCGAGTGCTGCTTCAAGCGTTAGAAACGAATGCAACCATGTATTTCTCTGGTACATTAGTAAGGGTATGTGCTCTGGCCGGGAAATCATCATCAAACAGAAGTATATATTTCCTCTCCACACCAGATGGCAAGAAAGGACAAAATCTGTGTGAACTTGAATATGTACACCACTGTCGGCTGTGAAGTCTGGCAATGTATGTTCCTTAGTACAAGGTTGAACCTGATATTAGAGCAAATGCTCTTGCCCCTCACCTATTTCAATTCCTACAAACCTACCTCACGAAAAAATCCATCTAGCTGCTCGGACTTGGAAATAAGGCATTGTGAACACTACTGTACAAGTGAGAGCCCCAAAACGTCTAAACAAAATACAGATGTTCAGTTCGAAGGGAGTTCTCAATTCACTGTGACTCGGGATTATCATCTTGAAGCTCAAGCGCTGCCCATAATAAGGCCGTCGATTTTGGACCAACCATCTCCGGAGATAATTTCAGGACCTCTGTTAGCATGTTCGTAATCTTCCGCATGGATGGCCTTCGATTCTTGGATGCGAGGCACAGTTGGATAATCTTGCAGAGCGCAACCAGGTCATCGTGGTTGTACAATTTAAGAGAAGGGTCAACCATATACCACATCATCTTGGGATCGCTCAGATATTCATTTGCCCAGTCCACGAGATTTCCTGTTAGTTCACTGTGAGGAACGCCTCCACTAATGACCTCAAGCAACCGAATACCAAAGCTGTATATGTTGCTCTCAAAATCAGGACTGGCGATCCGAGCCCTCAGAATCATCATAACCAACTACCCTAGGAGCCAACCAACTGTGCTTTTGACGTTCGTTTCTGGCTAATGACATCTTCGACACTTCGAAATTCGCAACCTTCGCAGCGTAGTCATCAGTCAAGAAGATGGAATTCGAGTCCAAATCGAGGTGGCTCGCAGGTGGGACAAGCTCGTGGTGCATGTACGACAGCCCGTAAGCTGTCCCCATGATGATGCGCATGCGGGTGGCCCAGTCCAAATGCTCACTCTCCTTGTTGTGAAGATGATCACGCAGAGTTCCGTTGCTGGCATATTCGAAGACAAGAATCCGAGTGAACGGCTCTTCTTCAGAGCAGTATCCAACAAGGTTAACCAAGTAAGGATGTTTCATCCTCTCAAGCGCCTCAACTTTCCGGCGGAAAGACAACTCCTTCTGTGAGCTCCAGTTCTCCACAGAAACACGCATGCTCGTGGCAGCGATCTCTGTTCCATTGGAGAGAGTTCCTTTGTACACGATATTATCCAAAGACGAACCTATGATGTTGCTAAAGTCCTCGCAAGCCACCTCGACTTCCTCTCTTCTAAGGAGAGAAGCCTCAGTGTCAAACATGCGCTGCAGCTGCCCACTCATTCCTTGCTTCCACGGGCTCACAGCCGTGGATCGTCTCTTGTAACAGTAATAGGCGATTGTTGATATCGAAATTGCGATAACCAGAACAAGAGCTAAACCAAAACCTACAAGGTAGATCACGCCCTTGCTCAGTTTCTGAGAACTTGTTGGCGTGGGAGTGGACAACACATTGGGAGATCCTTGTAGCAGAAGCCTCCTCATAACATGACACCCAAAACCAACGCCCAACCGGCGGTCATGAATGGTGTTCATTCTCGCCCTCTGTAATACGCGACCAGATGCTCAAACCCCGAAAACGTATTAACCAACGAGTATCCCCACTGTGCCTTTGAAGCTTTCATCTTCTTCAATTTGTAAAGCCCTACTTCTTCCATAACCCTGGTCTAAACTTCGTTTTCCTGCCTCTCCACCCCTTTGACTCTCCCAGTCTCCCAAATGTTACAAAGTGGCTCCTCATGCTTCAAGACTGCATAACCTAAGTCACCCTAGCTACTTGATTCATGCCCTTGCACAGAACACAAGCGTCGCATTTCGGAGGACACCAATCGATGTTCGACTGTGGCTTCAATTACCAACGAGACCCCACCAGAACACTGAGTGCAGGGTTGGGCCCACACAAAAACAAAAAACAAAAACAAGCAAAGCTTGCGCCTCACGCACCTCCCTCCTCAATTCGCACAACTCCATGACATTCAGCGGCCCATTCTCGGAATTCCAGCTCACATCCTATATTACAAAAGCTATTCCTTGATTGCCCCCTTAACGCCCACTTGAACACATACCACGATTGCTCCTCCCTCGTTTATCTAGGCTAAGTTCTCTCGAACAATAATTACCAAGGGAAATGTAATGAAGCAGCTTCACGGATGAGCTCGGCCGGCGAATCACAAAACCCTACACAAGAGGAACACATTATCATGCGGCAGCTCAATGGACTCTCAGTGAGTTACACGAATCACCAGCCAAAAACCGCCAGTCCTGATTCTTCTATCTAGGATCGCGTATTTTCATGAATCTCCACGTAATGAGGGGAAAAAACACATAAAGTTGCAAATCTAACAACGAAACTGAAATAGACCATCTCTACACAATCACGCAATCAATCAAGTCTCCGAAAGCCAGAGGCACAGGCCTACAGCTAACGGACGCTCACTCAGCCATCATGTCACATACGGCAAATTCAAGACCCACCCAAGTCATCACACCTTCAATGATCGCGCGGATATCCTTCCTGGACGGGAAGGAGGTGGAGAAAAAGAACCTCCACCAAGAAGACGCAGCAGCTATACCCGCAGAAAAAAGAGATCCTACGGACAACGAGGGGGCACCCATGAAGTGGCGGCGAGCGCTGCGACGGTTGTTGCAGCTTGGGCATGAGTGGCAGCAGAATTGCATGGCAGCCATGCGGGACGAGGAGGGTCGTTGACGACGACAACGACGACTGAACCGAAAAGAGCGAGGACCGCGCGCAGGGAGCCATCAGCACCAAGGCCATTGGAGGGCGGCCCGTGGGACGAGGACCTCGCAAAAAAGCTGCAGATTAGACCCCTTTGGATGTGGCTATGGCGAGGAGGAGGAGCCGGGCAAGTAGCCATTTTCTACCTCGGCAGTACCTTCTCCTCCCCTCGTTCTACTCCGATCGCCTCTTCGTCCTCTGCTTGAGTGTGGATCCATCGCCATCGCCACCGCCAGACCTCCCCCTCCACACCTCCTTCTCCTCCTCCCCTCGCCATTTCGCCTCGTTGGCTCCGCGCATCGTTGCGAGGGAGGGGGGGGGGAGAAGTAAATTTGAACTCCCAGGGGGAGGAGAGCACGACGCCGCAGTCACGATGGCCACGTCAGCGAGAATCACGATTCGGCTGTGGATCCACAATTTCTTTTCTCTTGTTGATATGCATTTCTTCGAAGGGGGGGGGGTGTATTTTAGGATTTTTATTTTTTATTTATTTATAGGGTTTAAAATTGGACTTATTTCAAAACATTGTTGATAAATGAGAGTAAGGTGGTTCTTTGTAAAAAAAAAAATGTAAGTTTGTATTTTGTGTATTTTTTTTTTTTTTTTTTTTTTTGAGATTTTGAATTTTATTGTCTAAGTCAATATTGTATTGGTAGTAGAGAAGTTTGAATCTCATTTGTTTCTAGTTTTGAACCAATGTATTAATGAGTTCATATATGTATGCAAAGGTGTGCATTTTTTAATGTTGTGTTTCTTCATGGCATAGAATTACAAGAAGAATTATATGGGATATTTTTATCTAAAATTTAGTTTAATTTATTTTTTAAAATAAGAATACATGCATGTAATTCTCACAAACCATGTATAGATGAAACTCTTAAATAAATAAAAATTCTCTTTCTCAGTGAAACATTTATTTAAAATATTTTTCTATTATTTTAAATTATTTATAAAAGTATATTCTAAATGTAAATTAATATTGTGAGATTATAATGTGGTATTGTTTTAATAGTTTGTTTTGTATACAATGTATAGTCTTGTTTTAAATAACATAAAATACATATAATTTTAAAACTAAGCAAATATATAAACTGATAATTTTCTATGAAAAGGTAAAAAATATTTAAAAGAGAAAAAATTACTTATTATTTCAAATATATTATATAATTTTTAAAAGTCAAGTGCCATAATAGGTTAATGATTTTGAATATCATGAAATAAATTCTTGTGCATTTAAAATATGTTCAACATGTATTTGAGTATACATATATATATATATATATATATATTAGTAGACATCTGATCCGTTGGACACATTTTTATGTTGGTTTTAACACAATATGCTAGTTTTTCTACAGCATACATTTTGAGTTGTAAATATTTAGTCTGCTAAAATAGCACACCTTTTTAAAGAGGCATGGGACACATTAATTAGAGCAAGTAACTTAAGAGAAAATAAATTCTAAGAATTAGGTTATGGCTTTGATTTTATTTTGATCTTATTTATTTATTTATTCTATTGATATTTATTTTTATTTTATTTACTTTTTGCAATGGTATAATTTTTTTTATAAAAATTATAGTAAAAATAAGATAATATTTTGACAAGTTTACTTAAGTTTGGATTAGAAAAAATTAAATAGGTATTCTAACATTGTAAGATGGTGAAGTTAAAATTATGTCCTTTGGAGAGATAGATAGTATAAGCATGAATATATAGATATATCTTATCTCTATTTAAAGAGTCGAGTTAGAATCTACGAGTATATATATATATATATATATATATATACCATATTTATTATAATTGACACCAAGAAGGTAACCTTCTTATATTACAATTTTTGTGTCTAAATATATGTTTTTAAAAAATCTATTAATTTTTTTCATCACATCAATCACTTTTGCAAATGCAATGTGTACAAGGAATACCCATCTAACATGATTTTGAACTATGATAAAAACATGTTTATAAACAAAACCTACGGCTCACCATTTACAACTTTACCGAGCTAAGATGAATGCCCGGAACCAAAATATTCATCTACGTTGACGAAACCCTAATCCTTTCGAGACGGTGGCACGCTCACGCTGCTGTTGGGTCCTCGCACCGATTGTGAAGAAATTACATGGCGTCGCCTCGAATTCGCGCAATTGCACAGTAAATGTGCACTGCCGGGAAGATTCGGAGTGGAGGGTGCGCATGCTGTGGCTTCAGCGGCGTGACATTCATTCATTCGCCAGTGATTCCTCGGTTTCTTCTTGCAAGTCCACAACCCCCGGTTACTTGCTTGTTGCGATCCAGCTCACGACGTCTCTTCAGCTTTCTACCCACTTCACTTACGCTGTGAGTTTTATGCATTCGCCTTTTGGATACGCGTCAGCTCTGTTCTCGACTTCCCCCGCGCCTCTCCTCACTTGCACTGTTTGCTTGGCATCGTCTCCATCTATTGTTGGGAGTTCGCAGCCCCTCAATTCTCCGTCGCTTGTACTCGAGTACTAGTTAAGGGTTGGCAACCTCTGACCAACTCGCTTTGCAATGAATTTTCGGGTTGAAGATACTTGTGAGTGAGTTGCTCAAATTCGGACAATGGCGCCACGATTAGTTCACTTGCAGGGATTGGGTTGTAAGCCACTGTTTAGAATACCTATCCTGGAGAGGCTGCAGGGGAATCCTCTCCGGTGCAGCAGAGGCCGCTGGTTTGGGGTGTCGTTTTGTGGTTTTGCATGGAAGAGTTAGTTACGTGGAACTAGAGAATGTCCTGTTGCACTCAACCTTGAAAACATTGTACATAAAAGTTGCACGTGGTTTTAGGGTTTAGAGATGGTTTACATCGGCGTAATGGTTCTTTTGTGAGTCTCATGATTCAACGGTGATCCTTCGTCAGCCAGGTTTGCAGGCGCGAGGGCCACACCTCTTTAGAGTTTCTGCCTCGTCACCTTGTCGTTCCCCAGTGTCCTCTCAACCCAAACTTGATTTTTGTGAGCTGATAGTCTAGTAGAATCCCTGGCTTGTAGGAAGGTGCCACACTTCATTCTAGTGAGCTATGGAGCGAGCCCAAGAGCTGGAGAAATTAAAGTCAACGATGGAGGAAAAATCCACAGTTGTGGGGGATCGTGGACCTCGTCCTCACCGGTGCAACGATCGCTTGGAAGATTTTGTTCAGGTTCAATGCAGATCATGTCACGACTTCGTCTTCTACGAATAGTGTTTTTGGCATTCTTCGTTCGTGAAAATTTCGATTCTTTTCTTTTACATAGAACTTAAGAGTAGCTTTCGCCTCTAATCATTCTACACTTCCGGCATCCTTACGGCATGGTTTGAAAACTAAGGCAACTCTTTCTGGCTCGCATTGCACCGCATTGCATAACTACGATCTTGTTCAGCAATTATGAGTCTTTCACACTTCGTCTGACTTTTTTGCTTGAATGTCTCTCTGCCAGGCGTTATTTGAAGGAGATCCTAGGAAAAATCTTCCTGGGCCAGCTATATTATTTTGGAGATGCTACAAATCAAAACCAGGGTATGTCTCTAAAAACAAACCAAGAGTTTTTTTCTTTTCGAAGTTCTAGGTTGATTTTCTGTTAACATTCTGAGGCTTAATCTCTGAATCATGTGCATGTTTCTTCAACAGGGAAGAACCAACAGAACCGTTTTTCTTCCTAGAAGAAGATAAGAACGGGAAGCTTGTCCCTAAAGGGCGAAGATAGTAGTGCGGATGTTGGACCTTTTCTCTTTTCATGTTTTTCTGCCATTTTCAGAACTTGGTCGAACAACAGCTCCTTCAAGGTACGTGGGAAGAATTCCTTGGAACTTGATTTGCATTAATGTTTCCTTACGTAATCACCGTTCGCTAAAATTTGCCTCTTAAAGATGTAGATCAACCAGTTGCGTTTTCTCTGACGCATTAAGTTGTATCTAATGTAGGTCGTCAAATCCACCTTCAAAAGTTCCGCTAATTCCGTAGGAACTTCGGGATAGAGAACTTGTTGAAACTGAAGAGATTAGATCGCTATGTTGGACATATTTTTTTCATTTACTGTGGTACGATGAAAGACATGCTGCTGAAGTTTAGAACATACAATTTCGATTGTCAGTGATTATTATTTTTGTGGCCTGTAGTATTCTAGTCCAATGTAATGTGCCACGTGCAACAATTTGTTGTGGAAACTTTTTATTGAACCTTTTGAATTGTAGGAAAGCCGCTTCTCAATTTTGTTACAGTGTGTGTCTATTTTGTGCGCATTGAGACTATTGCACTCGTTCAGGCTCGCTTTTATCCATGCTCTCCACTGCGTGTTGTCTCCACACTTTGTGGTAGGATCTTTTCACGCAACACTCCCTTTTGTATGACTATCTACTTCATCAGTTTCTAGTTGTAGGGAACAGCACTAGCGTACAATACTTTGTATACAATTTTAGCAGATGCGTATCCGATAGGCCTATTTTCACCAAAATAGGGGATCGCTCCACATGATAGGCGAGTGAACACAGGTATGTGTTTTTAATAGTTGGTGTTGATTGATATAGATGAGATGGTGGTAAGAGGTTAAATGTCTCGCTCGTGTAGCTGGTAAATTAACAATATAAGGACTAGACACCTATTTTCATCAGAACCGATTCCTATCTTCGTTTCTGTTATTGAGAAGGCTTGGAATCGCAGAAGAGCGCAGCTAGGAACTACCAGCAAGAGTATCATTATATTAAGAACATGAACCCCGTGAAGTTATGCACCTGTGCGGTCTCTGCTCTGTCGAAGTCAGTGGTTGCATGATTCTGGTTAATATTTATATGTAACTATGTAAATGTTTGTCACGAATGCTTGATGATGCTGTTTATGAAGCACTTATCGCAAGTTTAGATCAGCCATTGTAGTTTACTATGCGACATGTATTTAAAAGTCCGTCAAGCTGGATTCATTTCAGTAAGATGGGTTGAGTGATATGAGGTTCTATTGGGTTGAAATTTGGAAAATGCGTTTTCTAGAGGATTTGTAGTCTTTCTTCTTACCTGCTGAAGAGAGAATCTGCCAGCAACCCCGTGAATGAATAATTGACCATGCACGTGAATGCACGCTTCACGGAGATCAATTTCCTATGGATGCGAGCGTCTAGCATATCCATCAACAGTAATAAATATGACAGGTAATAGGGGTTTTTATTCTGAAGACTTAGAAAAATTCAATCGATGATTCCAAGTGATCATAAATGATCATCTACGCAAATCGGCTGAATTTCCTATTCCACCTATTCATTATCAAGGGCTTGAAATTGAGGAAATAATAATGGTGTTAATCTGCGATCCTCCGAAGGGTATATCCTCAAGCATTTATTCGACGTTTGGTATGTACGCGCAATATTGGCTTCACGGTTACTTCATGCACTTACCGAAGAATTTCCTCAATACTGAAGATGTCTTTCGATATGAATTTTTAGTCCTTCGGCACTTTGTTTTGAAGACTGAAGCAATATTGATACCAAGAAATCTGCACGAGAGTAGTGCTTGCAATGAAATCCACATTACAGCCACGTTAGGTTCGGCAATTTCATGCTGAACATTGTTGCAGCTTTTGCTGCAAATTCTTGAAACGAAAACTTTACATCAGAATTGGTCAAACACAAAATTATCCCAGCACATACGTCATCACCAAATCAATCGGATGGACAGCTGCAAACTGCTGCACATATTTTCAACCGTCACCCTCAATTGACAAATCCCAACGCAGTAGAACCCTTGGGCCTTTCAGCACAATTCGACTTCTTACTGAAACTAGCGGAGATTGACTACACTTTCTGAGGTGTGCAAAATATTTAATTAAAAAACCATCACATTCTAACCAAAGCTTCCATACGAAACGTACTTGGCGAATTATAAGACGATAGACAGGCAACTAAAAAAATACACGTAAAACTGAACATTCATTAAAAGTTGCTAAGCCCATAACTAGACAACTGTAAATCCCCGCAAAACCTGGTTATGAAGAGACCACAGAACAGAAGTTACTCATAGGTTGAAGCTCACTAATGGACGAGATATTCAAACTCTGATAAGATACCATCGACATGAGCAAGAGAAGTCCATCCATTGGGAACACCTTATTTTGCAACTCAAAATGAAAAGAATGGGTATCAAGAAAATACATAATCCAAGTCAAGGAGTGTACATAATCCACTAAAACCATTGAAGTCAGAGTGGCCCATCCCCACCATTATTTGTACTAACTCTAACGTTTCATAAACTCCTCAAGCTCTCATGACTGTCAAAGTAAAAATGAAAAATATCTACATATTGAGAATGAATTCTAAAACCATCTGAGAAACCTGTAAAGCCTCCTACATCTAAACACCTTATTCTTTCTATTTACACATCAATACCTTATCACAATGGCACGAAACGAACCCTTTTATCCTCTCAAAATATCAGTTGATTCAATGCAGTGCTAATGCCCGTTGCCGCTTCCCAATTAATTGACATGAATGAGGTTGCACTCGAGTTGTGATGGGTCCATCCAGAGTCAGTAGCTCACCATCAACGCCGCAGCAATGATGGGCTCCAGGAGCTGGTTTTAGCCAAACTGCCCTAGCCTGTTAGCAACAATGATATGTTCATGATCATAACTTTTCTGACAGTGACCCGAAATCCAGACAGAAAGCTCGACCTATAATATCAGCATCATACTACATAAATCACTTTAGCCAACAAGATGGTGTAAAATTAGCGAGTGACAGAGGTTGCATCAAAATGGACGGCCGTCCTCACCTTACTATACTCCACAAAAGGGAGAGAAAGATGGCGCCCAAACTGCATTAATAGGAAAAAACGCATCAACTGCAAACGGCCAACGTTCCGTACTAAGAGCAAATGGACCACTCCGTCATCATGCTCTGCACGAGGAGCTAAAGATTGAGTCTTCATGCATTGGACTGTTTTGCACTCATGATTGCACATGATCACCCCCAAATATGTTCCACTACGACTCTCCCACTTATCTTCTTCATCTAAAAACCACCTTCTTGTCTTAGCCCCATACCCTTCATTGTCCAAAGAACCATCTGTAGACACATGACGAGCAGTCTGTACTGGCCTAGATACAGATTCAGGTCCCATTGCATTAAGTCCAAAGGACCGACTCCTTGTCTTGGACCTTGTGCGTGCCCATGAGGCCGGAGTTGCAGTATTGACTGTAACTGCATCCTCAGCAGGATACATTCTGCAGTAGGAATTGCATTTTTCTTTATCACTCAAACCACGTATGTAATCAGACGGCTCCATATTAGCTTCTACGATACCACCTACACTGTCACCGTTCAACCTATTTGGCATTGTAAGTCCGGGACACATAACCAAGGATCCAGTTTCCTGGGCAACGGAATCAACGCTCTTCACCACATGGTCAACATGCACTGATTCTAGGTCTGGAGGCACGGGAAGATAATGTACTTCACATTGATAATGAGATAGGCAAAGTAATCTCAGAAACCCTGCCACAAAGTAACGCAGCGGCCCACATCGGCGCTGGTATTTGGCGGATAATTCAAGCACTGCACAAAAGCCAAAAGTTCAAGAAAACGACTACTTAAGGTTCACGCTTACAAAGTGCATGATTAAAAACACCACGACGCCATGATTACTCCTAAATCCTGAATCTTCTCTGTTGCACGGATTGTACTAATCTTTCACTTAAAAAGTGATATTAAAAACGTCCGTGAAACCAGCTCACCTCCATAACAAAAACTTGATACAGGTCTAGCAGGTCCTACAGAAATAAGAGATCGCTTCATCATTTATCTTAAGTTATACACTCTTTCTAAGCAAATTTGTTTCCAGGGGCGTTGCTGTAGCTGCGCATTACAAAACTAGAACATGCACAACCCAGAAAATTTGATCTCAGATGATTGCAAACAGACGACTTAAACCAACATGATTCTGGTGATGAAATATTTTCCTTGCATACGACACTTACCATCACTCATAAAACCGTAGTAAGCCACTGTAAGACCCAAATGCACGTCATCAGTCTTATGACACTCCACTCCAATCACATCAGTCGTAATTGTGCCTCCCTGCGAAATAACCACATTCCGAAGTCAACTTCGTTCAAAACAATGATTAGGTGCTCTCCTACAACATGTCGGATCCATTTGAAGTGCAACAAGTTGGGTAAGCTTCAATGGAAAATACATGATGCGAACTGTGCTTCAAGTTGTATCATATACAAGTTTATAATCTTACTACTTTTTTAGATAGAGTTTTTAAAATGCAGGCAACACGATTTACCTTGACGATTGCAACTGCAGCAGCAGTAGGGTCGCGAATGCCAAAAACAGTCCACACAAGCGAGTTGTCAGAGCCTGCCGGAATAATGCCCAGTGGAATGGCTCTAGCAGCTTCTGCGTCATCTCTGCTTAGCAATCCATTCAGGACCTGCACATCGTGTCGTTCAGTAAATTCATTTCTGTTTCAAAAAATGAAAACAAACTTCATCCCACAAGGTGAATACTCGACTGACCAACCAATTACCTTGACTGATCACCAGGGAATCGGAACTGACACTGTTGTAAAGCAGCTTTATATTGTAATACAGCTACATCCTATCCAAACCTGGCAGTTGTTCGCCCTTAATGAACCTCATAGTATTGAAGAATACAAAGACATCTGTAAGTGAATATTATCCTGAATTCAACAATAACTCTGCATGTGGTACTCATTCAACCTAACTGGCTACACCCGTTTCGCAAACAATCACCATCTCATATTAGTTACCTAGAGGGGTCCATTGAAGTTCAATTTCATGGCATTAAAGACAAGATACACTATCTAGTTTGATATTATGAAATTGTTCAGCTCTCTTCTATCCTCGCAAGGGAGGACAGGGATGGAAGCTTCGCAGGAAAGGGATTCTATCAACTCGCACACGCGCATGATCCCACAGAAAGCGTTGACTAACTTCATGTTACTCAACTTTGCCGAAAACAACTACTTCGAATAGGTACTGGAATGGTTTTGTCTAGTATCAAAAGACACAAACTGAAATACCTCATTTAGTATACCATCACCGCCCACACAAACGATGCCTGCATTATAAGTTTGATCCATTAGTACGACAATCTGATTAACCTTCCGGAGCTCCAGTAGAACTCGCTAAAAGCCAAACACAGCAAATAAAAGTTGGTTGAGAACCAAATAAATTCTCTACAACTACCCGTGCGATTTTAGTGTAGAATGAATAATAGTACCGTCGGCACACTCCGTAAGATTAATGCTAGCTGCTAGCTCTTGGGCATGACGAGCATGTGTTGTCTCCACCACTGTAAGGGTGCACCCTGCCAACTGCCCAAAATTGGGAACCTCAGCTCTAAGCAACGAACATACTGGGTCTCCACTGACGATTAAATCATCACCCATTCCCATATGAGTATTCAATTCTTTTCACAGATGCTAGAGCAGAGCCGTGCTGAAACCACCCAAATAATGGTCAAATATGAGAGGTACAACTGACGACCACCAAGAGCTGAATCCAAACCATGAAAACCAAATTCCAGTAACAGTTGAAAGACATATTGATCCAAAATTGACACGTGAATGATATTATAGTGTCTTCGTAAGGATCTTCAAAAGCCTCCTCAGTGTAAAACACTAAAACAATCCCTCATTAACGGTAGTGCAAGAAGTCAAGTTAAAAAAGTGGACAACGCTGGTACCTCTAAGATTGGCAGCACTTTTGTCCGGAACACCTTGCTGGCCTTCCCTTTTCCGGAACGGGGATTGAGGACAACAAGCATGACAGGTCCGGGCTTGCATTTTATTGGCACTTTCATGACAACCTCCTCTTTTACAGAAGCTCCTTTCTGCTCCTTTGCAGGTAGTTTGTTGAAATTCACATGACAGTAATTGGCGAAGGCATTGACCCAATTAGCAGCTTCTTCTTGACTTGGTGCTGCAAAGTGCAAGTCATTCCGGCGTCTGCGATGCTCGCCAAGGCAACTAGGCACCCACCGTGTATGCATAAGAGGATACGAATGTATGGTAAAGCGCTCACTGCCATTGTGACATGACACCTATCAGGGCATTCCACCTTCATCTATCAATACAGCTGTTCATAAAGAAAAACACGATTTTTCCAGGCAGACGGACATAAGACGCAATATTTCAAAAGGAGAAACACTGGGCCATCTCTTCATTGTCTAACTTAATAGTCTCAAAAAGATCACCTCTACACGAAAGAAATTTGGAACAATGGAGCCACGTAACTACAAGAACCAGTCTGCACGATCACAGGCACTTTTCGCTTCAACTCGTACTCCACAATCATGGTAAAAACTGTGCGTGATTTTAAATTTTAGATTTTCATAGTAAAAAAGAAGAAGAAGAGGAAGAAGTTGGCATTAAAGAAAACCTTCGTACTAACCGCAACTATGTCATCGAGTTGAATATGACGAAGGCCCCAGTAAAAAGTCTTCGTCGTCAATCTTGCCGAAACTTCGCCAGGCGGAGCCAACCTTGACGACAGTCCTGTAATTAAAGGAGTTAAGTTACCAAGCATGGCAATCTCTCCCAAAAGGTCCGAGCCCTCATCTACTCCAACATCAATCCGTACTTCTTTGCATTTCAGAGAGCTTGAACCGTTGGTGCCTGTAGCAGGTAAATCACGTTTACCATGATTATGGAGAACGAGTTGAAAACACCCCTCTTCAAATCCTCTATAACGTGAAGTTATGACAGACTCTATCAGAAGATGTCATTTGTAATTCTAGAAGATACTCAAAATGTTCTCTACAATTATGTGTCTCAAGCATGTATGACACAGGCTACACAGAACCTTTCGTCACATATCCCACTATACAAGAGCAGCAAAAAGGATTTACCAGCTGACCCACAGGAACTCGGGGATCGACTCCCATTCTGTTTGTGTCTTCGAAAGCTCCACCCTGGAGATCGTGTAGATGTCTCCCCAAGCGCAACTGGAACTGAATGTGCTCCAAGTCCATGTCCATTGCTGTTCTCATGACTGTTCCGAGTTATATCTACCACTACCTGATTTTGATTTGATGTTCCTAAAGGATTTATTTTACGGGACAATGCACCAAGTTTCACCCAAGGAGCCCGCATTTCTGCGCATTATTGCAAAAACACAAGTATTCTGCAAAATGAACTAAGCATTGTTCTAGTTGATAAGGCCCTCTCCTATGACATGAACCCTGAACGGATGCCTTCAGTAGAGGCCATTCAATGTGTTGACCTGCAGGGCGCACAGCAAACTGATGCGGCCAAATTAATTCCACACATCTGAGGGCCACAGCAACTCCATGATATATGTCCAACCAAACTAAAGTCCCTCGTGAACTGAGTCAAAAGGCACCATTACAGTTGGGACCGCATCCGTCCTCATTTCTAGACTACATTGAATTTAGGCCAAGCCAGCAAGCCAGCCAGCATGAACAAGCATCGTCCTCAGGAGAAATTCATGTTCTTTTTCTATCTCAATAGCACTCACGAAACCCAACTTCACACTTGGCAGCACAGGGACATAAAACGAATCAAGCCAATGCCTCAAGGATCAGATGACCAAGCCTACTTCTGCCGAATCCCTATCTCGATTACATTCAAGCTAGGAGTCGAGAGGAATTTTTTGGCACTTCAACTACGAAGTCAGAACACCCCCCTGCCTTACCACAGACGCAGGAGCAACACTTAATTGCAGCAAAACGGTCATATTCACGTCTAGACAGGCGAAACTCCAATCGTGCGTAAGAATACCCTAAATCCTGAATGCAGAGAAGAAGAGCATCCTAGAACCCTAAAAACAGCAGAGCACTACAGGAGAAGGAAACACTAACTAAATGCATTTGATGGTAGAAGTGAAACCGAAGAAAATGTAGTAAAAGCAGCGGGAGAAAAAGAAAAAGAAGCAGAAGCAGCAGAACTCGACGTGCAGAAACGAATGAATCGGAGACAAACAGAGGGTACATTATGCGCAAACATGGGCGAGAAACAAGAGCGATAAGTCGGTACACAGAAATGCGCAGGAGAAACGAGCGATGTAGACTCACTTGATCGCAGCGAGTGACGAGGATGCGCAGGGAGAAGCCACCAACTGACGGGAGCAGGAGGAGAATACGGTCGGCAAGGAAGAAGACGATGCAGCGGGGAGGGGGGGGGGTTGGCGATTCCGCGGTGGCGGTGGCGATGGCGATGGGCACAGCAACGGGGCTGCAATGGCGGCAATGGGGCAGCAGCATCTTTGAGGAGTTTCAAACACCCGCCGTGATGGATGTACGATAATCATCCTCTCGTCTCATGGCATTCTTCATTCATCTTCCTAGATGTCTGTTGATTCTCCTCCCACCGTCCGCTCATTCGTTCGTGGATGTGGATGTACGAGGTCATTCTCTGGGACGCCCCGTTCATTCGTCTGCATGGATGAATGCGGAGCGATGAGAAATAAATTTGTTGAAGCGATGGGCACTAAATATTTATGGAATATGTGAGAATTGAGTTTTAGAGGGCTTTTTATTAAATAAAATAAAACAAACAGTATAAAAATAAGGAAGTTGAAATAAAATATTATTATGTATCAATTGCATGGTGAATAACACACAATGTATTTAGAGAATTGCTAGGTAGACACCCACTTCCCCTTTTATTCTCTTTATTGAGGAAGGAATTGGCTAACAATTTTTGGATGCATGAAGAGATCTAATGTTCTTTAGATTAATGCATAAACATAGATAATAATATATTTAATATACAACATGTGTGTTAATATTAGATATATTTGATACTTAATCACATTTTAAAATAAAATTATTGGTTTTTGTAAAACCACTTGCATCATAATTCATATAATTTACATATTCAAGAACGTGTATTTTTGCTAAATTGAATCATAAATTTAAATTTCATGGTAAAAATATATTGTTTAATTTTTTTTAAAAAATGCATCTATGTATTCATATGTAAACATTAACACACAATAACTTATATAAGTAAATAACAGGAAGATAAATGTGTGAGATTATTTTGTAAATGTTAATAATTCAAATTGTGAACGATTTATCATATTAAGTTGTGATTTTTGCAACTATTTAAACAAAAAGGCTCGTTTCAAGACGATCAAAAATAATAATCAAAGCTGTCATACTAAGATTACGAACAGAAAATGCTTTTAAATTTTTTTAAAATATATATTTAAAAAATAAATTATATGTGATTGTTTTTCATATGAATTGATTTATTTCAAAATATTATTATTTTTTAAAATCCATATAAAACAACATGAGAAATATTCTTGTGTTGTTGCATTAAGAATTTCCTTTATTTATAATAACACCTAAATAAATAAATACTGTATTATAATTTTTTTTGAAAATATATTTTTTATGTTAATTTATTGTTATATAATTATGTAGAGTCATGTTCAGACCTGGCATTGGAACAAATAAAATATAAATATTATAAAATAAATATCCATGTTTTTGATTATTTAGTTGCACAAGAAAAATATAAGTAAATATAAATAAATAAATAAATAAATAAATAAATGATAATATACTCTTCAAATGACTATTCTATCATAGAATAATTTTGATATAAAGATCAATTCAGGTGCAATAATACAAAGCATTTTAACTACCTTTTAACCAAGTATTGACAAGGTTCACCTTTTGTACTTCTTATCAATAAATATAAAAGGAATTGTTTGTTTAGGATTGGAATTACTTCTTTTTTTCTTTTGTTACTTGAATTTGTACACTTATAGTCTTCTAAAGTTTGACATTATATATATATATATATATATATATTCGTACCCAAGTCAATTTTTCAAAGTATTTTCATCAAGTAAAGATGAGGGAGTAGTCACATAAAAAAGTCCTACAATAAATCTTTTCAAAAATGCGCATTTTTCTTATGGCACCACAAGAAGTCTTTGTAGGCTATTTTCTATAGGCTTCTTTTACGTCTTTTGTTCTCACATAAATTTTAGTGCCTAAAAACATCAACATATATAGACATGTTTATAATTATAAAATTTTGGATATTTTATCATCTATATGCATGTGCTTAAAATTACCTCTTGTGGGAAATTAGCCCTTTGATTTGTTAAAAGGATTATATTTAAATTTTAGAAAGTAAACCAATCTCGTTTTAAATGGATTTCAGTAATAATCAATACAAGTCATTCAGTTTTATAGAATATCCTTCAAATTATTACTTATTTAAAAACATTTGATTGAATAAATATGTCAATTTCTAATTGTGTATGCAGTAATATCAAAAATATACTTGAGAAAAAATAACATTTTAATTTTAAGATTGCAAAATATTGTATACTAAAACATTGTCAGGAAGGTAGAATCATAAAAAGTCAATAATTACGTCTTATCAAAAACTATTCAGAAACTTTTGTGTTCCAAGTTAGTGGATTATTTTAGTTCAACGAACCATTTTATAACACTTCATGTAACACAGATTTTCTCACAGGTCATAATAGGAATATTAATTAGAATTTAATTTCAAAATCAAAAGTGTGTATTAAGTTTCAAATTTTAAACCAAAATTAAATAAGACATTTCATTTTGTTAAAGAAAAAACTATAAAATTTCACAGTATCGAAAACAGTAACAAATATATATATATATATATATATATATATATATATATTATCTTGAATCCGGGAAGATAAATTTCCTTTGAAACGACTAATGCATTAAATATAAGAAAAAAAAGAAAAAGACAAATGATTATTAAAACTTCTGATATCTAAGATTCGCTCTGGAAAAGCTTAAATAAAATACTATAAAAGGGCTGCAATAACCAAAATAAATCATTGATGAATGTACACAAATTAACAATTGTAAAGTTTAATGACGTAATTGAACACACATAAAAGTAACCATTATACATGAAACACACATACACCAATTTTAATTTTTTTTTAACAGTTTGGGGTGTTTACAAGCACTGAATTTCAAAACTTTTGACTTCCATGATATCACAAAAAGAAAAAGAAAAAAAAGCAGCATCATGCAGCGGGAGTAAGCAACGGAAGTCCATTTGGCAAGGAGCATAAAAAGCCGGTGTGAACGGGGCCGAATAGGCAAAAGGAAAAAGAAAAAGAAGACAAGCATCGAACAGTAGAAAGAAAAGCAACGAAACCGAAAGAGAATCGATAAAGAGAAAGAGACAGAAAAAAAAGAGACAGGAAGCGAAAAGGAGACGTATGAGCCAAGGTGCGGAAGGACACCTGGCAGCGAAGACGACAGCGGGTGGACATCTGGCGGTAACCAAGGGTACGCAGGTTGTGATCATGGGGACACCCGTGCTCTTCGGCGCCGGCGGGCCACCGTGGCCACGGGCTTGGCTTCCTCCGTCCGTCGGTCGTCGTCGTCGTCGTCGTCCCTGTGTGGCCACTAGGTCCCATTCTATCTACAATATTATCGGCATCATCCGGCGACTTCTTCTCGCACTGGGCCCTTGTTTGCCACAGCGACGTGGCCCCATTCCTCTTCACGCACCTCGAAGCGCAGTCTATTGGCCAAGTGCGTGGGCCACAGGAATGTGGACTCTGCGAGGTGGGAGCGTGCGGTGAGGAACTGACCTCAGCTGCGCTCGGTGTTGTTCAGAGGCGGTCATGAGGGAGAGGGTGGCAAGATAAAGTCAGTAATAGTGAGGGAGAAAACGTGTGTGTGTTTGGAAGTGTGAAGGGAATTATAAAGAAATGAAAGAAGAATGGAGGAGGAAAAAGGGGAGCATGTTTGAATGAAGGGGCTTGGGTACTTATCAACAGACCTCGCCGTGAGATTCCTGACATCATTGAATGAGTGTCCACGGATCATGGAAGAACTTCACACCTGGAGGCTTCCGAGTTCCTGATTTGGTGGAATTTGGGTGTCAGTGGAGATTTTGAAAGGGGGGAGGAATTACATACAGAAAGGGAAACAAGTACAAAAAATTGTAAACTAGAAGGAAGGAGTTGTGGGTGTTTCGATTTGACATTGAAGCCATGATCACGTGGATACTATTTTCCTTTATTCATTCATTTATTTATTTTTCCCTTCTTCCGATTCTTGTGCTTCTTGTGCTTAGCCTTCTTCGCCTTCTTTTCGCTGAAGTTGGAGGGAAGGAGCGAAGGCAGGGAATGAGGAGATGGCGGAGGAGGGGACGAAGGTTAGCGGGTATTAATTCTTGGGAAAGTTTTACCAGGGAGTAGTGCTGGCACTACCCTCGAGGCTTTCTTCTGCTGCAGCTTCGCTGGTCCTCTCCTTCCTGATCTGCCTGCTCGCATTTTTGTAGTTGACGATGTTGTGATTGTTGTTTCTGATGCTTTTCCGCAGTCCCCCGCACCGTACGATTCTGCCATTCACAGCCCCTCGAACACCGCCAGCATCGCATGCTGCTCTCTCTTCAGGGCCATTCCAGGCCAGACCACCTGCTCTGCCACCCCAAAAGCTCACCCAAAAGCACACTCAAACGGTTTGGACATCAGCCACTGGGCAGTTGCATCGACATTTTTCCCAGGCTCTCGTTCTCTGCCTCTCCTGCTCTCTCCTTTTCCCAACTTCCACCTCAGCTTTGTTTCCTGTGCTCTCCTCCACAGAGAAATTCAACAGCGATCCCTTGCAATCTCACCCACAATTCGATTGCGTCACCATCTGGGGCCTCTCCCCTGTATTAGCTCATCAGTTGCTTGTAGCCTCTGGGCCATACTCTCCCTCGTCATTCCCATCTTTTTCTCTGCTCTTACAATTCCTCCCTCTCCTGGCTACTGTACTCGTTGTGCTCCCCGTGATCATTGACGAAGTTTGAATACGGTTCCATCTCCCGCTATGTCACTCCTCTCCACTGATCTGGTACAAGAATGGCGCGCTTCTCTTCCCATCCATGCCTCCAACGTCGTCAGCAGCAGTATCACCAGCAGCACTGGCAACACTTCGTGGTACTTATTCTCCGCTCACTTGCCTTTCCGAAGATCTAAGTCTATTACTTGCCAATTGGCTCCATTCTGCAGGAAGTCTCAATTTGATGTCCTTATCCTTCAGAATCCCAGAGTAGCGCCCATGTATTGCTGTAACGCTTGTTCTTAACGGGGTTTAGGGTTTAGGATTATTCTCACTACCGTAATCGCTGTTGATGCAAGCCCTTAGCTCCTAAAGCGATTCGACCACTTGGTCTGCGATAGATTTCACTGGTGTTTCGGGGAGAGTACTACCGTGAGTATGCTGTAGATACTGATCACGAATCTTCATCCGATCGGCACGAAAAAGGTTCTGAGCAATTGAACTTTACTCCGGATTGGTGTGCAGCAATTTCAGACCCAACCTGAGAAGCAGGAGGTTGGGACCTTTGAAGGTGCAAAACGCCCAGAATATATCCACTGCGCAGCCTTTTTCAGGATCGCACAGTGATTGTCAAAAATCTGCGGGGGACAGGCTCAGATCGAGTGTAAGGTGTAGAAGTACCAACGGTGCACATGCTAGTCGTGTAAATATCAGTAACACCGCTATCGTAGGACCCGCTTCTGAAGACCTCCATGAAAGGGCTTCGTTTGCCCAAAGCGTTATTCCTGTTGTCGAAAAAATATTGGGGACTGATTCACACGAATCGTCTGATGAGACTGGGGAAGCATTTTCATCTATCGAAGAAGCTGTGGAGGCCATCAAAGTTGGCAAGGTACGCAAGTTCTCTTTTCGTCTTCTCAATGCGCCGATCTAGCTAGTTTCCAGTAGAAGTTGGTCACCTCAATGTTCTAGTATTCTTGGATCCTACTGATCATGAAAGGCGGCTTTAATCACCACACTGCCATTTTAGCCGGCCATATCACTTACCGCAGCAAATTATGTCCCACACGACAGAATTACTCCAATAATGTATTCCGGATTGTCGTTGGAATTCTTCAGTCTACCTGATTACACTATCAAGGATATTAGTGGGATGGAAGTAGTGGAAGTTTAATTTCGATCTTTGGAATTGAAATGAAAATAGGTGTAGAAATCATCCGTCTTTGATAAAAAATAAAAAATAAAAATCTGTTTTCTTCCAGTTTGTGCTGGTCGTGGACGATGAGAACAGAGAGAATGAAGGCGACCTCATTATGGCAGGATCACTCGTAACACCGCAAGCAATGGCATTCTTGGTGCGGCACAGCACTGGGATTGTATGTGTGTCTATGAAAGGCGAGGATTTAGACCGACTCGGTCTTCCACTGATGGTTCCTCAAGAAGAGAATGGCGAGAATATGAGGACTGCGTTCACCTGGACTGTGGTACGTTACCTCTGCTTTATCTGTGTACACATACATAAGAAACCTTTTGAGGACCGTGAAATTTTTTTCAGATCCTAATTTTTGTTTGATTAAGCATAGAAGTCTTAATCACTGCTGAAGCGGTGCATTTACGTAGGAAATTTTGCTCTTAGGGGAAGGTTACATGTGGGGCTTAGAAGTCAACACATGACTGTAAAGAAGAGTAGTTTTCAACTCAGTAACATGGATGGTGTTTTGGTTTATAGTTGTAACTTTTCTCACTGGAGGTTATGCGTGATAAGAAAGTTGCTGAACAGTGTCAGCATTAGTAATTGAGGGTGCTGGGTTGAATAGACTCAGCGGTAGCAATGAAAAGTGTCATATTCGGCTCATCGTGCTGTCTCCTTGTTTCTCGCTCTGAAGTAGGGCAATCTTCTGAATACATGTGCCACACAGTTATCTCTGAGCTACGTTGATTAGCATTGGTAGAAGCATCTGGAAAGTTTTTTCCATCGCGTTTCAATGTCATGAACGTTCTTTAGGAAATCTATTCTTGTATACCACTTTGAGAAGTAGTGGACCAGCGGAGATTTGAATCAATGTCATTCTTGGTCTTCAATTTCATGTCTACCTGGCGAATGTTGAATTATTAGTGATGGCTGAAGGATTGTCTATTTTAACATCGGTGATATCGTTTGAGCAGGATGCAAAGCATGGTACGTCAACAGGTGTGTCAGCAGCAGATAGATGCCAAACAATAAAAGCATTAGCATCACCAGATTCGATACGTGAAGACTTTGTTACACCCGGCCACATTTTTCCTATAAAATATCGGGAAGGTGAGGAAGGTTCAAAGTTATGACCCCATTAGCACAGCTACCATTTGCGTTTGCAGTCGGAATACGACTATCGCTGGACAAAGTTGGTGAAGATTGTACTTTTGTTCTATTGATTAGATTCTTACGTACTCGTACATTCACTAACTATAATCGATTTATTTATTGCTTCGTCCTATCTGAAATGCCATCCCCATTGATCGCTCTTGGTTAAATCATTGTGCATTGCAGCCAACAATTTTACGTACTGGTACTCGTATTTGGCAGCATAGCTCTGTATTACTTAATTATTTAGCGTAAATGTACTCAAGCGTACAGTGTACTTGTTGTTGGCTTACATCGTGTTTCGACATCAGGGTTCCTTGTTATTCACGAGTAGATCGAGTCAAAATAAAAATGCCAACGTATCCTAGCTTTCGTAATTTGTTTGTGCACTAAAACAGCAAAATACCGACAGCGATATTCATACAGCTGATACTTTGGTGTTTTTCCTGCAGGTGGAGTGTTGACTAGGCGGGGACATACAGAAGCAGCGCTAGATTTATCGGAACTAGCTGGGTTACCACCTGCAGGAGTCTTGTGTGAGGTTGTTAATGACGATGATGGCTCAATGGCTCGCCTCCCTTATCTGAAGAAGTTTGCAAAAGAGCACGGGATACCTTTAATATCGATTGACGCACTTGTCAAGTACTGTCCTTTATTCTCTCTCTGTTTTCTTCTATGTGCAAAACTTGAGTGTAAGCTGATACAAGTTTAAATTGTTTTGGATTCTACGTCTTTGATAGAGGTTTCGGATGTTGGAACTACTTCAGGTTGTAGATGGTTCAATGATTCACTTCTAAATAGCTGGATATCATACCGTTGGTAGAGGTGCTGTCTTTGAAACACACGCTAGTCATTCAGACTCAATGACAATAAAATCAAGCTGTATGAACTTGGCCTGTGGATGTTGATAGTTGCTGATAAAGGATTTGCTTCTGACAGATATAGAGAAGAATCCAAGAGAAAGACCTTGGTCAGACGGACGGCGCGTGCAAGGCTTCCAACCGAGTACGGGGAGTTTCAGGTGTATAGTTATGAGTCGAATGATGGGTTGGAACACGCTGCTATCGTTGAGGTAGTTACAGTCGAACCTGCTTGAGTTACAAAATTTCTTTGTTCACGATGATGCAGATGAGAGGGAAGACTTTAGAAGCGAAGGTTGATTCCAGTTTAGTATTAGTGTTAAGATTCGTTTGAGAGTAGTTCGTAGCTCTGGATCGTTAAAGTGAAGCTTTCTTTCATGTCAAATTAGGGCAGTATCGAGCACTTAGTTTTGAAGCTTTTCATGAAATTATCTCACGTCTTCCTAATTGTCATGTGATTCTGCAGGGTGACATAAGCAGTGGGCTTGACGTTTATGTCAGAATACACTCAGAATGTTTGACTGGTGACGTATTCCGCTCTACGCGTTGTGATTGCGGTAGCCAGCTGTCTGATTCTTTGTCGTTCATAAAGCAAATGGGCAGAGGTGTTGTGGTTTACATGCGAGGGCATGAAGGGCGGGGAATCGGTCTTGGGCATAAGATGAGAGCCTACAACCTGCAAGACGCCGGGGCTGACACTGTGGAGGCAAACCTTCAACTTGGACTTCCCGTTGATTCACGAGAGTATGGCATCAGTGCCCAGGTATTGGATTGCTGCACATTTCCTCGCTGCTGGTCCAGATACACTTGACAATTATTGGTTCGATTTTGTAGTAGGTTGAACACAGACATGAAACCATGGTCGAGCAACTTAGTCTCTTCCCTGATGCAGCAAGCTTAGAACTGGTGTGGCCAATGGTTGAAGCTTTGTTGATATTAGCGAGCGGTTGTGCGGATGCAGGATCCTTGAGCATAGGACACCTATGGGTTGTTCGTAGATAAAGAATTAATGAGTCATTGATTGAGTAACCCGGAATGTGTTTGATCAGATGCTGCAAGACTTGGGGATCAAGACCATTACATTGCTCAGTAACAATCCTGCTAAAGTGAAGGCTTTGAAGGAGCTGGGCATTGGGGTCCATGAGCGAAGGTCTATATTTTCCAGTGTGACGAAAGAGAACCGACGGTATCTGGAAACCAAGCGCATCAAGATGGGACATATGTATACTTCGAGGCTGCCAGCAGTAGGGACAACGGATAGTGTTGACCTGGAAGATATTCTGAGCAGCAATGACTTAGTTTGATATACGTAGCACAAAATACATGTAATTTCTTTATTTATTTTTCTTTTTATTTTTGTTCGATTAATCGAGCTTTTGTAGATTTTACCGTGTCGTAGTTCACCTCAAAAAGATCTAGGTTCATTTGAATTGAAAGATTGAATCAGAATCGGAAATCAAAGATCGAAGTCGGGCAATATTAGAATGTGCATCTTTGTTTGCGGTATGGGGTCTCACGTTCAGGGAGAAGTGTAAGTCTGGCTGATTCTGTGTCGTGTAGAGCAAACATGGTACAATTCGGATTATATGTATACCTTGTGCATTTTGACAGAGAATTAGAGAGAACGAGCACATAATCAGTTGGATCAGAATACAAAAAGTTTTGAAACGGCCAAGTTCTGAGACTAGCAATTCAAAGTAGATGAAAGGAACGGATGCCCGACACAAGCAGCACTAGAGGGAGTAATCATACGTACATTACAATGTGTGTCATTATTCAGCGACCCTGGAAATGGTTCATAAATTCATTCCATAACGTTAAAATTGCAGGGGCTGAGTAGGCCTCCATTCCACTGCTACATTCTGAGCTGAGGCTTTCCACGACAGTATGTTCATAGACACTATTCTCTCTTGCAGAGTTAAATTTCTGTGCACTTACCTGCATAAATCTTGTTTATTGGATGTGAGGTAAGTTCAGTTCTCATCAAGATTGAAACTCTAATTCTGGAATAACCATGAATCATTTCTTGATTGTGAAAGTATATGCACATTCTATTCTAGACAACAGCTACTTCGTTCCACAGACGATAAGTAGATGACGAAAAAGGACAGTATATTTCATATCAGTTGTGCAAATTAAACCATTCGTAATACTTCCTAAAATATCGTATGACGTTCCTCATGCATTTATTTTGCATTCATGTACTGTATTTAGAACTTAACAATTTGGAATTGAAGAGATAAGTCAGCCTATTTCAGTACCAGTAGTATATACATACACATAGATATATGCTTGGTTTGTTCACATGAACAAATCTGATTGAGATTCTATATACTATTTGTTGTGCTAAGTGAACCATAATCGCTTTTTCTATTTGCTTAATCATGTTGCCGAAATAAATTGTTGTAGCTCATCCAATCAAAAAGAATAATTCAGAGGCTTAGCTGTTCATCAGCCTTCCCAAGCTTGCTGGTCCTTCCCACTCGCAGCTAGCAGGGACTGTCTTCTCGTTGCTTCTCAACAAAGCTAGCCTGGTTGATCACGAAGTAATTTATTACGACTGGTGCTGAGAGAACAGTTTCTTTGCTTGCTTCGAAGCAACTAATCTGATATACATGTAGTAGGGCGGAAGACAGATAGGGTGTCTAAATGTGCAACGAAAGTACGTCTTGTAGCAATCCATACTCACACAGGGTTCTTCACATAGAGCAACTTCTCTACAAACTTCTGATTCCTGGACATTTCATAACCTATCAGGTATCTTCAATGGCCATTAAAAGAAACTTGATGTTGAAGGTTGTTAAACCAACCTCTGCAGGATCAATCGTCCGTAGATAAGGTTGAAGTCTCACAAGTCAATAGGAGAAATAACGTTGTGATCATGCAGCAATCGAACTTGGATGACCCAGAAGAAAACATTCTTCAGCTTTTGCGGTTTCAGATACTATAAAGCTACTTATGATCTTGACGTAGCTCACTTCACGAGATTTGCATGGACAGCAAGGATGTCAGTTTCATAATGTCCTACAAGTGGCATCATCTAAAGCAATCAAGAGACGTGAGGGATAACTTGCGAGAGCGAGATACGGGATCAGACATGTCGTACAATACCGGTGGGATTACTACTTACTGTATGGTCGTTCAAAGCCTTAAGCGAAAACAACGTCTCTCGCGTTTTGACAATAACTATCATCATGTTGAATCCAAAGTTTTGCTGTCACATCCTTCACTTATGTGTACAGTCGAATAAGGCTAGAGAACTAAAAGAGCTGTAGCTCATGGATCGACTCATCATTCACCTTAGCACATGAACTTAAGATATGGTCTTTAAGATGACGAAAACAGACCTAATGAGCTGCAGTGACTCCAATAAGACATAAGTTGAGAAGGTTCAGGTTTTAAAACTCATGGATTGAAATAGAATCATAAATATTGCGGAGCATTAAACACAAGGGTAACACTATTTGATGTGGAATGAAGATGTAATAACCAAAACCAGAGACTAGTCGTTTCATGAATCCCGCATCGTCCAGGCTAGTTCTGTGATCCATCACAAATACTACAGACGAGACAACCTCAGATACTCATCAAGTACTTGCAACAGAAGTCGAAGTCTTTGTTTTTTGAGGGAGAGATTGAACGAGGGGTAATGGAGAAATTCTCAAGATCGCCAGCTTCTCAAAGTGTCCTTGCATTAAAACTCCCGATCTGAACATCCTGCACACTTGACACCAGCAGAAAATTACATGCCTAAACGTCGATGAATTTATCCCAATTTGAAGGGACTTAGAACTAGATTACTACCAGCCAACGAATCCATATAATTATTTCTTAGAATTCCGAAGCACATCTCGAAATTACTGTTAAAAAGTAGAAAAATGGGTAGCCTAATCAAATATCCTCTCACCCAATATCGACACATATTTTAGGTGATCGAAGAAAGGAGTGACCGTAACCCTAAGGTGCAGGACACCGTTTCATCGTACAATTGTGTGAATTAGATCACTACCATCTTCAAGATAACATTAACGTAGTAACATGCAAGGACAAGATTACCCTGCTCCAGAAAGATGTAAATGGACTCACGAGTGGGAAGTATGGGCTTAATGACAGGACGAATCTTCAAAGCCTCCACCAATTGGAAAACCTCGTCATTGCCCGTACCAAGGAACATTCGCAACACATGGTCATTGAGCTTGCCGGCTGCCAACGTTTTCTGCACAACGCAATAAAAAACAGACAGTAGATAAACATGGTTGAAACGCCCAGCAAAGAAAAGGGAAAAAAACACAAATGGGTACAGTAACGAACCTGGAAAAGCTCGTAAACCAGGTAGTCGGGGACGGAGGAGAGGTCAGAGAAGCGGTGAATGTGAACGACGGCAGTGACAAGAGTCAAGTCAAGAAGGGACGGTGGGGGCGACATACAGAAAACGAAAGAAAGAGATCAAGAAGAGGGTGGAGGTTCGCGTATTTGATATACGACAATGATGAAAGCTGCTGATGCTGCCGTTGCCGCTGCCGCACAGCTTGTAATAACCTACAGAATATAAGCCAAAGATGAAGTGTACAGAGGAGATATTCAAGCAGGGCAAGGCAATAGCAGGATCGAGGAGGGTCGAAGCTCGTTCACAAGCGATTGCGACCAAATTGCTGGCTCCTCCGAAACAGAGGCGCAGCAACTCCGGCTCAGTGTGCGTCGTGCTCTGCTTCTGTTCTTTTCCGAGGCGTGGAAATGGGGGGGGGGGCAGGGTCCTGAGACCGTAGTTTCCATGACCATGTCGGGGAACGGTCCTCCCAGGCCTGAGACCGTAGTTTCCATGACCATGTCGGGGAACGGTCCTCCCAGGCCTGAGACCGTGCAAAAGGGAGTGTCCCGTTCACACCTGTTCGTCCTCGTTTTGCATTAGCTCTTCCCTCTGCCTTTTGTTTCTCTTCCTCTTGCTCGGCCTCTTATCGCTCTCTGTTCTCGTGCTCCTCCTCCTCCTCCTGCGTCGTTCTTGCTGCTGCGTTCTCGTTATCACCTCTTTCTTTCCCTTGGACATGCCGGCCTCATGGCGCATCACTACTATGCCGCGTGCTTGGACGACCGCACCACCGAATTTCAAAACCACTCCGACTTGCCTCCCTCTTCCCCTGCCTTCCGTCTCCGCCTCTCTCGCCTTCAAGTAGGTCGCCCCCTGTCGCCTCTCCGCGGCTTTCTCTCTGTGTTTGATTTCCTCGCTTGCTCTACCAGCGTTTTTTCTTTCTTCTTTTTTCTTAATTCTCCCTCTTTCTGTGCTGTGTATGCAGCAAGAGCTTGCTCAATTCGAGACTCGATGTGTCGAGACCCGGCAGGCCTTGGACTCAAAGACCTCCGAGGCCAATGCCATGAAGGAGCATGTCTGTCTCCTCGAAGGTCAGCTTCATCAATCGGAACAGACCATTGCTGGTGTGAAGGAGCAGCTCTGGGGTCTAGAAGAGGAAGTTGCGCAGCTCCAGGCTGATCAAGTCGCGCTTCAACTCCAGCTGGAATTGGATAGCGCCAATGTGAGAAGCGCAATTTGCCATCCGTTCAATTTGCTCATGCGCGATGTGATAGGTTTCGGTTTTTAGCAGTATGTACCACCATTTGTCTGCTCCTCTTTCGATTACCAGGGCAACGTTGCTGTCGTTCCACAGTATGTGAATCTCTCTAGAATGATGCATACGAACATTTGAGTTTATCGCCAGCTATTGTGTGCAGCACGCTCGCGACGAAGAGGAGTGGGACTTGGAGAGAGAGGAACTCAAGGCCCAAATCGCTCACCTTGAGACAGAATTGCAACTTGCTAGCTGTAGCGACAGTGAATTAGATTTTCTAATTACTCCTGCGAAGAAAGGACATTTAGACAGGGATTTGATCTCCCCTGGGACTTTGAATGGGTTATCACTGCAGAGTCTACTTGATATGGGAGAAGCTTCATTAGAGGTAGAGGAAGACATCCATGAACTAAAAATGAGGCTGGCAGAATCTGAAGCCCGTGAACGAGCTGCCTTGCATGAACTGACGTTGAAAGATCGGGAGCTCGAAGAATTGAAAACTCAAAACAAAAATCTGAAGGTACTGGTTGGAAATAAAATCATGTTGTGTCCTGTGCACATCGGGATCCTCTAAGCACGAATATTGCAACATTATAATCCAATATACTTGTGCAATATTTTCCTTGTGCTAGTAGTCAAGTATGGTTCAGCGGTCTCTCTTGATGTAATCCTCATTTGTAAAAGCTTTCGTGCTTTACAGGAAGAGGTAACGACAGAAAAAGGAAAAGCTAAAGAAGAAGCAGAGGATTTGACTCAAGAAATGGCTGAGTTGCGATATCAGTTGATGGAGATGATAGAGCAGGAGCGGGAACTGCGTGCCCAAGCTGAGCAAGCTTCAGTGCTTCGGGTTGTAGAGCTAGAGTCTCAGGTAAGTTATTTGTTAACTGCATTCTGATAACTGCGTCTTCAGGCTACTACATCATGCTGGTTGCCCTCCGGGCAGCATAGGTATGATGTAGGAAGGCTATTCCTGTGATGTTTTCGAAGTACCGCATATAAGTCAGAATTAGTTGTAGAGATTAGCCTCTATTCCCTATTCAGTTTCTTTGTCTGCAGCAGAATCCTTTCACTACGGTATTTCAGTTGTTGAATTTTTTAGCTGTGTTTTTTCTGGTGTCGATTGTACTCGTGTCTGCTAGCCTTGGTCCACCCTTTATGTTCTGCACCCGCATGAACCATTCGTTTACGGGATGAAAATCCCTTTATAACTGGGATATGAAACAGCCTCTTTTGATGGATTATTAGCAGTTCCGTCGGAATTTAGGGTTGTTTCTTGTTATCTCCCAATTTGTCGAACCACACTTACACATCATCGGCCAGCCATTTATGCCGACACTCGTAGATACACTTGGTCCATCCATTTATCATTGTGTGTTTTATGACTTCCTTGCCTCTCACAATTCACCCTGGGTGGTTGGATCTTGGATTCAGCGAATCTTGGAATATTAATAGAGAAAGCGTTTATCTCACATGTTATTAATTTCAACTTAGGAGGCCTTTCGCCAGTTATCAAGAGCAACGAATGTTTGATTCAGATTATCATTTTAAGCCATGATCCCGTCAAATTGTTTGGCCAACAGGTGAAGAATGCCCGTCAAGAGGCGGTGCGGGCGCTTGTGAGTCGTAGAGAAACTGAAATGCAATCAGATCGGTTGGCCATTGAGCTTCAACGAGTGCGGCTTGCTCTTAAGGTGAACGTTGCATTAAGTTTTTATCTTGTATTGAAGGACTCGTTCATTGAAATAGTACATTACACTTTACAAGAAATTCGGTAATCAATGCTACCTGATACTCAGATCTTGTCAAAAAGTGGATTTCAGGATACTGAAGAAGAAGTGAGAGAATTGAAAAGGAAGCTTAAGCATGCTCAAGAAGAAGCTGAGCAATGCCGAAATGATTTATCTTCAGAGACCGAAGCAAGGTTGAAATTGGGGAAACAGGTAATTTGTTCTATTTCAACATACGCCTACATTTTTTTTCTTTTCCTGCTTGCAATGCTGTTCCATTTCGAAATTCTTTCTTTTTTCTATCTAACTTTCTCCTTAGTAATGCAGCTGGAGAGTTTACAAGCAGTTCGCAATTCCTTGGTGACTGAAAATCGCGACCTGAAGAAAAGTCTGGATAAAGCCGTTGCAACTAGTTCTGAGTTAGCAGAATCCCTCAGGATGAAAGAGTCAGCATTGCACACATTAGAATCAACGATTAGGAGGAATGAAAATGAATTTGAGAGTAGTACTGAAGGTATCTCATGGCTTTTTCTCGCAGACATCGTTTTTCTTCTGTTCCGTTCTTTTTTCTTTGCTAATTCGATAGGTATCTGGATGTTTTCAAGTTAACTAGTGACGCATTATGGTGTTTTTTGTGGTGACCAGTGTTTGGTGATTTTGTTTATTTTATTACTTTGATTTTCTTATTTAAAACGTTCTATTTAGTTAATGTTTTTTTTATTACCTTTTTCTTGCTTTTAAAAAAAAATAATTTAATCTTTTTCTCCCTTCTCATGTAATTCTGTAGTGATTTAATGGGCTCTCCCTGTGCAGATTTGTCAATGGAGCATGTGAAAAGTGAAGGACGGATCTCAAGTGAACAATTGGAGAACCAAGAAGACGCTACTTCTGAAAGCTTAAGTACTCATGATCAACTTGATGCTGAAAGCTCACACATTACAGGTAAAATGCTTTTAATCTGTCCAGGAAGCCTACTCGGGTGTTGCTTATCAGTTCTCCACCACCATATGAATCGAATCACTAGAAATGCTACCCTTATTGTTCCTGCTTTTCAGTAATTTACTTCAAACCCTTATTTCTCGAATTTCCTGTAACTGACAACGATTAGTGAATGTGCAGGTGGTGCTACTTAAAATGCAGATACTTCCACCAGTTTATCAGTCGTTTGCTAGAAGTCGACCAGAACATTCACACCTTTCGACACGCCTGGTAGAAAGAACTGGATGTTCAATCTGCGGCCCTTCCTACTTTGGTGATGAAGATGCAATTACCAGAATGAACTGAAGACTCAATACAGGAAAAGCCAATTTTAGATGGTTACAAGTGTGTGGAGTAATTGGAATTTGTTGATTATTGATGAAAATCAAAATTCGATTTGGATTCCGTTTTCATCGAAACAAGCTAAAACGGAAGTAAAAGATCCAGGCAATGATTGCTGGCAGGGCATCTGGGAGGAGAAATTTAGGAGTGGAATTTATGTGTCTGTTATCGCGTGACTTTCAAAACACAAGTTGCAGCAGTGCGGGTATTACACACAATCCAGGCATCAAGTAAAATCTACATTTTGTAAAGCGGATATAGAAAGGTATTGCCTGACACATTGTCACTGTTTAATATAACGGAGAATCTGCGGTTTCAAATTGAAGATTGTATGCCTTCTGATCAGTTGTTTCTGTAACTGCTCAGTGTTCACGTAATGAGTTACCTGCCCTGAGTTACGCGACAAGAGCTTTTTATTAAACTCTGAAACTTAATGGCATTCTTTAGACCTCATCTTAGTTTACATATTCCTGTGATTCAACTGGTTGTATCCTCCTCCACACGCATTTCTGTACCATGGCGTTCTAGGATGAGTCAGATCTTTGTTCATCCGATCTTCAGCAGACCCAAAGTTCTCTGATTGTGGGTCGAGGATTCGTCTGTCTTGGAAATGTTAGTGATCAGCGTTTTGAATTGTATGAACAAAGATCATCTGTTTCTGACTTGGTTGAAGATCAGAATGTTGTGTTGATGTAGTAAGACAACAAGGAGCAGAGCACTTTTCGATGAAGTGAAAAAGTCTTTGACAAATGCTACTCGAGAAGTGTAAACTTTTTCTTGTGAAGCAACGCCTAGTATTGTACGTGTTACCTTCAGTAGAGATCTGAACTACAGCGGTTTTTTACAAACATATGTTGTCCATCCCCGCAGTTTGTTAGCCTACCCTTACACATGTTGCAGGCGTAAGTCTAGTCTGGAAAGGAAGCGGTGGGGGCAACAAGATAATTCTGATCATTTAAGTTCGGGCAACACATTATTTACGAGTGGAGAGCATAGTGAAAAGTCAATAGGTCCGAGAATAAGAAAATTCTTCTCCGTATATTTCATCAAATTGAATGACAGAACACCAGAATCTAGCGTATGAGGACCTGCACGACTTGGAACAGGATGTAAGCTCTGTGGCTCATCTGCAATCATGCCAGCGGGCCAAAGCCATGAAAAGCATAGATTCCCCTCCCAGGGATTAGTCAACAGCGAGTGGATGTAAACCAGGTGGCATCGTTTGGGTTGTCAACTATTCAACTACTTAGGACGCCCTAGCTGGGAACAGCCACAGACAGAATGATAGGCACAGTATCGAACGGTCGACCCAGGAAGTTGTGATCACCTTCGACTTGAGACAATCAGCATACCAATCTGTGCTTTGTTTGATTCCACGTACGAGATCAAATCACAGCAGGTTCATGCAGCTAAGTCTGTGCATGTGACTTGATCAGGTGGGTTTCTTCGACAACTGCACAGACCATGGAATGAAGCCAGAGGTAAATGCCACCGTAATGCGTTTCAGCAGAGCCATCCGAGACAAATTTCTAGTGAAAGTGCTGTTCTGATGGTTGTAAACACTCAGTCGTGCGGGGGAATCAGAGTATCGACTGTGGTGGGATCCCGCTCTGTGAAGAGCCACCTGGAATCCTAATTTTGGGCCCTATGTCCAAGTCCATTGAATATTCTCTTGGTGGGTGCGGTAGGTCAACATCTACATTTTCCCAAAACCACTTCCAAATTCGATCCAACGGATGAATGTTGTCTCATGGAATATCATTCATTGGGTTGAGTCTGCGCATCGTGTGGGAAAAAAAATTCTTCCTTGTATATATACTTATTTTAATTTTTACATTTCACAAGGTAAAAATATGCCACTGACTCTCTCAAACGTGGCATTCTCTCAAGTGGGATCAAGGTAAAGATGGTTCATGGCGCACTTGAGATGTTAGAAATAAACTTTGACAACACTGGGAGGTTAGTCATGCTTCTTGTATTTATTTATGTTTTTGGTATTTGTTTATATCACACATGCAAATATCACATTTAGAGGAAGCATCTTTACTTGGACTATCTTGATCACCCTTGGGTTACTCTCATTACTCAAGTTAAGGTACCAACTTCAGTTAGCTTGTTGAAGAATTTTGAACCTCTCCACACTCTTTATTTAGATAAACATTAGACAAATAAATATATATATATATATATATATACACACACACACACACACACACACACACTAGTTGAACCCATGCCATTGTCATAAAAAAATGAAGCTCTCTAGGATCCACTTGTAAAAAAAGAACCCCAATTATCCTAGTCATCCACCATAGCCCACATCTAAAACCGAATACCTGAAATTTCTCAATTCCATACTCATCCTCTCTCCCATGAATGCTAATGTGGCATAAAAAAGAATGAAAGAAAGAATGAAAAAAAAACAATGTAGAGCTTGAAAAGAAAAGCTCCTTGCAAACACCAAAACACTTTTTTTGAGGTAGAAGTAAATCATGTGTATTAAGGCCCTATGAATTGTTGCATAACTCACTTTTTGTGTCATTTTGTTTTACTTTTGATGAAAACAATGAGAGATGTAACCAATTAGAAATGATTTTTGTTTCCTCTAGTTTATTCCATTGATTTATTTCCTTAAGTTGTTTAATATTATATATATATATATATATATTCATTCTCTTTGACATCTACTACATATTTATATGTACATATATATTCATTCTCCTTGAATATCATTCTAGAGATAGTTTCTCCCTAGCTTGAAATTTTTGTAGCAATGTAGTAAAAATTTAAATCAAGCATTTAAAGTTGCAATTAATGTGAGATTAACTCCATCTCTTCTAATTTGGTGGCAATTTAAAGCCTTTGAATTTGTTTCTTTTGCTATAGAATTCCTAAATGGATACTAAATATTTGGTATAAAATTAGCTTTGTGTGACTTATTCAACTTGAATATCAACTAACATCTATTGTTTTAATATAATTTCATAATCACAAGAGTGCCAAATCCTCATCTCCAATTTATATATTTTGGTTTGTATGCTATAATGTAGCCATTGCATAAGTGATGCAATTACTTTTGACCTATTAAATTTCTCATGTAGATTTTATATTTAATATATTTTTAAATAAATAAATTTATTTATTTCTCTTCATTTTTTGTGGTAAATGCCAACCATAATAGATTGCTAGGAGGGAAATATCAAGTTGTTCTTGTCATAAATAAAACAAAATATACATATTTTTAATTTTACATTTCTATGTTTTTGTAATTAATAGAATAATTATATTCATTGTGAAGATAGATAGTGTCAAAGACTTTGGAAAATAATAATGTTACATTTATATTGAATAGTTTTACAATTATTTGTGTGAAACATTATAATCTTTGAATGATTATGGAATGAATTAGCATCAAAGAAATGTTTAGTTTGACATATAAGACTTTTAATATCACACAAATTATTTATTTTTTGCTATTATCTATTACTATAAGATTATAATGCCAAAGAATTTAAAGAAGATGTAAATATAAATACACACATGCATGCATGTGAATGTCATAAAAAAATAATACAAGAGAAAAGATAAAAACAAAACAAAACCAATTAACTAAAAGGTTAAATTATATATATATATATATATATATATATATATATATATTTAAATTATTAAAGTAATATATTTTATACATTAATAAAGTAAAACATATCAAAGTTATACTAGTTTATTTTAAAATCTAATACAATTAATTGGTCTTACAAAAATAGAATAATCCAAAAAAATTAAAAAATTTGCTTCTAAACCTAAGCTTTAATAGTTATCTAGATATCAATAAAAAATAATAACATAAATTTAAATGTATATATATATATATTTTTAAATATTAAATAGAAATGAATCATGACCAATCTTTTCTAATATTTTACTAAATTGATCCATCTTATTATAACCATTATTAGAAAAATAAATCATTTCTAGAAACTATTATTAGAATCATGACCTTCATCTTGACATTTATCATTTTCAATCCTTGCTTCCTCCATTCCCAACCTTCATCTTAACCTCCTCTAGATTCTCTCATTTTCCATGTTTTCAACCCTCAACTACACCCCCTTGGTTCCTAATCCCTACTCTTTGCTTCCATTGCCATTACTAGCCCTCATATTGACCTCCATTATGGTTTTGAGAATCTCCCATTATTTTGAAGAAAAAGGGATTAGAAAGGAAGAAAAAGTGTATTAAAGCAAAACATGAAACAATCAAGAATGTGAGAAGAAGCATATATTAAAGGCAAGTGCAATTAGCACAACCAGATTAGTATATATTTTTATCCATTCATATCAAAAGTGATGAGATTTCAGAGAGAATTGGAAAATACATTTACATTCTTCTTATATAATAGAACATAGAAGGTTAGCTTGGAAATATATGACACAAATACTAGAGTTGAATTATAGCACAAATAATTTTTTTAACACTGAGTGACAAATTTTTACCATTTTCTAGCATTAATATTCTAATTCAACCTCCATTGGTTTTATAATTGTGCATGATAAGCATGGATGAGATTGTTTTTAAATTTTTCAAGTTGAAAATAGTTTTGAAACTTATACTAACAATCTTTATAAACTAACAAACATATAACTATATTTAAAATTTACATTGTTATAAAAAAATTATAAAACTTGCAAAACACATGTAATTAATAGAAAAGTAAAGCTCAATATGTTTTTAAATGATTTTCTTGTTTGTTTAAGCAACTAATAGTATAAACAAGATGTATAACATCATGAGGGCATACTAATGTGTAAGATACGAGTCTTTATAAATGCAAAAACTAGTATGGAGGTATTCATCATCTACAAATTGAATTCATCATCTATAAGTTGAGTAGAATAGGTCCATTTACCACTACGTCACTTATCTTCATTCTTTGCTCTAGCATACCTTCTCTTCTTTTTTGACCATTTTTTCTTCAAATTGACAACATACTCTCAAAATCACAATGGAGGTTGGTATGAAGGTTAGTAATGGTGATAGGGGTTGAAAGCAAGAGTTTAGAATGATGGTTGAGAACATGAAAAATAGAAGGATTGAGACAAAGGCTAAGAATGGAAGGAGTGGGTGCTAGGAACAAGGGGGATTGGAATGGAGACCATGATGGTTTCTAGAAATTATCTATTTTTCTAATGATGGTTACAATAAGATGGGTCGATTTAATAAAAAGTTGGGTATATTTAACCTTCTCCTTAAATTTCTGCCATAGAAACTATCTTTTCAAAAATGCAGAAAAAAAAAAAAAAACACAAAAAAATTACATAAATTTGTAAAAGTAATAATAATTGAGAATACTCGGAATGGGCTTTCCACAATCCGCAGGTTCCAACTTAGAACATGCCACGTGGAAGGGAACGTCTTCAGGGGAACGCGAAGAAGGGAACGGGGCTCCCATTCACACAGACGCAGAGAGGGAAGAGCGAGGACGGAAGCAAGCGCTGGGTCATTGCGCTGGGCCGGGCGGGGCCGGGCGGGGTCGGGCTGGGCTTCCCCAGCATTCCTTCGCTTTGTTCCGGTGCACCTTTCGCTCGGGCTGGATCGCATTGGTTTTGATTTGTTTTGTATTTTGTTTTTTTCTTCTCTCATTCATGGAATGCGTGCTGCCTGCCGCATGGTCTCCGCTTCCTTGCACTACTCGCGCTCCTCCCTCTGCTCGTCGCACAGGTTTGCCTGCCAGGTCGTGCTGCGGGCGGGCGAGCGAGCGGATCTCCATCGCCTCTGCCGCTGCCCTGTGAGTACGTAACTAAGTAAGTTAGTCACTCTCTCGGATCTTTTGCTCTCAGTTACCGTCCTTTTTCTCGCTTTCTTTCTTAATTCTACCTCTTCCTCTCTTTCTCTCAATCAATCACTCACCATCGCCTTTGTATTCCCCTCGCCGATCCATCGCATTCCTCTTGTTTCCCTGTATCCTCCTTGTAATCTGTTGTTCTTCTTCGTCTGCTGCCTCGTCTTCTTCCGACCTTCTTTGCTTGACCTCTCCTTGTCCTTTTTTCTGCGCAAATTTTCGGACAACTGGTTGTCGTCGTCGTCAGCAATCATTGGATCGCCTTGGATCTATTGGATGGCGCATGTGCCACAAGCTTAGGTTTCGTCGGGCTGCATCTCTTATTGTAGCTCACGCTTGGTCCTCCTCCAATTAGGGTTCTCATTTCGCCCTTGGAACCCTACATAGGTCTAGTTCTCGCGTGGACAGGGGTCGCTACGGTTGCGACTGAGTGGCTATGGCAGGAGACGGGAAGGACATGACCAATACAGATGGATCAGATTTTGTGCAGGAGGTCACGCCCTTTCCCTTGGCGGAAGATCTTTTACACGTCTCGAGGCAGTTGACATCGGAAACCGTTGTGCTGCAGTTAGACCTGAGCGATGCTGACAAGGAAAAAGAAATTGTAGGTAGCATCAATGAAACTCTGGGTCCAGAACATCCGTTTGAACCTTTCTTACAGGAGTCGATAATAAGTAGGACGGAAGTTGTCGAAGCACCTCAAGGCCTCGCAACGGACGGTATCGACGGCAATGGATCTACTCTGCCAGCAGAGCACGCAGCTGTGAGTGATTTAAATCCTGAAAACGCTGGCACAGGGGATGTTTCAGAAAAGAGAGTGGGTGAGAAAATTGCACTTTTTGAAGGACTCGCTGTCGTACAAGGGGATGATAGTGAGGAGTTCGGCCTAAGAAAAATAGAGAGTTTAGACAGCCAGTATGACAGTCAGAATGATCCTGGGACAATGCCTGGAGCTGAGCTTTCGGAGGCACCTCTATCTCACAACGAGCTTGCTGAGAATGGTGAAGTTGACGGGCTAACTGATAGAGCGGCACAGAGAATAGGAGAAAATGCTGTTTCTTCAGGAGAGGATATTCTGTTTGAGGGACTTACACTTGTAGATCTCTCCAGTGAAGCCCCTGCCAATGGGGCTGTCAACTTTGAATTAGGTGGCGTATCTGTGATGGAGAGATCAGCGGAAGTGACTAGAGAGTCTGTCAGAATAGACGGTAAGAATGAGAGTGTGACGGCAAGTGAAAGCTTAAATGTTACGTCCAAGGAAATTGAAGTATCTTCCGGTCCGCATACAGATGTTACTAATGAAACACGCAAAGTTGAGACATTAGGAGAGATACTTTCGAGAGATCGTGAAGAAAAAGCGTCTCGAGAAGTTGGAAAGGAGACAGGTGAAGAGATAAACAGTGGCCAAAGCAGCTCAGGCAACCATGTGCGAATTGCATCTGATCCTATGGGGAGCACGTCGGTAGGATCACAAGGCAATGGAGACACAATGCCTCGTAAAGTTCTAAAGTCTGCACCGTTGGTCAATTCGGACGGGTAAGTTGTCGTTTTAATAATCAAACTACTAATATTGTCCAGACTATCAGCCGTGCCCATGCCAGCCGTCGCAGTCAATGTTTCTATTTATAGTAAAAATATGTTCCTCTTACATGTACTGAATTATTCCTTGCCTTGGGCATCGGTCTCTCTGTAGATCATCTATGATGCACCAAGTTTCTGTGGAAATCTAAATATTGGACGACAATGCCATGAATAATGAAAATTTTGGGTACTAAAACTAGTCCTCTACCGTTCGTCTTGTGTTTACGTTTTTTTGTTTGGCCATATTGAGGATCGATAGTCTTAGTAGTCACTGGGTGCTAATCAGTCCGCATTTTTACTTTTGATATCAGTGTGAAACATCCGATAACTCTTCATCTGGGCTTGATTGTGTGGTCTTTATTGTACTGCTCAAGAAGCACTGATTTGGTACCCGTCATGTGCAGAAATGACGCTGTGAATCACAGGTCATCTACAAGTGGCACAAACATAGTTGGAGACATTCTGTATAACATTGCTGTTGGAGATGAGGAAGGGCGCTCCCGACAACGCATTCTTGCTTTTGCTGCGAAGCGGTATGCGATGTTAAGATGTTACTTTCTAATTTAGAATCTTCGGGTCTTGCTCGCTAATTCTAATGTGCATGACGTTTGCTTTACTCCATGCCACTCGTTACGCAGTTTAAGGCAGGAAAGACGTAAACTGTCCACCTTCACGCGTTTCAGTGCAAGGTTAGACAGATATCTAGGCCTCGATGTGCTCTCCTGTCATGCAAGTGTCGGCGTTTGTGTCTGAGACTTCTACATTCTTCTTCACAGGTATGCAGCTAACGTGGAGAGGAATCCCGAGGACCACGATGCTTTATATAACTGGGCACTGGTTCTTCAGGTTTGTCGTCTAGTCTCATGTACTTGCAAGTCACTTTAACAGAGCTGTTATTTCAGCTCTTGTATCTGAATTGCACGCAAGCCATTAATGAAATGTCTCAAGTTTTCAAACGAGAGTTTAACTTGTTTCTTCGAGCTTTTCATTTGAGACTTGCACTTACAACCTTATACTTTTCTTTTGCAGGAAAGTGCAGACAATGCTGGGCCAGAGGTGGGTTCTCCGGGAAAGGATGCACTGCTGGAAGAAGCATGCAAGAAATATGAAGCTGCCACTCAACTGTGTCCTACCCTTCATGAGGTGCCCTGTGGTTGACTGATGACTCGAGTTACTGCTATTTCTTTCATCCTGGTGTTGTGTGGCATGTGCCTCTGCGGCATCAGCCTTTCTGATTGCTGTTGCAGCCTCGATGTTGGTACTTGAGTGGTGAAGAATCAGGTCTTGTGTTCTGTAGTCTGAGTCTTTTTTCTCTCTTTTTTTTAATTTCTAAAAATAATTCGAGTGCGGTACCGTAACAATTTCTTGAACACCGTTATGCGCTGGTTTTAAATTAATCCTTTTTTTTTTCTTAGGCTTATTACAATTGGGCCATAGCAATATCCGATCGTGCTAAGATTAGGGGCCGCACCAAGGAAGCCGAAGACCTCTGGAAACAGGTTTGTAATTAAATCCTTTGTGCATGAATTATTATTATTTGAAGACATTCAGTAGTCCTTACGTAATTTGTATCCGCTCGTGAAGTACATAATTGGTTCTTGTGTTTTTATCATGTATTTTCAGTTGTGTCATTACTTGAGATACAGCCTAATATCTGGTTTGTTGTTTAGGCGTGTGATAGATACGACCGGGCTGTGCAATTGAACTGGAACAGTCCTCAGGTATTCCGAGAAATCCGCTGTAATATATTCCGTAACATTATTTGTTCGATGTCATAGGAAACATCCATCTCCATACTTTGATATACAAATGGCTGATGCTTCCCAGGTTTATTCAGGCTTCGTTATCATGTCTTTGACAAAGAAGAAAAGCTGCGTCTGCTAGAAGTAGACTATGATTTTCATCCTCAGTTTGTGGATCAATTGAATGTATGTTATCACTTCGTGTTTCACTAAGAAACCGGTTTTTCCTTGCAGGCATTGAATAATTGGGGACTTGCATTGCAGGTAATGATTTTCTTTAAATATCAAAGTATTGATATTCCGTCAAGGTTGTGAAGTTTATGGAGGATTAAGATTTCGTGTGGTTGCTTCCTGAATGGTTAAGATTACAGGGTCCAGCGATTCTCAGTATGATTCTTATTGTCTTTCTTAGCTGGAATTTTTTCCGTTGGTGTTCCAATGTTGAACTTTGAATTGCAGGAACTTGGAGCCATTGTTGCACTGAAGGAGAAACGTGCTATTGTCAAGAAAGCAATTAGAAAAGTATGTCAATGTGTGCCCTCCAAAAAGCAAACTACTTCTTTTGATGATGCTTGAGAGAAACATGTTTTGATGGATTCTGCATATTAATGAATATTTTTTGTTGTCCAGTTCCGTGCTGCTATTCGACTCCGATTTGACTTTCATCGTGCCGTTTACAACTTGGGAACTGTGCTGGTAAGCATGCAATGAATTCCGAAGTAATGCGCCTTCTTTGTTGATACTCTCTGAATATCTCATCTCCTGTAGAGGTCAATTTTAGTAATATTATAATCGAATGTTTCATGAAGTAACGGGATTTTTACACAAACAGCGGACATTGCTCATATTTTAAGATTTTGATTATTCTGACATTAAAGTTTTTGGTGTCAGCTATACTTCAGTGTATTAATCATGTGGTGCATTTTTCTCTGGCAGTATGGTTTGGGAGAGGATATAGCATGGTCTGGGAGAAAGCTGTCATCGAAAGAACTTTCGCCAGCTGATTTGAACAGCTTGTCTGCCATCTACATAACTGCTGCACATGCGCTGAAGCCTGACTATCCAGTAGTAGCCTAACCTATTTATTATTCATCTTTAAGTGTTTTTATCTATGTCCACTTTCAAATCAAACAGAAATGTGCTTTCTTTTAAATACTTAGCCTAATTGTTCATAATTAAGATGGTCTGCTTGATAGACTAATATAAGCGGACGTATACTTGATTAGTTTACCCAAATTTGGTTTTTTCTACTCACAGTTGAATCTTTTGATTGGGAAGTGTAGGTGTATCGAGGTGCCCTGCGGCTAGTTCGGAATTTCGTAAGAACTCTGAACTTTATTATTTTCTCATATTGAACATTTTTATGCAGTATGTATTGTTCAGTCGGTCTATAAATGAACCTCTTGTTTTCACAGTTGCCGCTGCCGTACCTTCGAGCTGGATGGTTGAGGATCCCACCTGCTGGGGACTCTTTGGCTCCGCATAGTGATTGGTTGCGATTATGGTTTGTTCTCGACCATGAAGCGCTTTACGAGGTATCTCATCAACACAAACATCTGCATACATCTTTTTGTCCGGGCATGTCAATTCTATGCCTTGGTTTGACTTTTAGATTTTGAGACCACCTATGCCTTTTTAATTTCTGAAGTTTTCCGAATAAAACATTAAATGCTGGCTGTCGAACGATGATATTCCCATTTTATAAAAAGGGTTGGCGTGATTTCTGTGTGTAGATGGAAAAAGTTGATCGGAAGTCCCTTGCACATAGCTACTCAAGACGCTCTAGCACAGTCACCTCAGAAAGCAACACTGTGAACAGTTTCGCTCCTAGACTATCTGCTTTAAGAATCGAGATGGAGGACATTTTATGTCTCGCTCCAACAGCTGATCTTAGCCTTCCGCCTGGAGGAGGATTTTGCATTGACACTGTCGCCGGTCCACAATACTTGGTTCGTTTCTTTTCCGACATCTTCTTATTATCGTGTGTGTAGTATTCTATGGTGAGTTGTGTGCTCGTTTTTACTTGGGTAATGCGATTATTGACGAGAGGGATGTTGGTGTATGCAGATAGCAGATACCTGGGAAAGCATGGATGCATGGGTGGACGCCATTCGGTTAGTGTACACAATCTATGCCCAGGGCAAAAGGGATGCCCTTGCCAACGTGCTAGTTGTCTAATTGTAGCAAGTGCAAATCTAATTAACCTAGCTGTGTAGTTATCTCTTTTCACAGAAAACTTAGAATAGCAGGTGTTAATGGCGTTGATTAGGTTGGTTATGAGAGGCACAGACAGCGCTATTTTGGTAATATGTTGGCTGTAGTTAGCATATGATGCATTGAGAAAATTCCCTTCAATAACAATCATTCATAGATCTTTGTTTTCTCTGTGGCTTCCACTTCCTCTCATGGGAAGCTGTCTTTACGCTTGACTCTAATTTTTCCTTTTCCAGCATATTATCCGATGGTACTGGGATATGGATTCTAGTGCCGCTCTTACTCTTACAGCATTTTCAAATGTCCACCCGTTAATCAACGAAATCAAAAGTGAAGCTTGTGCCAACACTAAACCAATGTTGCATACATAATGCACTTTTTATTCAACCTCTGACAAGTTTTGGCTCCTAATATTTATATATACATATATCTATCTATATATATATATATATATATATATGAAATCAAACTAGTTAATACTGAACCCACAAGCTTTGTGGATGCGATTTTAACATCTATGTTTGAATTTGGATGAAGTAATTACTCTTGTTAATCTTCTCAAAAAGTACTAAAAAAATTCAGATACACCTCATAAAAATAAACATCTACATTATGCTTATAAACATCATTATTCCCTACAAGTCTATTTGCCCTTGCAAAAAATTCTTGACAAACCCTTTACTTCCATTCAGCAAAAGTTTCCATCCAAATCCAAACATAGTTCACAAGTCTCCAATATCTAGGTGATTCAATAGCATCAATAAGGCCCAAATCTTTCAATAAAACATAATCAAATTCCACTGATTTGCTTTAGAATTAAAGGGAGGAATATTCTGAGAGAACAGGCTCAAGATCTACTTGAGAACCAAGTTCCCATACATGGGAACCCAGCCATCACCACCAGCTTCATCGGAGGAGAGAATGAACAGAATGTCATTGACTCACACCTACAAGTATTCATCCATCTTCAGAAGGGCGAGCATGAGCGAAAGGAGGAGGGGGAGTCGCTGCCAGCGTCGCCATCGGGGCAGAGGAGGCTCAGTTGCGATGCAGGCACCCCAAATGGCGGGAAAGGTGCCAACTGTGCAAAACATGTGGGCTTCCTTTGTCCAGGGTGGCGGACGAGGATGACAGGTGTGGTGTGGTGTGGGGTTTCGGGGCTACTTGTGCTTGTCCACGGTGATAGGGATCCCACGGGGGGAGGACCACCGGAGAAAGGGTCCCCGGTTAGCGGCGATGGGCTTCGATGCTGAGGTGGCTGCTGGTCCGTGTGGTTAAGGTAGTGGGAGTAGCAGAGTAGAGCCACGGCCACCAGTATGAGGAACATCATGGACGCCAAGCCTGCGATGACAAAGAACATGGTCGGCGTCTGCTGGTAGTACGCCGGAGTGAAGTCCTCGCCATCGTCCCTCCTGGTTGTGTTCCTCGGATCTTCCGCGGTCGCCGCCCAAAGGTTGTCTCTCCACAAAAACTGTCCTGGACCTAGAACATTCCTACCGCTCTTCCTCACACTGAGTCATCCTTGCTTTCTCAATTCTATTTTTGTCATATATTGGGCAAATATATATTCATTTATTTACCCATTCAACGAGGTGCACATCTTTTAGTAGATATAAAGTCATAAGAATTGAAATGATGATGAATTATGGTGTGATGATACGTTTTTTTTTGGTTTCTAAGAAATCAGAAAGAACAATTATGCGTTCTGTTTATTAAACCTGTACCTAGTTTCAGGAGCTGGAAATATTTGTATTTGTCATATTTTTATCGGATTGCATGCATGTTACAATGTATGTAAAAATGGACGTGGAAAAATAGGATTTTGAAGAGTACCCATGAATTGTGGTGGTATCCATGAGTTGTGTGCAAACAAATTAGCTTTTCTTTCCATTCTTGCACACGATTGATGAACGGTTCACTTAAAACTTCATGTTTTGGTGGTAAATGAAGTATCTTTTGCAACATACAGAGAATTTCATAAATACAATAAGAATGACAATGACAATAACAGTAATAGTGAATAAATGAATCAAAGAGCTGAAGGTCGCTCTCGTAGTTAGTCTTCAAATGTATCGATTGCATGTTTTCTACATTTGAATAGTTTGCGTGTAAGAATTCTTAATCTGCAATCTCAAACAGGAATGTGATTCCACCATTAAGATATGGAATATATATATATATATATATATATATATTAAACAAACCTAATTGTCTTCCAAGTTTCTTTTTAAATTTATATTTTGGAGTATTTAAACATAATTATAAATTTTTTTACATAAATGAAAAAATAATTAAACTGTTATTATTTTTTACTATACGTATTGTCATAAATTGTTTTATCTATTAGCATGGATTTTTAACATTACATATGAGTTTGTGTGTGAATGTTTATTTATACAATAATTAAAATAAAAATCATAAAAATCACACTATTAAATGAAAAATTCGGGCATTATTTTACAAATTTTTGAATATTAGTCAGCACAATAACATAATTAATGACAATACCAGGCGCTCGCGCAGGCCAGGTGTCTGGCCCGGCCAAGGGGGTTCACATTGACACCGAGCCGCGATATTGGGACCCCTTCCTTCCTTCATGTCATGGAGCACAGGACCAATTAGGGTTTATGCCAATAGTGTCGGACCCCGGATTTCGTTGTGAGTTTATGAGGAGTTGAGTTTGTGAGGAGGAAAAGCCTCATAGAACAGTGTCCTCGAAACCTCCCAACCCAATCAACTGGCTCCGCCATCGTAAGCCGTCGTATCGCAGCTGCCGGGCAAGTGTTTTTTACGCAGTCAGAGGTGACATATTTGACATCGTGACATATGTGTGACATATATCACATATATCACATTGCTGTATCTTGCATTTCATAAATACAAGTAATCCGATTATAAAAATGTTATTTGAGTAAATTGGTGAAAAAGAAAGAAAGAAAAAGAAACTATAAACCATAGCAAGTCTGAGTTTGGATCCTATTTACAATCCATGCTGGATGTTTACCTTGATTTTATTTCACATCTTATTTTCAGAGATAAACAAAATATTATTGCTATCCTAACTGTAAAATTATTTATATTGAGATACGTTTACAGTAACAGATGCCATTATTACTTACTTAAAATATCTTCTAAAATCTAAAGTAGAATTCGAAGAAATTCAATATTTGTAAACAGGTAGGAATTCTTTCTTGAAAATACTGATTTACAGTTGAAAATCAATATCAAGTGTGTGTAGGTGTGTGTATTTCAGGATGGAATAAGCATCGGCTTCAGGGCCAGTTACTGCCCGTACCCCCTCCCCCTCCACCACGTTCCCCCCCCCCCCGCGTTCTCGAGAATCTGTGTAACGGCCATGATTAACTCTTGTGATCTGACGGTTAAGATCCGTCGAGCCATTCGAATGAGTTGGGAGGATTTCGAGGACACAGTTCTACGAGGGGATGGAGGGAGGGAGGAGGTGGCATGAATAGATAGAACAGGTACCGTAGATTTGGGCCAAGATCGGACGGACCTGAACAAGTCTACGGAGCTGTCTGTCAGTGGAGCCACTACTTTCCCTCCTTAACGCACAATCTCTCTTTCATCTATTTCCATGTCGATTGAGTCCATGGCGCTGGATCGTCTCTGTTGTCGCACAGACTCGACACAAGCAGGTCTCTGCAATTGAATTCCACCATGTGTGTACAAACCGTAACTCAGAATTGTTCTATATTTTTGTTTACCTTCGTAATCTTCGAGTTAGCAGTGTAGGTGCCGATTGTGTGCGAGCAGGCGGCAAGCAAAATGTCGAGCATGCGGTTGCAAGCAGTGTTCCACTGCATGTCCGTTTCTGTCGCGATGCGTCCGCTAGTGCTTCCTTGCAACAGGATTTCCTCTTTGGGCTTTGTCTCTGCCTATGTTCCCCGAGCATTGTCATGCAACTTTAGGAAGTTGCAGGTCTATGACCCCTGCTATTTCCCTTCTTCTTCTTCTTCTTCTTCTTCGCCCTGTAGAATCACCACAGGTAAAGATTTGTCGTAACCTCACGCTGTGTGTGTGTGTGTATATGTTCATATACAACATCGTATAACCTCGCCATACTTCTTACTCCGTTCTTTCAACATACTTGAATTCGGATTGGAATTATTCTTTTTATTTTCAGAATTTATTGAAGATGATTCATGTTTCCCCCTATTTGTAATTCCTCTCTATGCTTTGCAGCTGTATCGTGTAGCACCTTGTCCCAGAATTCTGTGGAGATCGAATCGGGAGTAAATGGTACTGGCAAGCAGAACAACCCGGTCGATTGGAAAATCAAGATGTTGTACGATGGCGATTGCCCACTTTGTATGAGAGAGGTAATCATTATATGAGGAACCGCTCTTTGAAGTACTCGTGAATTCATAGGCCATCTGGACTTTGTTGAGCGTGACTCTTACGTTAACGAAAATCTCGTACACTGTATCAAAGTTTCTCTCGATGATTTTTGGATCTGACTGCCCCTCATCGTCATGTCTGGATCGTTGCATCTCAACAGGTTAACATGTTGAAAGAACGGAGTAAGAAGTATGGCGAGGTTATCAATTTTGTGGACATATGTGCCAGAGACTACTCTCCAGAGGAAAATAGCAACATTGACTTCGAGACGGTAAAGTGGTTGCAGTAGTGCACGGTCGTTGATAATTGGTGAAGGTTAATATGGATTCTGTGGATTGGTAAAACCCTAGAAAATTAAAGCCTGGAGGTTTTGTCTATTTTTTTGAAGTATTCTTGAATCAGCTCTGAATGTTAAACATGAATCGTAAGATAGAGAGTCGTGATCATGAAAAAGCAGACGGCTACGTGTTGATAGGATCAATCGGCATTTTAGCTCACGTCTGCAATTCATACTTGAACTTGATTGACACAGTGAACAAGGTTCCTTAGCGACAATCTTCGATCTGGCATTTCTAAAATGCTGTATCATCCTTGCGCAGATTTTTTAGTGGCACATTAATGGCTTTTATGTATTGAACTTTGTCCTCATTCGATGGTCGATGGACATGTGCAGGCAATGGGCCGCATACACGCCATACGGCGAGATGGGGAAGTCTTAACAAATATTGCGGTATGTTGCCTTACTTTTCTAATCGTTATGTATTTTTGACATCAGCCATTCCTGCTTAGTTCTGCGAATTCTGATATTATCGTTTTCGATGATGGGGTTCTGAAGGCTTTCAGAGCACTGTATGAAGAAGTTGGACTCGGATGGGTGTACGCTATAACTTACAACCAGCCGGTGCGTTTAACTCCGAGAATCTTGTTTCATGCATGTACGCAACTGTTCATTTTATGTTGAACGAGCTGGAGTTTTTCCCAGTGCCTCGACTTCTTAATTTTTCTTGTGTTCCAACATAACATCACTTACAATTCTACAACAGAATTTCGGGAATATTATTAGCTGAGATTGCATGCTTCGCTCTGACGTAGCGCTCATCTTTGTGGATTCAGTGGGCAAGCATTGCTGACAGCGTGTATGACTTCTGGGCTAAGTACCGGTTGCCTATCACAGGTAATAAATAAAAGTGAAATGTCATAAAGCTTTTGTTATATTCTCTTTCACACCACAAAACTGTACTAATGACATTCATATGTCCACTTTTAAGGCGCAAATAATGTGTGCAGAAGTCTAGATTCTAGCAGACTGGATATTTTCTAGACTTACCGATCTACTCCAGAACTTGACACCTGCTCTGTCTTCTCGCAGGCAGACCACCTTTGGCAGAAGTTCTTGAGAAGAGGCGTCAGAGTAAGGTAACCTCGAATCGCTACATTACCCCTGTGTCCAGTTTCAGCAGACAGAGTCCATGGTATTCATGTTTTCTAGTTACAGTGTCAATGTAATATGAAGTCTCAGCATTCAGTGGCTGAAATTATGTGAAGAAGCTTAAACTCGACGCTTCTTTTGTTTTCCAGGGGGATAGCGATAATAGCTGCGATGTGAACAACAGGTGTCGTGTAGATTGATTTGACGTCGAAGAGTACGGGAGAAGACATGTATGATGATGAGAGGAAGGAGTGAAGCTTGCAGATATCCTCATGTAGTTTCAAATTCTTAAATTTTTAACGTACAGTTTATGGTGTGAAAGAGAATAGACTTTACCCAATCAATTCAAAATCATTCTTAAAACTGTGGAATGCCATTTCCATGCAACTGCTAGACATTGTAACAAGTGGATTGAATACCGTAGCATATAATCATTTCGTTAAATTTACTTCTTGCAAATTGGCCTCGTCAGAAAGTCACAGTTAATAGATGTGAACAGGATATTGGTCAAGTCACATTATTTTGACATGCGGGCACAGCAGCGGCATCTATATCCCAACAATCAGTTCCGTTCATGTCAGGATATTGTTCTTCTGTTAACTTGTGTGCAGGCACCTTATGGGAAAAACGCTTCATACCTTCTACGGGCAGTACACCTGGGTCGTAGCCAGGCTCCCATAATGTTCGAAACCCAGTTCGTTTCCTAAGCACTTGGATCTGAGGTGCTTGCCCCTCTCCACATTCTGTCAAAATAACCACTAGTCTATATTTGCGCTTCTCCTCTTGTCTTTCTTCCCATTCGTCCATCTCCGAGCGGATTTGTCTCGAATTTCCCATCTGATGCAGTGCCCAAATCTCGCCTACTCGAGGATAAATTTCTAGATTATTGTTACTTTTTAATGTGTACTCCAACTTGTGAGAGAAGCAGTTTAAAGCCTTCACAACTGTACTCTCCTTCAATTCTTCAAAACTCCCACAACATGCTGAAAACTGAGAGCTCTGTGTCAAGAAGTAAATGCATTTTTTTAGTGAAGAAGTTTCCCTCAGGAATTTTGTTTAAACTGAGTGTGCACAGGTTTAGCATATTTGAGGAGACAGACAGACCTCGTGCCGTTCACTTTTCTTTGAAGGCGTGTGGAGTTGCAGCCAGTTTGCCGTTACTGAGAAGGGTCCACTTGTGCTCACTTCCTTGATCAAAATCAATGTACGTGGCATCTGATCGAATTCATCATATAGAGCCCATACCTAGCATCACCCAATGAACATTGTAGCCAGCCTTACTTAGAACCAAGCCAACGCACTTCATGTCCTGCTCCAACTATGGTTACCTTTTTCCAAGATTAAACAAAAATAGGAAAGTGACTTGCATTTCGTGATGGAGACGAAGGGACGACAACATCGATGCACCTGGTTTGGTTGGATTTGCTCCTCGGTTCGGTCGTCATCAAAGCAATAGTAATCAGAATCAGGTACATCAGTTTGACAGGATTGATCCACCTCTACTTGTGGCTGAAACTTCACCACGGGCCCAGCAACTGATGGTGAACGATCCCGAGAATTACTTCGATTCGGCCTTTCTGTAGACCTCGCTGCACGTCCCTTTGAAAAGGGACGCTTCGAACTATTAGATCTTGACACGTTTTGACACATCTTGTCCGACTGTATCTTCCCATCATTGCATGTGTTCACAGCTGTTACAATGGAAAGGTCAAGGCCTCACTAAGTCAAGTAACACTAATAGCAAGGAGCAGGAAGAAAAAGGAAAATAATCACCCTACTTGTAGTGACACACATTTCGTTGCTTTAGCTGGCATGGGACATATGCAAGATTCGATACCTGGGGTACGCCCCCTTCGACTAGGTCCTTTTCTTCCCTCGACCCCTTTCTCTGGTTTCTCTTTTTGACTCTCTTGCCGCTCGTTCACCACCTTGTGATCATCATTTCCTCCAGGTTCCAAAATTAACTCTTCCACACTATTAGAGTCACCGTCCTTGACAATTTGAATGGGCTTCCACCTCTCCATTTTTTTTCCCGCCAGCAGTGGGCCGTCTTCTGACAGAGTTTTTTTTTTTTTCTTAGCTGTTTCACTGGTGTAGCTTGTCTCCGGTTGCTCAACCACGCTCCCTGTTAAATCCTCCTGCGACTGCTTCCTGAAACTATTCACTTCGCTGGGAGGACTGATGTTGAGGTCGTCCTGAGGTGATTGAAGGTGCTCTGAATTGCTCAATGAAGTATCAAGATATTCAAAATCTCTACCAATCTTCTTTTTTTTTGAAAATGGTGTGTCCAAGTATTTCGAATCATTTGGTGAACTTGTGTTCACAACATGAGTTTCTGTCTGTTGATCTACCAGTTGACATGATCCTCTGTTTTCTGTCGGCACTTCCCAAGAGGTAACTGGAGATCTGGCTTCCGATATCCAGGCATCCCACTTTTTAGATCTATCCACCCTCATCGCCAACAACAAACAAGTTCGGTAAGTTTGGATAGGCATTCATTAGCACTGTGTAACACTTTGTGGTGCTTGAGCAGCAAGTTTAAATGAATCTTTTCCAAAATTTCTGAGAATACTTTTTGACAGTTCCTTGCTGACTTAGAATAATCACAACTCAAATAGGAGCTTCAACGTTTAGGTATGTAGAATCTCAAGATCTACCCAATTGCAAGCCATATGGAACTACACATACCTGGTTTCAGTGTTAAATGTACTGGCAGGGTTCTCGCTACGATGATACCCAGCATGGTTGATTTGTTTCCGCTGGGACCTATCCCCCGTGAGCATCAACAATAGGAAGGTCAAAAAAAGGTATGCAACCATAGACACTGGCAATTTGTAAAACTGAACAGTCATTTATACAAAGATTGGTGATCGACTTCAGAAATCCATTTAAAACATCGTTAATGTGTTTAGAACAATGAACCGAGAACGGAAGCCTCAAGTATGCAAAATCGCAAAAAATTCTTGGTCTTCTGAAATCTAATAATTCTTGCAGGATTTACAAAATCAGACACACCTGCTTTCATATTTGGTAGTATCAGCACGTATCTCGTCGGAATGATCTCCCGTCTGGTGAACTGGTTCCTGTTCGCTCTGTCGCTCGCTCTCCACCTCAACATAAGCACTTTTAACTGTTGATTTAAAAACCTCTGCATCCAATCCCTTTTTATTTCGTGCAATACTTCCTCTAAGTGTTATGATTTGTTCCTCAGAGAAAGATCCATTCTGTTTCGTAACCTTCCCTTCAACATCAGTCTTTACGTCATCGGCATCGCCGGTTTCCTTCCGCTTCCTTGACCTGATTTGCCCACTACCATCTTGTGCTTCAAATCTAGTTCTGTTGAGCTCTTCTTTCACCTTCCACGCATTTGGTTCGACCGAATCCTTTTTCTCTCGCAGGGTATTCGGTGTCAAATCTTTAGAACTGCCAGCCATATTTTTCGACTTGTGAGTGGGTATCAAGCTGTCTCCAGCAAATCTTGGACTTACCTTTTCTTTAAAAGGGTGAATTGTAAATCCACTTACGGGTTCATCTGACTGGCCTTCCACAGAACATGGTATTCTCCGGTGCAGCAATTCTTTTTCGTCATAGTGACAGTCCTCTTCTTCACTATCGCTGAGCGTGATGATTCTTTCTCGCCCTCGACTAGCAACATCACGCCTTTTCGCATCTACAAATCCAAAGCTTTTGCTTTCCACATGACCACTGGGATTTCGAGAAGTAGTTGCCTTCCAACCACTGCCACCTGAGCCCTCCATACCTAGCTTACTCGATTCTAACGAGATTACCTTCGTGTCACAGGTTGGTGCCTTTCTTAGGTTTTTGTAATCAACTGATGAAGAGGGCCTGCTTGTTGGGCAAAGGTAGTCAACATTCGTGCATCTGATTGTCGTGCAGGGTTTTGCCCATGCAATTTCTTGCTCATGTAGCGGTGCCGCGAATTTTTGTTTTGGTTGTACACCTCGGTCTAACGGTCTATCTAATACATCCACTGAAAAAGCACGCTTCAGCTGTGAAGAGCCCATTCTGTCCAAGTAATACTCGTGGCCATCGGTCATTGGAACTTCGCCTGCGTCACTTCGATGCTCAGGCGCCCTTGGTCTCTTCATTTCAGCCTGTGATTGCTCTCGCTTGCTTTCACTGAGTCCATGAAACCCAGAGAACATAGATTTCAGATGCCTAACAGATACTCCCCCATGATTTCCTACAGGGTTTGGCCTGTCGGAGGAAGGGGCGTCACGGCCATGGACAGGTACAGTCTCCTCCGTATATATATGCCTCCCTTGATTGCGTGTCTCAGAATTGTGCGGTTTCGATGATCTTTCTACACCAGGAGCTTGGGTCTGAGACACTCCGCCCTCTGGAGCAGTCAAATTCGATGGATGAGTTGGAGTACTGAGACGAGAATCCGTCTCATAGCTCACGGGGCTATTTCGAAATTCGAATTTGACGTCTAAACCATCCAATCCTCCACAGACATCCTCTCTACTTAGTCCTTGGTGTGACATACTACTCCTAACCTTCTCTGGAGCTAAGAACTGGATACCCGGTTGGTGAGCCTTGTTATTGCGCCTTGCTAATTGCTTCTGGATCCATTATGACATGCCACGCAGAATTGTGAGTGGCTGATTCTCTTTCCTTCCCCAAATAACACCTTCTATGACCTCAGGTGATATCTAGAGTGAAGTCTACGGAGAGCCCAAATTTCGCCTTCCACTTTTTCTCATAAGGAACACGCAAACTGAACAGGTTTGGCCAGTCTTTGAGCAGGAAATCAAGAGACATGATATGTCTATTGTTAATCGAAGTTTTTGATAAGTAGTGCAACATACCTGCAGTATTAGAGTTGAGTCCATTAAAACATCCATAAACTCCGATACGAGTGCCATTGTGTCGTTGTCTTTGTGAAGTATAAGAACCACCTTCGGTTCGTCATATTTCATACCAACTCTTGTATTCCAGGATAACTGCAACGGCAAGCATATTGTATCACAAACATGGACTCTCTATCCCTCTTTCTCTCTCTCTCTCGCTGTAAAAGAGGTTACTACTTGCTCCAAGGAAAGTAGATGCAGGCGAACAGACATGGAAGGCATGTACCCGCATCGCGCCACTTCGAAGCGGATTAAGCGAATACATGGAGCCGGACACATCTTCCTCCAAATGTAGGCGAGACTGGATGAGATATTCCTCGCCACTCATCTCCCACCTGGTTGCCCTTTCTTCTACATCCTGCTTATTAACTATTATTTATCATACGCAATTCCCACACACGTACTATTTGTCAGGAGACAGGAACCTTGTCTGCAGCATGTTTCATTAACACCCTGGGTTGACCATCAAGCATTTGATTCCTATATCTACTCCTCAGGAACTAGTGAGATCACAAGACTCTTATGAGATTGCTTGATGGTTCTGAGGTAATGAAGCAAAGGTGCATTGGAATCACATACCGCTGCATGACCAGGAGTGCGGTAAATCCAGTGCTGTGACATGGAAGCTGGATTTAAACCACTTGGTCCGGACAAAAATGCGGCGACCATCGTCCAGAGTGAGACGCGTACAGGTCACAGTGTACGCGTCACCAGGAACCTCGACCATGGCGGTCAGGGGAGGACAATTGGATGGACCGTAACCGGACTCGAATTAGCTGCTGCTGCGTGAAAGCGAGCGAATGGCAAGAGATAGCAGCGGAGACGTAGCATTGCAAGAAGAGAGTAGGGTTATCGCTGAGCATATCGAACCATCATTCTCAAGCACGTACCGCGAGAGGATCTTGCAGGATATGGCGAGTGGCAGGAAGGAACGAAGAGCTGCTCACATCATATTCAGTCAAGAAGGACGACGACGACGAGGGAAGAGCATCTCTCCCGCCCAAATTTAGAAAACAGCACGGAGATGCAGGGAAGGGCACGCAAGGATGGATGGCGGAGAAGTAAGTATATGCCGAAAAGCAAATGAGAGCAGCATGAGCCAACTTGACGGGAAGAGCACTGGCGTGACCGCAGCGTAAAATAGCGTAAAACTTTCACTTACTTGTCCAATTCATAGATGAGAGCGCCAGAGCGCACTCGCGATTTTCCTCCTCCTCCTCGTCATGTGCTACCACCAGAGAGCTACGATGCAAGGTTGCTTGGCCAAGCTCCAACAAGCCGGTCGAGTGCAGGCAAGGACGAGGGAGGGAGGAGAAGACGACGAGGAGGACGAGAGAGAAACGAGAGAGAAACGAGAGAGGGGGGGAACCTGGTTGATGTGGAGCATGCAAACAAACAGAGCAAAGCCGCAGCACCGGAAGAGGAGGCATCTTTCCATTCCGATTCGCTGATCCAGTCCGCCCATGCTCCCAAATTTAGCTCATTCCCCAAATGTAGCCCATGCCCGCATGGCCCCACAGTGACCCGGTTAAGCTGCCCCCCGCCTCTTGTATTCTCAACACGGGCGATGGAGAAACTACTTCTAAACTTGGCACCAATGAATCTTTCTACTAGGAATTTAATTAAAATCTTAGATTTTTTTAAATTTTTATATCTTAATAGTCTAAGAGAGAAATGAGAATGGTGAGCCAAGTAAAGACTACACTTGAGTTCAAAAAAATTCAACTAATGTAATAAGATGTAATGTAATAATGAAATGTCTTTTTGAGAGATATTTCACTTGTGATAAAATCTCAAAGTATCCCTTGATACTTCACCAAATCATCTACCTTGTAAGGTGGGTGATTTTGAAATTGAAATATCAAAAGAGAAGCAGGTGAAATATCAAAAATTGTATTATTTATCTTAATTCTATTCTATCTTTGATTCTATACTACACCATTGACTTACCATGTCTTTATACTTAGAAAAACAACAAATCCTAAATCTCTTTGATTCCATATTATACTACAACCTCATCCTTCCTCTACGCTTTAAATAATAGCAAATCATAATTTTTTTTTGATTCCATACCACAGTGCAATTTCACCATACTTGAATATTCCAAAAAAACAACAAAGCCTTCAAGACTTAGAAATGTTAACTATTTTTGCAATTGATGAAGAATTTAATAAATTATTTAAAGAATAGTACTAAGAAGTTGACAATAAGTTTCACAACAACTTATGATGGACATATCTATAATTACCCAGATAATATGAATATATAGAAGTAGATAAAAATAAGTTAATTTGATAATATCTTATAAAAAAGCTTTCTAGAAGCTTCATAGATGTGGTTTCACCTTTACACATGTCTATAGGTGACTGGTAGGTTAGAAACTTGGCCAACAAATTAGCCATGTGTTATACGTATTTGTTGCTTGTGTTACAAGTTAACAATGTGACCCACATATAAAAAACTTGTTTTGCAAGTTAAGACATGTGTCTTGCAAATTGGACACGTGATGGAGGTCCTATAGAACATTACTACATAGCTCTTAAATAGATAGTATATATATAGGAAAGAATGAAGTTTTCTTAACTTTTGTCAATTCTTTTCTTATTTTTAGTCTAGTTTCAAGAGTCTCTAATTTTCTAACCTTTAGTAATCACCATTTTAATTTTTTATTTTTAATTTGTAATCTTTCTTTGATTCATTTTTTACTTATTTAAGTATATTTTTTAAGTCTTTGTCCTTGACAAATTAACAAGAGTCTTAACTCATTGTTCTTGCTTTTTTTTTAGAAGTGACTGGATTATATCACTTCTATTATTATATTTTAAAGGTTGCAGATTATTCATATTGAATTAGTATTTACTTTTTTTATATTAATTTTTATCTTAAAGAGAGTGGATTGTCCCTCTTTATGGAAATTTTTATTTAATATTAAAAATTACAAATTACCTTCTTCTAATTTGATTTATAGATTTATTAAATTATTTGAAATGGAAAGAAAAATCATCGATGCTATATTTGGTAAAAATGGGAATAGATTTGTAACTATTTTACTTCTTCACAAACTTATCAACACTCTTAGGATAGAAATTTCATGCATTACTAATGCCAACCATAGAAGCACTATCCCTATGTTCATAAAATAAATCTAGAGTCTATACCAAAAAAATGTGGAATTGAGGGAAGCAAGAAGATAATCAAATCTAAGAAGTCTTATTTCTACAAGCACAAAAAGAGCAAAGATTAGTATGCTCGAGAATTTCATAGATAATATCTCCAAAAGATAATAAATGACCATCTATGATTTTTATATATACGAATTTAGTTTTTTTTATTATAAATATTTCTTATTTTTTGATAAAGTCTTCATCTATAAAAATAAGGTGAGGCTCTTGAATCTAATAAGGCAAAGATTTTTTAGTTTTTAAATCCTAAATACACATCTATTATAAAACAAGGTAAGGGATTTGAGGAAAAAATAGGACCTTTACTAGGTATTGCACATGATTCTAGCCACACGGTTCATATTGTAGCTGGACAAACTTGTTTTATAACACATTGTCTTTTTTAGCAACCATACTAAAGAAAGAAATAAATGAAAATTTACGTTTTGAACTAGGTATGAGTATTTTGAATATAATGTCATGCTTTTTGGACTCACAAATATACCAACCAATTTTCAACATCTTATAAATATTTTTTTTATTAATTTCTTGATGATTTTATTTTTTTATTTAAATAAAGTTCTAATCTATTTTAAGAACATAGAAAAATATGAATTTTATGTTTGTTATGTGTTACAAAAACTTAGAGATGCAAGATTATGTCCCAAGATATAGAAGTGTATATTTGACATTACTCAAGTTGACTTCTTAGGATATATCATTTTCAATGAAGATCTTATGATGGATTCCAAGAAAATCTAGATTATCATGGATAGGAAGATTTCAAGAATAATAAGAGATGTATAATACTTTTTGAACTTTGTCAATTACTATTGGATCTTTATTAAGAACTTTTCTTAAGTTGTAGCTCTATTCATATGTTTGACTTGTAAAAACAAACTTGAGTGGAGTAAAGAAGTCAAAGTATTGTTTGATGTTTTGAAGAAAGAATTTATTTTTACACTAATCTTATATTATGTTAATTTTTTCAAGACATTTTTTTATAAAAATATATGCATTAGTATTTCTCTTGGATATGATATTGTCAGAAATAGAAGAAAATGTTAAATTCCATCTAGTAGCTTTCCATTCCAAGAAATTTTTAGGATCAAAGATTAATTATAAAATCCACAATAAAGAATTTCTTCCAATTATAGATTCTTTTCAAAAATAGTATCACTATCTAGAAGATACTTCCAATGCAATCACTATATATATATATATATATATATCACAAGAACCTTGAGTACTTCATATCAATATATATTAGATTATTGTCAGACTTATTGAAGCATATGATTATTAAGAATTTATTTCAAGATCATTAATAACAAGAGATTTTTTGAAGCTCCAAATATAAAAAGCTGTGAAAAACTTTATACAATCATGTGACATTTATTGAAAGACAAAAAATCTTCATTATCAACCATTTCGACTTTTTCAACCATTGCTTATTCTAAAAAAATCTTGATCTTTTGTTTCTATTAATTTATCATAGATCTTACAAATTCAAGTTTATATGACTCTATATTTGTAATAATAGATTATTTTATCAAAATAGAATATTTTATATTATGTAAAAAAATCTATTTTAGATGAAGAAATAACTAAGCTTTTCTTTTACAACATCTATCATTTTCATGGATTGCTAAAATATATTATATCAGATAGAAAGATACAATTTATATCAAGATTTTAGAAAATCTTTTTAAAATAATAAATGTGGATATAAAACTACCTTTGGTCTTTCATATTCAAATTTATGGACAAAAAAAACAAGTGAATGAAGTTTTTAAGTAGTATTTGATATATACCTTTAATTATCATTAAAATTATTGAACAATTTTTTTATCAATGGCAAAGTTTACATATAATAATTTGGTATATTTTTCTACTTAATAAACACTTATTTTTTCCAATTATGGTTATCATCCACAACTTGATACTTTTAATTTTTTAAAAGTTGATAATATTACAACTAAAGATTAATATTTTTTTTTTATAGAATTACATACAATAATAAAAGTGTAATTAGAAGAAGTTCAAGAACAATAAAAAATCAATAAAAATGTCTATTGTAAAGAATAACTATAATTCAATATCAATGACATGATATGTCTCATGGACATATATATTTATTCTAATATTTCTCTATATATTTAAATAAAAGTAGATAAAAATAGATTTATTTTATAATATTTTCTAGAAAAGCTTCTTATAAGCTTTATAAATGCTACTTTGGCTTTATATATATTTTTAGTTAATTGATAGGTTAGAAACTTAATCAAAAAGTTAACCACATATTAATAGCTTACAAAACAAGCTAATTATGTGATGTACATGTAAAAAACTTGTCTTGCAAGTTAAGATATGTGTCTTATAAAGTCAACATGTTTTGGAGGTCTTGTAGAATATTGCCACATAACTCTTAGTTAGATAGTATATATCACGGACATACACATGTAAACCAATAATTACCTATATGATTAATTAGAAGTAAGTAAAATTAAAAAAAAGTAAGTTACTTCCATAATATTTTCTACATAAGCTTTATAGAAGCTTCATAGATATTGTTTTGATTTTATAGGTGTCTATAATTCACTTTTTTAGATTAGAAGAGTGATCAACAAGTTAGCCATGTACCACACATTTTAGTAGCTTAAAGAATAAGCTAACTATTTGGCAGATACATAGAAAACTTGCCTCGTAAGCTAAAGTATGTGTCTTACAAAATCAACACATATTAGAGATGCTATAGAACATCGCAACATAGCTCCTAGTTAGATAATATATATAGAAGCAAGAATGAAGCCCTCTTCACTCTTGTCAACTCCTTTGTTGCTTATAGTCTAGATTCAAGAGTCTCTAGTTTCCTTGTCTTTTGGGAATACCCATTCTAATTCTTTTTTATATACATACTACTTTATTTTTATTTTGACATTTTTTTTTGACACAAATTTCTTAGGTTTATGCATTCTTTTCAATTCAAGTCTTTGATAGTATATATGGGAGCAAGATTGAATCCTTCTTCACTCTTGTCAATGCCTTTTCTAGTCTTTAGTCTTATTTCAAGACTTTATAATCTTCTTGTCTTTACCAATAACAATTCTAGTTCAATATATTACTATCTTTGAATAATTTTTAAAGCTTTTTGAGTGACATAAGAATATATCAAGTTTTATTTTGTTTTGTTTTTGTTTTGTTTTTGTTTTGTTTTTGTTTTGTTTTTGTTTTTGTTTTTGTTTTTTGTTTTTTTTTGTTTTTTTTTTGTTTTTTTGTTTTTTTGAGATTCATGTCCTTGAGAACTTGACATAAGTGCTAATTCATTTTTTTTTTATCTTGTTTTAGAAGTGAACGGATTATTCCACTTTTATTGTTGTATTTTAAAGGTTTCAGATTATCCACCTTCAAACAAACTATTTAATTTTTTAATACTATTTTTTTTTTAAAAGAAAAGCAAATTATCTCTCTTTATAAAAATTTTCATTTGATATTAGAGATTATAGATTGCCTTCCTCTAATTTGACTTGTGAATATGTAAAGCTATTTGAAATAGAAGAAAAAATCATAGATGGTATATATCACAGAGGTGAGATTAGATTTGTACCTATTGCAAATCTTCACTAATTTTTTAATATTATTAAAGTAAAAATTTCAAACATCATTAGTACCAATCATGGAATTAATAATCCTATGTCCGTAGAAGAAGTTTAAAGTCTATATCAAGAAGTTGTGCAAAGAAAAGAAGCAAATAGATCAACCTTACAACCAAATCTAAGAAGTTTTGCTTCTATAAGTATTACAAGGACAAAGATTAGTATATTCAAAAAAATTGATGGAATAAAATCAAAATTTTGAAGATTTTTGCTATAAATCAAGTTTTATTTAAAGTTGCATCTTTTCTAATGGATTTACTCAAGTTGAATTCATATGTACATTTTTATTTCGAAGTGCTCTTTCTTGATTTGTGTATTGGATAAAAAAAAGATTCATGATTCCTTCATGATTTGAATTCATTCTTGAAAGTATTTATAACAATATTTGAAAAAAAGTGATTTACAAAGGATAGCAAAGATTAAGCACTTATCCGTATAATAAAAATCATGATCAGCCATTATATATGCTACTAAATTTTAAATCCTCACTTGCAATGTAGATTGAAATGAAAAAGCCATTATCAATCAATTTTGATATGGGTTGAAGGATAACATCAAAGATTTGTTATTGATAATGCTGAAAGTAGATACTTTGAAATAATTTATTGCTCAAGCCATTGCATGTTACAATCAATTATTTGAAAGGCATCAAGAACAATGATTTGATTAAAGAAGAATAAATCTAGTAATGATGGCAACTTCCAAGTTTTCAAAAATTTATTCATTAAGGTCGGAACTACTACAAATTGATATAATAAGTTTTAAATTCTTTACAAAGTAGGAAAAGATTTGATGTTGTTAAAAGGATTTATGCTTATATTATAGAAAAGCTAAACACATTGCTCAATATTATATAAAGAAGCAATGTAATCACAAAATAAGGAGCACAATTGCTAAAAAAGATAATGTATCAAAAAATAAGTTTATTCAATTACAATAAGAATCATGCGGTTAGAATCATGTGCAAAACCTAGTAAAGATCTTATTCTTTCCTCAAATCCTTCATCTTGTTTTATGATATATGTGTATTTAGGACATAAAAACTACAAAATCTTTATCTTATTAGATTCAAGAGCCTTTTCTTCTTTTATAGATGAAGATTTTATAAAAAAAAATAAAAAATATTTTTAATAAAAAAAACTAAATCCATATATGTAGAAGTCATAGATGGTCATTTATTATCTTTTGAAGATATTATCTATGAGATTGTTCCTTTAGATATAGCAATAAAAGATCATAATAGCATAATAATATTTAATGTAATAAGATCTTCCTTTAATTTGATTATTTTAAGATTATTGTGGTTAAAAAAATGCAACTCTCAAATAGATTGGATTTTTTGTAACCTTGACTTTTCTTATAGTTTAATCCAAAATTTTGTTAGTCAAGTAGAAATATATAAGTCTAGTACATTCAAATCCTTATTGATAGGTGTAAGAGCTTTTATAAATGCAACAAAAGAAGGATCATCTTTTGCTATATATACCATCTTTATTTTTGATGGTAAAAAGATATCAAATGATATTTGTAGTCAATATGAAGATTTTAAAGATATCTTTGAAAAACATAATGTAGATATTTTTTTAGAGCATTGACTTTATAATTATTCAATTGATTTTTAAGAAAGAATTCAATCACCATTTAGATTGATCTATAGCTTATTGCAAAATGAATTGGTTGCACCAAAATAATATATTGATGAGAATTTGGCCAAAAACTTCATATGCCATTCAAAATTTCCAATAGAAGCTTCCATCTTATTTATGAAAATAAAAAGATAGATCTTTGTAGATGTTCATAGATTATCAAAGTTTTAACAAGATCACTATTAAGAATAGATATCTCCTTCCTTTGATTTCACTAACTCAATCAATAAAAGATATATAAAAAATAGATCTACAAGGAATATACAATCTAATTTGCATCAAAGAAAGAGATGAATAGAAGACTGCTTTTTGAATTAAGTATGGACATTTCAAATATAATATCATGCCTTTTGAACTTATGAATGTATTCGTTACTTTTTAACATCTAATGAATAATATTTTTTATGATTTTTTTGATTATTTTATTTTCTTTTATTTAGATGACATCTTAATCTATTCTAAAAACTTAAAAGAGCTTGAAATTTATGTTTGTCATGTATTACAAAAATTAAGAGATGTAGAATTATACACCATGATAAAAAAATATATATTTCACAATCCTCAAGTTGATTTCTTATAATACATCATTTCAAATAATGGTCTTATAATGGATCCTAAGAAGGTCGAAACTATCATAGATTAAAAGATTCCAAAAACAGTTAAAAAATACAATATTTTTTGAGGTTTGCTAATTATTATAAAATCTTCATCAAGATTTTTTTCAAGTTGCAGCTTCTTTTACACATCTAATATGTAAAGACAAACTTGAATGGAGCAATGAAGTTGAAGCATCTTTTGAAGCCTTAAAGATAATATTTAATTTTATACTAATTGTCAAGAACATGAATTGGAATAAGATGCATAAATCTAAAAAACTTGTATTAAAAGATAGTGATAAAATATTAATAAAATAGTATGTATATTAAAAAGAAACTAAAATGGCTATTACCGAAAGACAAAAAAATTAGAGACTCTTGAATCTAGACTAGAAGTGAGAAAAGAGTTGACAAGAATAAAAAAGCTTCATTCTTATTTCTATCTATACTATCTATCTAGGATCTATGTGGCAACGTTCTATAGGACCTCCAAAAAAATATTGACTTTGCATGACATGTATCTTGACTTATAAGGCAATTTTTTTGTATGGTTTCCAGATAATTAACTTATTCCGCAAGCTACCAATACATGTGGCACATGGGTAGCTTGTTGACTAAGTTTTTAACCTATCAATCAAATACAAACATATGTAAAGTCAAAACAGCATCTATGAAGCTTTTAGAAAGTTTTTTTAAAGGTATTATGAAATTAATCTACTTTCATCTAATTCTATCTACTTAGATAATGATTATAGTAGGTATATATCCATGATACTAATTTTGTGTCACATAGATTTTTTCAAAGCATTCTTTATGAAAACAAATGCATCACACTTTACCCTATGTATTGTTTTGTTACAAATGGGAGTAGATGACAAGCTCGACTTGATGGCTTTCCATTTAAAAAAAAATTTGTGTAGAATAAGTAGTTATTTGCTGATTTGTAGATACTTAGTTTATAGTGTAAACAGGGATAGATGACTGTTAGAAAGGTAGTTCAGTAGTTAAAATGGATGAATAGTTAGGAAAAGCAGTTTTCATTAGAGATGTAGCAGTTGGTATCTTGTGGTAGGATAAGGAAGATGAGAGAGAGGAAGAAACTGCCATTACTGTGATAGTGTGAGCCGGGGTAAGCTTGGTGCTACCTCTTTTCTTTTGTTGTTATGTTCTTTGAAATAAGAGTATTAAGAGTTTCTGAATATTGTGAAGTGAATCATGGAATGAAAGTGTGAATGGAATTATATGTTATTGAATGAGAAGAAGAGAGAATGAATGTTGAAATCTGAATGTAGTTCAGCAGAAAGAGTGAATCTGTGGTTGTGTGAAACACTGTAATGTGAATGGTAGTTCTGTGTGAAGAATTCCAGTAATTGGAATGAGGGTAATTGTGTGCTGAAGCTGTGATGTTGAGGTATTACAGTTGGAGATTATAAGAGTGAAGATATATTGGTGGAAATAACAGTTATTGGTATGACTGAATTGTTACAAGGAAGAAAGTGATAAGGTGAAAGGAGAGATTATCGTTTTTCTATGTGCTTAGACAATAGAAATAGTGACGATACATTGGAGGTAATTAATTGTGTGACCCTAACGTGAACGCTCAAGCAATTAGTTACTCCCCGTGTTCGAATTCCCCTATATGGGTTTATTCTGGGAAGTTTCTTCCGAAATAAGTAAAACGAGCAATCACATTTTGGCGCCGCTGCCGGGGAGTGATAATAGCTTTGAGCATTAGGAATTAATTACAAACGTGTGAGAAAATGGGCAATGGAAGACGATTTCAGTAGTGTTTGAAGAAAGATTATGGTTAATAAGAACGAGAGCATTGCATCGAGGAAAATAAATCAGTTGAGAGAAAGACAGGGAAGAGCGCAAGGAAGGAACTTGCATAGAGAGGAGCAAGAACATAATCTTAAAAGGAAGCATCGACAGAATTGGATTAAACCATGGTTGCAAGCTTGTTGGCGCATCCGAACATATCAAGAACCGGACAGATTGTTAATTTTGCAGTCTTATGTACCGTTAGAAAAACTGCTAAGAGCACTTGCGGGAAATTTTGTCAACATTCCAGTGGAAATCTTGAGGCCGTTAACTGAAAGAGAAGGAGGCATAGAAGTATTTGGTACTCCATTGGGTAATTTTCCAGTAGGGGGTACCGCTGAAACGAGCAATAGGGGCTTTGTAGATTGGCATGAATTGGTCGCCAATAAAGGCAACTATATTGTATTTCAAAATCTGACGTTTTTACCTGCAAGTCAACCAATAAAACTATTTGCGGGAAATAACAATAAAGCAAGGACCGTTGAGAGCTCAGTAATTAGAGTAAGGAAAAGCAGAGATTATTTTAAAACAAATTTCAGAGGAACAGAAAATTCAATGGCGGCAGGAGGACCAGCCGTTCCGATTGCAGTTCAAATGGGTACCTTGGGCGATCGTACGACTAGCGTCGCACCATTACCTACTTTTTGTGGTTTGTCAGGTGCAGACCCAGATCAACATTTGTCTCAATTCTTGACGGCGTGTGTAGCCAATAATGGAAGGACAGAAGACATTTGGCTGAGATGGTTGCCAGCGACACTAAAAGACACAGCGTTCGAGTGGTATAACCACCAACCTGTAGGTCAATTTATCAATTGGAAGGCATTGAAAACGGCATTTTTAGCCCATTTTCGACCAATTGGTTTTGAAGAACGTCTTCGAGAAAGATTAATGAACAGTAGAATGGTACCAGGGGAAGCGGTACAGTCATATTATGGTCGTGTAGCAGATATACTTCGGAAATGGCCAAATAACCAAATGCCAGAATCGTTTGTGTTGTCCATATTGGTTAATGGATTACACCCACCAGAATTGAAGATGTTTGTAAAGGAGGCCCAATCAGCTACCATTGCAGCATCTCTTGAGCGAGCAAAAGTATGGGAGGAATGTCATTACGACCAGCACTTAACCGTTGGCGCCACGATGATTTTATTGCAAGGCGGTTATCAAATGACAAATTGGAATGATGCATCGGAAAGTTATCCGGGAAGGAGTGATTATGGTACAATTCCACAGGGAATAGTGAATGCCGTTCCATTGCAGGCTGTACTACCATCATCGTCACAACCGTATGTGCCTTATTCCGCATATCAAAAACCAATACCTATGAAGGAATTGACCAATGAATTGGTATCAAGGGATCCCAATGAGTCATTGCTATTAACATTAACGAAGAAAATGGATGAATTGGCTGTGAATCTGGCTAAGGATAAAGAGAAAAGGCATAAACCGACCAATATGCGACCCAATGTTTGGTGTAGCAATTGTAAGGGACAAGGTCATTTGGTAACCGAATGTTCTTCACCACCCCAAATGATGGTTCAATGTACCTTTTGTGGGGGTAAGCATACCACTGCCAATTGTTGGAACTTAAGGAAACAACAACAAGTCGGCCAACAGACCATGAGTCAACCAACTTCGTGGGATGTAAATCAAGTACAAACGAATAATAGGTTCGGCTGGAATGGAAATCGAGCGAATAGACAAAACAAGAATTATTCCAATTTCCAAAACTCTGAATTTCACCAAGAAAGTATATCCAATACCCATGGCTTAGGGGTGAATCAACAAGGATATCATCAATATTCACCCATGCAGAAGCCAATGCCAAAATCTATAGTACCAATGGATCAACCAGGATCCTTTACTCAACCGACATGGAATAGACCGAGCCGTTATATACCAGTAGAGACACCCAATATCCCTGAAGGAGCTGACAGAAGACCACTTCATTGCTATCGGTGCAGACAAATCGGACATTATGCGAGTGAATGTCCTAATCCAAGAGCAAGTGATGATTATGCCTCAATATGTGGAAATTGTAAGCAGTCTAGTCATACTTATCACCAGTGCAATGCGGCTTTTAATTATAATAATCGAGACCAGCAGATGCAAACAAGCCAACCGGCGGAGGACAAAGGTCCTGTTCAACGGGACTCACCAGTACATCGCGTCGAGGTGGTGAACGCAGTGCTTACCAGGGGCCAACAGAAAGGCAAGAATCCAATTCAGGACCTGGATGACCCAATCGAAGTAACAACAGTAGCGCCGTCCAAGAGGCGGACTGAACGAATATCAGTATTGGGACGTATACCAATATTGAGCCCTCAACAAGACGAGGAACCCACTTCAGTTTCACGTGCCAATTTTTCGGGGACATCAAGACCAATTCCAAATGACCACGTCCTAATACCCGCACAATCCAATATAAGCTCGTACCCATTGAAGGAACCTTTAGTGGTCGAAGAGTCGACTAAGAGGAAGGAATTGCTGCCGAACAAAGTCAAAACGAAACCAATGAAACGCAAAAGAGCATTGGGAGTTACTCTCAATATGCAACCCTACGACATTTTGAAGGATTTGGATGTTATCCAGCCTTTAATTACAATGAAGCAACTTTTGGCTGTAGCACCGGAATGTCGATCAACATTGAATTCAGCGTTAATACGGCGGAGATCTTGTACTAGAGAAATACATGAAGTTAGCTTAAACCCAGATCCGGGAGCACCAACAATCGATGTATCAATCGATGGAGTTTTAATTCCAGGGGTACAAGTCGATGGTGGCTCCAGTGTGAATTTAATGAACGCTGATACAATGGAAGACTTGGATCTAAAGCAATTGCTCCCTACGACATTAGTTTTGTGAATGGCAGATCATAGTCGGATTAAGCCGATGGGAATCTTACGCAATATTGCCACTGTAATCGCGGGATTGACATACAAAATCGATTATGTTATATTTAGGTTACAGAGTTCTACGTTATCGTATCCCATTTTATTGGGCAGACCTTGGTTGTATCAAGCCAAGGCTAAGAACGACTGTGGCCGCGGCACATTGACAATTGGAAAAGGCAGTGACCAGATTGTTCTACAAATGTACCCGGTACAATATCACGGAGAAACCCAATTGCCCGAATCAAAATTTACATTGGATAACGAGAGTCACTCGATTGAGGAAGATGACGATGCTATAGTTTCACTGCAATTTGAAGTAGGTCAAACCCCTTCTACAACCAAGGGAGGAGTCTACCAATGTGGTGGCCCCGATGAATATTTATTCCATCACGAGGATGCCTCTAACTTGGATCATGTTATTATCGAATGGATAACCCGATATGATGTCAATCATGTGAGTGCAATGCGATCAGACATGAGTCACCAGCAGTTGCAGTCTCCTTCGCACGACGACGGGCCAACAGGCGATTTTAAATCGGCGGCTGTGGAATAACCTGTTTTCCAGACTCTGAACTTAAGCACCCCTGACGCGCCCCAGAATATAAAGATATACAAAGGTATTCAAGGTAACGAATTGAGTCAGTGGAAAGCATTCTTCCTCCGGCATAAATCGTCTTTTGCTTGGATGTATGCAGATCTGAAGGGTATTCCAAAAACGGTGTGTGAACATCGTATTACATTGGTTCCGGATGCTACACCAGTTCGTCAAAGACAACACCGTCTCAACCCAAAATATTCCTAGATGGTAAAAGAGGAATTGGACAAATTATTGTGCGTGGGTTTCATTTATCTGGTTCCGTATAGCGAATGGGTCTTACCAATGGTAATGGTACCTAAGAAAAATGGTAAGATTAGAATCTGTCAAGATTTTCGGAAACTCAATGCTGCTACCAAGAAGGACTATTTTCCTCTACCTTTTACGGACAGTATATTGGATGTCGTAGCAGGACACGAATGTTATTCATTTCTGGATGGTTTTTTGGGTTACAATCAAGTAAAAATTGCCAAGGAAGATCAGCTCAAGACGACCTTTACGACAGATTGGAGTACATTTGCATACAAAGTGATGCCATTTGGATTATGTAATGCACCAGCCACATTTCAAAGAGTGATGACACAGGCCTTTCAAGATTATTTACGAGTGTCACTGGAAATATTCTTAGATGATTTTTGCACGTTCAGTACGACAACCGATTATTTGAACTTCCTGGGACGATGTCTGGACCAATGCGATAAGTACGGTATATCATTGAATTCAGAGAAGTGTCAATTTGGGGTCCCCTCTGGAAGACTCTTGGGCCACATAGTGTCCAACCGCGGTATTGCTACGGACCTAGATAAAGTAACTCGAATATTGGCTTTACCAAAGCTAGAAATGGTGTCAGGAGTACGTGGCTTTGTGGGCCATGTCAGCTATTATCGGCGTTTTATTCACTCCTTTGCGGTACTTTGTCAGCCATTGACAAATTTGCTAAAAAAACCACTATTGGATGGATCTAGTCCCGTATGGACGGTAGAATGCAGTGTTGCCTTTGAGCCCTTAAAGCAAAAATTGGTGTCTGCACCAATACTGGTTGCCCCATGCTGAACAAAACCATTTCAGGTTTATGTCGATGCATCCAACGTCGCGATTGGATCAATATTGAGTCAGAAGGATGACAATAACCGTCATCATCCAATATATTTTGCGAGTGGACAATTGGTTATGGCCGAACGCAATTATAATACTACCGAGCGAGAAGCCCTCAGCATGATTTATTCTGTACAAAAATTCCGCCATTATCTACTGGGCTACCCATTTGTATTCCACGTTGATCATGATGCGCTTAAGTATATGATAAATAAACCCCAATTGAGCGGACGAATTGCTCGCTGGATGTTACTTCTCCAGGAATTCAATTTTACAATTAATGTTCGCCCTGGCAAGACACATGCCAATGCAGATCACTTGTCCCATTTATCGAATATACTAGGTAATGAGCCGATAAACGACGCCCTTCCGGATGCACAATTATTCGATGTGGAGGTTATTACACCCGAATATAGTGACCTGATCCAATATCTCACATTTCAGACTTTTCCAATTTCTTATAATGAAAAATTAAAAAAGCGTCTGATTATAAGAAGTGCGCCGTATACCATGATTGGAGTCGCATTATACAAACAAGGATAGGATGGTATTTTACGACGTTGCATATTTTCAAGTGAAGTGTGTACCATATTGGAAGGATGTCATTTGGATAGCTGTGGAGGACATTTTGCGAGTGATAGCACCGCGCGTAAAGCTTTAATGGCTAGTTATTGGTGGCCAACAATGTTTTCGGATGCTCACAAATATGTTCATCGTTGTGACCCTTGTCAACGAATTGGTCGACCTACTGGAACTTCTACCATGCCCTTGGTACCAGTTTTGGCGCAGGCACCATTCGAAAAATGGGGTATTGATTTCGTCGGACCAATTGCACCTGCTTTTCGGAATGGACAGAAACGTTATATTTTAGTAGCCACCGATTATGTCACCAAATGGGCGGAGGCTACGGCAACAAAAACTGATAATGCCACTACTGTAGCAATATTTTTATATGAGAACATTATCACTCGTTTTGGTTGTCCGAAAGAATTGGTTAGTGATCGAGGAACCCATTTTATTAATGCAACCATTGAAGCATTGACAACGAAGTATGAGATCAAACATCGAAAAACTACCCCTTATCATCCACGTGCCAATGGACAGACCGAAAAGACCAACGGTATCCTTTGTAAAATCTTAACAAAGACTATTTCAGGAGCGGGAACCGACTGAGATACTAAATTATTTGCAGCATTGTGGGCATATCGAACTGCGTATAAAGTAACGACCAATTCCACACCTTTTCAATTGGTATACGGGCAGGAGGCCATCTTACCAATAGAATTGGAGGTTCCCAGTTTAAGAATTGCATTGGAAGAATGGTTGGGTAACAAAGAATCTCTCCAATATCGGTTAACAGAATTGGAAAAATTGGACGAGATTAGGGCTTCGGCTTTGATGACCATGGAAGCTATTCAGCGCCGCCGGAAGAGTTATTACGATAGTAAACTCCGCACAAAATCATTTATGCCCAATGATCTTGTCCTGCTGTACGACAGCCGTTTTCACAATTTTCCGGGAAAATTTCAAATTCGGTGGCATGGACCCTATCATGTATTGGCCGCTTTTCTCAATGGTTCCGTCCAATTGGAAGATTTCACGGGAACCAAATTCACAACCCGTATCAATGGAAACCGACTACGCCTGTATTATACATAAACCTGGGGGCGGGTTTATCAAGATTGGAGGGGACAGACGTGCCGTTCATGATGACTTGCCTGCCATCATAAGTGTCTAATCGGAGGCAAATGACGGCGGTTGATTAGTGTATTAGAACATCAGCAATCAAGATTAGGGATTCTTGTTTCATAACTGGGTAAACAGTTAGGAGAGGGGCACTCTGTGTAGCTGTCTTCAGTATTTTGTCTAGAATTGTTGAAGCATAGTTCGTTAGTGGAGAGTTCACGGCAAATCATAGTATTAGTGCAAATACGCAGAGATTTATAATGTCAAGGGAGAAGGTGAAGAGAGCCTCGGAGAAGGAGGAAGAGGGTAGAAGGGTGAGGTCAAGGAGTAATATGGATGAACTTTCTCTTTGTATACTCACAAATATGGAACCCATGCAGTTAGAAATTTGCTGGAATGCAACGCGGTAGAAGGACTTTAGAAGTGCGCAGCTTTATCCTTTTCTGCGAGCGACAGACAATTTACAATCAATCGAAACTGGAAGTTGAGAAAATGAAGCAACAATTGGAATTGAACCAAACGAAGATGGCGACTTTGGAACAGGAAAAGAAGACGATGAGTGACCAATTCAGAGTGAAAAGAGAGGAAATGCAAGGGGAGATCAACACTCTGAAGGAGGTTGCAAAGAAATTGGAGGAAGAATTGGTCAGCGTTCGATGGCCACAAGGGTCAATTGAAGGTTCAATTGGCGAATTGGAACAGAAGGTGAAGCAACAACAATACCAATTAGAAGCGAAAGATACCCGAATTCTGTAATTGGAAAGTCAAGTCCGTGAATTGGGAGCACTTAATGAAGATTTAACGGCCAGATTGAACATAGTTCCAATAAATGTATCAGACGGGGAAGACAAAGAAGTGACTTTAGAATTGTAATCAGTAGCAATGAGTATGGGAAATGCTAAGGAGTCACCAGTTCAATTTCAAACTGGTTGTTTGTGAGGACGCTGCACAGTTAGGAGTGGGGCTATGTAGAATAAGTAGTTATTTGCTGATTTGTAGATACTTAGTTTATAGTGTAAACAGGGATAGATGACTGTTAGAAAGGTAGTTCAGTAGTTAAAATGGATGAATAGTTAGGAAAAGCAGTTTTCATTAGAGATGTAGCAGTTGGTATCTTGTGGTAGGATAAGGAAGATGAGAGAGAGGAAGAAACTGCCATTACTGTGATAGTGTGAGCCGGGGTAAGCTTGGTGCTACCTCTTTTCTTTTGTTGTTATGTTCTTTGAAATAAGAGTATTAAGAGTTTCTGAATATTGTGAAGTGAATCATGGAATGAAAGTGTGAATGGAATTATATGTTATTGAATGAGAAGAAGAGAGAATGAATGTTGAAATCTGAATGTAGTTCAGCAGAAAGAGTGAATCTGTGGTTGTGTGAAACACTGTAATGTGAATGGTAGTTCTGTGTGAAGAATTCCAGTAATTGGAATGAGGGTAATTGTGTGCTGAAGCTGTGATGTTGAGGTATTACAGTTGGAGATTATAAGAGTGAAGATATATTGGTGGAAATAACAGTTATTGGTATGACTGAATTGTTGCAAGGAAGAGAGTGATAAGGTGAAAGGAGAGATTATCGTTTTTCTATGTGCTTAGATAATGGAAATAGTGACGATACATTGGAGGTAATTAATTGTGTGACCCTAATGTGAACACTCAAGCAATTAGTCACTCTCCGTATTCGAATTCCCCTATATGGGTTTATTCTGGGAAGTTTCTTCCGGAATAAGTAAAACGAGTAATCACAATTTGCAACCAGGATTAATTATGAGAACCATGACAAAAGGCTTCTTACAAATGTAGATTCATTTCAAGAATGGCCTTATTATTTAGAAGACACCTTGAATCTAATCGCTATATATATGCATCATAAGAATCTTAAATATCTCATATTGGCACATATTTTAAATTATTACTAAGCATGTCAAAGAATATCTTTATTAAGATTTGATTTTAAGATCACTTATTAATCTAAAAAATAATAAGGTTTATTAAATGTCCTCTTTAGACATTTTTAATTTAAATAAAAAAAAGAAATACATCTTTTAATCAATAAAGAACAATTTTCTTCAAGCTAGAGTATTTTCACCTTCAAGCAATATAATCAACACTAACTGTTGATTCAATCTTTGTCAAAGAAATTCAATCAATTATGTTCTTTAATTCTCTTGTTTATAATATCAAGAATACTTCTTCTAAATCTCATGATACTTCTAAATTTAAATTCAAGAACAATCTACTTTATTTCAAAGGTTGCTTATATATTCTAGAAGGAAAAGCATGTTTACATGTTTTTCAAGCACATCATGACTTTTCAATAATAAAATATTTTGGATACAATAAGACTTTGGAGCTAATATTAAAAGATTTTTGGTGTCGAAAAATGTCAAAGCTTGTGAAAGACTTTGTGTAGACATATGAAATTTGTTCAAGATCAAAAACTCATCATCATTAATCTTATGGATTTTTTTAGCCATTACTTATTCCAAAACAACCATAATTTAGTGTTTCTATGGATTTTATCATACATATTTTAGTCTCAAGTTTGTATGATTCAGTATTTATGATAGTAGATTTTTTTACCAAAATATCATACTTTGTATCATATATAAAATCTATCATAAGTAAAGAAACTACTAAGTTTTTTTTTGACAACATCTATTGCTATCATAGATTGCTCAAAGATATTACATTGGATAAAGAGACTTAATTTGTATCTAGATTTTAGAGAATCCTTTTTAAAATTTTAAAGGTCGATATATACCTCTCTTCAGCTTTTCATTGTTAAATTGATCGGCAAACAAAATAGGTGAATGAAGTCTACAAGACCAATAAGTCTAGTTCACTTATTCTAGGTCTTGTAGAATATTGCCACATAGCTCTTAGTTAAATAGTATATATAGAGGCAAGAATAAAGTCTTTTTTGCTCTTGTTAATACCTTTTTAGTCTTTATTCTTATTTTGAGACTTTTTACTATTCTTATCTTTCACAATAGCCATTTTAATTCAATATATTATCTCCTTTGAGTGACTTTTAAATCTTCTTCAGTGACTTAAGAGTATATTGAGTTTTATTTCTTTAAGTTTCATATCCTTGATAATATAATTGCTTCATTGCAATATCAAGAATTATTCATCATTATAATAATTTGGATTATTGAAGGCTTTGACTTTTTTTTATTTACGAATAAATCAATCAAGATGTTTCTCAATTATGCCTATTAAAATCAATGAAGATCCATCTAATATCCCATATATCTTTTCTTAAGCCACACAAGACAATTGATATACCAAGAAGATGATTAGTATGACTTCTTCCTATAGAAGTGAGTAATAATGAAGAATTTTAGGTAGAGTAGTTTTAGACCTAAGCCAACACCAAAAGAAGCTATAATATCTTGTTTATTGGCTTAGATATGATATTAGTGAATGCACATGGAAGTTAATTAAGAATCTTGCAAATGCAACAAAGAAGGTTGATACTTTTTATCAACAACATCCATCAAAATCAAGATGAAGGATAATAAATCTTTGCGATAAAAAAATTATAATTTAAAAAAGATTGCATTCAATTTTTTTATTATTATTTATAAAATCTATATATTTGTAGTATTAAGAAGATGAAAAATAATAAACAATAGATTCAATTCAAGAGCTATTATTTGTTGATTTATCAAATAAGACATTACAATTATTACTGCCTTTAATACAAGATAATTAAGATAAAGACCTTCAAAAATGACATGTTCTTTTTTGAATAGATGACAAGATACAATATATTTCATATCATGACTTTAGAAAAGACTCCTAATATTTGGTGATATTATTAGAATTATAAATATATTTTTTAAAGAAAATTATAAAGACTCTATCGATAAAATAATAAGGTGGTCTTTCTGTCTTAAAATAGGATATTATTGGTGGTTGAGAAGACCTCTTAACTACCTTCAAAGAAAACAACGATCAAAATATGTTGTAAATACAATTTGCTGCATTGTAAACTTCTTCAATATATATTCATTGCTTCTCGTGGAACTCATCCATAAAAAATGGAAAATAATATCACAAACATACTTAGAGTTATCTAAATAATATGAATACATTGAAATAAATAAAATTAGGATAATTATCTAAGACATGAACTAAAAGAAGATGCATAAATCTATAAAATCCATTGTCGTGTTGTGATTTGGCTACCATGTGAAAATAATATGTTTATATATTTAATACACAATAAATTAGACAACGTGATGAAAGAGACATTAGAGGTTGAAGTCAATGCTTAGAATCTAAAGAGTAGTAAGTGATCAAAATTGCTAGTGGTTGTATTTTGAATTATATCTTATACAATTTGATAAGATTTTGGCTAAAATTTCCAAGAATGTGTATTTTCATGTTACTAAACTTTATACATAAGTTTTGTGGTATTTGGATTTTGTATTTGTGGGATATGAAGAAAATAGTACTCGAATGCTTGTGAAATAGGATTTTAGAGTACTTGCTAGGGATTTTTAGATACCAAACGATCAATAGAAAATTTGTGATTGAATTTTTTTGAAATAAATTTTAAAGATTAATTCTATAATGTTTGTGAATTTGACAAAAATTGAACGGTTGGATCAAGAGATATGAATTTTTGAAGTTTGACAAGAATATTTTTTTTTACAAGAATATTATGTTTTGAAGAGATTTTATTATAATATAAATATTTTATACAAAGTAATACGGTTTTTAGAAGTCAAGACTTTATATATATATATTGAAGATGGATATATGGAGTTATGGTTAAATTTTGATATAAAAATGAACTTTTGAGAGGAGATTATGGATTTTCTTTATAATTATTGAAAATCTAACTTATCAGCAAATAGTTAGTTATGATTTGGTATAGTCAAGAATGTTAGGAAATTTCTTGATATTTTAGAAAGCCTTATTTACAAACCTTCTTAAATATAAAAGATTTTACTTATATAATATCTTTTTGATATTGTAGTATTTATTTTTCTTCTACTTTAAAAGTTAAATAACTTATTGAAGCTTAGCCAATAAGTTAAAACTAAACTCTCTAAATCTAGATATTTAGTATATTCCCAGATAGAAAACCACACAATATGATATTATTTTCGTATGGCATAATTTATAATCTAATAATATACAAGATATCTAGCTGTAGAGAATTTAGCTTTGGCTTCTATATGATGTCTAAGCTTCCAAAAATCCCTTTATTTGCACAAAAGCTCAAAAGATAACAAAACCCTTCAAAAAGTTTTCTTTTCGTAAAAGATATTTTTATCTTAAACTTTAAAAATTCATATCACTTGATCCAACTGTTCAATTTTTTAAAAATTTCTATGTAATTTAGATTTTATTCTCAAGCTTTATCACAAAAAAAAAGAAAACCATTAATCTATTACGAATCTTCTGGCATCTTAGAAACCATAGCAGGTGGTCTAAACCCTAATCTATAAGCACCTAAAAACTATTATCCTCATATCTCAAAAATACAAAATCCAAATGCCACAAAACTTATGTACAAAGTTTGATTACATAAAAATACACATTCTTAGAAAGTTTTAGCCAAAATCTTGTCAAATTGCACAAGATATAGCTCAAAATACAACCACTAGCAATTTGGATCACTTACTACCCTTAGATTTGCAAGTGTTGACTTCAACCTCTAATATCTCCTTCATCCAAACTTGAAATCCATCAAATAGTATGCCAAAAGTATAGCCAAGAGATTTGTTCCTTCCAACCCTAGTTGCCAATCCTTTATTTCTTTTTTTACGTATGCATTATACCCAAAAGAATGATAGTAGGTACAAAATCAATACCTTAACTTTGAGTGCCCATATCTCTTTCATATAAACTCCAAATTATACAAAATTTGTACCAAAACCATAGCCAAAATCCTAAACTTAATGATTCTATCCTCCAAAGCTCAAATGGCCCTGAAAGACTAATCCTAATCTCTAATATGGCCTCGGACAGCCTCCTTGAAGCCCATTGGTCATGATTTTTGACCAATAGGAATGGAGATTTATATCATCCATCTCCATTCATTCATATGGATGCCCTAAGCTACCTTTTTTTCTATCAAAACTCCTCTCCAATTCTTTTCTTTACAAGATTTATACAATGTATGTCCTAAATATCATATAAAAGAAACAAAATAAGACTTTAAGGGTCACCAATATCTTAAAAAGGTGATTCTAAATATTTAAAGGTTACTACTAATAAGATAATCTTCAAAGTTACTATCAAAAAAAAAATTTATATAAATTCTAATAGAAGTTCTTTTAAACTACCTCTTTTTGAGGTAGTAATCCATCCACATTCCATAACCAACAAAAATCCACTAATATGGCTTTTACCATGTTGTTTAATATATTTTATATTAAATATATAAATCTATTATTTTCAAATGGTAGCCAAACCACAACATGACACCGTATCAAAAAAAAACTAACAAAATAAAAATAAAAAATATATATATTAAAAAGAAATTAGAATGGCTATTGCCAAAAGACAAGAAAATTAGAGACTCTTGCATCTAAACTAGAAGCACGAAAGGAAATGACAAAGGTGAAGAAGGCTTCACTCTTGCCTCTATATATACTATCTACCTAGGATCTATGTGGTAACATTCTATAGGGCCTCCAAAAATGTGTTGACTTTGTATGACACGTATTTTAACTTGTAAGGCAAATTTTTTATATGAACGCTACATAGCTAGCTTGTTTCATAAGCTATAAGTATATGTGGCATGTAATTAACTTGTTGACCAAGTTTTTAACCTACAAAATAACTACAAATACATGTAAAATCAAAACAGTGTCTAGAAAGCTTCTAAGTTGCTTTGTTTAGAAGATATTATGAAATTAATCTACTTTTATCTATTTCTATCTATTCATATTACATAAGTAAAAATTACAATAGATATATATTTGTGATGATAATTTAATAATATTTTATAAAGAAACTTTTTAGAAGCTTTATAGATGTGGTTTCATCTTTATGCATGTCTATAAGTAATTGATAAGTTAAAAACTTGGCCAATAAATTAATGATATATCATACATATTAATAACTTATGGTACAAGTTAACAATGTAGGACACATAGAAGAAACTTGTCTTATAAGCTAAGACATATGTCTCACAAATTAAATACATATTGGAGGTCCTATAGGATGTTGCCACATAGTTCTTAAGTAGATAGTATATACAGAGGCTAAAATGAAGCCTTTTTCACTCTTATCATTCTTTTCTTTCTTCTAGTTTACTTTTAAGAGTCTCTAATTTTCTAACCTTTAGCAATAGTCATTCTAATTTCTTATTAAATATATTTACTTTCTAATTTCTAATTTGTCATCTCTCTTTGATTCATTTTTCACTTGTTTACATATCTTCTTTGATTTCTTGTCCTTAATACAACTTCATTAAATTTAATTATGTAAAAGAACTTATAGTGGTTTACAGCCCAATCAATAAATTTTATTACATATTAACTTGAAATATCGTATCTAAATTATGTAATTATATTTAAAGTTTCTAAAAAATACTTTCATCATGGATAGTACTTGTTAGCAGATTTAGCATTTAATGTGAGTTAGGCGACTATTTCTAGCTATAAGTCTCTAGCCACCAAATAATTTATCAATATAAAATTTAATTATTGTTTGGCTAAAGCGTAGGTTCTAAATGAACATTACATTGAGATCCTAAAAAATAGACTTTGCTTTAAAAAAATTGTATTGAATTTAATCAAATAATACATATAAAATTTATTATAGACTAGATTTTGATTTGTTGTATTTTTCATAATATATTGGCTGACATAGACAATGTGTGGACAACTAAATTTATTGAGATTAATCAAGAACCATTAAAGAATTTTACTACTACTTTAATAGAGGTGATTCTTTTTAAAGAAAAAATTTGAGACAAAGCAATAGCATACAATTATACATTATGTATTTTATCAATGTATGATTTAAGCCAGTATATTGCAATCAAGTTTATAATTTAGGATCTTCAGCCATCAAAGTTGTATATACATAATATTCTTTATATATTATATAAGTAAAAATAAAAATAACCATTTCAATTTTTATAGTAGTTTATTTCTTCTTTTTATTGTTATAAAATGCATTATAGAACCTCAAGGTCTCAAAAATTATTAATAAATAAATAAATAAAATAATAGACAAGCAAAATTTAAGTTTTTTTGTATGGCTATTATACCTTATATGTCATATTTATTTATATTAATATTCTATATTTAAATTAATTAATGTATGAAGGAACAAAAGATAAGTGTCTTAGAAGAAGTCATTTATTATTGGTGATTTTGATATAAAACAAATATTAGTAGTAGAGCAAAATTATGCAATATAGTGAAGTATGATTTAGGATACATGAAGTGTTTAGAAGATTATATCAACAACTCTACTCCCTCAATCCAACATCTTTTTATATTAAGATCAAGTATTGTATCAATTAGCAAATATAAAAGTTGTAGAGCAACTTAGAAGAATTGTTGAGGAGCTATCATTGATGAAATATTATTCTTAACTTTTACTTATGTAATTTATTTGTGATGGTAATTAGAAAATTCATGGATGTCTTTTGATGCACATGGAGCTAATTTTGCTCATTTTATGGCTTCTATTTATCATTCTTCATTGAATTTGTGATGCATTGTCTTTGAAGATTTTTTTTGTCTCAAAGATTCTATGCAATGTTGTAAAATAGAAAACATCTTCCAACTTGTAGAATCCATGTGGTATTATAAAATAAGAAACATCTCTCATCTCATGGATTCTATATGACATTACAAAGAAGAAACATCTCTTGTCTTGTAGATTCTATGTAGCATTGCGAAACAAAGAGCATCTTGTATCTTGTAGATTCTATACAATATCATGAAACAAAGAACTTTGAAACAAAGTATGAATGCAATTATCAATCCTTGATTGAAGTAGCTCCATCATGAAGATGTATTCTATGATCTTTGATTGAAGTGAATTTTTCATCTGATCATGTTACTTTGCCATTGATTGACACATGTGTATTGTAAAAGAATTCAAGGAATATCACTAATTCTTCAAAATAAAGTTTACAGTCTATATCAATAACTTCATCATATAGAAGATCAATGAAGTTTTACACAATTTAAAAAGGTTGAACTCTAAATATATATCTTATTTGGTAGGATTTTATTTTCGAAGTATCTAGCTACAATAGAGCAAAATTCTAATTTTCTAAGATACTACAAGAGATAGAGTTATTTCTTGAGCCGAATAGGTCAATTTAGACCTAGCTATAGGAGTTTTATTTCATTTTTGCTAAGTTTAAGATTTTATGCAAGAAAGGCTCTAGATGCCATAATTTTTTAAGAGTAATTATTTTATAAGATATGTTGTTGTATTGTAATATGACTATGTAGTGAAAATATGATCAAGAATGAATTTCTAATTAATATCTAATCATCTTGATTTATTAATAATTCAAAATATTTAAACATGGCTTTTAAAAAAGCCTCTTATTTTATTACTTATCTTAATAGCAAGTAGATTGAAGGGTGGTTAGTAATTTTACCTTCTAGATCCTAGAAACTCTTTTATTACCTTAGAAATGCCATAAATTAATCAAATTAGATTAAAAGAAGTAAATAATTAGAATGGTTGATACTAAGATTAAGTTGAAGATAGAGTTGGACTAAAAAATCCCTATGATAGATTAAATTGATACTTAAGAGTCGATTGTTTGTGGGACAGGTTCAAAATTAGATCTCTAGCGATTAAAACAATTGCCTAAGATAAAATAAGGAGGTATTTGAAGATCAGCAATTAGGGTTGGTGATCTAGCTTTAGGATAATTTTAAAGGTATAAGGCTTATTTTTAGAGCTTTTGGAGTGACTTTGTAATTATTGTTCAAATTTAAGGTTTGTATTGGTAATTTGGAATTTATGCAATACAATTAGGGCTAGCACTTTTGGCTAGTTTGTATAATTGGTGTCACATCTATAGTTCAAAATTTGATAGTTTTTGGTTGATTGGATGTGCTAAGTATTTATAAAATTTTATATTAATTTAATAGTGCAATTGAAAGATATTTGGATTTTGATATAAAAGGTATTAAAATTTAGCAGTTTAGGATTAGGTAGGATTTCTATGATATTTGAAGATCTACTAGTTGGATCAAGGTGAAATTTGGCATGGTCGTAGAGGGTTTTAAGATATAGCTACATACTAATTTTGAGTTCAAGTTAATGGTTGGAGAAGGAGAAATCACAATTTAAACATCTATATCAACTTTCAAGTTGATGGCCAAGTAACATCAGTGCAATTTTTGGGCTTTTTCTCACAATCTATAAGTTGAATTGGATTGAAATTTTCCAAGCATATAAAAGACTTATAATGGCATTTTCATAAATTTTTTTGCTCCAAGTAGATGATCAAATTAAGAGTTATATCTCACCAAAGCTCATTGATTAGGATTAGGGCTTATAAAGAAAAATCAAAATTTCCTAATTATAAAAGTAATAAGGTGATTGGAATTTATGCATGATTGATGTTAGTAAAAAGAGTATTTTTGAATACTTTTTATCGACTTTAAGTACTTTTTAATTAAAATTAAAATTATATTTATTTTATATGGGTCAAACCTATTAAAATTTCTTCGATATTTGTAAAACACAACTTCATCTTCTATAGTGAGGTGCCCAATGCATTTCTAAAAAAATAAAAATATTATAATAATATAATATAATAAAATAGAGAATTTTTTTAAAAATAGAAATTTAGTAAAAAATATAATATATTATACCAAAATATATAACAAAACCTATGAATTTTTGTTTTTTTGTGCAATAGCTTACAAGGGCATTTTTTCCAGGACTTGAAGCTTCTATAACTTCACATCCATGGAACTTTTAACTTTATGCATAAGGCCTCCATAACCTTATATCTAAGATCTTTAAAACCTCACTTTTCTTCATACTAACCCTATACAATGAAATTGGAACTTATGCATTATGATTTAAGATTGACAATGGTGCAACTTTGCAATACAAACCATAAAATTTGAGATATGAATTGATAAATATAATTTAAATCATAAATCTATTTTTTATTCATATATTTTGTTCACAAGAACTATTATGTATTTTATTTCTTGTATATTCTTTCTTTGAATTAGTTGAGATTGAACTAGACTAAAGACCTTATGCTCTCTATGATATTTTTGAATCACTTTCCTTTCTTCCTGATTTACAACTAATTTCTCTCTTTTAAATGTCATTTTATCCTTCTCCAATATCTTTTTATTTTTAATTTTTTTTATAAACAAATCTCAAATCTCTAAATTTTTTGCTTTAATAAGGCCAAGCACTTTGTTATTATAGAGGTTTTTGGTCATGATGACTTTACCAATACATTAGCCATCATATAACGCCTCTTCAAAGTTTTTCTTTTGAACTTTATAATATAAATAGTTGTCTTCTTTTTTTGACGTGACACTGATAATGTTGCCGAGCAATAGAAGTCTTATGAAAGAAGATGTTGGTGAAATAGACAAAAATCAAAAAGAAATAGAAGAGAGTAAGAGATTATGATCTTCTTTGAACAATTTTTCTTGTTCATCAAATTTGACTTGTAATAAAGCCTTTCAAGTATCTTCAAGTAGCAATTTCTTAAGTAATAAATTCAAATCAAGCAACAAACTTGGTGAATTAGTTACCAATATTTGCATAGAATCTTCTAATGGCATTGTATTTGTTATTGCAGTAGAGTCCATCTCATAGAAAAGAGTAACATTTGGCCTCATATCATACAAAATATGCATCCTTTTGAAGAGTGGACAAGTATCCTCTAACTTTATAGCCATTATGTGTATACCTTGTTGTTAATTTTTATCATGAATATCAATGCCAATATCCATTGTCCAATCATATGTGACTACAAAATTTTCTTTGAAAGTATGTTGTCAATCTAGCATGTTTGTGGCAAAAAAGTTAAACTTATCTTTTGACGCCTTATTCATCTTAGTAGCTAATCTTAGTCATTATATATGCTCCAAATTATTAGCTTGTATCACAAGCCATCCACATGTTCAACACATGGCTAATTTGTTGGCCACGTTTCTAATCTACCAATCAACTATAAATATGTATAAAGTCAAATACACATCTATATAGCTTTTTAAAATCTTCACAACAAGATAATATCAAATCTACCTACATTTACCTTCTATCCAGCACTTCTTATTTACATAAATATGTATTTTGTGACACATATTCTAATTGTTGGATTTTGCAAAAGTGCTAAGTTTGAACTCCATTCTAATATAAATGATAATTTAGTAGTACTCAATATTTATTACATAACTTCATCGATGCAAAAGCTCACTCTTGCTATAGAAATTCTTTTCTTTGTTATGTATTTATTTATTTATTTATTTATTTATTATCATATTTTAAAATGATTATATTGAAAATAATAGTCTAATTAAACAAACAAAATATTCTTAGTTGTAACTTAGATGCTCTTATAATATAAGTGATTTTGACAATTTTTAAATCTTATAGTTTTTTATTAAATAAGAATTAATTAATAAAAAAATAATATTTTTTTATTTCTTATTTTTAAGATTTTTTATTTCTTTGGATACATTTCTATTAGATACATGATCTTTAAATTTTTATTTTAAACATAATAGTTGTGATTTTATATTGAGTTTCTATTTATATCTATATTTATTAATATTATATTATATTAATATTAATTTTTTTCTTTTTTTCTTTTAAAGTATTTTATTTTTATTTTTATTTTTTATTAATTTATCTTCTTTAATTTATAATGTTAATTCTATTTTATCTTTAATTGTTGTCATTCTTGTTTTATTACTTTTTATTTTTTAAAATAGATTTTTTTTTTTTTTTTTTTTTTTGTGATTAGTTTTGAATTGATATAACTTTTTTTTTGTCATCCCTTTTGTAGTCTTTACAATTGTGTTATTGACTTATTAATTGTATGTATATTAGATCTTAATTATTTTGTTATCATCTTTTAATTTTATGAATATCTATATTATTTAAATAATCAAAATTAAATAGAATTATTTAGAAATAAATTCAGATAATATATTTGTTAAGAAATACCAAAAAATAATAATTCTTAAGTATTAATTAGATTTTGCACAACATAAGTAGGAATTTTGAAATATATCATTTTAAAAGTGATTTGCAAATAGATTCTAAGATAGTTTAAACTATTATGGATCAAACAACTTCAAAAATAATATAAAATGTCCAATATGTTTTAGAAGTATTAAACTATTATCAAATATTTATGAAGAGGTTTTCTCAAGTTGTTATTCTAATCATATAGTTGCCTTGCAAAGACAAATTAAAGTGGATTCAAAATGTAGAACCATTGTTTAAAGGTTTGAAAATAACTTTCACTTTTATTCTCATTTTTTAACATTCAAATTTTTCTTAGCCAATTTTAATAGAAAAAAATACACCAAACTTTGTATTAGGTGAAATTTTGTTACAAATAAATGGAAACAATTGACTTTATCTTATTTATTTTTATTTAAGTAATTCCTCAATAATTAAGATTGGTAATGAGATCTATAGTAAAGAGCTTCTTAATATTATGGACTCATACTAAAAATGGCATCATAATCTAAAAGAATTTTTTATCTAATCACAACATGTACCAATCACAATAGTCATAAATATTTCATATCAATACATGTCTTAAATTGTTGCCAAATCCATGAAAATATTTCATTATCATAATTTGTATTTGATATTACATATTAATTTGAAAAAAAAATAAGGATTATAAAACATCTTGTTGTAATGTTTTTATCTTGTATCAAAAGAAGAAGATACAATATATGATTAACAATAGACTATTCTTTTAAAACCACAATGATTACAATTTTGAACTATTAAATCGAAAATTTAATTCTATATAATAATTTTGAAATAAAATATATTCAAATTTATTTTTAGGATTTTTTTTATTTTAGATGCCAAAATAGCTTTCATGATGATTTTATCAAAGTTGATTTTATGAATAACTTTCTCTATTATATAAGGCATCAATATATTCTATTAGGTCAAACAAATTACATGTACTTCAAGCACAATATGTCTTTCTTAAAGGAAGACATTTTAAATATAAAAAACTTTGGAATTTATTACAATAAGTTTTTAGTAGCTTCAAGTATAAAAATTGCTAAAAGTATTTATTTAATCTTATTAAGAATAAGTATTATTTATCAATGATGTAAAGACTTCACATCATTGATTCTATAGACTTCTTCAATCTCAACTTCTTTTAGAATTATTTTACTCATCTATTTCAATGGACCTTAGTAGAGATCTTCTAATATCAAATTTTTACAATTTTTCCTTTGTAATGGTAGATAATTTAACCAAAATGGCACATTTTGTACTATGTTAAGAAATTAGCATTTGTAAGAGACTTGATAAGTATCATTATAGAATTTTATACAACAAAGTTATTTATACACCAATAATGATATAATTAAGAGAGACTTAAGAATAATAAGAAACTAATGCAAGTGGTCTTAGAAAAGAACAACTTCTATATAAAGTTAGTAAAAAAATATATAATTACTATCTTATAACATCTAGATTGATTAATTTTAAGACAAGTTGGATTATCAAAGACTTGGCTTGTTATACATTCAAAAAAATAGATAAATCTAATTGCATATCAATTGCATTTACCACAATTAATAAAGATTCATCTTATATTTCATGCATCACTTATTAAGTCTTATACTAGAATTAATATATTGAGAAGAAAGCAATCACCACCACCTCCAATTAAAATAGATAACAATTAGGAATTTGAAGTGAAAAGTCTTGAATCAAGTCAATACTAAAGTAAATTGAAATATCTTATGCACTAGTACAAATATAATATTAATAAACATACATAAGAACCATGTGAAAATCTTACAAAAATGTGTCAAAACTTATTTCTATTTTTTATTAACAACATTGATAACAAGTTGGTATAAAATAAGAACAAATAAGTTCAAAGATTAACTCTTAGAATGTCTTTGGAGGATGAAAGACTAACAATTGGTGATTTCATTTTAAGAATTGTCATTTTTACAATTGGTAAATGAAGCATTTAGATTGTCTTAACCTTCACAATGTCAAAATTGAGATGAGAATCTTTGTAAGAGACATATTCTTTCTCAAATAAATAATGGGATCTAATATATATAATGCCATAATTTTAAAAGAAACTCCCTATGCTTAGTCATACTACTAGAGGTTGATACTATGCCTCATGACATTCAAATTGTGTTATTTGAAGATAAGTTTTATTGACAAGATGATTTTGACATAAATTAACTTTCTCCAAAGAAAAATATATGTACATGTATATATATATATATATATATATATATATCTCACTTTGTGTACAATTAGTTTATCTTGGCTTTTGAATATTTAAATATATCTCTCTAATTGCAAGGAAACCTACTTTGATTTCAGTTGCAAATCTACTTTTATTTCAGTTTGTTTAGTATGCTCCTTACCTTAAAATTGAAAATTGAGATGGTAATAAGATAATGTGGAAGCTTGTATAATGGCAAAAACCCTTCCTTCCTAAAAAGGACCATATATTCGTGTTCTCACCTGAAAAGCTTACAGACTTTTGACAATGTTTTAAAAAAATCCTTGGCATTCGTGAAAGACATGTCAATCTAAGACTGCAGTCGAGTGAAGATGATACTGTGTGTGAAATCACGGTTACCCTGATCACAATCATCACAAGGAGATTCCCACATAGACGAGTACAGGAAAACTATGCATCCATTACACCCAAGCCATCAGAAAAAATACTTGCTTCACAAGAATAAAAGGATACCGGCAATTTACTAAAAAAATTTCAGCAGGGGAATACCATGCATAAAATCAGCAGTGCACTCTAACTGGGCACCAGATATATCTTAAACTTGCTTTGCCTTGTGATAGTGCATAATAAAATTGCACGATTAGCTGAATCTTAAACTCGGAAGCTCTACGTTTTCTGAGGTCTGAGTTACAATTCACAAGGACAAGGTATAGAACCCTACTTGATGAGAACATAAGGTCGGTGAAATTTGCACAGGCCTTTCGCCTCAATACACCAGTTCAGTGAGAATCTCAAATCCTACAAAGGTGCAACAAGGACACGTCGATTTGTTGTTTGCACTTCTCATTTTGAGGCCTTCCGTTTCTTGCTGGCTGAACCCTCTTTTGTCGCCGAAGGAGACTGCTTCACTTTCTTAGACGCTTTTTTGTTACCCTTCTTGGCTTTTCCATTAGAAACAGGCGATTCCTTGGTAGACTTAACTCCCTCCATCGCTGTAGGTTCGGAAGAAGGGGCAGGAGTTTTGGCTGCGGCTTCTTCGGCTTTCCGTTGACGCATGGCTTCCCTCTTCTCCTCCCTGGTGAAACGACAAGCATTACAGTATCAATATAAATTGACAAATGACAGGAAAATTGTAAATAATCCGGGTTTGTGAACTACGAAAACCAAAATTGATTAAGTAGTTGATTTAGATCTCATTCAGCTGACTCGAGCAGAGCTTATAGTGCAGCACTGTACGAAAGTTGATCTTCTACAATTCGGCATCTGGAAAGTAACATTGACATCCAGCAATGTGTACCTCTGTTGAGCAATCTCTTCTTTTGATGGCAAACTCTTCCGCTCCCTCCTATTCAAAAACTTTCTCTTTACTTTTGCCGGTTCACTGTTCTCAGCTTTGCCGTTAGGGACATCCATGTCTCCGTCGTCACCATTGCCAGCAGATGCACCACCATCGGCGATCCGATCTTGACCAACTTCCTCAACTTCCATCTCATCTCCTGAGATGTCCCAACAAGTTACAAACAGAATATTGTTAGTAAACAACTAGGTGAAAACTGCGGGAACCTGAGTAAAAAAAACAATAGATTCGCCGAAATGAATCAAAATATTCTTCTCTTAAGAGATTGAGTCCAACAAAATGTTCTCAAAGCAAGTCGTCACAGAAAACAAAACAAGATATTGGTAAGTGATATCTGAAAATTTTCTACATAAAACTCAGACTGCGTTGCCCACAAGATACTATTAAGTGAAAGAGAACGGTCAAATGCAGAAGTCAAATCATAAAACATTAAAAAATCCATGAAAACAAGAATGTCCAGTGCGAAAAAGATTCACAATTTCAGTTTACCTTCATCTCTCGTGACTTCCTCTGCCGGCTCTTCATCATCGGCATCGTCATTGCCATCATCTTTCTTGACCTTGTTACTTATCTTCTTCAGCTGTAAATGAGCAAAACTAGTGTAAATAAACTGGAATCCAAACAAAAACAGCAATAATTGAAAGGCTTGAGTTGAAACCAACCTTGGCAACAAAGAAGCCATCCATGTTGTGCACATGAGGATAAAACCGTCTAGTATTCTTCAGCGTGTGGTGAAACCGACTCTCTCGAAATTTTGTAAAGCTGGTAAACACCGTAAATTGATCAATGCATGTACATAATTCAATCTAAGAATCTCATTAACAAGATATGAGAATTGAAGTTGCAGTTCTAAGCATGAACAAAGACAGAAACTAGTCAAAATTACAGATAATGTCGATGCTCACCCTTCACGCCCGAATTCTAACCCTGTTGGAACAATCTTCACATCCCGCTTCCTTAAAGCATAATCCACAACGGCTTCATTCTGCAAATTAATATACCAACACAGAAATAAAATCTTAAGAAACTCATTGCGTCCGCAGGCTTTACAGCGAGGACAGTTGTCCCTGATAATATGTTAACTACGTTGCAAATAATTTTGATTAGAGATCAGCAATATATTACCTCTGCTACCATTACTGAACATGTCGAATAAACAAGATATCCTCCAGTCTTTGAATTAGCATCCACCATGTCTATAGCAGCTAGAATGAGTTCCTGCAAACGCCATCATACTAGTCAGCACAAGATAGCTACGTCTGGGCACATTTTAAGGGGTCTAACTGTAGAAAAATCCAGAAGTAGCACATTGAATGCCTTCAGTTCTATTCAAATTGGAAAAAAATTCGATGAAGGCATAGATTAGACACATACTTTTTGCAGGAATGCACAGCGTTGAATATCTTCCGCACTCTTCGTAACTTTCACCGACTCATCCTTTCCTACAACCTGCGTCAAAGCTAGAAATTTATCAAATGCAATACTAATATGCTGCATAAGAATCAACCCTTTTGCATAACATTCTTTTGAGTAGATTACGTAAATAGAAAAAGAAACAAATACAAGCTAAAAAGTAGCAGAAAATCAAGGGGTGCTACAATATGCCATAAGGCTTTACACGACAATAGCTTGCCGTCATGAGCATTCGCAAAGATACGCGAGCTTACCCCGGTTCCGCTGCACGGCGCATCTAACAAAACCCGGTCCACCGATCGTAGTCCCAACTTGTGAGGCAACTGGAAAATGACATCAAAACTGAGTGGATTGCTAAACAGCACAAGCAATTGCCTCAAATTCATTGCAGTATGGAGGACATGAACATAATGAGAGAAGGCACTGAAGATTGGGAACATAATTACAGCCTGGTGTGAGACAGTGATACTGACCTGGCGACCATCATAATTACAGATGATTGTGTTCGTCACACCCATTCGATGAAGGTTGGCAGACAGGGATTTTATACGTGGCTCTTTCAATTCATTTGCATAGATGACACCTGGACAGCCAGTAAAACAAGACGAATTATCAAAGAAAGGCATACGATTAATGCTCTTAGCAGCCATGTTTTACATGTTAGATCATCACTAAGCCAAAGCGTACCCAAAATACTACCATGGAAACGTCAAATAGAGTGATTTCTACCGGAAACTACATTGTCTCTTCTCTCCATGTTGCATCAAAACACTACGTCGCATGGCCTCCACAAGTCCAACTACTAGCAATACTTGAGAAGCAGAAGCTAGAGGTTAGATAAGTAACCAAAGACTAGGTATTTGGTTCAAAGAACAAAGACTAAAGTCATCCAGAAACGGCCAATACCTCTCGATACCCGCAACTGACTGTAACCCCAATTGAATGACCCAAACTCCACACAACTAACTCAACACACCAACAAGCAAACGATTGAAATTCTAACCTGTATTTTTCATTAGTGCAGCGATGTAGGTAGTTTTTCCTCCTGGGGCAGCTCTGTATGGAAAGATAAATAAATAAATAAATAAAAACACAATCACTCCTAAATCATGCTTATCAATGAACAAGAACATATTAACAATACTAATCGAGTGTTGAGTATCCTTACGCCATATCTACAACTCGTTCCTTCTCTTGAGGTGCCAGAGCCATCACTGGCAAAAAGGAAGATCCACTTTGAAGCTGTGAAATAAAAGAGTATAATTAAATTCATGCAACTTAGAACCTTGCATCAACATAAGGAAAACAAAAACAAGGCTACAAAACAAAAAGAAGAAAACCCATAACATCCTGTAGCATGATTAACGAACTGGAGAATCCCACGTCTTCTTCAATCGTAGCAAACAGTGCAATCACTCCAAGAGTTCTCTCATTTTCTAAAAGCTCGATCCAAGTGGATCCTTGCCAGGAAAATTTACCATGTAGTGACCAGCCATGTATTCAGGAGTCGCACCAACGGGTACTTGAGATTCGTATACGACCAGGCCGACCTGCCAATACAGTCAACTTGGTTCAACATTTCAGTCCATTCCAACGACTAGGCTCAAAGAGCAACATATTAACCTCCAACTCATCATTGACCCGAGCAATCTACGATGAGCATTATAATAAACATTACGAAAATTGTGAACTCGAATAAAAAAAGTAACTCAGGGACGATGGAAAAGCATTGTACAACCTGAAATATACGCAAAACGAAGATATATTCACAAATATAAACAAAATTATGGATTACAAGAGACTCACTTTCGTCCACTTTCCCAGTGGATCCAAGTTGACTCCTCTGTTAATCAAAACTTGGGCCAGATCCCTCCTACGGCTCTGCAAAAAGGGGGGTCAGCGACCAACACTAAAGATCAACTGATACGTCCTTTGACCATATTGTAGCTGCTGCACAGCCAAATTAATGTAGAAAAGTGACACGGTTGCAACTGTGCGAGGTTGTGAATTACGCGAGTTAAGGCAAATAACATAACACGTTTTGATTCGCCAAAATATAAGATAGTTGAAGATGATGATGTAAGCATACCTTCAGGGTGTTGGTTCTCAAGGATATTGGCCGAGGTTTCTCATTTGATTCAAGGAACTCCAGCACTTCGGCAGGAGGAAACATCTGCGGAGGATCACAGAATCACTTCCAAAGAGGTAACCTCCACAAACCACTAAACGGAGTCTGAGGGACGTACGGGCACCACAACTTCGAAGATTTTTAAGTAAAGAAAAGGCTGTACCTGTAAGAAGGTACTGATAAGGAAGTCGTTGTAACCATAATACAGGGATAGATCAGATGAAAGCTGTTTCACATAGTCAGCTCGGGCAGCTCCTTCGGGCCTTAAAGCTTTAAAGCTAGAAAGCACACGGACAACTGCCAACAAAAAAAAAAAAAAAAAAAAAAAAAAAAAAAAAAATGAGGGAGGTCTTCAATTGCTGAAAGAGAAACATCTATAAAGCAGGAAAATGCTGTAGTGATTACCAACAAAGCACCCAATAGTAAAAACATCACTCACTGTCTTTGATTCGCCGCAAGATATTTGGTAGGTCTGGAGGGCCTTTCGCTTCTTGTTCTAGCTCCTGGAGAACAGAAAAGATGTGTAAGCGGATTAAAATCGTCAACAGATGCTCTAAATGGCCAATACGCACATGCATTGATTAACAGAACCTAATAAAAAACAATTCAATGTTACTCGGTTCTGAGAAATATTTCCGGACACAAATGTTGTAGAAGGATCCTACTACCTCTTCAGTAGGTAACCGAAAATCATCAGCGTCACCCTGGATGTTAAGCTGCATTTCTTCCTGTCTAGCCTCTTCAACCTCTCGCTGCTTCTGAGCATCCAAGAAGCGTGACTTCTTCTCCACGTCCATTTCATCTTCACTGTCTTCATCGCTCTCCTCACCATCATCACTGCCTTCATCACTGCCATCGTCCTCTTCCATTTCAATTTCGCCATCTCCTTCATCATCCTCATCCTCATCTTCATCTTCGCCTTCCTCCTCAGAGGAGCTTTCAATCAACTTTGCCTTCAGCCACTTTTTATTGTCATCGGTGAACCCCTTATTTTTCATCTTTAGTTTCTTCTCCATGAAGTCGTCACTCTCTTCCTTCTTCACTTTAACCTCTGTGGATTGCTTCGGCTTCCTCCCCATTGTACAAATCAAATTGAACTCGCAAAGAAACTTATAGATTGACCTGTTTCAGTACCTGTGACAGTGGTGAGAGAAATTCGACGAGTAGAAAAACCTCTGTGTCCCCCTTCATGTCCTCAAGATGAGATAGCTAACCAGAACAAAAACCCTAATTCTCCATTAAACCCTAAACCCAATAAAACCAGTAGTGTCGGAACTAAGTCATGCGATATAGTCAAAAAATAATGGATCTCTTTTCAAATAACCAAAAAAGGAAAAATATAGAACAAGAACGAACCAAAACAAATCACAGGGGAACTTGTAAGATGTAAAACCCTAGTACTAGAATCGCAGTGAAGTGACCAAACAGAATTCAGACAGAGAACGCGTGTGTCACTTCCACGTCCAACAACAAGGCAGGTAGACACCCATTGCAAAATTGGCCCAGAAAACCACCCACACTTAAACCCGCAAAAGCCCATTCACTAAAGAAATCCAATTCCACTGTCAAGCGGCTCTCACCATTCGCCTTCCGTGCTCCAAACAAGCTCCCCAGAACTAGCTCTCAACACCACGAAACTCGAACTGAAAGAGCAAGAACCTCACTTGAAAAAAACCAACTCCGACAACGCGTCCAATGACTAATATATGCAAATGTGCATGAAAAACGGGAGTCTGTAGGTCAGAGAATGCGCCGAGAAAAATAGAACTAACCTGGGAGAGTACGAGAATCGCAGCAACAATCCAGGGAGAGAGGTCAGAGCAGAGAATCCTTGGGTCTAGTCTCCGAATGCCTCTTCCACAGGCACAAAGAAAGCATGAAATGTGCGGTCATTGAATCGGAGCACTGCTTGGCGGCCGCCGCAGCCCAGGGCCCAAACCAACGAGGGCCTGTTTGAAGTCACCAACTTTTGATATCTCGGGTAGGATCCGAAATGCCGGGTCTAACGACTCCTCACTCCTTTTCGACTTGGTAACCCGTCCTTTTCACGGGATTAGGCTCCCTCTCCGCACACACTCCCGGTTACCCAATCCCGTGCTCGTGATTGGAGAACCTTGGGACCATCATAAAACCTAGGCAATGGTCTTAATGGTTGAGATTGTAGTTTTAGTTTTCAAAAGCTTCTTTTGTGTTGATGGGAAATATTCGTTTTTTATTTTAAAAAAATTAAGTAAATCAATAAATAAATGAAAAATGTTTGATTTGATTTAAATCTTAAAGATATTTGCATCACATACTATCTTATTTAATACTTGGTAGAATATAAAAAATAAAATAATGAAAAGTGAGACCATTGTTAGAGTTGAATTGGGGCCCTCTTTTATACATATATTCCAAAAGATTAGGAAAAGAAAATTATTTTTAAATTGGTGGTGGCAATTTATGATAATTAAATTTATAGTTATTCCTATTAATATTCTAAAATCAATTGCCTATCAATCATTGCAATGCTTCTTTTAAAAACTTTATATAGCAAATTTACTTAATATATTTTTATATTTTTATGTAAATTATTTTACATAATCTATTCTAAGTACCAATAAATTTTAATTGCTAATTAATATTTTAGGTATTTTTTAATTCTATTAATACTAACCATACCTATTGATAATAAACATAAAAAATAAAAATAAAAAAAGAGAAATTACTAAATCAAAAAGATTGGAGTTTAAAAGACATAGAAAAAGAATTAAAGCATATCTAGTAGGTATAAATAGAAAATAATGCACTCTATATAGTTGACAAAGAGAAAAATTGTCTTACATTACTTTGATCCTTAAATTTAATAATATGACAAAATACCAAATAGAAATTTGAATCTTTTTTGGATTTAATAATAAGTCTTTTGATAAAATAAAATTTTAAAACAAAAATTATTGGTGCACATCTTTAAAAAATATAAAAAAAAATATACTACTCAATAAAAATAAATGGAAAAAAAAAGTTCTTGATTTTGTAGAAGAAACTATTATATATCTTGATTTTAGTATAAAAAAATGGAATCAAATTTCAGTAGTGTAATTGTAGCTATAGATATTGCTAATAGTGATATTCTGGAACCTATTATTGGTTGCTATTTTGATTGTTTTTTAAAGATGATTAATTAAAAACTATTGGAGATTATTAATAATCTATATTTTAAAATACACGTTTTAAAAATAAATGATTATAATAATTTATTTACTGTGAAAATTTAGCTTATTAGTGAAATTAATTCACTCATAGCAATGTATTTGTACATAAAATTATCATAAGTAGCATTTTGTTTTAAAAAACTTCTGGTCAAATGTTTAATTTTTTATTCTTGAGAAGGAATTCAATAGATATGTTTGCAATATCATTTTTTAATCTGAAATTCTTTTATCTCTAAAATACAAAAAAGAGTTACAATATAACAATTAATTAAAAACTTATGTTGTTATAATACAACTTGTTATTTAAGTCATTGAAAAAGATTTTTTCCAAATTTAATACTTCTATAAAATTAGCAGATTATTCATTTTTGAAATGTTAAAAAGAATCACCATGAAAAAAATATCAATACACAAACTAAATGAAATAAACATTTGACACACTTTTTGTGAATCTATAAATTCTTGCCAGTTTTATATTTGATTTTTAAATTATCCAAAAAAATTTATTTAATTTTTTTTAAAACACAATTTCATTTGTAATCAAAAGAATTTTAAAAAATAAATTATATTTTTAGGTAATATAATTTTAAATTAAATCATAGCATTCTAAATAAAAAAATTCTCCACGTTCCCATCCTCTCAATCTCGACCTTTCCAACCTCATCCCTTGTTTCAACTTCCTCAATTCCATCCCCTATCTCAACCTTCCCAACCTTGTATCTTATTCCAAGCCCCTTTCTTCCTTGTCACTTCCATTCATATAGAAATTCATTTACAAGATTCTCTTGTTGTCTATCTCATCTCTATGATCATGCTTTTAAAGAAAATGTACAAGCTAGTAAGCAAGCCACTAGTATTCCTTTTGTACATTTGATGCAAGAGCTAAATTTTTTCCAAATTCTAATGAATCTTTTATCTCACCAAAGCATGTGTGGAGCAACTAGTCATATCAACCATCATATTATACTGCAATTGTTATAAAAACAATGTCTTAATCTCACTCATGACTTCAAAAGATGCAAGCTACTCCCCCTCCATAAATGGAGTCACAGTCTAGTGGACACTCATCCCTCCACAAATCTACAAAGAAAACCACTAATGAATTATAAAGATTGCAACTAAACTTCTACATCATGAAATAATGTATGTGTACTTGAAATTATCTATGATAAAGAATTAAGAGGAAGAGGTATTTACAAAGCAATTGTGAAGATGCAAGTCATGATATTAGGATGATGGATAGATGGATCAATTTGTAATGCAATACACTTGCACCAACTTGATGATACCCAACTCTTGCAGCAATAATATCATATGATTTTAAATGATTCCAAGCATCTGACATCCATTGTATACCACCATAGTTAAGAAGTTGCCTCATTGTGAGGCTTGAGGTACCAAATAGACAACAATTGCCCATCTGAAGTTGTTGTACGTAGAAAACTAAACCTAAAAATCATCCGTGTTAGACTTATAAATATCAGCAATATAATCGTTTGAGTAAATAAACATCAATTGCTTTTGATATGAGATACAACAAACGCCATCACTTATTTTGAAAAAATATTTCTAAATCATTTGAATATGAGAGACTCAATTAAAGGAATCAATGTAAATTTCTAAGGTTGAACAATAACCAAAAGAAGAATAATCAATGAAGCAAAATAAAGAATGAAAGATGGAAATGTGATCGACAAGTGGATGGTGAGATGCGGCAGAGCAAATTTTGCATCAACTGAGATGGTTTGTAGCATTAGAAAATCCTCGCCTATTAGAATTGTGGCATAGTCCCACAATTCTCTAATAAAATCACCCACATTTTCATCACAAAAATTATTTTGGACTGCAAGTTTGGACTCACCTCCATTATGATATGTTGTTTTTATTTTGATTGTACAATAGTGATTTTTTTTTTAAACTAAGTATTATTGTATGAAAATATGAATAAGTTATTGGAATTACATTGACTTGACTTGATGCAATGATGGTTGATAAGTAAGTGTATGAATAAAAGATAATGGTATTGGTATTGTGCTGAATAGAAACCAAGATGAATATTTGCATATGGATCTTGCATACAAAGGATACATGTACCCATTTTGTAGGCACCATCGCCATAGCCAAGTTGATGATTAACCTCCATGTTTTTTTTGGAGACATTACTCTTGTAATTTTTTTACTTTTTTTTCCCCTTTTTTTTTTTTTTTTTTTTTTTTTTTTCTTTCTCTCTCTCTCTCTCTCTGCTCTTCTTGGTCCTTCTCTAGCTTTGTATAGTTCCAAGTTTGCAGTGGTTTCAAGCAAACATCTCACATAGCTCTAAATAGCTCAAAGGTCTTCTCTTTATGATCTTAGGATTGTATGTTCAAAGCATACTCAAGATCTTTGTTTGGAGAATACAAGTTTTTAAGTTTCATAGCTCTTTTGTTTGTAAACCATGATGCTTAGCTTGTCATAGATTATATTCTAATTGTTAGTTTCAAAGCTCTTTGAAGATTTATTTTTGTTTATTTTTTTGCATTTTTTTTTTTTTCAATTTGAGAAATTCACGTTGAAACACCAACTATGCAAAATCATCTCATAACACCTCCTCTACTACTATCTTCTAATGAAATTATTGAATACAAGTTCTCAATGGGCTTCACTAGTTTTTTTGTAGCAGCTCTTGTAGTTTCATCCCTATGCATTGTCATGGAAGGGCAATTAAGCCAACAAGGAAAGAATCATAGTATTATGGATTTATGAAACAATCTATTATATGAAGTAACCATCATTTGCAAATCAAACGTGGAAAAGAGACTATCTTTCTATATAGTGGTGGAAATTAGTTTGTAGTTTGATTTTGACACAAAGCAACACTTGCAATGAACATGCAGCTTCTAATCTAAGGGATCTCAGGGCTCCTTTGTGATGTAGAGGTCCCCTACATTAGGAGGCCCCAGCTACTTCTGCATCTAAGTATGCCAATGGAGGGCCAATTTGTAAAGAATATCAGTGTTATAAACTGAAAGAAGCTACCTTGATGAGGAAGCTGCCTTAGTGCTTGTATTTTTTGAGTATTAGTTGAAACAACTAAGAGTTTTAGAATTTGGAGGAAATCCAGTTCTTGCATTAAGTGTACAGAGGAGATACTAGCGTCCTATTTACTAGTTTTTACATCTTGTCAAGGAAGGCACAATCAAACAAACAAATGATAATGGAGGATGAAGGTCAAGATGGGGGATGGAATCAGGGAGGTCAGACTAGAGGATAGAAACAATTTAATAAATATTTAGATTGTCTCATCATTGTACTCTTTCAATCCCATCTCTATTCCCTTGTTATCAACTCTTGCTCCCATTCCCAACATTTTGAGCCCATGCCTCCATCCTTGCCAATGGTTGGGAATGAGAAATGGATGGGAATAGGGATGGGAGTTGCAAGGGTATAATGATGGTTAAGAAAGAGTAGGTCACTTTAATAAAAATTTGGGTCACTTCATCATTTCTTTTCTCTCTCTCTCTCTCTCTCTCTCTATATATATATATATATATATATATGTTTCTTTTTCTTTTTGAGATAGAAAAAGAAATGATAAAAAAGAATAAGCATGATATAAAGACTCTATGACTCAACAACTTGGATACAATGGGTACAATTTCCAGAAAGGGCAACACCGGGTATCTAATTACAACGGGTACCGAAGCCGATCTCAGCACGGTTATCAGGGATACAATAACCGGCGAGGTGAACAATAGGTATCTGCATAACCAGAGTATTGCAACATACAGGGTATGAATGCACAGCGGGTATCGTAGCGAAGCTCATCTCTCTCGCTCCGCTTTGGCTCGGTAGTGGGACGCACACTGTTTCGGAGAATGGAGCTTGCACTTCATGGTGCGGTGTGCAGAATTTGATGATTTGCGTGATCAACGGACTGTTTATTTGGCAGCAGTGCCTGTGACTTCTTGTGAAACCTTGTCTGGAGCTTGGTGCCACTTCGAAGGCCCTTTTCATCGCGGTGGCTTGAAGCCGGCAGGGAGGAGGTGGCGAGGTTGTGGAGGCGATGCCAAGGTACACGACGTCGCAGACGTACACCGATGGAAATACGCAGGTTGTCGCACTCCCGGAGGCCGAAGGAGGCAGTGCAGGGGTAGGCAACGGGTTAGGGCCTTTAATAGTAACATCAGGAGCTGGCGCTGGGAATGGGGCAATTGTTGAGTACAAAGGTGGAGAGGGGGCAATCAAGCCGCTGGACGATGAGGATTTGGAGGTTAAGCTGCGGCGTATTAGTGAACAAGTGCCGGTGCGCGTTAGTAACACCTCTGGAAGTTCTGCCGGATCCGGGTCCGGCGATTTTCACCAGGTATGGTTTGGATTCAAACCCTAGACTCGAGGCGCTTGTGATGGGAGTTGTAGTGAACAGGTTTTAGGTTATTTCCAGAAAATCCAGTAGGATATAAATTTGGAATGAATAGCTATTTTTTGGTTGTGCAATGAAGGCCATTTGAAGAATCGGACCACGGGCACGATGTGTCTATGGGATGATGCAAGCTTAAGATTCGATAATGACAGCTCGTCGATGCACAGTCGTTTTCAATCTGCATATTTCATGGAGAATCATGAATTTATATAATTCTTATAGATTCTAGGAAGGGGTGCCCTGGCAGTACCGTGGAGTCTTCTGGTAGGATAGTGGTGTGGTCATTTCCAGGACTTTTAGTTTCAGGAAGTGGCTGATTTTTTATTTTTTTTCATTTTTCATTTTATTTGTATGCGATCAGTATCGTCAAATGCGGAGGAGAGAGCAAGATCGTTTAGCGCGTATGGAAATCGATTATCAGCAGAGAACTGCAGAGCGTGAGTTTCTTCAGCGGCGAGAGGAACGTCTACTTGCTGCTGAGGAACGTACTGCAAAGAAGCGGGCTCTTCGTCAGAAGAAAAAGGAAAAGCAGAAGCTGAAGAAATCCAGGCTTGGTCCATTGCCTCAAGAGGGCAATAATGGAACTCAACCTAACTTTCAAGCTGCAGTAATCAGTCAGTCAAAAAACGACGAAGACAAGTCAGGCAGAAGCGGCGATTCAGAGGAAGAAGATCTGAGTAAAGAGCAGGAAAGATTAGGAGCACCACGGACACAACATGTATCTGGAAGCACTGCATGAGCGGGTCCCTATGTTTTCTTTTTTTTAATTAACTTTGACTGCTTTCATTCTGTAAAAATACTAGAGGATCTTATGAAGAGACATTAAAGCGTAAGCCATTTCTATCCAGAGGCTTTTCATTGATGCCATTGGTTTTGAGTCTTATCAGTTTTTGATGGAAAGGTGAAACCAACGGATGAGCAGGTTTTGTTGACCGAGCGCACTTGCGATGCTAATGTAGCCATCTAGATTATCATAGAACTAGTGGTGGTGCTCCTGAACTTGAAATTGTTGTGTCATAAACTTCCATTTTTTTATTTTTTATTTTTTATTTTTTAAAAAATTTGATTTGATTTCTTTCAATACATGAAAAGTTGTAGGTTTTATTTGATCTTGTGCAGTTGCTAATTTTCATGTGCTATCCTATTTGCATGTCTCATTCTTTCCTCCATTCATTGGTCCTCTCGTGTGCTTTTGTTTGGTACACGATGTGAGGAACTCGTATGCACAGATATTTAGCTTAACATGGTTGATACATTATGTGATTGGAGCTGGCTCAATTGCTACAGAATCAACAGAAACTTCCATGAGGTATGTCCAACAGTCAATCTTAGATATCAGCCTATGTTCTTACACTCAGATAATTGGACTTAATTTTATCAATATAGTTTAAAGCACAACCCTAGGCTTGAACTTTAAGCATGATAAAGTTTGTGATAGTCGCTTTGGAGGTTTAAGTTCTTCAAAAGTTGTTGGTCTGATGTTTTGTAAAAAATACAGTTCCGTAACATTGTGTGAGTGAAAAGTCACGAGGCAGGTTATAATGAACAACGAGTGGGTACGTTCACGTGGCTGAAAGTGTGAATTTGCAAGGGCTTCACTGAGTGTACCCTCAATTGTACATGCTTTAGCTTCCTCAAGGAATCGGTAAATTGCAAAGAGTGCCCAACCTTTAGAAAGCAGTGCTAACCAGTGCTTAAATTTTACCATTACATAACTCATAAATGTCCAATATTGTCAATAATGGTTGATGTATTGTGGTGATAGGATTCATTGCCTATTTTTGGCAACATCTGTCTCTTGTGGTAATTTGTTTGGATATCAATTGTTATAAACTAGTTATTGGGGGGATTATTTAGGAATAGTTGGTTTATTTAATTAGAAATAGTTTGTAGATTTGAATTAGTTCTTAAATAGTTGGTTTATTTAATTAGAAAAAATACATTCTAATTTATCAATACATACAAAAGATCATTATGTGAATTATTAATAACTATGTTGATAAATGTATTAGAGTGTGTGTATACATAAAGAAGAAGGGAATGAAAGGAAGATTCTTTTTATGCATTCTAATAATAGAAAGGGTTAACATATAGATTTAATTGTGGCTTTTCCTCTACATTGATCTTATCTTTGAAAGTTGTTAATGTAGTGTACTTATTGCATTAACAAAGAGAAAAATATAGTATATTCTTTCAAAAAATATTTTTATTATGATTGTATTTATTAAAAACAACATCATCTTTTTTCTTTTCATTTTCTCATAAGTAAATATTGTAATTGATATTGATAGCTAACAATTTATTTGCCAATAATTGGTACCTTCATAATAGAAAAAGTATAATAAATAAAGAAATAAGCAAGAACAATAATAATCTTTTAAACAATGCAACTATTTTGTCTATTATTATTTTTTTTTTAATCTTACTTTATTTTATTATTTTGTATTTGATTTACTTGCAATCATAGAGACTAAATCTATTTATATATAATTATTTTTGCAATAGAAATTAATTGTAAATATAATAACTACTTCAAAATCTTTATTAAATAGTACATATGTATGTTTTGTATGAAACTTATTTATGCATTTTTACAAAAATTATATCAAATTATGTCCTATTTTTTATTTTTTTATTTTTTCTTTTTAGATTATTATATGTTGTTATTATTTTTAACCATGGTCACATCTATAGTAATGTGTATCTAATTACACTTATAGTTCACTTTAGCAATAAGTCTCTTACAATCAGTTTTGTAATTATTTATAAATAAATTTTATATATCTTTTTACCTATAGGTTCATGCAATTTCTATCATTTTATTTTATTATATTTTATATGGTTTCAAATTTTTTAACTCTCATACTACATTGGTTATTAAAATACATTTATAAAATAAATTATATATATATATATATATATATATTTCAACATAAGATATTTAAAAAAATAATAGTGGTGGAGTATATAATTATAATAATATAAAAGATTCTAAATGTTGTGAATATTATATAGCAAAGGATGGTAAATTAGAACAAATTATCTTTGTGCTTATTAATGAGGCGATTTTTTTTTATTGATGTGGTAAATAATTTTTGATATTTTTTGGTGGATAAGATAATTCGATAATAATTGTGTTATGATAAGTTGCTCTATTAATATATATTTTTTTTATTTTTGAAACAATGACAAGGTTCATTTTATTTTTTAAAATATAGTAATTAAAATTATCATATTATTTAGATTTTTTGCTTAAATAATTATATTTTCTCTTATTTTTAATTATTACTTTTAAAAATCATTCGATGTATCTAGAAATTCATACATAAAAGTCTCAAAGATTTATAATATGCAAGTTGCTTTAAAATTTTCTTTTTTTCTTCTTTCAAATAAAATTTAATGTTATTTAATTCATGTTATTTAATTATAATGAATGGTTTGGATTTATTTATAAAATCTTTAAATTTTCACCCAAAGAATAATTAAAAGGCGATTTTTTAATGTTTTTACATTTTTGGATTTATTAATGAAAATTATATTTGTTTATTTTTTAATTTATGTTGAGAAATATGTTGGATCTTTATCTACCACAGGTTGCAATTATTCTTTTACAACTTCTAACATCTAATCAAATAACTCATCAATCTACAAATTTTATTTATTTATTTATCATTAGATTTAAATTGTTAATAATTTTTTCATTGGAGATGTTGTGGATTATTTTAATTTCTATTGCAATGCCTTTTGAAGCATAGATCAAATTTTCTACAGGCAAAAAAATAAGTATATGTAGATGTCCTAATTTAGAAAAACATTTTATCACTCAAAGTGACTTTTAAGGATAAGACTTAAATGGCGGGGGGGGGGGGGTGCTAAAAAGCAAAAGTTGCGCTGTGTTGCGCCATGCGCTGAATCGTCTAATACAACAATTTTCAACAAAAATTGCCGCACAATTTGACGCCGGAATTTGTTGTTCTAGATCGCAATCTGTTCGCTGAGAGTCCTCACTCTACTGCCTTCTGCAATAGAAGAAGCCTGCGAATTCGCCAGATTGAATATGACGGACAAACTCTGTGTTCTACGAGTGCAGTTATTGATGAAGTATGGACACACGATGGAGAGAATTTGAGAAAATGTCGTCGAATTCGGATTGCTTCCATACGAATGGCAGCGGTAGACATGCAGTGAACTAACCAGAAGTAGCATATGAAAAAGTGTTTTTAAGGATCGACCACGAATAAGGCTTGTGCAGATGTTAAGGCTTTCATGCCCTCAGGTTTGTACAATGTTACATGAAGTACTGAGATAACATCTTATTGAACTGAATCACCAATGCTTTTCAGTCTGAGTTGCTTGGAATTGGACTTGGGATAAAGGTTACTGGAATTGCGATATTTTACTTCGTTGTTAGCAATGTGTCTTGGAGCAATGTCTAGGAGCAATCTGTAGGGTTTGGTTGATGAAGCTCAGTTCATCGCCTTGTTAACTTCCTGAAATATGTTATTACACTCCTGTGCCATTCCTTGATCAGCCTTGTGATGAGCATACACGATGTAGTGTGTCGCGAGTCAGAGCACACGCTCTGGACCTGAATCAATGGCAGACTAGTTCATGCATTCGGAGAGATAGTACTGTGTCGACTCCAATACCACAATTTCTAAAATGACCTGATGAACATCGACGGAGAATAGCATGCACAAAATTCTAACCTCCAAAGGGAACCCTCTGCCTTCAGGCTGAGCCTGCAGCGGTTTGGAGACGTGACTTGATTCGCTTCGGCAACCAGTCATGGATTACTTAGTTTAAGACATGCATTTCTTGAGCAACTAAACGTAAAGTGAGCCACTGACCGAAGGGGCCAGCTGGCCTTCAGGTACAAATTCGTGATAACATTGTGTTCAAGCTGAAACCTTAGAGTTTTCAGTCAGCAAACAATATGCACGTATTACACACTTTCATGCTGAGCTAGGAATCCATCATCACTAGTATTCTCATATATTTCAGTACAATATGAGCCAGAACTTCTCTGACACGGTCGCTTATACACGACCAGAACATCAATTTCGCGTCATTTGGATCTTAGTTTTTCTTGTTTTGAAATTCTTGTTTTAACCTGCATTTCCTGCCAGAAAAGTTCAAAAACTTAACAAGAAAGAGAAGCTGACAGGAGAGCCAGTCTCACAGACAATGTTAGGATGATGCAGTGCCAAACATGGCCTCAAGATCAATCATTCAGACATGGCTACTACTGCTGTCCTGAAAAAAATGAACAGTGGTGGAGTGGTTGATGCCATCGTGCCTCCATGATTGATTTCACTCAAGCGTAACCAGGTGATAAAGATCAACTACGGACGAGAGCTCTTCAACACTACTAAGCATTTGTAAGTCGTAATTGCCAGTGGACGTAAATACTTGAGAGTTCATCAAGCTGAGTGCGTGTAGTGCTACATGCTTAGTCGCTGAAATAGTATCGATTGCTTTAATTCTTGTATAGCGATTCGAATTATCATGGCGCATCGTTGAGCATCAGAGAACGTGCAATGCACCCACTAAAAGCTCATTCAATATATATGATTATCAATTTGTCAGTCCATTTAACAGCACCAAAGGAAAATGCAATGTTGTGATAACTTCGATACCTTCACCTTCGTGACAAATTATTTCTCTTCGTACAAGCACTCATAACCCTGCGTGCAAGTCTGATCTGCGATGATGTAGACATCGGTGTGTTATTGCAGCATCACTTGCAAACATTGTGAGTAGCAAGGTAAGGTCAAATTTCTCGTCACATTTGCTTGACAATCTGCTTCACAGTACTCGTTTAAATTCAGTCATGAAACACGATACATGATGAAGAGATGCCCAAAGTTACTATTGCTTCTGTGAAGTTTACCTAGTTCGGTTGCATTTCAGTGAAGGAATGTGCCGATACGAGGTGGAAGCTGCATCCCTCTCCGGACAGTTAACTCTGTCTCGAGGAGGACAAGCTGCACAGCACTTGATGGTGTGATCGCACAGGACGCTATTGTAGCTCTCAGACCTCTTGCTTTCACTACCATGGCAGAAATGATGAGTGGAACATCCACGCCGTATTCCTCCTCAACGAATTTATCCAACCCGATCTAGCTTGCCGCAATGCTAATCAATTACCCTCCAGGATCGTCGCCAGAGAAGCGAGGAAGAAAGCAATGGAATCAGAGCGCGAAAGTTTCTTGGCAACCAACTCGTGGATTTTCTCTTGGTAAGAGTCCTCACCGAATTGGAAGCTCCCCTATCTCCATCTGAAGGCATTGAGAAATCATGAAATTCATCAGCTGGGTTTTCCACACAGATACATCGTGACATTTTGTCATACCATTTTAGCAATGCTCCACAAGCTGCAATCGGAAATTGGCTCAAGTTGTGTGAAAATGTTTAAGTGCTTCACCGGGTAGATTATAACTCACGAAACTAACTATTATTAAACAACGTTTCGTTAAAGGTGGGAGCTTATTGTGAGTCTGCATCCACATGGTTGGAATCGACTCTAAGCACTCTATTTTGGCCGTTAATTAATTATCAGTTCACTCCACATCGTCATTTCCTATCCACCCCTACCCGTTTCAGTGCAGCTTGCCTGAACAACATCCCAACCGGCACTTAATAGTTGGCCAAGAACAGTCAACAATTTGCTAGCACGGCGCCATGATCTGCACCCGAGTAACTAGAGCCAACTTTCTGGTACTGACTCAGCCCGGCTTGCATCGGAGGATTGATTGACATCACCCAGCAGGTAAATCACCATTTCGTGAGATTACTGTGATGAGAATCTGGAAGAGAAACTGAAAACAAAATTATAAAAAGAAAGTTATCAAGCTTGCAAACTTATGTCCACTGGCTGCCTCCTAGAATATAATATTTCTCCAATTCACTGAAAATCCATCCTCAAAAGAATTGTAACGTACCAATGATTAGGCTTAATTTAATGTGGTAGCATTAATAATAAAGAATCGTAATAATAAGAATTATTCTTAATACTAACAACCTTGTGCTGGTTTCAATTATTTTTCGCCAGCTTGTCTTAAGTCAAAGCTCAGGTTGGGTCGTTTCTGCACAAGGTTCTATCTCTCTTTCTCTCTCGTTATCCCATTTACCGAAACCTGCCCCCAAGTCTGCAACGAAGTACTGTAGATTCTTGCCATTTCAAGTCATTTTCAAGTTGGAGCTGAGCACGGGACAGATGTCAGAGAGAGTGCATAAGTATCCGCAATGACAAACAATGAGTGGGCTATCTACTAGGCAGGGAATGATGCTTTTGCCACAAGGACTTGCTGCAGCAATAGTAAACTATGAGTTATGGCCTTTGTCGGGATTAAACTAAACTACGGGCGTAGAGATCTCTCCGCAGGACAGGTGTTACCCTAAAGCTGCAAGCAACATGTCCTTCCTTCCCGCTTGTTTTGTCACTAGTCTTTGGAACAGGTAACGAGGGCATTTCAACCATATTCTCACCCCCCCCCCTTTTCTTCAGCTCCTCCCGTTCGGCTTACTTGTTCCCAGTCAACCACCCCAGGCGCAGGAATTGTCTTCAAAATAAAAGAGCTGGGGTAAGCTCAACTGTAAGGCCCATTGCCATTGACTAGATCAACCGCGACAATACCGTGCGGTGTGAATAGCTCAGCACCACACCCTCTTGGCACTGGACCACTTATCCGATTGGCTGACCCACGGTCCAATGTCCTCGGCGACGGCAGGCTGTGAGGGGTTAATCAAACTAAGGAGCAAAGCACATCAAGATTAACGAGTAAGCATGCTAATCAAACAGTGCTATGGTCATGGCTACATCTTAGGGTTCCGTCAGACAGCCCTCTCAGCAACCAGATCTAAGCTGTTTCTAATCTGCCAGTCCCAGACTTGATGTTGTCTCATTGACTAAAGCAGGATTATGAGAGTTCGTGCAGATGTGGTATGGATGAAAAAGAAGAGCTGCAACATCTTCTTATTTTCTCATCCGAGAGTTTGAAATCAGTGTAGTTTAGGGCTTGCACTGTAAAAAGCTGAGAGCATTGGTTGTGCATGAGAATGCTGATTATTAGCGCAACGTGAGCACCTAAAGGCTCTTAACAGACAAAACCCAACAAATAAGGAAACAAATGAATAAAATCAGTAGTAGCTTCAACAGCCTGTGATTGTGAGCTCAAGAAAAGGAGAGTGGCAGTCTGGGTCACATGACAGGGGCTCCCTCCTATCACCTCAACCTCACTGCTGCTCCAGCTCTCTCTCATTCACACACTGCCAATGCAGTTCACTGAGGCATATTCTTTTGGGGGGGGGGGGACAATTTCTCCCCTTTCCTTTCATCTGTGGATGGATGATCATGGGAGAGTGTGGCCAATTCAGTGGTTATGGAGTCCGCACAGGTGCACATGCCCCTCCCTTCACCCCTTTTCCACAGCTGGGCAGGTTGTAAGTGTGATGGACGGGGGTCTCTTTCACGCATAGCATTCTTTTGGGTGTTTGAGTCCTCTATGGATTCAAATTCAGTGGTTGAACTTGGCACACTTCTTTCACATGACCCCCCCCCTCCCTCCCTCTCTACCTCTGTGTGTGCTTCCAGCTAGTTTCTATCTCATCTGTCCCTGTGGAATGTGACTCCAGATTTTGTGATATTGCCTTTTGCAACCCCCCTGTCACATGGAGGGTCCTCTTTCCATCCACGTACATCCATCCATGTTTGAATTCACCACACTCACCTCTCTCTCTCTCCTTCCCTTCTCTCCTTTTCCACAATAAATAGCAGAAAGAGAAAGTGCAATTAAGGGATGGAGGATTTGTTAAGGAGGAAATGAAAAAGGCTGGCTCCTGTGTGTGAGTACATTCCTTGGCCTGGCTAGGCTCACTCACTCACTCACTCCCTAGCTGTTTTGTTGTTATGTGGACTTGGGGGGAGGGGGTCACATCCTCCAAGGTGGTAGGGGTTAAGTGGGTTCTCAGCTGCAGGGTCCCCATCCTTCTGCCTGGCAACACATGGACAGACATTGACTGACTAATTCCTTCAATGCCTCACATTACCACCATCACTACCACTAATACTATTACTCCTCCCACTACTCCTACTACCACTATTACTACTCTTACTATTATTACTACTGCCACTATTACTCTGTTTCTCTCATAGACAGAAGAGACAGACTGACAAAGACCACCACAGACGGACATAACAAAAGAAGCAAATGAGTAATACCCAGGTTGTGGAAAATGGGTGATGGATCCTTTGTATGAAACCTCTCTCTCTCTCTCTATTTTCACCCGTCCTTGGGGTTTTACAGACTAACTTACTATTATTTGAGAGTTGAAAATTGGGTGGTGGGGATTGAGTAAGAGAATTACTCACTCGCATGCTTCCTTCCTCTGTTCATTCATTCTTTGGCAAGAAGTGAGATGAGTTTGATTGAGGGAGCAGATTGAGTGATTGAACTGTGTGATTGAGTTGAATGATTGATTGATGGATGGATTATGCATGCCTGTCCCCCTCTCCCCTTCCCTTTACTGAACCTGCTCAACCCACCAGGCTGAGCTCTGGCTCCTCCTGCCACAACAGCCACACCAGAACCTACCCCATTACCATGCATGACCCCCCCACCCCTATTACCACCACCACCACCTCATAATCACGCACTACTTTCACCCTTATTACCATGTATCACTCCTACCGCATCACCGCGCATTACCCCATGCCCAGTACATTGAAGACGATGACTAATGTTATGGACACCTTTTTCAGTGTTCCAACAATAATACAAAAAAAAAAAAAAAAAAAAAAAAAAACTCTATTTCAGTGTTGTTGATTATGCAATAGGTGCTTCATGACATAGATCACTAGGACAGTTTGATTTCGGTTTACTCACTCAACTTTTTGAAGCAACAAGAACACTTCATTATGAAGGTCCAAACATGGCACTTTCACAAAACCAAATAATTGGAATTTAGCACCTAATATTTCCAAAATCACACAAAATATCAAATCCAAAATATCACAATTCAACCTTTTTCCCCTTGATATTATTCCCTGATATTACCCCCTAATTCAAACTTTATTACTCCCTAGTGTGGAGTTAAAGTGTGAAGAGAGCTAATGTGAGCAACACAATTTTTGATATTTGATCCAACCCTCTTTTGATATTTTGATTTTAAAATCATTCACCTTATGAGGTGGGTGATTTGGTGAAGTGTCAAGTGATATTTTGAAATATCATAGAATACTTCAAGATCTCATCATAGGTGAAACATCACCCAAAAAGGCCATGTTTAAACCTCCCTATTGCCTTATGTATATTTGTATGTGTGTTTTTTGTTTTGTTTTGTTTTTTTTTTTTTTTCTATTTTTATTTTTATGAAGGCTATTTTTTTATATTTATGATTAAAAGAAGAAAATAGAATATATTTGTGTGTATATATATATATATATATATATATATATACACGTACACATAAATATATGTTCTAATTTTTTATTGTAAAGTTTTAATTAGTAAAAGTTGCATTGGAGATAATTTGATATATGCATGGACTTTTAGCAAGGTAATAAATTTTGTATTTGGAAAGTGGATATATTTCTTTAATGCTTTCAAAGATAGTTTTGTATTTAATAGTGTAAATTTTACCAACTTTCATGCCATTTTAAAGTTTCTGGATAGACATGCTTAAGATATTGTTTTGAATATACATGAAAGAAATTTTAGCCATCATTTTAATGCTTGCAATGAAAAAATTAGTACTTCAAAAACTTACATGATATACCATTATTTTTCTTTTCTTCTAGTCATCTCTTTTGAATCACACGTGATTTGTATGGAATTTAAGAGAAAGATTCATTTTCTTCTCATCTAATAAATAAATAAATAAATATTAAAATCTAAACTTGAAATTCCAAAGTCTTAAAATTATACAAATTTTTACCATTCTTTTTAAAACTGATTGATTTAAGCTATCATATGTTGAATAATATGTTTTAAAAATATAAAATATGTTTATATATTTGAATCCACCATGAAAATATTAAGAATTGGAACTAAATTATTATAACTTTGTGTGGAATAATCTTGATTGTGTTAATTTTCCAATCTAAGGCTCATTAAGTAAGTCAACTAATTAGTTAAGAATAAAACTATAAACTCACTTCTATATCAAATATATATATATATATATATATATATATATATATTAAACATAAAAAAAATTAAATTCAGATGATTTTGATGACGATGCTTAATTCTACTAAATTTAAATCAAAACACTATGCATCTATTTATGATCAAAGCAACACTTATTGCATTACTGCAAATCATTCAAAATCTCATTAAAGATTGGTAAAAAAATAATAAAAAATAGATATAAAGATTATGTATAATACACTTAATCTATTAAGCCTAATTTGTTTTACAACAAAAGAAATATCATTTAATTGATACAATTGTTTCTACAGATTATTTTTTAAGGGCAAAAAGTATTCTTTTGTGTTAAAAACTATTTATGTACATGATTTGTATGTTGTTTGTATCAATTTATAATTATTTCTATACATAATGTAACATGAAAAACTTAAGAATGCATTAGAATTTCGAAAAATTACCCCCCTCAACAAATTATCTTTGGCAAAAAAAATCAAACAAGCATACAAAAAATACAAAACACCTTTAAAATATATCATAATTCTTCAAAATAATAATATGTTTTTTAAATATATATATATATATATATATATATATATATACATTTAATTAATAATTTATGTAAGCTACATGAAATTTACTAACTTTTTTGAAGATGTTTCTACAATGTGTTCTTGAAGTATAGATATCAATAATTTTTCCATCAAATATGTTTTGGTTTTCTTACATCTTCATTATATACATATAGATCTTTATACACAAATATACATATACATGTCTATTTATTTATGTATCAAAAAAAAGAAAAGATCGCATAGTATCCTAACCGAGTATGTAAGAGAAAAAATAATAAAAAATTGATAAAGCATTGTAACCAACCAAGGAAAGATGAAAATGTTTTGGATAATAACATTGACATGTGTATATCTGTTAATATGATAAAAAAAATTATAAAATTACTACAACAACAAAACTCTTGTGTACAATATTTCTAATTATTCTTAAGACTTTTAAGAAAAATAAATAAAAAATCAGAATGAATCAAGAAGATTATTGTATTCTTATAGTTACATGTTCTATTTAAAATAAATAAGTTTGTAGTACTTCTTTAAAATATATATTATATATTTTTAATTACAAAATTATTAATAAAAAGTAGTATATAAATCTAAGATATATATAGAAAAATGATAATTCTACATCTCCAATTGATATTGCTACACTAAATGTAACCTCCATACAACTTAAATTGACTAAAAAGCATGCTTCCATGCTTAGAATACATTTGACAACCCAATGTTTAACTCCAATATTAATTCATATATATATATATATATATATATATATGTGTATGTGTGTGTGTGTGTGTGTGTGTGTATGTATGTAAAATAAAATAAACTTTAAAATTTAACAATTTTTGAGGGAAATATTTTATTTTCTTATAAAAATTTTAGTCTCTTTCTCAACCACCACCTTTTTTTAAAGCAAATAAAAGGACAAAATGTGCAAAAAGAAGAGTCATATTATTAGTTAGTTATCTACAAGGAGGTCATGTGTCACGGCTATAATCATGTAAGCTAATAATTACATATAGAAATAGATAGAAGTAAGTAAAAGTAGATAAAAGTAAGTTAATTCTATAATATTTAATATGGAAGCTTCTTAGAAGCTTCCTAGACGCTGCTTTGACTTCATAGGTGTCTTTAATTGACTTTTTGGATTAGAAACGTGGTCAACAAGTTGGCCATGTGCCACACATGTTGTTAGCTTGAAGATCAAGCTAACTATGTGGCACACACGTAGAAAAACTTGCCTTGTAAGTCAAGGCATGTGTCCTACAAAGTCAACACATATTGGAGGTCCTATAGAACATCGCCACGTAGCCCCTAGTTAGATAGTATATATAGAGACAAGAGTGAAGGCTTCTTCACTCTTGTCAACTCCTTTCTTGCTTCTAGTCTAGTTTCAAGGATCTCTAGTTTTCTTGTCTTTTGGCAATAGCCATTCCAGTTTTTCTTTCAATATATATACTTGTTTATATATATTTTATTACCTCTCTTTGAATGAAGGCTCATTTGTCTGAATTATTTTTTCATCGAATTCTTGTCCTTGATAGATTGACAAGAGTACACCTACAATATCAGAGCTTTGTCTAATCTTGATTAAGAGTGGATTACCCCTTTTTCTTAATAAGATATAAGCATATTAGAAGTTGCGGATTACCTTCTTCTAAACTGATATTGTCCTTAGTATTTTCTTTGTCCGCAAGTCCTCTCTTCTATTTGTCTTGAGCGATATTAGACATTTTCTCTCTTCTAAGTGTTATCATGGCAGAACTTCTTGAAGTGAAGAGTGCAATGGCACAAATGCAAGAGCAATTGAGGGAGTTAGTGCTTGCGATGCATCAACTCAATTTACCGCCACAAGAAGCAACAAGATTGGAAGGAAGTGAAGATATAGAAATGGTTGGAGCTGCTTCAACATCTACACCAAACCATGTCCTTTCTCCTATAGTGGAATGCCCTTCAAATGTTAGAGAACCAAGAATTGCCCTACCCGAGAAGTTTGATGGCACCAGATCCAAGTTTCGAGGATTTATCAATCAAGTACAACTTGTGATTGAACTTCAACCCCAAAGCTATCCAACTCCAGGATCACAAGTTAGATTCATTGATACGCTTCTTTCAGGTTCGGCACTATCGTGGTTTTCATCTTTTGTTGAACGACGAGATCCAATATTGGATAATCTAGAGGATTTTTTGCCAGAGTTTCGACCCATGTATGGAGAACATGATGCAATTCGTGTTGTAATCAATAAGATCCATATTTTACGACAAGGTAATTGATCAGTAACGTTATATGCTTCACAATTTCGACAACTTGCAACTGATATCAAGTGGGATGATGCTGCACTTATTAGCCAATTTCTCTACAGATTACAGTATGAGGTAAAAAAATTAATGCTCAACTTACCTGATCCTCAAACATTGAGTCAAGCAATTGACGTTACTGTGAAGTGCAACAATCGCCTTTTTGAATTCCGATCTGAGAACTGTACAAGTGGACCTCAACGTTACTACAATTCAATGGCAACACCAACACCTCTTCAATACATACATTCGAAAGTAGAGGATATGTAAATTGATGCAGTACGTTTCAAACCTCTCACAGAGCAAGAAAAAACTCGTCGTCGTCAAGAAGGATTATGTTTATATTATGGAGAACCAAACCACACTGCTCAGCATTGTCCAAAGAAACGACGCAATCACAAAATGAGGAGTATGGCTGTGAAAGAAGATAATATGTCAGAAAACGAGTTTGTCTAGCTATAATAGGGACTGTGCGGCTGGAACCTTGCACAACTTCTAGTAAAGGTCCTATTCTCTCCTCAGAGCCCTCTCCTTGTTTTACATTAAATATTATTTTAGGACCTAAACATTACAAAGTCTTTGCCTTGTTAGATTCAGGAGCCTCAGCGTGTTTTTTAGATGAAGAATTTACTAAAAGACATAGCATATCTTTAGTAAAGAAAACTAAACCTGTTCATGTAGAAGTCATAGATGGTCGTCCATTGTCTTCTGGAGATATTACTCACGAAACCCTTCCTATAGAAGTAATAATCAATGGACATAATAGTTTTGTAGTATTTAATATCATTAGATCTCCCTCTAATCCAGTCATTTTAGGTTTATCATGGTTAGAAAAATACAACCGTCAAATAGATTGGATTTCCCGAAGTCTTACTTTCTCTAAAAGTATAACTAACAGTGTAGTTAAGCAAGTAGAGAGTCATAAGTCCAGTTCAATTAAACCCATATTTATAGGTGCAAAAGCTTTCTTGCATGCTGCTACGAAGGAATCACCATACATTATTTATGCTACACCCATTTCTACTGGTGAAAAGACTTCAAGTGGCATTCCAAGCTAATATCAAGAATTTCAAGATGTATTTGAAAAAAAGAATGCGTATACACTCCCGGAACATCGTCCCTATGATTGTTCAATTGACCTTCAAGAAGGAGCACAACCGCCATTCGGACCAATCTATAGTTTATCACAAAATGAGTTGGCTGAACTCAAGGAGTATATTGAAGAAAATCTAGCCAAGAATTTCATACGCCATTCTAAATCTCCGGCAGGAGCTCCAATTCTATTTGTGAAGAAAAAAGATGGATCATTGCGGATGTGTGTTGATTATCGAGGACTCAACAAGATTACCATCCAAAACAGGTATCCACTATCTTTAATATCCGGACTTCGTGATCAACTGAATCAAGCTAAGATCTATACAAAAATAGATCTTCGAAGAGCATACAATCTAGTATGCATCAAAGAAGGAGATGAATGGAAGACTTCGTTTCGAACTAGGTATGGACATTTTGAATACAATGTCATGCCTTTTGGACTTACAAATGCACTAGTAGCTTTTCAACATATAATGAATGATGTTTTTCGAGAGTTTTTGGACGATTTTGTGGTATATTATCTAGACGACATCTTGATCTATTCTAAGAATCCAAAAGAATATGAACTTCATGTTCGTCGTGTGTTACAAAAATTAAGAGATGCAGGACTCTATGCCAAGATAGAAAAGTGTGTATTCCACACTACTCAAGTTGATTTCTTAGATTACATCATTTCAAATGATGGACTTATGATGGATCCTAAGAAAGTTCAAACTATTATAGATTGGAAGATCCCAAAAACGGTAAGAGATGTCCAATGTTTTTTGGGATTTGCCAACTACTATCGGATCTTCATCAAAGACTTCTCTCGAGTTGCAGCTCCACTTATACGTTTGACTTGTAAAGACAAACTCCAATGGAATCAAGAAGCGAAAGTTGCTTTTGAATCTTTGAAGACAACGTTTGTTTCTGCACCAATCTTGCATCGTGTTGATTTTTCCAAAGCATTCTTTATGGAAACAGATGCATCAAACTTTGCTTTGGGTGCGGTTTTATCACAAATGGGAACAGATGACAAACTTCATCCAGTAGCCTTTCATTCAAGAAAATTCTCAACAGCAGAAATCATTTATGAGATCCACGACAAAAAACTTCTTACAATTGTGGATTCTTTTCAAGAATGGCGTCATTATCTAGAAGGCGCTTCTAGTCCAGTCATCGTGTACACGGATCACAAGAACCTCGAATATTTTATGTCAGCACGCGTATTCAATCATCGCCAAACTCGTTGGAGCATGTCTTTATTAAGATTCGAGATCATCATCACTTATCGGCCAGGAAAACAACAAGGTTTATCTGATGCCTTGTATAGACGTTCTTATCTTTCACCAAAAGAAGGAGATGTAGCTTTTGAGCAACAAAGAATGGTTCTCTTGAAGCCAAAACAATTTCATTTTCGAGCAATAAAATCAACATTGACTGTTGATTTAACTTTCCTTAAGCAAGTCCAGTTAAGTATGTCTTCAGACCCTCTTGTTCATGATATCAAGAACAATTCTTCTAAATCTCATGATCCATCTAAATTTGAATTCAAGAACAACCTACTCTATTTCGAAGGACGCCTATATGTTCCAGAAGGAGAAGCTCGTTTACGTGTTGTTCAAGCTCGTCACGACTTTCCAACAGCAAGACATTTCGGATATAATAAGACTTTGGAGTTGATATCTAGGGATTTTTGGTGGCCTCAAATGTGGAAGGCAGTTAAAGATTTTGTACAATCATGTGAAGTTTGCTCAAGATCGAAAACTCCTCGTCATCGACCTTTTGGACTTCTTCAGCCATTACCCATTCCAGAACAACCATGGTCTTCTGTTTCTATGGACTTCATCACAGATCTTCTAATCTCAGGTTCTTATGACTCTATATTCGTGATAGTAGATCGTTTTACTAAGATGGCACATTTTGTACCATGTACAAAATCTATCACAAGTGAAGAAACAGCTAAGCTCTTTCTTGACAATATCTATCGCTATCATGGATTATCCAAGGATATTATATCAGATAGGGGAACTCAATTTGTATCAAGATTTTGGCGAACTCTTTTCAAGATTCTTAAAGTGGATATAAAACTATCTTCGACATTCCATCCTCAAATTGATGGACAAACGGAGCGTGTTAATCAAGTTTTGGAGCAATATTTAAGATGTACCATTAATTACCAACAAGATGATTGGACAACTCTTTTACCATTGGCAGAGTTTGCTTACAATAACACGATACACTCTTCTACAAAACAAACACCTTTCTTTGCTAATTATGGTTATCATCCACGACTTGATACTTTTGACTTTTCAAAAGTTGATAATCCTGCTGCGAAAGATTTGGCAATCCATTTATCAGAGCTACATGCAACGATGAAGGCATAGTTAAAAGAGGCTCAACAACAACAAAAGGTCAATGCGGATATCTATCGAAAGGAACAACCATCATTCGTCTTGGGTGATAAGGTATGGCTACTTCATCGCAATATTAAGACCACTCGTCCTTGTGACAAGTTAGACTATCGAAGGCTGGGACCATTTTCTATTTCTGCACATATCAATCCAGTTGCAAATCGTTTACATCTATCGGAGTCAATGAAAATCCATCCAGTATTCCACGTGTCTCTTTTTGAACCATACAAGATAGTGGACATACCAAGAAGACGACAAGCTCCATCTCCTCCTATAAAAGTGGACAATAATGAAGAGTTTGAAGTAGAAGAAGTCTTAGATTCAAGGCGACGCCGAAATAAATTAAAATATCTTATCCTTTGGCGTGGATATGGTATTAGTAAACGCACATGGGAGCCAATAAAGAATCTTGCAAATGCAGCAAAGGCGGTGGAGGCTTTTCATCGACGACATCCATCAAAATCAAGATGAAAACCTTCTTTATAAAAGAAACAACTTCTAGGCAAGATAACACTCTACTTTCAATTCTTGTTTGTAGCTTCGTTGTAGTAGTGGCGCTCAAGAGATAGAGAACCAACAACCAGCGGATTCAACTCAAGAGCCTTCATTTGCTGACCTGCCGAACGAGACATTACGATTGTCACAACCTTCAAGACGACGCAATTGAGATGAAGATCTTCAAGAACGACATGTTCTTCCTCGAATAGATGGTGAGATACAACGCGTTTGGTATCACGATTTGGGACGGGACTCCCGATGTTTGGTGATTTTGCTAGAGGTAGGAACAACTCCTGATGGTGTTCCAAATATGCTATTTGAAGGAAGTTACGAAGGCCTCAACAATGATCAAATAATTGGTTGGTCTTCCCGCCCTGATATGGGACACTACCGATGGTTGAGAGGCCCTATCAATCATCTTCGAAGAGAACAGAGATCAGAGTATGTGGCGAATACAATTCGTCACATCATAGATTTTCTCAACATATGATAACCGTTCCTCGTGGAACTCGTCCCTAGAATGGGGGGTAATGTCACGGCTATAAACATGTAAGCTAATAATTACATATAGAAATAGGTAGAAGTAAGTAAAAGTAGATAAAAGTAAGTTAATTCTATAATATTTAATATGGAAGCTTCTTAGAAGCTTCCTAAACGTTGCTTTGACTTCATAGGTATCTTTAATTGACTTTTTGGATTAGAAACGTGGTCAACAAGTTGGCCATGTGCCACACATGTTGTTAGCTTGAAGATCAAGCTAACTATGTGGCCCACACATAGAAAAACTTGCCTTGTAAGTCAAGGCATGTGTCCTACAAAGTCAACACATATTGGAGGTCCTATAGAACGTCGCCACATAGCCCCTAGTTAGATAGTATATATAGAGACAAGAGTGAAGGCTTCTTCACTCTTGTCAACTCCTTTCTTGCTTCTAGTCTAGTTTCAAGGGTCTCTAGTTTTCTTGTCTTTTGGCAATAGCCATTCCAGTTTTTCTTTCAATATATATACTTGTTTATATATATATATTATTACCTCTCTTTGAGTGAAGGCTTACTTGTCTGAATTGTTTTTTCATCGAGTTCTTGTCCTTGACATCATGAGGAGTGTAGCAATATTAATTGGAGATGTAGCATTAATAATTTTCTATATATATATATATATATATATATATATATATATATATATATATATATAGTTTATTAAATTATATTTCTAATACACTATAGTTGCTATTATTATAATCATATTATATATTTTTTCTACTTATTATAGATAAAACTTAGTAAACTTTCTCAACACTAATAATTGTTTCCTATATGGATTCCGAAAAGAAAGATGGAAGAAGAAGGTGATAGAAGACAATTGTGAATAGTACCTTTTGTTTGGTGAGGAGAACAAAGAGAACACTTTTGCAACACTACAATACATTGTAAATCATATTTGGTGGATCTTCATGATTTCTTACAAGCAATTTATAGAAAATTTGGTATCATTAGTGGTTAACTTGATAGAATTGCAATTGTATGTGTTTTCTTTTTGACTAAACCTTAATGAAATAATTCCATGATGTTTGCATTTTTTTTATATTCATGTGAATTTATATTTGATTACTTAATAGATATATTAATAATATAGATTTTAGAAAATAGTATACATATTACCTTAAAAACATCAAATTTTATTTTTTTATAGAATATACTATAATATTTATTATTATTCTATTTTAAAAATAATTTAGTTTAATATTATTTAAATTATAGAAAATTTTATTTTTACAGAACTATGCATGAATAACTAAAAATTTAGACAATATTTGCAAGCTTAGTATACATAAGCTTGAACAAAGATGAATTAAAAATCTCTAAAATATTGTGATAAATCTTGCTTACATTTTGGAATATAGAAATGATTTTATTTTGGCATTTAATTTTTTAAAATAATATATTTGTTGTAAAATATGATAAAATTTTATTACAATTTATTTTAAAACTACATTTAAATGGATTACCATCAACTTATACTTAACAATATTATTAAAGACATTTGTGATTAAATACATAAAGATCTATACATTAAGTTAACTCAGCTAAAGAAAATGTGATCAAAATAAATATGTTATTAAAATAAAAGGTATTATCATAATGATATTAAAATATATATTCTTTAATTTTAATGCTTTGAAAAAGATTAAAAAATTACACACACATATATATATATATATATATATATATATATAATTTATTAATAATTCACATATAAAGATCTTATAGTTTTATGGGTTTATTTAAACAAAACTTATAATAGCTTTCTTTTACAAATGTTGTAGACTTATAGAAATTTTAAAGTGTATTATTTAGTTTTAAAAAATTCTTTAGCTGTAAATATGTAAAAGTAAGTTTTAAGCACATTAAAATGAATTAAAAAAATTATGCTAAGGTAATCAAAGAAAATTTTGATTTTTCTTCTATTTGTTTTCTACTGTTTTGGTAGAACATATCTATCTTTGATTTAGAAATTTTTTTATTTCTACTCATGTTCGACTAAAATCCATGTTCTATGCAGTTCGCTTGCTCACATGCTCATCATAGAAAAATTATATAAAACCATAATTTTATAATATTTATATAATTTTTAAAAAATATAATATTTATAATTTATTTTTCAAATTGAATGAATAAAAATAAAGATCATTAAGATTTTAACATTGCATTATTTGTGATTTATAGTTTCTTGGTTTAAAGATTAATCATACACTTTTTTATGTATATAAAAATGTAAATTTACATATTTAATTATTTTAAGTATTTTTAATGCCATCAAAATTCTTGCTACTCCCATTACAACTTATTTTATTGGATTTCTATTATTTTTTTATAAAAAATAAATTCACTTCTTATAAAACAAATCTAAAAATTTCTTTTCAATAGAAATTTTTAGATTTGAAAAGATAATTATATAAAAAAATAACAAAAAATAATATATATCAAATAAAAAAATATCCATAAAAAGAAATAACATAAGTATTTGTGATAACATATTAATTTATGACTCAAATAATAAATTCCAATTTTTACAAATATTGCAAAACTTTAAGAGATTTTTAATTAAATTGACTTTAATGTTTTTTTTCTTAAAAAAATATTTTCTATAAAATTTTCATTAACTAATTTGCCAAATTATAAACAAAAGAATTAAATAAGGGACACCTTAATCTTACCAATGCAAGTTTTGAACCATCATTTTTTTATTTGATAAATATTATTTTTTGTTATTTTTTAAATTAAATATTTATTATATTTTTGTAATAATGTAAGTTTTGTATACTAGTTTCATGTATTTAATATCAAAACACACAAGACCATTGCACTTTCTTTACAAACCAACTTTACAAAAGAACATAAATTAGTAAAGTTAGATCTTAAATTTTATAATTTACTTTTAAATAAATAATCTCTTAAGTATTTCACTTTATTTTTTTTAGACTTTTAATTTACATTGAGTCATTCATCTCAAAAAAAATTGAAAATATATTGTTTAGATGTAGAAAAATGATTTTGTTTTTGTACTTTACAAATATAAATAAATAATCTAATGTAAAATAAACAAAGCATTGATTTTATAGGGATTTTTCATATGAATCTCTGGAAACAAAATTTACATTTGAAGCACTATAGACAAATTTTGCGTAGCTCATTATTATGAGTATGACACAAGTGTAGGCATGCTCTGATCTATTGTCTATTTGTTGTGCAAACTTGCAATAACAAGCAAGCAAAAGGCAACAAGCTAATCAATCTACATAAATAAATCAACATAAATTAGTACATTTAATCTTCTATGAAAGCAACAAGTGTTGGAATTCTAGTTAGACGAATATTTTGTACCAATTACAAGGTCTTTGGTTTGATTCTAAGTAAAATAAATTATATGCATATATTTTTGGTCTACTCTCATCACCCTTGAGCTACCAACTTGTGAGGATACTAAATAATTTTTTTGAATGTACCCATATTGATCCTCTAAATGAACACCAAATCTCAAACATTCATGTGGCTTGGTTTCCTAACAAACATCCAAACATTGATTATCAATACCCATTTTACCTCTACAATTATGTCCAATAGTATTTTGCCCTCGTGGCACGTAGTACATAAAGATCAATAGGAATGTTCCCTAGGAGGCGAACTTCAGATTCTCCAGGTAATGTGGCCCCGCGCAGTGTGAACGCGAAAAATAGAACAGTCAAATTCTCTCGCCACGTCAGATTTTCAGATTTATCGCGGGTAGCCATCCTGACGGGCCAGAGTGAAAAAAAATAAATGAGCTTTCCTAAATTACTGTGAAGGTGGCGAGAAACGCTGCCCCAATAAAAGCGGAGACGGATGAAAAAGGAAAAGGCTGGAGGGTGGGGTGCGTAGGGATCAGAGCAGGTTGTAACACTGTAATCGAGGTGGGTCGGAGTGATGAGGGTTGGACTAGGTCCACATCATCTGACATGCTGGCACTCTGCCACCTCTGCCACCCTGGCAGCCTTTGATGGCGAGCAGGGGCAGGCTTTCTTCGCAGGGCAGACGAATGGGCTCAGGGCAGGCTAGGGCACCTGTGAACGCTCCTTCATCAATCTGTTCATCCACCCATTTGGATGAATGTTCGATGTCGCCATTACGGTTCCAGAGAGTTGCCTTGCAAGTGAATTTCCATTTTGCAGTTTAAACCAGGCGCCAGTGATTGCAGCAGCTTTCGGTTTGACCAAAAAACTAATTGTACAACCCTGGCATAATAGTATTTTATTCGAGTTTAAATTTATGGCATATTTATAGTAAAGTATTTCAAAAAGAAGAAATGGAAGCGGTCGGATGGTTACATGACATGTGTGTAAAATATGTAGGAACCAACTTGGGTGCAATGCAACTTTTAAGCTAATTTGTTAGCTCATTTCCTTATGACATACATTTTCGTATCCAGCAAAAAAAAAAAAAAAAAAAAAGTGTTATGGAATGGATGGTTTTGTGGATATAGTGAGAACATGGAATGAAACCAGCACATGAACCTGGACAATTTAATTGTATTCAAGCATAGTGATTAGTATTATGATGGAAAAAAACATTAAAATATTATTTAATACACATTTCTGAGAAGCAGACGCTGATTATAATTCAGCGGCATGGTAGGTTAAAGAATTTGGGGGGTTCCCAGACCACTTGGGGGGGGGGTGCAGTTCCAAGGGACGGCCATAGGACCCCCTTGTTTGTTAATTTGTTAGTTTTTATATGTAATTTTGTTTTTTGTGTTTTTCTGAAACACTGGTTGACGTGGTGTTGTCGTCTTGCCTGCAGCTTTCACAGCATATTGTTCATACCATCCAAGTATATACACCAACCAATCTGATCACAAAATCCAATTGCATTCTTTAATACTACTACTCCATGTACTCCACTCCTTCAACAGACGTTACATTTTCCGGTATTAAGCTCCCAGATGAGAGACACTTTGGAATTGGGTACACAGGGCTCCGTATCCCCTAATCACGTGTATAGGGAACGATACCCGGCACCACTGGTAAAGATACCACCGTGAATGGGGGTTGAGGGCATAAGCTAACACGTGCCGGGTAAAGATGGTCATGGGCATGCAGAATGTGGCACGATGGTAAGGAGCCAGTTGGAATGAACTCCTGATGGATGGATGTTCGTTCATCCAAAGTGGCCTGGAACGGTATCTTTGTGGGTGTTGATGGTTGTTTCAACTGAACCTTCGTGAGCACAACGTGGAATTCATTTAGAAAAATTGCGACAACAAAATTGTGAGTAATATTTAAGGTACAGTGATTGAGATTCTTTCACTTATCTTAGAAATCAAAATTCAAGATATATATATATATATATATATATATATATGTTTTGAATGTTGATTGTTATAGATTTAAATTTGCTCAACTAAATATTTACACATTAAATAATTTTGATAGGTTCAAGATTATATCATGAATATTATTGTTAAATATTTTTGAGCTCATGACGTCATTTTTAAAGTTAAACTAAACTTTGCAATATATATGACACTTTTAAAAAATAAATAAATTAATAAATTATTATTTTTGTTAATAAGAAATAGACACATCTACAACAATAAATGATGTATTATTTACTTAAAATAAAAATTTAAGGTCGTGTATGTGAATTATGTTTTTTTTTTTTTTTTTTTTTTTTTTGTATTAAAGACAAATTATGTTAATATGACTAATACAACAAAATCAAATCTTTAACCATCTCTTTATTATTACATATATATATATATATATATATATATATATATATGTAGAGATATTTTCTTCTTAATTAAAAGAAGTTAGAAGAAAAAATCATTCTTTAAAACCTTTGATGCTGAGTCATTGCTCTTTAAAGTTACCATACTTTTACCAAAATACAATTAAATTAACTATTATCCTTTTATTGCAACATGAAACTATCTTCTAATATAGAAACTTCACCTTTATGCAATAAGAAATTACACTATATATAGGAAAATATTAAGATGATCCACCCATTTACTAAATTGATCCACCCTATTGTGGGGATAGATAGGGGTCAGGATGAAGAAGGTTGGGAATATAGGGAGTATGGCTTAGAAACAATATATACATATATATATATATATATATATATATATAATTATTTTCTCTTTGATAGGATGATAGTATGATTTTATATTAACAAATACAAAAATATTATAAAATTTATAAATGAAAAAATACAAAAATAATATAAATTTATTGATAGGATGATAGTATGATTTTTTCATTTTTGTATTTATGAACAAATAAATATATTTTCACATAGAGATATACATTTCAAAATAGAGAATTTTAATTTTGGCAACTTCTTTATAAAAAAAAGTTATGTCACCAAACTTTAAAAAAAATTGATAAATATAATCCTCCTATTGCAACTCAATACAATTATAGGGAATAAAACTAAATATCTTATTCATTTATTAAAAAAAACTTCTCTTTAAACATTATTTATTGATTTTATCTAAAGCTTCACATTACTTTATTTTTATAGCCATTGTCTTTTCAAAATTATAATATATATACATGTATTTTTAGGTGCCAATATTAAAAAAGAAAAATAAAAAATTATATTTTTTTATTATAAAATATTTAGAATTACCAATAAAATATTTTAAGATCTTAAATATAGAATTCTATAATTAGTTTTCTTTGTTGTTCTTATCAATCATAAGGGTGTTTGTGTAAATAAATGTATTTGTTTTTGTTTTAACTTTTACATTCAAAATACAAATTTATTTTCTAGAAATATATTAATGGTCATTAAGATGGTTTTTTGTTTGAAAAGTTAGAGTATTATTTAATGTTACAGTTTCAATTTATTAAAAAATCTAAGTGCAACATTCATCCTATTCTGTTAAAGAATTATTATTATTATTACTAGATATTGTATGATCACCTGGATGAAAGTGATTAAATAATTGAATTAATATTTAATATGGATTCTATACTTATGTCATTCTTACTTTTTAACTCCAGGAATATTTACCAAAATGAAAATAATTACAATTTTTAGGTAAATTGTTTTCTTTCTACGAAAAGTATTACTATTATCCAGAATCGGATGAATGTTGCACGGTGGATGGATGAATAACTGGCGGCATTCGAATGGATGGGGGAATGAGAAGGAAGAAAAGGGCATCGACCTCAGGACAAGGAAAAAGCGTTGGAGGAGGAGGAGAATTCCCCAGCCTCCACGCCAGTTCCGGACGGAACCGTCATAACCCCACGCCCATTCCAGGCAGATTGTGGAGGCCCTACACGCCGGCACATAAAGAAACGAAATGGGGTTTGTGGTGCGAGAAAACACAACCTGTTGTTCCGCGTGATTGCCCAATCATGTAGGATTCTTCGTGGTTTTGTTCGGAAATTAGGGCACATCTTCCCTGCCCAGACTGGAAAAAGTCCAGCCTCATTATCCTTGAGGTGACCAGTGTATTTACTGATTGGCAGAATCGGAATGGGGGAGAGTGTATACTGTACCGGGGGAGGACTGTACAGTGAGGTAGATGGGCACAGTGGAAAAAATGGTGTGACTTGATTGAGATAGGAGTAGAGAGTTCCTCTTTTTCCTGCTTTTCGAGCTTGTATCAATACCGGGATGCGTCGTTAAACATTGTTTAAATCCCAATGGTAGATCGATTCTCTACAGTACATTTTATCGGTATACATGAAAAACTACATCGTTTTTATGATACTGGCATACTCTGTAGACTAATCGGATAGTTCCTACGTATCCTTTTCTTTTTCTTTCTTTCTTTACGTCCTTTTCTCGGATTGGCAGCGTTGTAATCAGATATCAACTGGAAATTGTTTTTGAGGTGAGTGTCGTGCATAAAATTGTGTGCTGGGATATGGCAATTCTGTGTCCCAGCGATATGAAGCTATGCAGTGCGCGGAGAATGAGAATGTTGGCAAATGATATCATAATCACGAAGCAATATAATCATGTTGCGGTGAAGAATTTTCCCAGTGTCGCCCACCACACTTTCGGAGGTCGGATTCCTTTGAGCAACGTACGATACATGAGCACGAGGATGTGAAGCCCAGAATCACTGCGAAAACACGGAGAGAGAGAGAGTCAGAGAGAAAGAAACCAGACACATTCACAAACAATATGGGTGCATGAGTGGGTCTGGCTACCTGCTTTCCAACAACGAACAACCATGTCACAGATGAGAAAAGACCTCGCAATCGCGGAACACTGGTAAGGAGAATGGGTTTCTTCGATGGGTCACATGCGCTTAGCAGAACGAGAAAGAAATGAAGACAGGGAGAGTGAGAGATTGGGGTAGAGGGAGATGCGAAGGAGTGAGAGCGGGCGTCATTATTAGGGGAGCGACAGATCCCTGGGCGTGGGAACCGGAGGATCCGGTGAGGCTGGTCGGAGCAGCCCCATTTAATAACCAGGAGGGTTAAAGGCAGGCGGAGCATATGTGATTTTCCCCGTTCCGAGGCATCCGGGCTCGTCCACTGGCAATCCTCCGCCTTTTTCCACTTTCTTCGCTCGCTCTGTCTCTCTCCCTTCTCGCTGTTGGCTGTCTCGTGGCTTCTCTCTCTCACATGCCATTGCCGTCTCGCCAATTCCTTCCGATCTTTCCTTTGTTGTTTTCATCGTAGTACTGTAGATTTGATTCCTCTGTTCCTCAAGCAACCAGCCATCTGCTGTTCGCTCAACTCTAGAAACAGGTAGTTCTCCTTAAATATTTGCAGTTCTGGGTTGCACGGTCTGGTTGAATGTCGGTGCTTTTGATCTGTTCTGTAATTGCCGTGGGTCCAAGAGAAGAATGTAGTTGGTTTCGAGAAGCGAGGATTTGGTGTAGCTCACGAGTGGAGGAGTGGGGGGGAGGGGTGAGTGTGCATGTGTAGGGTTTGTAATTGGTGCGGGGTGGATTTGAGGGTCAGGTCTTCAGAGTTTGAGGTTGGAGTGGAAGGGTAAGGAAAAGCTGCGTGGTGGCAACGGGCGGATATCAGAATCAGAGGGAGCTTACCTGTGTATGGCGTGGACTGTGGTCCTTTGAGCGGAGCAGGCGCCACCTTGCTCAGAAGACACTAAGAACCGCTTGCGGGCAAGCGTGCTATTTTGCAAGTCTTGAAGCAGTTCTACTTCAACGACTCTCCTGTGGTGTTAGGACGTGGAGGGTCCGCGACACTTCATCTCAATTGATCTGCATGTTCCATGCTTAGAAGTACGACAGACTCAGTTTCAAGACCTTAAGGTCTTATTGTACTGAAGTAACTGCGCCCAAGTAATGTAATGAGCTTCTCATGTTCGAAGTGTTGAGAGATATTGTTGAATTCTTGTCTCCAACTTGCGGCCACCTATTTTGAGCTAATATTTCTTCTCTACATCACAATTGTAGTCTACCTGTGCTTTTAGTCAAGGCTGAGCATAACCATATTGGAGAATGCTGCCAATCCTGCTTTCTCTTGTCTTGAGAAAGCTCCAAACCAGTGCTGTAACCTCAGCTAGAAGCTAAGACAAGCCTTGTAGTTTTTATACGTGGATTGGTACTGAAGACGACTAACTTCAGGTACGTGGAAGGATTTAATTGAGTTTCTCCCGTCGTAAAACCCGGAGACTGTTTCGGCCTCTTCAGAGTAGCGGGATCGTCATAGATCGAAATTAGTCTTAGGCACTGTGGCCTCCCTGCTCTTTGTTTTCACTTGTCTCAGATTCAGGCACTAGTCCGTGTAGTGATAATTTACTTGAACAAGTCGGAAGAAGTTTCACGGATCCAGTCGAAGCGAATTCCGGAGGAGTTGTAGTTGGCAGTCAGATATAGCTCCTCAGAGCTGAAAGCAAAAGCAAAAGAAAAAACAGAAAAGAAAAAGAAAAAGAAATCACACCAACAACAAAAAGAAATGTACAAGTCTTAGCTTTTATGAACCTGCGTGGCGCAGAAACACGAGGCTCCCTCTACTGGCATTGTTTTCTAACAGCTATTTGAACCAGGATAGTTAAACGTCTACACCAATCTTCCCACTCAACGAAAAAAGGATTGTCGTCTGGTTCCAGTGCGGCTACTGCAAGGAGTTTGGTACTCAATCTTTGGCCGCCAACCTCAGCGATAAGGGTGTAACTACTACATAACTGATGCGGAGTCTCTATGGACTTATTGGAGGAAGCGAAGTTGAGGGGCTGATATGTGTCGTGAGTGCTAGAGGTGGAGGGGAGCCACGCTATGGAATCTCTGGTTTCCCATAAAATAGATTACACGCCGATGCCAATCACTGCTACCTTCGCTGGCCTTCATGAGTTCAGTAAGTTGAAGCTATTGAGTAGCACTGGAAACGGGGTCACCACTATGGACGAACCATTGCTGTTAGAAGCGCCAAGTGTAAAAGCCAAGGCCAAGGTCATTAGATACAGAGAATGTAACAGAAACCATGCCATTACAACTGGTGGATACGTTGTGGATGGCTGCGGTGAATTCATGCCTGGTGGGGAGGAAGGCACGGTTGCAGCCCTCAGATGCGCAGCTTGTGACTGTCACAGGAATTTCCACAGGAAAGAAACTGAAGGAGAGACTAGCTGCGATTGCAAATACATCAATCGGAATGATCCAAGGAAGCGAGGGATGATGGTTCCAGGTGCACCGTCTCAGCCTGGTGGTCCTCAGCAGTTAGCGCTTCTTTCCCCAGCGCCGATCATGGGCCGGGTCACACCCGCGCCTTACATGCTAGCCCATGGACTAGTTGACTCGGACGATGGCGATGGTGGCTTGAGCGGATCGCCGTCCACCATGAAGAAGAGATTCAGAACAAAGTTCACTAATGAACAGAAGGAGAAAATGGGTGTATTTGCAGAAAAGTTAGGCTGGAAGATTCAGAAGCACGACGAGGCAGCCGTGCAAGAGTTTTGTGCTGAAGTGGGTGTAAAGCGCCATGTTCTGAAGGTGTGGATGCACAACAACAAGAACACCATCGGAAAGAAACCTGCATGAATCCTGTTAATTTTATTTAACAACCAGGCTTATTGTTTACTTCTGCTTCTTCTCAGTACCTGGTCCACTATTCAATGCAAGGCCGCCAATGTCGAATAACCGGGAAATCAGCTACACTAGAGGAGGCAGCTTGACACTTGTACGCTGATCTACCAAATAAGGTTTTGTACCTGATTTTTTAGTTCAATTAGATCAACATCGTAGAATGGGTGAAGCGTAGCTCTCAACAAGAAAGCGAGGCGTGTGAAGCAGTGGGAAACAATATGACGCTAAGGAAATGTTAGAAGCCTCTCCACGAGTTGGTCAATTGTACAGCTTTCAGGTACTACTACTCTTTCTGTATAGTACAGTGACGGTGTTCAATGCGAGAGTACAAAAAGAAAGTGGAGGGAATGGAACGATTGTAGCCTGAACGAGAGATTGGTATCCCTAGCTCCTAAATTTATTTTCATAACCGCAGGACTTCCTCTCTCTATTTGGACAGATAAGCTCCTTGCCGCTAATGTACCGAGTCTGGAAGTCTATGGTATTAATGCATTTCATTTTTCTTTTTAAATCACGGCGTTGTAGGCCTGAAATTGGTCGTAAATGGTCATGTATCAGAGGGTTAAGTACGTGGTTTCCATCGCTCCCAAGTCCAACTTATACTACAGGAATTCCTCATTCCAATTCGTAATGTTTTGATTGGTGTTCTTCATGTCAAATAAATTTACAACTATATATCTTGAATAGTGCTGGATGTTGATCAGATCGTATCACCTTTTCGGATGCTAATGGAAATGAAAGAACTATTCGACGGTATATGGATGGACTTTCCTGCCCAGATCCTAAATGCGCAGCAGCGCGTCGTCCCAGTTACCTTTCACTTAATCGAATCAGATTGTCTGCAGATGTCCAGATTGGTCTATCAATATTAAACATGCAGCACAAGAAAGCGAGATTTGCATTGAAGCATTTCGATTTCACGTAGTTCTACCGCAAACTAAATCCACAGCAGCAGTTTCGCTAGCTGTCGGTGAGCTCTACGGTGATCGAGTTCACGGTCAGTGTCCAAGGTACTACACGTTCTCTGCTGGGCACGTTGCTACATCGCATAACAAATCGACTGCCGATTTGTGACATTGCTCTAGGTTCGGGAAAGGACTCAAGAAACGAACTCATGAAACAGTCAGCATCTCTTGGTACATGCCCATTCAGCTGATCTCATTTTTCGACCGCCAATGTACTGTTTACGCCGTCGATAATGATGCTCTATCGCTAATTACGACACTTTTCTGATTTGAGCTACTACTCAATGGTGACATCAGGCAGATGATCGGACGTTGACAGTGGAAACTGTAGCAGAATGTCACTGCAACTCGTTCAATGTTCACTACATTATGCATGCATTCGAAATCTGGCATGGGTTGGAGCTTGCGTACTGCCAGTAAAAGTAATCTTATCTCAAAGACTTCGACCTGGCATGTCCACTCTATGCTAGAAGATCTGTTTACGGACGTAGAGATTGCGATGTGAGACCATGATGGGCTCTGAACTGAACGTCCGTAAACTGCTCTGCATGAATCAGAATGTATTTTGGATGTCACCTTCGGGCAGGTGTTGTAATAAGGACCGGTTTCAAGAGGAGCAATGAGGGCTTACCACTATGATTAGACCCACTTAAACGGCCCATGGAATTCCAATAACAGGTATCATGCATTTCGGGGGGCAAATGTGCAGGATATTGTTTCCCATGCATAACCGTCTGTGGACGCTGCATCGGGAGTTTTCCTTCCCAAAAAATTACTGACTGACTTTTGGAAGTTTAGTGAGGTTATTCTGTCAAAGTTTTAAAAGTGAAATAACTTACAATGAATGTGGGCATGTAGATTTACAATATACTTCAATTGGACGCGATTTCATTCGTGATTGTATCACTCGTCTTCAAAAACTATCAGTGACATTGCACTCCCTATACATATAAGGAACAGCGATCACTATCACTGCATGTACTGGAACAGTTTCAGATGTGCTTAGAACTGTTCGAGGGTTGGCAAAATCCTACACACTCACCCTTTTTGGTTCTTCGACTGTGAGTCTTCATGCACTGGTTCTACGTGCGGCTTGAAATCCGAACTCCAGTTACCGAGTTTCCCATTGAAAACTTCTGACTTGAAGTGATGGTGAGAAATCATGTATATTTGTAGTTTTGGGTTAGGCGTTGCATGCGTAGATTTAAGGATGTGAAACAGCACCACAAGACTAACACGTTCCGTTTGTCAGAACAGGTAGAGCGCAAGAATGGTCGAAACGCTCGAGACCGGCAGGTTCTTCAGCCAGCCACTCCACAATATCACATGAATCTAGTTCAAACCCATTTGATGCAATATACTTTTTTCCCCCCATGACCAAGTTACTACCCACTTAAAATATTTCTCCCAAGTACATGCAGACATGATAACTTGAGTTGTTGGGCACTTCAGCCCATGCCGCGACCTACTCATTTCATCGTTTCCAACGGTCGAATAAGACCCTGAAAGGCTGATCAACTGGTTGACTTTGCACCGGCGCAGGATTCAAGAGTCTCACCGACTGCAAGCACTGTGAAAGATATTCAGGCCATAAGGCAGCTTGAGACCACGGTGCACCCAGAGCGATGCTCTTTCATGGTGCCACCGACATGATGACGCAGTTGATGCCAAATGACACCTCAGTGGACTGTGGATCTTGGTATCTTTCCCCAACAAGCAGTGCATGGAGTTCTTGAGAGTTGTGTGTGTGGATCTGCGCCCAGCAGTTGTTGGCAGATTTGTTGAGGGTTAATCAATGGCTGATTGATTCAAGGTCGCCAGTTGGTGCAACCAGACGGACTCTAAGCGCGAGGATCGCCACCAACCGCCACCTAATAGGAGACGTCTGTCAGAGAATGAGACTAGTAGAACATCGTGCGAGCACATTTACGGTACATAGCAGGGGCGTCGTTACAATGCTGGAAAAACATCTTACAACCTCCGGCCATCCTTATCAGATCAAATCTCGAGTGAACGTCCTCTTCCACGAACCCGATATGCAATTTGGATGTTAATTATCCTGCTCCTCATCTGCAAGTGGTTTTTTGAGTATGAATCCTGACGTCAATCTCCCGGCTTGCTGTTGGGAGATTGCAGCCTTTCAACGCTTGCAGATATGTCCGGCCTCCCTTGTCCTTTGATTCCTGTGACCTTCCTGCAACGGTGTGTCAGTACCATAGCAGCAGCAACTTCATAGCTCGGTCGCATGCTGTCAAAAGCTTATGCTCCCAGGAGGTTAAAATGAATTACCAAGTTGTGTGATTTTTCTAGAGTTTCCCACATGACTGTGTAACCATTTTCCAGGTTTCATCTCAAGATTGCAGGGACTCCCCACAGAACAGTTGAACGATTCCATGTGCACAACCCCCTCCCTTTTGTTATGTGTTCATTCAAGGTCTTACGTATTTCAGCTGTAGACGTAAGTACTGTTAACATAAAGGAGGATTGTACTTCGAATCAAACACAGGAAACATTAAGAACCTTTATTGGCGGGATCAATTGCTGCACATATCAGTAACCAGAGTTTTGTTTATTGTACTCCGAACCCGAAGTGTCCATCACCTTCAACATCGCCCCACGATCTGCACGTAAGTAAAAGCGGAGTTCTTAATGGGGTCGATTAGTTTTTATTAATAAGTGCTAAATATCATTAGACCCGATTAGATACAATCCGCCAAACGGCACCCTCTTCTTACCCATTCCGCTTTGAAGCACATGTGTGCAACTTTTTTCAACTGCAAGGAGAGCTGGCGGGGATTTCGAAGATCCTGAGCGAAGTGTTTCCTTAGTTTAACCTAACACAGACCGAACCAGCATGAACCGGTTTGATTCTGCAGAGGTACGCATTTGGTTGAGAGCTGAAGTCGTGCGCCGACAGCGTACGTATATTTCTTCACCCAACTAGTGCAGCAATTTACAGAGAGGGCTTGAATACAGCAGAAACAAGCGGCCGTATCCCTTCAAAGAACGGGAATGTTGCAACCCTTCCTCACGATTTGTAGACATATTAAGGCAATCACGGAAGGGAAAAACCTTCACAACTTCCCCGGGTTCAGAGGAATCCACCCACTTGCGTTAATGGGGGCCATTGCTGACCCACATGGAGGGAAATATGGCTGGATTCGTCACCGCAATCCTGTGTGCGTTCCTCCACATTGACCTGTTCCCCGTGCAATGATACCTAAGTATATGATTCACCACAGTTTCCCAACGCTACTGGAGTCCATGAAGGCACTAAGATGGATCATACGCCATTGCTAGCAGAATACATGTCACCAGGTCGCAGGCCATAATAGCCACCAGGTCACAGGCGAGGCGTATTGACCTGCATATGTGGTAATCTGAGACCCTGATTCAGCAGGCTTTGGCTTGTTCATCATCCTGGGCCTCTCCCCAGCCACCTGCAACTGAAAGTCGGACGATAAGCATGTTTTGTCCTTGCTGGTTCTGCTGTTTCTGCTGCTGCTGCTGCTGCTGCAAGGAATCATCACTTGAGAGCATTGGCAGATGCAATTCATCAGGTTGCAGGCAGAGGCAGACTGACCATGAATGCTCTAGTTAAGTATTCGGTGATGACGTTACCAGATGGTTGAACTCCACCACCACTACCAGCAGTAGCATCAGCAGCAGCGATGGGGCTTGAGTGTACACACACCCAACTTAGCAAGCAGCCTTGTTGATGAGCTCCTCATCAATTTCCTCGTCTTGCTTGCCATCTGGGACAACTGCCTGTAAACTGCCTTTTACTTCATTTCTGATGCATGCCGCATATGTCACCATTAATGCCCTTGGCTGGACGGACCCCAGACTCACTGCCAACCCTATACATTAATTCGTTGCATTGAATATCCCCAAGGTTGTAAGATTCTTGAAACATGATAAGATAATGTACATGCAGAAACCTTTGAGTTTTAAAATCTTCAAATTTTGTATGTTAGTTATTAAAAATTGAACTAAAATCAAAAAGGAAATTTCCAAAAACTGAAAGAAATCGAATTTACTCGTTTTCAAACGAATTACGTGGTCAAAATGACCATGGCCGCCTGTGCAACGTCATCATTCGCGTACTCTCGGAATTTGGAGTTAGATCTTATCCTTTTAAAAAACTCTTCAAAACCCCATCTAAAGACCAGTTATCTCCTCCAATTTGAACGGGATTGCGGGTCAAATCCGCTCTAAAATGATCTTAGAAGTTTTTCGTCCCACCCTGAGACAGGTCTCTAATGTGTAATTGTTCTGGTTCAACATCCTTATCTGCCAAAACGTCTTCATCTACTTCCTAATGGCGTTTGCAAAGTCCCATAAATGGTTTGCATGTTAGTTCTGAAGTTGCACATTCAAGTCATAACTTTCAACAAGTTGGCACAATCATTGCACAGCCTCAACAGAATTAAGCACAAAACTTTGTTCAGCTGCATAAATGATCAGTGCCAAGAGTGTAGGCCCACCACTAGTACTGTGATCACTCATCCAAAACTCTTCGCAGATGGGTACAATCTTTCGGCAGCATGCACAAATAGTCAATGCTGTTCGTAATTCTCTTCATATGCGTGTGAGCACAAACTGAAATCACACATCTTCTTTCGTACATGCACAATACAACGCTTACAATTTTGCTGAATCGGCAGTCATGTCATTGGTCTTCCCTGGTTCTATTACTGAAATGATACCAAAAAGCCCTACTTGCTGGAACCTGCAACGTTACTCAATAATTCTATTCCCTGGTGATTGAGTAGCTACCAGCGCCTGTCATCCAATTTGATGAAAACCTTTCTTGGGAGGCCCGACAGCCATGATCACCTTCACATTCGCCACACGCGCCCGTATTGGCCCAGTCTTGCACTTGTCCAGAATATGGTCCACTGCACTGGGCTTGCCGGAGAACACAGCCTCTACCGTGCCATCCTTGCAGTTTCGGACCCAGCCATTGAGACACAGCTTCGTAGCGTTCTCTATCGTCCACTTCCTGTAGAACACGCTTTGCACTTGGCCACTTATGATCACATGCACCTGCAGGAGCTACACCACATGCATTGCATCAGCCACAACAAGAGAATATCACTTATTCCGCCCACTGTAGATCTGTGCATTGCAGAAATTATTAAATTAGTGTTATAATCATTCCAAAGCCTGCTTTAATTCAACACAGAAACTAAAATAAATATTGAACCTGGAGTAGCTGTAAGGAATCAGAAGAAACCGTTTTATCAGTAATAAATGTAAAGTGAAGAGGAAAGGGTAGAAGAGTTCACATTTTTTGAGTTGCTGTTCCTGTCAGGGCCGCGAGACCTCATGCGGTGGTCGGAGCGACCCTTCATGTGACTGTCAGAACGAGCATCCAGGGAATTGTCACGACGGTCATAGTTCTCATGATGATCTGAGTGGAAAGAGGAATGTGAAGTAATGCGAGTGACTTCACGAGGCTGGCTGACAATGTTTCTATCTGTCCCAAAGTCACTGATCTGGCTATTATTCCTAGGCGGGAGTCTCGAACTGGGCGTGTTACGATCGCTGTGGATTCTATGACAGCATGAATTCTCTCAGGTGCTCATGGTTCCTCTTCCTCTCAATTGCAAAAGCTGTAACGGCTCCCTCAATTCCCTGTCACAAATTCGCTCGGAATGTGACTCGGCTATTGAGCCATAAGGGATTGCGGGGATGTTCTCGTGTGAAGAGCTGGTTACACATTTCGTGAGACATGACCAATATGCAGGTGAGAAGAATCACGTGCCTTTTCACATACGAGTGGCGGCAACCACCAAAATGTCCGCTCGAACAGAAACATCACAGAAAGATGGAGATGTCGCTCGGAACTGAGCATCAAGCTTAGGACTTGGTGGTGGGGCGTGTTGCTGATGGAGCAGCTCTCATTTCACATCATGGTTTAGCCCTTTGAGAACACGTAACTGTCCAACTGCAGACAACGTGCGGAACCGTGTAAATCTGCACAAATGATCTAAGGAATCTTAAATGCCTAGCAGCGAAAAAACTTCATACACAAAACTACACTAACACTACCTGTTCGATTCTTCGACCCCGAAATGCAGGGTAAATTTCCGTTATCATCACATGAAGTACGATCCAAAGAGCAAAACATTCAGACTACACCCCCGCGTAGACGTGCAGAAACAGAATGTATCTGGCACATGTTTACTCATATATGTAGTTGCAGACTAAATTCCTGGCAGAAATATTGTTAAGCTTTACACTAAATCAGCTGGGTAAGGACTAGTTCGAGGAATTGAGATGCCTTGGCAGCAAGGGCAGCCTCTTAGATGTCCGATACTGGCAAATAATTACCAGTCAGAAAGGCCAGGTCCTGAGCTCGTAGCTCTCTCCATGTAAAATGAAGGTAGAAATTATATTCAATATATAACAGAAATAACAAAAATAAGTCACTTAAACGCCCAGGAAGCCTGAATCGGATTTTCATCTGAAGGAAAGTAACAACACTGACCACGATTTCAAAGAGTTCTATAAAGGAGTCCTTCAATCGCCCTCGTGTTGAGCACAAGCTGTCAAAGATGCCGAGACGATTTCCCTTCGCTCCAAATGCTTCTTAAAATATTAGTCGCACCTGTAGTTTCACTATCTACTGTTACAATGAATAGTGATCTTTCTCGATTCACATCAGAAACGAGGAATTTACTGAACCTACAGCAAGTCCAGGAACGAGGAGATAGCAGTCATGTATGACGTTCAGCCAGGACAATGCCATGAACTAATTAACCACCTATGACCCTGCAACTCCAAGGGGAGAATCTAATCATATAGGAAGACTACCTAGCCCAAAATTCACCAACACAGGTTCGCCACTTAAGTCATTCATCTGGCACCAGGTTTTGAAGACCCACCTGTAATATATGCACAGAGTAAGATACATGCCCATATGTGCTATGTAAACAAACTTATCCCGACTAAATTAAATCTATGACGTGTTGATAGGTAGCTCAAAGACCGAATATTCAACTAAGGGTTGATAAAACTTTGTGCACATCAGACATTACAACATCAGACACCGCCGTAAATATTAATTTTGGATATAATTAATTCTTCTATGCGACAGTACAACAATCCAGAGAAAGAAACATAAGAACGGAACTTACTTGAATATGGAATATATTTGTCTCAGGCACTACTTCGGTTATTTGTTTCCATCGAACGTAAGGGATAGAAGTAGGGATGGGCCTGAAATACGAGATAAATCAGTAATGAAGCATGAACTACGCTGTAGTAAGTCACAAAAAAATTGCATGTAATCTGAGAAGCTCCATAAATTGTCAAAGGACGACCAACATCCTTAAAGACGCACGACTCAGGCTATCAAAAGTGTACCATTGCTTCTCTGGCAGTGAGCCTATCTTGATGATCATACCGAAGAAGCTTGTCCAAGAAATCCAGTGCCTGCACATGTGCATGGTAGTAACACATTTAGTGTAGGAGACTATGGAAGTAGGGTTTCTAGGGTATCAGTAACAATTTCAATCGAAACAATAACTGATGCCTAAATGCGTAAGATCATCCTTGAAACCTAACCAGTTAATAGATTAATATTTTTGTGAAAAAGGTATGTAGAAAATACATTGTAAGTAATTTCACTAGCACTTCCAGAAAATTGACACATACCTCCGGAGCAACCAGATGTTGGTTGTCAGCATTTATGAATTTTGACCAAGGTTTCCTACTATGTCTGAAACATGAAACAGATCACAAGCAACGTATCAGAAACCAAGTGATTGTAACTAACACACTACATTCCTCTGAAGCAAAAATCGTTTCTTTTGACACAAAACAATCATACTAGAGAAAACCTGATAATTCTCCAACGAAGTCTATGATCTAACTCCCACCAGGATGAAAACTAACTTTCCAACCAAAGCCTCGAGATGCGGGTCCAACTCCAACCGATACTTGTTAAGGTAGCAATTCAAATCATCTGTGCCCAAAACCTGATGACGGGAACCAAGCAAATCCGTTGATGAAAATCATGTATCTATACACCAAAATTCTTGAACCAGAAAATGAGAGAGACATGCAGTCATCTACAAGTAGACTTTCTCAGGATGCTAAGCAAGAGAAAGATCCAAAATCCTCGAAGCAAAATATGCACCGCACTAGAGCTACAGTTTCAAAACATACAAAGATAACAAGACTGCAACAAAGGTGATCGTTTTACTAAACATTGAACTTACCTTAGCGATCTTGACAAGCTGATCATAATTGTCATGACCATAGAAAAACGGCTCCTTGCGGAAAATCTACAATTAAACAAATGGTAGCCTGTCAGGTTTGCAACCTGCTGGTTCATTATGGGATAATGGGCTTCAGGAATGTACATGCAAAATTCAAAATATAGAATACATTCCTTACCATTCCAGCAAACATGCATCCTAAACTCCACATGTCCAAAGAATAATCGTAGTCTTGAAGATCGACAAGTAACTCTGGGCCCTTAAAGTACCTAATACACGAAGAGACACTGCAATATATGAGCAAAAACTAGCATCCCTGAAAGACGTGACGACACTGAGGGAACAAGTACTTAAAATCATAATAGAACCGTCATTCAGGTGAATGAGTTATATTTAAAATATCCACTGTACGTTATTAGAAAGAGCAAAAGCAGCATCCACACATTCATACCAACATAAAGTTGCATACAGGAGAAATGGAGGTAAAACTCTGAGATAAGCTGACAAGAGCAATAAAAGCACCACAAGATACAGGAGTTAGAGAATTCAACCCTTAGATTTCATGGAGAGGATTTTCAGGCTTACATCTACTACTAACATTACTCCACTAACACACCACTCATACTCATTCAGATGTACAGAGAAAGGCACAATGGGAACCTATCCGTCGCTTAAAAGAGGATAACAACATGGTTACATTATCTTAACGAATGGCTCATGTACAAGGCAATTGACGACATAATAGATGGTTTTATTAAGTGAACATGTCTGTGAGTAACTAACCTCAAGTGCAAATCTACAAATAAATGATCAACTCAGGCACGACGGTGAAAATGAGTTCTGCTAGAGCAAACCAGAAAAAGATAGGAGCAGACCTGGAAGCAACGCGCACGTTGTACTCTTTTCCAGGATGATAAAACTCCGCAAGTCCCCAATCGATGAGCCTTAATTTTCGCTGCTCATGATCAATCATCACATTATGTGGTTTGACGTCTCGATGCATTATCCCTTGCGAATGACAGTAATCCAAGGCCTGAAACAGGGCAAAGCCACGACTACATCAAGCATTGAGCCAATGCCACAATTTTTCTTAGCCCTGCGGCGCATCAAGCACGTTTCTTTAAGCAGATACACAACTAAAATTCAGATAAATAGAACACTGAAAATTAAGTGTAATGATTGAATGCAAGCCGAGCAAAGTTTAGGTAGAACCTACCTTCAGGAGTTCATGAATATAGTACCGTATGTCATAATCCGTAAGCGTTGGGTACAGAACTTTGAAGTCTCTGTTATTCACATACTCAAATACTAGACTGGGGGTTTTGGATTGCTGATCTCTGACAATGTCCAAAAGCTTCACAATATTGGGGCCTCCACACAGATTCTGTAATATCTTGATTTCTCTTTTAATCTAAGAAGATGCAGCCAGAACCAGAGATTAGATCAGAACAAGAATACTCTCAACAAAAATTAACTGCATAATCGCCACAACTTGCAGACTATATGGAGACTTTAGCAAAACACTGACTGTAGCTTTTGCCAAAATGACTAACCAATTTCTTGTCAGTCCCAACTATAGCCATAATCTGTACCTTTTTCTTCTTGACAGGCTTCAAAATTTTGATCACGCAACGCTCATTGTTAACAATATTGACACCTTCAAACACCTCGCTGTATTTGCCGCGCCCCACCTTGCGTACAACCTCGTAGTCATCTTGATCGCTGCAGTACGAAACCACACAATTGTTAGGGAAAGCACAAGCACCAGTATACTACGGACAATCTGAAACTAAACCAAAGTCCCTTTTACTGACCCGATGATCCGCATACATGAGCTGGAATTATGTGCATATCATAAGGAGGGAGAAATTCACGCGATATGCTACTGCAATGAAATCATTCAGTGTCCTTACCCCCATTGGACGACAAGGGCTTCGTAATCCCAGTACTCTTTCGGACGCTGAACATTCACATCCGTGTACACCCGGGCCTTGGACATCACTTCCAACAACCGAACTGACTTTCTAATCTTCTATGCCAGATTCCAAGGGAGAGAGGATGATCCGGCAGCTCTCGCCACTCTGGCGTACACCGTAGCAATATCTTAGATGCCCTCAGCAAATTCCAAAAGAATAGATTCCCCGACGAGAATTATTCTGTGTCACAAATCGCACCTCCGACCCCTGCTACGGACCCCTACTGTGCATTCTTGGGCCCGACATTGATATTCAGCCTCAAGGACCGAGCCCATATGTAGTCAGAAACCCTACCTGCCGGTTCCAATTACACCATTTTTCTATCACACATGGTTTCTAGACCACCCCTCCACACTTGCCTTGAACCAACCTCGCGATTCTCGACTCCGCCAAGCTCCGTGAACAAAAAACTTAACAACGAAAACTCCGGAATCAAACCCAGCACCTCCAGCGGCGTTGGATTCAAACTGTTCCTACCACCGCACAGCTCCGAAAACAGATCAAAACACGACGAAAAATCTGCAAAAATCCACGAGAAAAAGTTACGAGAGCGTCGCCAGCTCTCACAACCATTACAAGACAAAAATCGAAGCCTTGTCAGCGGCAATGGAACCTCTCGGATTTCGGATTTAGGCAACAAGCTCGAGGAACACGAAGACGTCGCAGAGGACCGACCGAGCCCCCCCCCCCCTCGCGCATTGGATGAATGTCTTTCAGAAAACCATATATAATTTAATCATCTATAGGGAATAGCCACGTCACTTTTATATCTGTACACGCGGGCTCATACCGTTAGTGGTGTGAAGATCCCTTGACCAACGCCTATCCATGTTTCTATTCGTGGATTTTGCGAGTCTGGCGGTGTGAACCAAGAATCCACGACTGCAAAGTGGTTTTTTTCTGGACGGTTTCCGTTCACATTAGGTGGTAATTATGTGGGTCATATTGTAAACTACGTGAATAATTAATTTTTTTTTATAAACATGTGGTAACATTGGCTTGCCTTGGCTTTGGGATTTATTGATAAAGCGTGACGAGGTTGATAGCTTGAATCTGTGCATATGTCGCACTTTAGAAGTTAATAACTCAGCTTTGAAAAACTCAGCTTTGAAAAACATTTGTGACGATTTAATTCTCCTAACTTTCTAGAAGAAAATCTTGATGCTGTGGAACCTGCCCATGTAGAGGTATGTTTCCAATCCTTGAAGAGAGTTTCCGAAGCTTACGCTTACAAGAGTGGAGAAATATTTGTTCATATATGTTGAGTTTAAATAAATTAATAGGTTGTTGATAATATGGCTTATATCTATATAGCTGATATATAATTAACATCAATTATAAAACATATCTTGTAATGGGAAAGGTAATGTAATGTATAATTTTTTGATGTTTGTAAGTCATCCAATTTATGTAAATCAAGTAATCATCAAATTATAAGAGATTTGATGTGTTTGAGATATTGTGTTATTCATTACAATCTCAAAAACCATCTATTTAAGTGAAGTATTTGGTTTTGAGTTTTTACAAATGGTTTTTAATATGTAGGATATTACTTTAAATCAAAGATAGTGTTTAATAGTGGTTGTGTGACAATAGGACAAGGTTTAAATATTTGGTAGGAATATACTATGGCTGTTTTGTTGAAATTAATCCTGTAGTATTTATTAATGTTTTGGATGCTTTTAATTGGTATTTGAAAGCAAGTAATTTTAATTTTTTGTAGCCAATATGATAGTTATGCTTAATACAGATTTAATTTATTTAAAATTTAAGATTAAATTAAACAACATTTAGAGACAATGTATAATTTATATTGAACAAATAGAAAAAAAAATGAAAGAAAAAAACATATTATTCAAAAAGCAATGTTTGTAAGAAACTTAATCATGTTACATAGGTGTTAAAACAACTCATTTTTTTTATAATAACAATAATAATTTTAAGTATAGGCTTATATTTTATAAATTATTTCTTATAGTAAATAAAAAATATTTATTAATAAAATATTGTAAAGAACAAAATTGGTATTATGTGATTATTTATCAATTGAAGAACAAAAAAACCTTCAAAGAATTCCATTAGGATTTGAAGTGTTTGTTATAATGCAATAAGTGAAATATGTGTAAAGTAATATCCTACAAAATTTAAGAATATTATATTTGATATTGTTAATGCCGCAAATTACAATGAAGTAAAAAGTAATGATCATAATCTATATGAGAGATTGATCCCGACAAGCAAAGGTGAATATTTTATATTAATAAGATATTTATTTCAAATATTAAAAGAATCAAATCATATACAAGGTAGAAAATTTGATGTTTTAGAATTTTTAAAGGATGTCAATAGTGTTCAAAATATACAACTTTTAAGCAAAGGTCATTATGGAGAAGTTTATAATTTAAATTAGTTGGAACTTTTGAGTACAACTAAAAAGGTGCATGCTGATTATAATAAATTTTTTATTATAAAAGTAGATATTCTATCAAACTTAAACCATTCTAATCTCATCAAATATTTTTTTTAAAAAATATAATGATGTTGAAAATAAAAATTTATATCTTGGAAAGGAATTGATGCAAAAAAAAACTTTAATAATATGTTAAAAAAAATCAATGTGTTTTTATTTTATTATTGATATTACTAGTCAAACTACAAAAAAAATATGTTATTTACATGAAAAGAAAATTTCACATCAGAATCTTAATTTCAAAAACATCTTAGTTAATAATATAGAAAAGAAAAATAAAAAAATAAAGTTCAATATGTTATGGTAAAATTGATTAATTTTTTCATGTCTAAAGATAAATATTTGAAGGAATCCAAAAGCTACCAAAAACAATTACATTCATGGTAATGCATAATATATGATTGGTAAGGCATTAAAAAATGTATTTGAGTCATCAAAGATGTATTCTTTTAAAGAATATGTTTTTTTTTATCTGAAATAATATATTTTATAATATTTTAAATAAAATTTATATTTTATGATTTTATAAAAAAGATATAAAAAGACAAATTTTACCTTCAAATTACCATAAATTAATCTTATCTAAGAATGTTAGCATTTAAATATTTTATAAAATTCAAATTTTGTAAATATGTATAAAAGACTCATTATTTTTTAAAAAATATTTTGATTTCTTTGATTTTTTTTATTTATTGAAGCATTGTGTTTTGATGTAGTAAAAAATGACATTGATCAAAACATATATCCAAAAGATATACAAAGTAGACTACATATCATAGACATACATATTTACTTAGGTTTAGAGGAGTTAAGTAGAAGTAAGTAAATTTGATAATATTTTGTGAAAAAGCTTCTTAAAAGCTTTAAAAACAAGGACTCGACTTTACATGTATCTATACGTAATCCATAGATAAAACACTTATCCAACAAGTTGGCTACATGTTGCTCATATTGACCACTTGTGGTAGAAATTCACTATGTGGTACACATGTCAAACTTGCCTTATAAGATTTTATTTTTATTGAACTTTAAAGATTGCAGATTACTTATAATTTTTTTTTTCTAATATATATATTTTAAATAAGAGTGGACTACTTTTTTTTTGGAATTTCTCATTTAATAATAGAAGTTATAGATTATCTACTTTAAATTTAACTTATAATTTTTTAAAATTTATATGTTATAAAAATAAAAAGAATTATTGTAGATGCTAAGTTTGACAAAAATAAGAATAGATTTGTAACTATTATACATCTTTAAAAACTTATCATTACTTTTAGAATAGAAATGTCATATATTACAAATATTATTCATGGAAGTATTATTCTTATGCTTATAAAAAAATCAACAATGAGGTTTAATATTTATGCTAAGAAGTACACTTAACAAAGGCAAGTAGATTAACTTCACAATTGAATCCAAAAAATATTACTATTATAAGTATAGAAAAAACAATGATTAATATGCTAGAGAAGTTTGATAGAATATCAAAATGCTAAGAATTTCAACAGTAAGTCAAAATCTATTTAAATTTATATCTATATTTTTTAATATTTTAATGGATTTATTTAAGTTAAATTCAGATGTACAATCTTATCTAAAATTATTCTATTTTGATTTTTAATTTTGATGGAAAAGAATTCATAACTCTCATAAGATCTAAATTCATTCTTATAAGTATTTATGGCTCCTAGAGAATGTAATAAAAAAAGAATAGTAAAAATAAAACTCTTACTTTTATAATAAGAATTATAAAAAATTACTATTTATGCAATTAAATTCTAAAACTATGCTTGCGATGTAGATTGGAATAAAAAACTTTTATTAATCAATTTTGATATGAATTGAAAAATAATATCAAAGTTTTATTATTGACAATATCAGAAACAAATTTATTCAAATAAGTTATTGCTTAAGCCATTGCATGCAATAATCAATTTTTTGAAAGATTCCAATAACAAAGATTTAATTAAAAAGGAACAAATCAAGTAATAAGAATAATTTTTAAGTTTTTAAAATTTTATTCATTAAAGCCAAAACATATGTAAATTAATATGCTATGTTTTAAATTTCTCACCAACTAAGAATTTTTTTGATATCAACTAAAAGAATTATACTTGTATTATAGAGAATATAAGTGAAACAAGACCAGTCTATTTCAAGTACCCAAGATCCTTCTAATCGACAACAACATAAAACTTCATCACAAGATAAGATAAACTGGACCAAAACAAAATTAAGTAGAACTAAACAAAATTGGATATGAAAGACAAAACTAAGCAACCAAAATAAGAACAAAACAAAATAATACATGAAGATACAAAATCCAATTATATTAAGAGAAAGGATTCAAAGCTATATTTGATCATATATTCCAAAAGAACTTGGTTAGTCTTATTTATACTTTATTTTATTACCCTGGTCTTTCTCAAATGTTCTTAGATGATGGACTCCACTTAGATAATTGCTTTAACTCTTTCTAAAAGCTTCTACAATAGGTCCTACCTAAATAACCCCCCTAAGCTTTTTCTAAAAAGTTTCATAATGGATTCCAAGTAGATAACCACTCTTAGCCTTTACTAGAAGGTTCTATAGTAGATCCCACCTAAATAATTATCCTAAACTCTTTTTAGAATGTTCTATGGTGGATCCTACCTGATCCACCAATCTAACTTCAATTCTAGAAACTTCCATAACTTTTCAAACATGATTCTAACTATCTATCCCTATATGTTAAGAATACAAATATCGTATCTATATCATGTTACAGTTAATCCTCTTCCACTAATACAAAACATCTTCGTTTTGTTTCTAATGGAATTTCCAAATTATCTCTTGATAATAGATGAGGTTCTGTACAGGTTCTTACATTACATTGTAGATGAGATAACTTTTCCAAAAAACATTGTATTGAAGTTTTGGACATCCACTGCCATGGCAAAGGTAGCAATGCTCCAAAATGCTGTCTATTTTATACTCTTGTTGGTTATTAACTATAACTAGTGGTGGTGGTGGTTGGTGTCAATCCAGAAAGTGCTTTGACTTGGTATGAAATTCTTTTAGTTGCAAAACATGAAAGATTAGATAGATCCAAATATGTAGTGGAAGCTTGAGGGAATATGTAATATCAAAAATCACTATAAAAATGTGGAAAGATCTAAGCCACAAAGGTGTTAGTTTATGGATTTTGATTAATGTAACAAGTAGCAAGTTGGCGTTGAAGAGTAAAACCTGATCACCCTCTTGGAAGGTCTTGTATTGTTGGTCGTTATCCGCATACTACTTCTATCAATTCTGTATGGTAAGGAGGCCGTGTCATGTCTTTTATAAGGCCATTGTATAAATTCCTCTATTGTCGAGTTATTAATATTGATGGGACAATAGAGAGTTGCTAGCATAATCAAATGTTGACTGGTATTAAGGAAAAATGGTAAATAACTGGTACTTATTTAAATACTATTATTATAAGTAAATTCCAAGGGAGTCAAGTATTCATCCAAATCAGTATGATGAACCATTACAAGTACTCATAGCATATCTTCCAAGGTCTAATTTGCACGCTCTATTGGTCCATCTGTTTGGAGATGAAAGATTGTAAACATAATAAGTTGTATACCTAGTAGCTTGAACAAGGCTTGCTAAAAACTTTTTGTGAAGTATAGATCCTAATTTGAAATGATGACACAAGATAATCCATGGTGACAAAAGATAGTATCAAATTAGACTTGTACAAGTATTGGGACATCAATATTTGAGTGTATCATGGCTAAGTGAAGTTGCTTCAAGAGTCAATCCACAAAGATGGCAATTGCGGTATGATTATCAGGCATCTACAACAAACTTATAATAAGATCCATTGTCACCTTCTGTCAATGTGTTGTAGGTAGCAAAATTGATTACAATACTTCAAGAGATGCTACATTGCATGCTTTATTATGTTGACATGATTCACAAGAATGTATAAAAGTTCAAAAATCAAGATCCAAACCTGCCTAAAATCATGTCCTTAAGATCTATTCTAGAGTCTTTTTTTATCTCAGATATCCAGATATTGGGATATCATGTCTCTCTTGAAGTATGCACCTTTTGAGTATAGCATTGTTGGATACTTAAATTCACTTTTTGAAATAGAGGAAGCCATCACTAAGATTGTAATCTTGTTACTGTATGTCACCCACCTTGAGCCAATTACTAACCATCTTGGAATAAGCATCCTAATACATAGCTTCCTTCTATTCTACCTTTTTGGTTAGATTTGCAATGACACTAATAATGGTAGCAACTTTTGCCTTCTCTCTCAAATTTTTTTCAAGTCTAGTCTCCACAATAAATTGTCTAGCATAGTATGTTGTTGTCTTTGCTTGTACTGAAGCTAAATATCGAAAAGATGCAAGTGTTCTTTTTAATAATGATGTCATGATTTCAAATTTTCTATATACAAATTATGTAACAAGGATCAATGGTCAGTCCAAACAACCACTAGCTTTTTAATAAATAGTGTCGCCACACCTTTGTAGCATGTATAATTGCTAATTGTTCTCAATCACAAGTAGTATAATTGTGCTCTATCCTTTTGAGCTTATGTGATTCATATGCCACAGGTTGAAAGCTCCTACTAAAGTCTTGTTGAAAGACCACTTCAATAGCAAAGTCGAAAACATCAATGTCAAGGATACAAGGAAGGTTGGGATCATACAATTACAATATTGAAGTATTAATGAGTACCTCCTTTAACCTATCAAAGGTACTTTGCTACTCCAGTTTTCATTCAAATGGAATACCTTTCTTCAATAGATTTATCAATGAAGTAGCAATGTGTACAAACTGCCAAAGAAAATGGCGATAATACCTAGCAAAAATGAGAAGACTTTAGAAGTATCCTTGAAGGTTAACCAATATTTTATTGCTTTCATTTAATCTTGTTCCATATGCATGCCTTTTGAGGACACCACATGCTCCAAAAAGATGACTTTTGACTTCTAAAGTTTATATTTTGATTGCTTGCAATAAAAGTGACTATCTTATAATTGACATAGTATTTTTTGTAAGTATTGTTCATGTTGTTTAATGATATTATTATATATAAGGATATCATCAATAAAGATAATTACATACTTATCCAAAAGATCTAAAAATAATTTGTTCTTATGATCCATGAATAAAGCTGAATCATTGAAGAAGCCAAAAGGTAAAATTAGCCATTCAAAATGTCCATAGTGAATACAAAATGTTATCTTTTCTACATCCTCTCTTGTAATAGGTATTTGCCAACAGCTGCTCCAAAGTTCTAATTTACTAAAGATGGTCACACCTTGAAGTTGGTCAAGAAGATCATCTACACATAAAAGTGGATATATATTTTTAATAGTCTAATTATTGAGGCCTCAATAATTGTTGCAAAAGTAAAGTTCACCATCCTTCTTGGGTGCAAAGAGTACATGTACCTCCCATGGTGATGTACTTTCTCAAATAAGGCCTTTCTCTAAGAGTTTATTCAATGTCTTCTATAGCTCTTCAAGTTCTTTTGATATTAAGTAATAAATTAGTTGACTTGTTAGTTTGGCTTCAGGCAATAGTTCTATTTGAAGGGGGGCACCTTGATTAGGAGACACACTCTCAAGTAGGTCAATTGAGAAGACATTCCAATATTCCTATATGAGTTGTTTTACCCATTTTGCTTCTTTGGTTGTCTTACCTACCATTGATATAAGATTTGAAACCACTATATATATTAGTTGCTTATGCTATATTTGCTTCTTCATAAAGGTCGTCTCTATGAGTAAGTCTTTCATTATAGATTGTCTTTTCTCTTCACTTGATAAAAAAGTGTAAAGAATCACCTTGTATCCACCATCTTTAAAAGAAATTATCCTTCCTACCTAATCAACTTGCTTGTTTCTCATTTTTAGCCATAGAATACCAAAGCTAACATCATATCTTAGCTTTGTCACCTTGAACTTCTTTCTTAAGATATAGATGTCAATCAACCTCAAGATTTTTTGTTTACATGTCTCACTTAATATGTTCTCTCAATTATTTGCAAGGTATATACTTCTTCCCTTGATTTCCTTAGTTTTAATTTCAAGTTGATTGGTAATTTTAGTTGAGATGTATATTTTTGTAGAGCTACAATTTTTAAGTACTTGACATAGTTGTCTTCTTAATAATTCCATTAGATGCACAAATTGACTCTTTTTATAATTTTTTGACGCCATGCCATTTGTCTCTAAGAGATAGTAGCTACTCCAATACTAACTCTCAGTGCCTTTACTCTAGAGTCCTATTTTCTTGCTTTGTCTCATTATTGGTTTTATAAGTTTTGAGACTATGAACCCACCTTATTTTACTGGTGCTTGAATTTTGACATTTTGGACAACCTTTGATCTAATGGCTTGGCTCTTGACAATAAAAATTCAATATCTTTTGTATCAATATTTTTCATCTTCGTGGTGTCAATGATCTTTGTGGGACATCAATCTCCATTGGCGTTGCTTGTTATGCCATAGTATTAGATAGTGGCATAGAACTTTGTGCTATAAGTCATGCTGTACAATTTTTGAAATATATAGCATTGACTATCTTTGCAATCCAAATTTTTTCTTTGAATGTTTGTCAATTCTTTAATTCCATCTTTTATTGGACCCCAAGTTTTAAACCTCGTAGGAATTAATTCATAATCTTTGCATCTAAAACATTGCCAATTTGGAGGCATAGGGACTTAAATCAAAAGACATAATCTTACACTGATTTAGATTATATAAGACTTGTCAACTGATTGAGTGGTATCTTCTCTACATTGATAGGCCAAAATTGATTTCTAAACTAGGTCTCAAACTCCTAATTACAAAATCCATCTTGAACTTTATAGCTTTGAACTTGATGTCACCACCAAATGGGTGCCGCATCTCTCAAATAATTAGCTGCATACATAATTCCTTTAGAGGTATTTGCCTTGGATAGTTGGAAGTATTATTGCATGTTGAAGAGCCATTAACATACATCTTTTTGTCTTGAAGTCCCAAAGTATGTACTAAGCTTATTCAATTTTAATTTAGCAGATGTAGACTCTTTTGTCCTTGAGGCTTCTATTTACCTTTACAAAGTAGTTGTCTAGGCTAAAAGGTGCTATATTTGAGCCTCCATCTGAGATTGCTCTGTCATATCTCTCATGCTGTAATTTTTCTACTGAATTCCACTATTATAATGCCTTCTTATCTCCTAGTTGATTTTTTAAGAATAGCTTGTGATAGCCTCAACACAATATTTAATGTGACCACAATAATTGACTTTGGACTAGATGATGATTATTGAAATATTAATAAAGAAAAATCTAATATTTTCTCTGATACCAATGAAATAAGACCACTCTATCTCAAGTGTCTAAGATCCTTCTAATCTACATCAATCTAAAATCTCATTACAAAGTAGGACAAATTAGACCAGAATAAAATTAAACAAAACTAAACAGAATGGAACATAAAAGTTAAAACTCAGCAATCAAAATTAGAACAAAACAAAACAAAATAAGAAAATATAAAATCCAATTGTATTAAGAAAAAAAGGTTCAGAGCCATATCTAATCAGATACTCCAAAAGGCCTTGGCTAATCCTATTTATACTTTGTTATATCATCCTAATCTTTCTAGAATATTCTTAGATATTAGAGCTCACTTAGATAATTGCCTTAAATCCCTTCTAAAAGATTCCATGATAGGCTCTATGTAGATAATTGCCCTAAGCCTTTTTTAGAAGATTTCATGGTAGATCTCACTTAGATAACTCTTCTAAACTCTTTTTAGAATGTTTTACAATAGATCCTACCTGGTCCACTAATCTAATTCTAATTCTAAAAACGTCCATAACTTTTCAAACATATTTCTAACTATCTATTCTTATGTGTCAATAATACAAATATCTTATCTATACCTTGTTATAATAAGTGCATTATTCAATATTATCTAAAAAAACAACATAATTATAAAATAAAATGGATTGTTGCTAAAGAAAATAATGTGTCAAAAAATAAGTTTTTCTAGCTTCAATAAGAATTGTTCAATTGAAATCTTATGCAACATCTAATAAAAGTCATACTCTATCTTTAAATTTCTTGTGTTGCTTTATAATAGAAGTTTGTTTAGGAGCTTCAACTTATTTCATAGACAAAGATTTTTTTAAAATATAATAAATATCTTTAGTTAAAAAAAACTAAGCCCAAATAAAAAGAAATCATAGTTGATAATTTATTGTATTTAAAGAGGTATTATCTATAAAATTATTTATATAGACATAGCAATTAATGGTGATAATAGCTTTGAAATATTTAGTATTATTAGATCTTTTTCTAACTTAGTTATATTAGATTTATTATAGCTAAAGAAACATATTCTATGAATAAATTAGATTTTTCATAATCTTAGTTTTTTTGATAGGATAATTCAATCTTTGTTGTTTAAATAAAAAATCATAAATAAACCTTTATTGATAGATATAAGAACTTTTATGCATGCTATAAAAAAATATTTCTATTTGTTATTTATGTCATATCCATTTTTAATGGTAGAAAGACTTCAAGAAATATTTGTATTTAAAATAATAATTATTAGGATATTTTTTAAAAAAATATATAAATATTCTTTCAAAATATTATTTTTATGATTGTTCAATTTATTTTCAAGAAAAAGCTCAACTTTTATTTGGATCAATCTAAAGCTTATCATGAAATAAATTGGCTATATTTAAAAAATATATTAATAAAAACCTTGCAAAGAACTTCATATGCTATTTATAATCTCTAATATAAGTTTCTATTTTATTTTTATTTTTATTTTTAAAATTGATAATTATGGATATGAATAGATTATTAAGGGCTGAATAAAGTCATCATCAAGAATAGACATCTTTTATCTTTGATATTAGGACTTCTCAATCTATTGAATCAAGTAAAGATTTATATAAGAATAGATCTATAAAAAAAAATAAAATTTAGTTCGAATTAAAGGAGATGAATAAAAGATTGCATTTCAAACCATGTATAAGCATTTCACTTATAATATTGTATCTTTCAAACTTATAAATGTACTAATTGCTTTTAAATATCTAATAAATAATATTTTAAAAAAAATATTTAGAGAACTTTATTTTTTGTCATCTAAATGACATTTTAATCTACTCTAAGAATACAAAAGAACATAAACTTCATGTTTTTCATGTGCTACAAAGTACTTAGAGATGCAAGATTATATCAAGATATATTTTTTTGTAATTTATACAAATTAAGTTAAAATTTTAGTATATAATATTTTAAATAGTTTTTTTAAAGATAAATCATAAAAAAATTTAGATTATTATGGATTTGAATGTTTCAATAATAATAAAAGATGTCTAATATCCTTTTAATTTTTTAATTACTATAAAATATTTATTATTATTATTATTATTATTATTTTAAATTATAACTTTATTTATATGTTTAACTTGTAAAATTATACTTAAATGGAATAAAGAAGTTGAAGCATCATTTGAATGTTTGAAGATAATTTTATTTCTACACCAATATCATATTATATTAACTTTTTTAAGGTATTTTTTATAAAAAAGAACTCATTGAACTTTATTATAGATACAACAGTATTATAAATAGGAGCAAATGACAAACTTCACTCAATAGATTTTTATTCAAAAAAAAGTATAGCAATTCAATTAAACTACAAAAACCACAAAAAAGAACTTCATGCAATTCTCGATTTATTTTAAGAATAGTGCCATTATTTAAAGTCCATTGATTTTTTACACAAGTCATACAAATTTCAAGTATTTTATATTAATATATATTTTTAATTGTTGTTAAATCCATTCGAACATGTTTATCTTAAGAATGAATTCAAGATCACATATTCATTGAAAAACAATAAGGTTTATCAAATATCCTTTTTATACATTCTTATCTTATACCAAAAGAAAGAGATGCAACTTTTGATTAATAGAAAATCATTCTTTTGAAGCCAAAATAATTTTATCTTTGAACTATAAAATTAACATTGATTGTTGATTCAATCTTTTTTAATCAAATTCAATCAAGTATATCCTTACATATTTTTATTTATGATATTAAAAATATCTAATCTAAATCTTATGATATTTCTAAGTTTAAATTAAAAAATAATCTTCTTTATATTGAAAGATGCTTATTTGTTCCAAAAGATGAAAGGTGACTACATGCTCTTTAAGCTTATAACAATTTTTTAGATGAAAGAAATTTTGGATGCAATAAGACTTTAGAATTAATAAAAAAAGATTTATAATAGATTCAAATGTCAAAAATTATTAAAAACTTTATATAAATTTATAATATTTTTTTTAAGATCAAAATTCTTTGTCATTAGTTTTATAGATTTTTTCAAGTACTATCAATATTAGAAAAATTATGATGACTTATTCCTATAGATTTAATCAATAAACTTTTAATCTCAAATTTATATGATTCTAAAAATTTGATAGTAGATTGTTTCATCAAGATAACACATTTTGTATTATATACAAAAAATATCAAATTTAAAAAACCAACTATTTTTTTTATAATATTTATTGCTATTACAAATTTCTAAGAAATATTATGTGAAATAAAAAGATACAATTTGTATTTATGTTTTAGAAAATTCTTTCAAAAATATTGAAGGTGGATATAAAAATATCTATGGCTTTCCATCGTCAAATTGATGGATAAATAAGATGGGCGAATTAAGTTTTGAAGAAATATTTAAGATGTACCATCAACTACCATTTAAATGATTGCATAATTCTTTTAATATTAAAAGATTTTTTCTATAATAACATGGTATATTTTTATATCTAAAAAATATATTTTTGTATTAATTATATGTATCATTCACAACTTAATACTTTTTAACTTTTCAAAAGTTGATATTTGTATATCAAAAGATTTGAAAAATTATTTATTTGGATTACATGCAAAAATAAAGGTACAATTAAATAAAATTCAAAAACAAAAATAAATCAATATTGATGCTTATTATAAGAAAAAACCTCAATTTGATGTCTAATATAATATATGATTACTTTATCATTATATATAGACTAGTTACCTTTGTCACAAGTTAGATTAATATAAACTTAAATTATTTCTTATTTGTGAATAGATCAATCTAAGTGCTTATTACTTACATTTATACAAGTTTATTTAAATTTATCTTATCTTCTATATATCTCTTCTTAATCCATATAAGATAGTAAATTTATTAAAATAAATAAATTCTAATACTTTATATTGACATGCATAATAATTAAGAGTTTGAAGTTGAAGAAGTCTTATACTTAAGATAGTGCCAAAATAGATTCGAATATCTATTATATTGTCATTGATATGATATTAATGAATAGACATAGAAGCCAACTAAGAATCTTATGAATGTATCAAAAAGGTTTATATTTTTTATTAATGATATTAATCAAAATTAAAATAAAAATTCAAAATAATTATTTTAATATTAAAAAAATAAGGCTCAGCAAAGATTGTATTCCATCTTTTATCTTTGTATATAATTTTTTATATATTTGTAGCTTTAAAAAGATGAAAAATTTAAATCTTAAGAACTATCATTTGTTGAATTACCAAACAACATATTGAGATAGAATTAAGTTCAAAATAATATAATAGAGATGAAGATCTTCAAAAATAACATGTTTATTGTTGAATATATAGAAAAATATAATATTTTTGGTATCAAGACTATGGAAGAGACTTCTAATTTTTGGTAATATTATTGAAGGTAGAAACTACTTTTGATAGTATTTTAAATATTTTATTTGAAAGAAGTTATAAAGACTTCAAAAATGATTAAATATCAAAGTGGTCTTCATGTCTTACTATGGAACACTATCAATGATTGAGAGGACTTATCATCTATCTTCAAAAAGAATAAAGATCGAAGTATATAACAAATAAAATTTATTGTATCTTAGACTTCTTTAACATGTGATCACCGCTCCTTGTGGAACTTTTCTCTAAAAAAAAAGTTAATGACATTAGCATACATGATTATTTATATAAAACATTAAATAAAAGATAAATATAAATAAATTTAATAATATATTATGAAAAAGCTTTTTAAAAGCTTATAGATGTAGATTTGACTTTATATGTATTTAAAGGTGATTAATAAGTTGAAAACTTAGCCACATGTTGCACCTATTGATAACTTATAATATAAGTTGGCTATATATCATACATGTAAGAAACTTATCTTGCAAGTTAGACATGTGTCGAAGATCCTATTAAATGTCACTATGTAGCTCTTATTTAGGTCATATATATAAAGAAAAGAGTGAAGTTTTTATCAATATATATATATATATATATATATATATATATATATATATATATATATATATATATATATTCTAATATTTATTTTTATGATTAAGTAGAAGTAGGTAAAAATAGATTGATTTCATAGTATCTTCCAAAAAAACTTCATAGATTCTATTTTGGCTTTATATGTATTTATAATTAATTGATAGGTTAGAAACTTGGTCAATAAGTTAGCCACATGACACATGTATTAATAGCTTGTGGAATAAGCTAACTATGTAGAATACATATAAATAATTTACTTTGCAAATTAAGTCATGTACTAATAAAGTCAACACATGTTTGAGATCCTATAAAATATTATTATGTAGCTCCTAATTGGATAGTATATATAGTGGCAAGAGTGAAGTCTTTTTTTTTTTTTTTTTTTTTTTTTTTTTTTAATTCTTGTCAAGGCCTTCTTAATTGTTAGTCTTATTCTAAGATTTTTTAATCTTCTTGCCTTTAGAAATAGCAATTCTAATTCAATACATTACCATCTTTGATTGATTTTTTAGTCTTTTTGAGTGATATAAGAGTATATTGAGTATTTTTTCTTTAAATTTCATATCCTTAACAATTTAACAAGAGGATAAACTCATTATTCTTATCTTATTTAAAAAGAAAGTGGATCATTTTACTTCTATTTTTATATTTTGAAGGTTATAAATTACCTACTTTTAAATAAATTATTTAGTTTTTAATACTAATTTTTTCTTTAAAAAAAGTTGATTATCCTTCTTTATAGAAATTTTCATTTGATGTTAGAAGTTACAGATATCCATCCTCTAATTTAACTTATGGATTTTTTAAATTCTTTGAAATAGAAGAAAAAATCATTGATGCTATATTTGGCACAAGTGAAAGTAGATTTACAACTATTATAGATCTTTAAAAACTTGTCAACTCTCTTAAGGTGGAAATTTCACACATCACTAGTATCAGCCATGAAAACATTAATCTTGTACCTATGAAAGAAGTTATGAGTTTAAATCAAGAAATTATACAATTGAAAGAAGCAAAAAGATCAACTTTACATTAAATCCAAGAAATTTTGTTTCTACTAATACAATAGGGACAAAGATTAGTATGTCTGATATGTTTGATAATAAGATCAAAATTTCAAGGATTTTTACAATAAGTCAAGCTCTATCTAAGATTGCATCATTTCTAATACCTCAATGGATTTATTTATGTTGGATTTATATGTGCACTTCTATCTAGAAGTATTCTTTTTTGGTTTGTATCTTTAATGGAAAAAGATTTACAAATCTTTATGATTTGAATTCATTCCTAAAAGTATTTACAACCTTTTTCAAAGAAAGTCATCAAGAAAAAATAGTAAAAACGAAGTTCTTATCTTTACAATGTCATATAGTAATATGACTATATAGCAAAAAAATAAAAATGTGGATGTTACTATAGAAGAGCCTAATAGAAAGATATAAAAAAATTAAAGATAAATAATAAAAAGATTATAAAAGTTTTAATCTTACTATTATCTTATATAGAAAGAACTTCTATTTATTTTGTAGAGACATAAATGAGCCAAATCAAAATAAATAATATAAAAAATTATTATAGTCATGTTTAAGAAAGAATTAAAAATATATATAAATAAAACTTACTTCAAATTATCAAAAATTGATACTCGGAGAGAACCAATTGTAATCTAGGTTAAAATCAGACCTTGAGATACAAAATTGCTCTCATACAATGACTTTTAGGTTCTTTTGTAAAATCAAAGAGTAAAATTTGAGAACAAACTAGAAGAAAGATTTTTAAGTATTGGTTTTGTGTCATTTGAATTAATATTAATATTTTAAAAGATTTTAAAAATTGGTGATGTTCTTGATGGGATTAAGATTTCAAAAATAAAAATGTGTATATAAATTTGAAGGTTTCTTGATTCTGTGGCATGTCTGTAAATGGAATTTGGATAGTATATTGGTGTATTAGTTGTGAATGTGTATACAAATTTTAAAGTGAATTGAATGGTATTGTATTATGTGTATTGTTGCTTAAGAATGCACCAAGCTCCTAGCTGTAGAAGATTAGTAGAAATTTAAGAACAATCCTATGAAGTCTAATAGAATCTTAAATAATCTTAAATAGACCTTAATTATCTTCATCGAACTTTGACCAATTCAAAATAAATTTAGAAGAATTTATAAAAGAAATACAAAGAAGTTCCAACTAATCTCAAAAAAAAATAAAAAAATAAAAACTTAAAGAAATATGAAAATATAAATTTTAAAAAATAAAAATAATCTTTAAAAAATACTAAAAATAAAAACCTATAAAGAAAAAAAATAATCCTAAAAAAATATTAAAAATAAAAATCTTAATATGATCCTAATTAAAATTCTAATTGAATCTTAACCAAATCCTAAGTCAAATCATAAGTCAAATCTAATTAAAATCTTAATTAAATTTTAACTAAATTCTAAGTTAAATCCTAATAAAATCCTTAATCTTAAAAAATTCATACAAAAGTTTTAAACCAAATCCTAAGCAACTCTAAATCAAATCTGAAACCATATCCTAATCAAATCCTAGATCTTAAACGAATTTTTAATAAATTCTAAAAGAAATAGTATTTCAACAACTAATAATCAAACCATTAATATCAACTCTAAATTTTCATACTTTTTAATGTTTTAATTAAAAAAAAAACACAAAAAGAATGAAATCGATTACACTTACTAATTGAGAAAAATACAAGGTAATCTAATCAAGTGTTAGGCAACCTCTTACTCCAATCTTAATGCTAAATTTCAGTACTAATATCTCTTCTTTAAATTATTGTATTTCTCCTATATTTCATTTAAAATTTTAGAAATTGAGTCTAGTATCTATACAAAAAGAATTCACTTCATTTAATTGACAGATCACTAAAGATGATAGAAATATTCACTAACTCTCAAACTCTACTTTTTGAGACCTCAACCTACAAAAATCTTCATACAATTTGATATAATTTTTAGATTGATCTTAAAATATGCACATATCTTTATAACTAGCATACCAACACATTATCCAAAATTCACCTATACACTTATTACAAAACTCAAAAAACCTTTAAATTTGAAAACATATTTTTATTCCTCACAATCTAAACCAACTAAGAACATCACTAACTTTATAAATTCTTCAAAAATTTGATATTGAATCAATTGATATAAAATTGATGCTTAAAAATCCTTCTCTTTGATCTCCAAAAGAATCCTAAAGATACCATAGGTGTGTGGTTTTGTACCTTAGAGTCTAATTTTGATCCAAGTTGACAATTAACCCTCCTTGGATACCAATTTCTGACTTTTTGAGGTAAATTTTATTAAAATCTACTCTAAAATCTCTCTTATATATACTTATATTATTTAATTTCCTAATATACTTTATTTTTTCTTATTTATGGTCCTACAAAGTAAATAGAAGCCTATTTTATAAAAAGGCAGTATTATCATCCTTTAATTTATTATCTTTTTTACTATTATTTATATTTTAAAGATAATTTGCTATAATTTTTTAAAAATAAAATCTTCTATAATATAATATTTTCTTCTTTCTTTCTTTCATTAGCCATATTACATCACAACAATGATTATATTGAAATATATGAGAAATTTTGTAGGTTGAGGTCTTAAAAATTAGAGTTTGAGGACTAGTGAGTATTTCTAAGATCTCTAGCAATTTGTCAATTGGATTGAAGTAAATTTTTTTATATGAATATTAAACTTTATTTTCAACGTTTGGTGAAATTTGAAAGCAATTCAATAGCTTAAGAGGGAGATATTGGCACTTGAAGTTTAACATTCATATTAAAATATGAGGCCATCTAATATCCAATTAGATTATCTTGTATTTTTCTCAATTAATAAGTAAAATCGATTTTATCTTTCTTACACTTGTTTTTAACTAAGATGTTAAGAAGTGTGAAAATTTTGACTTAATATCAATGATTTCATCATTAGTTGTTGAGGTATTAATCTGCTATAGGATTTGTTAAGAATTTGGTAAGATTTTGTTTAAGATTTAGAGTTCGATTAAAATTTTTTTAGGATTTGATTTAAATTTTTTCTAAAATTTAGGATTCATTAGAATTTTATTAGGATTTAATCTAGGATTTGGTTAAGATTCAATTAGAAATTTAATTAGGATTTGACCTAGGATTTCATCAAAGTTCAATTGAAATTTGATCTAAGATTTGATTAAGGTTCAATGAAGGTTTTAATTAGTATTTGATTTAGGATTTGATTAAAGTTCATTAAGATTTCAGTTAGGATTAAATTAAAAATTTTTTAGGATTTATTTAAGATTTTTATTTTTAATATTTCTTTAAATTTTATTATTATTTATTTTAAATTTTATTTTTGATATTTCTTTAAGATTTTTAATTATTTGTTTTAGATTAGTTTAGTACTTATTTATATTTTTTTATAACTTCTTTTAAATTTATGATAGATTGATCAAAGTTTGATTAAGATTATTCAAATTAATTTAAATTTTATTTAAAATTCTATTAGATTTGATAGGATTGTTGTTGGATTTTTACTTATCTTCCACAATTAATTTTCCAGTGCATTCTTAAGCAAGAACACATGTAATATATCAAAGATTTATTATTGACAATGCTAAAAGCAAAATATTTGGAACAATTTATTGTTTAAGTAATTGCATGCAATAATTGATTATTTGAAAGGAGTCAACATCAAAGTTTTTTTTTAAGTAGAACAAATTAAAAAATACTAACAGTTCTTAAGTTTTTGAAAACTTATTCATCAAGGTCAAAACTAATGCAAATTGATATGGTACATTTTAAATTTCTCTCAAAATAAAAAAAGACTCAATGTGATGAAGAAGGTTTGTATTTTTATTATAGATAAGCTAAGTATATTACTGAATATTATCCAAAGAAGCAACATAATTATAAAATGAGAAGTACAATTGTCAAAAAAAAAAATGTATTGAAAACGAGATTCTCTAGCTACAATAGAGACTATGCAGTTGGAATCATGTTTAACACCTAATAAAGGTCTTATTCTCTTCTTAGATTATTCACCTTATTTTATAATAGATGTATGTTTAGGATCTAAAAATCACAAAGTCTTTATATTATTAGATTCAAGAGCCCTAGCCTATTTTATAGACAAAGATTTTGTCAATAAATAAGAAATATTTTTATTCAAAAAAACTAAATCTATATATATAAAAGTCATAGATGGTTTTTTGTTGTCTTTTGAAAATATTATCCATAAGATTGTTATTTTAGATATAGCAATTAAAGATCGTAATAGTATAGTAATGTTTAATATGATAAGATCTTCTTCTAATCCAGTTGTTTTAGAATTATTATAATTAAAAAAATATAATCCTTAAATAGATTAGATTTTTATAACTTTCATTTTTTTGATTGTTTAATTCAAAATCCCGTTAGTCAATTAAAAATATATAAGTCTAGAACATCTAAACCTTTAGTAGTAGACACAAGAGCTTTTAAGCATGTTGTATAAAAAAGATCATCTTTTATTATATATACCATATCTATTTTTGATGGTGGAAAGATATCAAAGAATATTCTTAGGTAATATTTAGATTTTTTGGACGTTTTTTTTTTTTTTAAAAAAATACAGATAATCTTTTAGAGCATGGACCATATGATTGTTCAATTGATCTACCAGAAGGAACTCAACCACTATTTGGACCAATCTACAACTTATTCCAAAATAAATTGTTTGCACTAAGAAGTACATTGATAAAAATTTGGCTACAAACTTTATATGCCATTCAAAATTTCTAGCAAGAGCTTGTATCTTATTTGTGAAGAAAAATGATGGATTTAGGACTTTTTGATTAATTCAATTATATATATATATATATATATATATATATAGATCTACAAGGAGGATATAACTTGGTCTACATTAAAGAATGAGACGAATAAAAGACTGCTTTTCAAAATATGTATGGATATTTTGAATATAATGCTATGCCTCTTGGACTTATAAATCCACTAGCCACTTTTTCATATCTTATGAATGATATTTTTTATAAATTTCTTAATGATTTTGTTGTGTATTATATTGATGACATTTTAATCTACTTTAAAAATACAAAAGAATATAAATTTCATGTTTGTCTTGTATTACAAAAACATAGAGATGCATAATTATATATCAAGATAAAAAAAGTATGTATTCCATACTACTCAAGTTGACTTTTTAGGATATATCATATCTAGAAAATATCTAATAATAGATTTAGAAAATATCAAGACTGTCATAGATTAAAAGATTCTAAAAATAATAAAAGATATGTAATATTTTTTGATATTTATCAATTATAACAAGATCTTCATCAATAATTTTTCTTAAATTGTAGCTCTTCTTATGTATTTGACATGTAAAGAGAAACTTGTATAAAACAAAGAAACTAAAATATCTTTTGAAGCTTTGAAGATAATATATATTTTTATTTTAATTTTATATTGCATTAATTTTTTGAAGGTATTTTTTATAAAAATAAACACATTAGATTTTGCTTTAGATATCATTTTGTTTTAAATAGAAGGAGATAACAAGCTCAACCTGATAGCTTTTCATTCTTGAAAATTTTCAATAGTTGAAATTAACTATGAGATCTATAATAATTTTTTTTTGTAATCATGGATTTATTTCAAGAATGGTGTCATTATCTAGAAAAGGCCTCCAGTTTAGACACTATGTATACAAATTATAAGAATCTTAAGTACTTCATGTTGGTACATATTTTGAATTATCACGAAGTTTGTTAGAGCATGTTTTTATGAAGATTTGATTTCAAGATTACTTATCAATCCAAAAAATAATAAGATTTGTTAAATGTCCTTTTTAGATGTTTTTATCTTGTACTAAAAAAAAGACATAACTTTTAATCAAGAAAAAAATGATTTTTTTGAAGCCAAAGCATTTTTATTTCTAAGCAATAAAATCAACATCAACTATTGATTCAATTTTTGTCAAGAAAATTCAATCAAGTATGACCTTTGATCTTCTTGTTTATGATATCAAAAATAGTTCTTCTAAGTCTTATGATACTTTTAAGTTTAATTTTAAGAATAATCTAACTTTATTTTAAAGAATGACTGTATATTCTTGAAGGCAAAGCACAATTATGTGTTTTTGAAGCTTGTCATGGCTTTTTAGCAGCCTAGAATTTTAGAAACAATAAGATTTTAAAACTAATATGAAGAGATTTTTAGTAGCCTCAGATGAAGAATGTAGTTAAAGACTTTGTATAATCATGTAATATTTGTTCAACATCAAAAAATTCCATGTTGTTAATTTTATGGACTTCATTAGCTATTAAATATTCTAAAATAATCATAGTATTCCATTTGTATGGATTTTATCACAAATCTTTTAGTTTTAAGTTTATAAGATTCTATATTTGTGATAGTAAATTCTCTTACAAAGATAGCATATTTTGTACCATGTACAAAATCTATCATAAGTCAAAAAATAACTAAGTTTTTTTAAAAATATTTTTTATTATTATAAATTGGCTAAAGATATTATATTGGATAGAAGGACTCAATTTATATAAAGATTTAAAAAAATCCTTTTCAATATTTTAAAAGTGGATATAAAGCTCTCTTTGATTTTTTATTCTCAAATTAAACAAATGAATCAATTTTTCAAACAATATTTGAAATGAACCATCAACTATTATTTAGATGATTGGACAATTCTTTTGCCATTAGCAGAGTTTGTATACAATGATTTTATATCTTCTTCTATTCAATAAACATATTTTTTGTTAATTATGGCTATCATCTAAGATTTCATACTTTTGACTTTTCAAAAGTTGATAATTTTATGATAAAAGATTTGGAAAATCATTTATTAGAGCTATAGATAATAATTATGGTGTAATTAAAGAAAGCTCAAACATGACAAAAGATGAACATGGTGTTGTAGTAGAGAAAGTTGCCTCAAGAAAGTGTTGGGCCTTTAGTTGCCACTAATTACTTAAACAAGTTGCAAGATTATAAAATAAAAATATGATTAGTAGCTTAACTTTAAGAAGACAAATACATCAAATACACAAGTCTAGGATGCATAAGAGTATCCTAGATGTGACTAGATATTCTAAATTTACTTCTATTCTTATAGAGTTCTTTTTTGTATATGTATCATTTAATAACTTCCAATTTAACTATCTAGTTGGATTCAAAATTTTCACAAGTTAATTTATATTCATGACTATCTTCATACATAAATTTAATCATAAATTTATTAGAAGTTTTTGGACATTACCGAATCTCTAGCAGTTGCTAAACATATGAATTTTTAGGCACCTGTGCACTAATTTCTTTATACCTCAAATACCCAATACTCAAATAATATGAATTTTTTATGTGTAAATTTTTAATATAGTCATATATATTTATAAAAAGTTTGAATCAAAAGTTTATTCAAAAACTCAAGATATGGTAAAATCCAAAACCTCTATTAAAAAATTTCACTTATAAATCCTAGTTTTAAATACTAACTTTAAATATATATATATAATTTTTTATTCTAGATTGAAATATATTGATGTTTTTACATAAAATATAGCTCTTTAAGTCACCTTTTAAATCTTATTTTTTGATTCTTCAAAGCCTTCCTTCAATTCTCTTTTTGCTTAATAGAATAATAGTAGGTACTAAAATCACCATAACTTTCTCATTACAGTTCCATATCATTTATTTCTTTTACCTCAATTCTAATCCAAAATATACATTGTTTGAATCCAACTTTCAAACTTTGAATGCCTTGCTTTTCTTTGAATGGTCTGCCTCAAATTGATCACCCTAACTTTAGTTTCTTTCCAAATAATATCTTGAAGGCCATTGGATATGACTTTCAACTAATATAAATGAAATTCTCTATTACTCAACTTATCTACTTATATAAAATGGTATAAAAGTCAAAATATTATACTTTTGATTTCAAAGCTTTTTAATTTTTTTTGATAAATCTTACAACTTCTATCTTTAATTATAAAATTTAAATTAAAAACTTAAATAAATTATATATATATATATATATATATATATATATATATATATATATTTAATTATATTTTGAACTTTTATAAAATTTTATATTATTTTTACATATTATACTATTTTTTTAGGACAACAACAAATCTCTATCACAAAGAACAACCACAATTCAATATAAGTAAGAAGATATGCTCTCTTTATCTTAATATCAAAATTACTTGTCTTTATAACAATTTGGACTACTGTAGGCTTAAATCGTTTTCTATTTGTAAAAAAATCAATCATATTACTTATTAATTACATCTATTGGAGTCTATGATGTTCTATCCCATATTCTACATATCTCTTCTTGAATCATATAAGATAGTGAATACCTCAAGAAGAAGATAAATGCCACTTCTTTGTATAGAAGTAAAAAATAATGAAGAATTTGAGATAGAAGAAGTCTTAGATTCAAGGTAGAACCAAAATAAATTAGAATATCTAGTTTATTGGTGTAGATATGATATTAATGAATATACATTTGAATCAATAAAAAAATCTTACAAATGCAAGAAAAAAGATTGAAGCTTTTTATTGATGACATCCATTAAAATTAAGATAAAAAATAATAAATCTTTGCTATAAAAGAAACAAAATATATAAAAGATAGCATTCTATTTTTTATTCTTATTTGTAGCTTTAAATCATTTTTAGTCCTAAAAAAATATAAAATCAATAACCAATAGATTTAACTCAAGAGCTATTTTTTGTTGAGTTACTGTACATGACATTGTAATTGTCACAACTTTCAAGATGATGTAATTGAGATGAAGATCTTTAAGAAAAATATGTCATTTTTAAAATAGATGGCAAGATATAATGTATTTGATACCATGACCTTAGAAGAGACTTCCAATATTTGGTGATTTTATTAGAAATAAGAACAACTTGTAATGATGTTCAAATATTTTATTTGAAAAGAATTATAAAAGCCTCAAGAAAGATCAAATAACAAGGTGGTCTTTTTGTCTTGGTATAGGATACTATCAATGGGTGAGAGGATCTATCAATCATCTTCAAAGAGAATAGAGAGTAGAATATATTACAAGCTTAATTCATTGTATTTTAGATTTCTTCAATATATGATGTCCGCTCCTTGTGAAACTTGTTTATAGAAGGAAAGTAGTATCAAGGACATACATATTTAGTCTAATAATTAGCTATATGATTAAGTAGAACTAAATAAAAATAAATTACTTTTATAATGTCTTTTTAAAAAGCTTTTTAATAGCTTCATAGACTATATTTTGATTTTGTATGTAACAAGGTATAGATAAGATATTTGTATTATTAATACATATGGATAGATAGTTAGAACCATGTTTGAGAAGTTGTAGAAGTTTTTAGAATTGGAGCTAAATTAGTAGACTAGGTTGGATCTATTGTACAACATTCAATTATAAACTTGAGACAATTATCTAAATGGAGCCTACTATAGCACCTTCAAGAAAGGACTTAGGGCCGTTATCTAGGTAGATCGAATTATAGAATCTTCTAGAAAGAGCTTAGGATAATTATCTAAGTGAGGTCTATTATCTAGGAATATTTTAAAAAGTCTAGGATGGTAGAATAAAATATGAATAAAATTAGCTAGGGCCTTTCTTGGCATCTTTTCAGATATAGTTTTGAACCTTTTTTCTTAGTAAAATTTTATTTTATATCTTTTTGTTCAGTTCTACTTTTTTTATTTCCATCTGCTCATTTTGTCTTTTGTGTCTTATTCTGTTGAATCCTATTTAGTCTTCTTGTGATCCAATTTGTCATACTTTATATTAAAGTTTTATGTTGCTATAGATAAGAAGGATCTTAAACTCTTGAAATAGAGTAGTCTTACTTCATTGGTACTAGAGCATTGTCATATTACATGGTATTTGGCTTGAGAATGTATCAAACACTTGGTTGTAGAAGATAAAAGAAAAATTACAACAATAAGTCTCAACAACTCTAATAGATTTTTAAACAAATTACAATTAAAGATTAGAAAATATAATCAAATATCAAGAAAATTTAATCAAAATTACAAATGAATTATGTAAGAAATACAAAGTATTCTTAGAGACCTTTTAAAGAATCATAAAAAAATAATATAGAAATTCAAAAGTATACTAAAATAATAACCTTAATAAAATATGAAAATAGAAATCTTAATTATATCCTAATCAAAACCTAATCAAATTCTAGTCAAACCCTAGTCAAATCTTAATCAAATCTTAAGTAAATCCTAATCAAATCCTAACAAACTCTAAACAAATCCTAGCCAAATTCTAACAAATCTTAAATAAATCTTAATGAAATCCTAGTCAAATCCTAAAAAAATTCTAAACAAATTCTAATCAAATCTTAAATAAATTCTAAGAAAATTCTAAACAAACCCTAAATAAATCCTAATAAAAATCTAAATAAATTCTAGTCAAATCCTAAAAAAATCCTAAACAAATCCTAACCAAGTCTTAAAAAAATCCTAACCAAATTCTAAATAAATCCTAAACAAATGCTAATAAAATCTTAAATAAATCTTAATCAAACCTTAAAAAAATTCTAACCAAATCCTAAACAAATTCTAACCAAATCTTAATCAAATCCTAAATAAACCTTAATCAAATCCTAGTCAAATCCTAACCAAACTCCAACCAAATCCTAAAAAAAATCTAAACAAATCTTAATAAAATCCTAATCAATCCTTAAACACATTCTAACCAAATCCTAAATAATTCTAAGTAATTCCTATAGCAGATTTAAACCTCAGTAACTAATGAATGAACTATTGATTTTAATTCAAAATTTTTAAAACTCTTAATAATTAAATTGAAAATAAGCACAAATATTTTGAAGAAGATCGAACTCACCAAAAAAAAGATCAATCCTAATATTTGCTTAGATGTTGGTTGGCCTCCTTTTGTAATCTGAATGTTATATTTTCAATGCCAATATCTCCTTATCAAACTATTTAATTGATTTAAAATATTCTACATACATAAAAAAAATGAGTCTACTACCTACACACATAATTTTTACTCCAATCCAACTAATAGATTGTAAGAAATCTTAGAAACTCTGACTAGACCTAAAATTCTACTTTTCGAGATCCCAATCCAGTTAAACCTCAATAACCTTAGATCCAACTCTTTGATCAAGCTCAAACTCAGAGCATATATTGAACACAAATAAATCTACAAACCTTCAAATTTTCATCCATGAATCTACTGCCAAACTTACAAAATTCTCCAAAAAGTATCTCCTCTTTATTTCACAAATCCAGAGTCACTCAAAACAAACCCTGAATTTACAAAGCTCTTACAAAGTCAATACAAATCTTAATCACCCCAAATCAATGCCTATTGACAGTCTATTAAGTCTGCTTTTTAATCCCATTCTCTAGTCTACCAAAGAATTCTAAAATTATCATTGGAGCTTAGTTTTGTATCTTAGGATCTATATTGTTTATTTTTCTAATCTACCTTATTTTACTCTATTTGTGGTCCTATAAAGTGAGTAGAAGCCTATTTTACAAAAAAATAGTATTAACATCTTTAATTTTTTTATTCCTTGACTATTATCTATTTTTCCAAGATAATTAGTTATAATATATTTAAAATAAGATCTTCAAAAATATTATATTTTCTTTATCTTTTCACCTATTAGCCATTTTACATCATAACATCCATCCTCCCTGAACCAGTATATCCTATAACATGCACCAAGTTTTCTATATCATTTTTATAGAGAATAGCCTTCATCTTGGTTAAATTCTTGGTCTTAAACTTGTTCTTTTTCTCCCATCTCAACATCCCCTAATAGATTTTTTTCTTCATTAAAATAAATGTCTTCATCTCTTTGTTTAAAGAATTTGATTTGATTCTTTGCTATAGGTATCTTCAATTCTGTACCATCAAATTTTCATAACAAATATATTCCATTGTTGCACACTTATTTTACAACATAAGGCTCAAACCATCTCTTTGCAAATTTTTTAGCCATGCTATATTGATTGTCTAAGCTACTATCATAAACTAACATCCAATCACTATCTTCAATTACCTTAGGTCATAGTCAATGTTTTTTATGAAATCTTTCTTTATTTCTTTTCCTTGCTTCTTTCAACTTCATTATTGTTGCTTCAATATCATTAGGTCTTCTTTCTAATTGTTGAATCCATAATACTAAAAGTTCTTCTGTATTGAGATCATCCTTCTAAGGCAATATATTCCATATAGACACTACCTCTTCTATTGGTGTTATTAATTTTTGCTCATACATTAATTCAGAAGGCATGTAACCTATTACTAAATTATGAGTTGTATGATATGTCCATAGTGCAAATGGTAATAGTCTAGGCCATTCGTGTATTTTGCCATTGCATGCCTTTACTAATGCCTTCACAATAAGTGAATGTCTATGCTCACTCTTTCTATTATCTTCTAGATTATATGCTATTATTAATGATAGTTTCATTCCTATTCTACTGAAGTATTTTTGTACTTCCCTTGCATCCAATTTACTCCTATTTGCTATAATTCTCTCAATACAACCATAGCAACAAATAACATCTTCTAATAAAAATTGGCATACACCTTCAGTACCCTTTGTTCTTAATGCTCGTCTTTCAACCATATTTGATAAAACTTCTTGTGCAAGTAGAAAATACTTCATTTGTCCAAGCTCCATTAATATTGTGTCACGGACACAAAATACAGACTTGAAATCTAATAAGAAGTTCAAGAAGAAGTAGCAGAATTAGATTAAACAGATGAGTATAAGAACAACACCAGAAAGGTGAGCTAGAACTCCAAGAGATGTGTTGTCGAGATTGAAGAACTCTTTAGCCTTGACTCCTATATATACTACTGGCCTATGGTTCTAAGGAAGCGCATCAAGAAGCTTCCCAAGAACTATGAAGCTTCTCGAGCAACTACCCAAGAGCTAGGAAGCTTCTCAAGTAACTTCTTAGAATCTACTAGAATATTCTAAGAATCTTCTAGAGCCTTCTAAAGGAATCTTTAGGGAATCTTCAAAGAATCTTTAGGGAATCTTTGAAGAATATTCTAAGAGAATATTCAAAGAATCTTCTGGAAGTTTCTAGAGACTTCTTTCTAGAAGGTTCTAGAAACTTGTCTCTAGAAAGGTCTAAGGACTATGTCCCTAACATCACCTCCTCCTTTAGCTTCGAGGTCTCCGAGAAGCAATGTTATCGTCAGTCAATACCAACGCAAGAAAATGAAGATCTGTCGCATAACCTCTGCTATGAACTCCAATTGTTGTTCACGAGGCAAGTGTTTCAATGGTCCTTGAAGCCAACGGTAATGGCCCACGCCTTCAACTTCTGACCAAGCATGAACCTCCGTGTCTTCATTGTGAAATTGTCCTGCAAACACTCCTTCTGGCTGACCATTGTAGGCAGGCTCGACCTCAAATACAATCACCAGCGATCTGTTGCTCGGAATCCTTCGACGTCGTCGTGGTGCAGGCGGTTCTTCATCTCGCGATCGTCTTCGTGAGCTAGTTGCTTGAGATGACATGACAAGTGTAGTATCTTGGCTATCCATATTCAAAGGCTAAAACAATAAGAACAAACTTGGGCTACTAACAAAGCTCTACGCTATCTTGGAGAGAATGACTACATCAACTATGGATTTTGGTGGTACTCTCTCCTCTTTTCTGTTTTCTGGATGAGCAAGCTTCAGTAAGAAGCTATCGTCGAACCGGCTTGGGTTTCTCAGGATATCATCGATGAAACTCTTGTACCTTTCGTGGCACATTCGCAAGATTTTCGGCCGGCTCCCATGTTCGTTCATTAATATCGTAACCGCTCCAATGCACAAAGTATTCTAATTTACCGCGTCTTTGCCGTGAATCCAAGACCTTTTCCACCTCGTATTCTTCTTGGTTCTCTATTTCTATGCTAGGTGGTGGACATTGTACTCTTCCAAGAAAAGACGATTCTCGATAAGGCTCCAACAAAGAAACATGAAAGACAGGATGTACTTTCATAGTAGCTGGTAATTCCAGACGATACGCTATAGGATTGATCTGCTTCTGGATAACAAATGGTCTCAATCTCCGATAGTCCAATTTTTCACATGGCCGCTTGGTCTTAATATTTCGTCGAAGCAACCAAACTTTGTCTCCAATCGTGAATTTAGGTGCCTGATTCTGAAATTTGTCCGCGGACGCCTTGTAAGATTCTTGGGCAGTTTGCAATTGAAGCTTCAATGTAGTTTGAAGCTGCAAAAGCTCCTTCACCAATCCTTCAACTGCCGGATTGTTAATCGTTGACGAACTCCATAAGTCAAGCTTCGGATGGTATCCATAATTGGAAAAGAATGGCGTTTGTTGAGTTGACGCATGAAGGGTGTTGTTATATGCGAACTCGGCTAGCGATAGATATGCGACCCAATCATCTTGTTGATAGTTGATGGTGCAACGTAAATATTGCTCTAAAACTTGATTCACACGTTCTGTTTGGCCGTCCGTTTCAGGATGAAATGTCGAAGAAAGCTTGATATCCACCTTCAATATTTCAAAAAGAGATTTCCAAAACTTTGACACAAACTAGGTTCTTCGATCCAATACGATATCATCTGGTAGACTATGATATCGATACACATTATCAAGAAAGAGTCTTGCTGTGTCTTCGCTTGACGATGTCTTCTTGCAAGAGACAAAATGCGCCATCTTTGTAAGCCGGTCTACGACAACAAAAATGCTGTCAAATGAATTCGATGGTGGTAGATCCGTAATAAAGTCCATGGAAATCGAAGACCATGGTCGGCGCGGAATAGGCAATGGCTGTAGAAGTCCATAAGGCCGATGTCGAGGGTTTTTGGATCTTGAACAAATGTCACAAGATACAACAAAATCTTTCACATCCTTCCACATTTGAGGCCACCAGAAATCGCGGGAAATAAGTTCCAAGGTCTTATTGAATCCAAAATGTCCTGCAGCTGGAAAGTCATGACGAGATTGAAGAACTCGGAGTCGTGCTGGCCCATTTGGGATATACAACCGCTCTTCGAAATATACTAGATCTCCTTCCATCTTGAATTTATCATCACTAGTATGTTGCTTGATATCAAGGGCTAGAGAATCTTCAATGATTGCGGCCTATACCTGGTCGAGGAAGTCAGCATCAATTGGTACAATAGTTGCATTGAGCCGAAATTTCTCTGGCTTCAACAATGTCGTGCACTGTTGATCAAATGCTGCATCTCCAGCCTTTGGCACGAGATATGATCTCCTTGATAATGCATCGGACAACCCTTGTTGCTTCCTAGGCCGATAAGTAATAACAAAGTCGAACCTGGATAGCAACATACTCCACCGGGCTTGACGCCGATTCAAAACCCGAGCCGACATAAAATACTCCAAATTCTTGTGATCCGTATATACGGTCAGTGGATGTGCAGTTCCTTTGAGAAAGTGGCGCCACTCTTGGAAAGAATCTACTATAGCAAGGAGTTCCTTATCGTAGATCTCATAGTTGATCTCAGTAGTAGAGAATTTTCGAGAATAGAACCCAACTGGATGGAGCTTCTCATCTACGCCCATCTGTGAAAGTACAGCTCCCAAAGCAAAATCCGACGCATCTGTCTCCAAATAAAAGGCCTTTGTAAAGTCTGGATGTACCAAGATTGGAGCTGTAGTAAATACCATCTTCAAATCTTGAAATGCTTTTTCTGCGATAGGTCCCCATTCGAGCTTGTCTGTACACGTTAACCAAGTGAGGGGGGCAGCAACTTGAGAATAATTCTTGATGAAGATCCGATAGTAGTTAGCAAATCCAAGAAAACATTGTACGTCCCTAACCGTCTTCGGAACTTCCCAAGACATGATTGCTTCCACCTTCTTTGGATCCATCTTCAAGCCTTCCGTAGTCGCGATGAATCCCAAAAACTCCATCTCAGTTTGGTGAAATAAGCACTTCTCCAATTTGGCATAGAGTCCTCTCTCCCGTAGTTTTTTGAGTACCAGACGAATGTGCTTCTCATGTTCTTCCTTGTTCTTAGAAAATATCAAAATATCATCTAGATAGATGACAACAAAATCGTCTAGATGCTCTCGAAAGATGTCATTCATCATGTGTTGAAAGACCGCTGGAGCATTAGCAAGACCAAATGGCATGACATTGTATTCAAAATGGTCGTACCTTGTTCGGAACGTTGTCTTCCATTCATCTCCTTCTTTAATTCGCACAAGGTTGTAAGCTCCCCTTAGGTCAATCTTTATAAAGATCCTTGCACGTCCAAGTTATTCTAGAAGACCAGAGATCAAAGGCAGTGGGTAGCGATTCTTTTTTGTCACCTTGTTGAGACCTCGATAGTCCTTGCACATCCGTAGTGAGCCATCCTTCTTCTTCACAAATAAGATTGGTGCCCCAGTTGGCAACTTCGAATGACAGATGAAGTTCTTGGCTAGATTCTCGTCAATGTACTTCCGCAACTCAGTCAACTCCGTCTGCGACAAATTGTAGATTGGTCCAAAAGGTGGTTGTGCTCCTTCTTGCAATTCAATGGCACAGTCATAGGGTCGATGCTCTGGCAGCATATCAGCATTCTTCTTTTCAAAGACATCTTTGAATTCTTCATACTGCTTTGGAATAACCAAAGTCGGAGTTGCATCTTCTCGAGTCGGAGTTGCGAAGATGACAAGAGGTGTATTTTGCTTAGCTTCCTTCATGAAAGCCCTTGCACCTATAAACAAGGATTTGTTTCTAGACATTGTCTTGGCAGATTCCACCTTCAAAGAGTTTGTTGGAAATGTCACTTTTCGCAACTTCCAATCTATCAATGGATTATATCTATCAAGCCAAGATAGTCCCAAAATGATAGGACATGAAGGGGTCTTGATAACATTAAACACAATATTGCTCTCATGGTTTTCAAGACGTACCTTCAATGGTTTAGTTTCATGGATAACATTGCCCGAAGACAATGGTCGTCCGTCTATGACTTCTACATGGACAGGCTTAAGTTTCTTTACAAGAGAAATATTGTGAAGCTTGGCAAACTCTTCATCTATAAAGCAAGCGGATGCACCCGAGTCTAATAAAGCATCGACTTGTAGTTCTTGAATACCCAGATGTAAAGGTACCATAAAACAATCTGAAGGTTGAGCTCAGAGAAAGGGACCTTGATTAATTTTGGATGTTGAGATGTCCAGCCGCACGGTCCCTATTGTGGCTGGGCGTCCTTGTTTTCTTACATGCTTGTACTCCTGAGTCTTGTTGTTTGAGGCTTCTGTTTCTTCCGACAATCTACAGCTTTATGGCCCGCTTCTCCGCAATATAAACACAAGTTTTGTTCAAACCGTCGCTTCCTTTCCTTAGCTGTGAGGGGTTTGAAACGTACCACATCAATTTGCATGGGTTCAAGATCTGTGGAGTGATTCTCTAGACCTTTTGAAAATGTAGCAAATGCTCCATCATTTCTCCAGCCTGATCGTCTTTCTTGTCGTAATTCAAAGAGGCGGTTGTCACAAATAATTGCCTGAGATATAAGTTCTTCTAAAGTATCCGCCTTAGGCATGGTGATCAATAAGTTCTTGACATCATCTCTCAGTCCATATCGAAATCGTGTCATGAACGCCTTATCATTCCAATCAAGATCACATGTAAGCTGTTGAAATTCTGCAGCATAGATTGCAGCAGAACGTGATCCTTGTCGCAAATTTTGTATCTTTCTTTCAGCCACTCTTTCTCGATCGCTATCTCCAAACGCATCAGTAAGTCTCTCTATGAAAGCCTCTAGGTCGTACAATATTGGAGAATCCTTCTCCAATAGTGGAGCAAACCAAGAGCGAGCATTTCCTGATAGAAGAGTACCTATGAAAGCAACATGGATAAATCCATTCGGATAACGAGAAGGATATAGGCGTAGGTAAAGCCGTACTTGTTGCACAAAACCTCGGAAGTTGGCTCTTGTTCCGTCAAACTTGTCTGGCATACTCGCTTTTGGTTCTTTCGTACTAATCCTTGAAGTATCTATAGGGGTCGTATGTGACACATGTCTTGCTTCTCTCAGTCGAATAATCTCTTGTTGTAGGCTATGAATTTCGCGTCTAGCTTCTTCCGTCACTAGATCAATTTGAGGTTCTTTACTTGGATTGCGAAGAAATGCAATCTCCTTTCGTACACTATTCATAAGAGCTTGAAGATCTGCAAGAGTTGCCACTCTATTGTCTACTTGTAGAGATGCATTGTCTATGACCTGGTCTACTTCCATATTTAGAGAATAGATGGAAAAATTTTGAGAGAAGAAGAAATTGCTAAGTCTCTTGGAGAAAATTGTAGTACTACCTGTCACTAAAACCTACTCGGAGAAAAGAAAAAAAGAAAAACACTAAACGATTTCAGTTTTAGAGGAGAGTAATCCGCAACCTCTAAAAATGCCTCAATGCTTTCGAGAAGAGGGGTAATCCGCACTCTATCAAGAAGGCAAAGCTCTGAAATCGGTGTTAATAGTCTTTTCTATTAGCTATGCTAAACAAAAAGAAGGAATTAATATCAGTCCAAGAGAGGGTAATCCGCAACCCTTAGAACGCTCAAGTATCTCCAAGGAAAGGGGTAGTCCACTCTCTGCCTCAAAGAACTAAGCTCTGATATTGTGATTGAGAAAATATCAGTTTAGAGGAGGGTAATCCGCAACCTCTAAAAAATGCTAGTATACCTTCAAGTAGAGGGGTAATCCACACTCTACTAAGAAAGAACTAGCTCTGATATCTCAAGTTAGTGTAGTCTCGACAAACTGTCACGGACACAAAATACAGACTTGAAATCTAATAAGAAGTTCAAGAAGAAGTAGCAGAACTAGATTAAACAGATGAGTACAAGAACAACACCAGAAAGGTGAGCTAGAACTCCAAGAGATGTGTTGTCGAGACTGAAGAACTCTTCAGCCTCGACTCTTATATATACTACTGGCCTATGGTTCTAAGGAAGCTCATTAAGAAGCTTCCCAAGAACTATGAAGCTTCTCGAGCAACTACCCAAGAGCTAGGAAGCTTCTCAAGTAACTTCTTAGAATCTACTAGAATATTCTAAGAATCTTTTAGAGCCTTCTAAAGGAATCTTTATGGAATCTTCAAAGAATCTTTAGGAAATCTTTAAAGAATATTCTAAGAGAATATTCAAGGAATCTTCTGGAAGTTTCTAGAGACTTCTTTCTAGAAGGTTCTAGAAACTTGTCTCTAGAAAGGTCTAAGGACTATGTCCCTAACATATTGTTATCAAATCCACCACCCATTTATAATGTAAAGCTTAAGAATATGTTGGATGTAACCCATCACAATGCCAAATATTTGAATATACTTGATAAATTTTACAAGATCCTACAAAATTTGTTATATCTTTATGTATATTCTTCTACCAATGTTTATCTTTTAACTTAATAAATGTTGGCCAAATACTTTGATGTCTAGCCTATTAAATCTCATGAAATTCCTTAATAAACTCTTATTACAATTCAATCCCATTTACAACTTGTTGTGGTATTCCACTCCTTTTCTTAGGATGCTTCCATAAAAACCCATTTTGAAGAAAATATCCATATGCTTTCCTTTGAATCATCTTAAATTCTTTATCTATCCATCTTTTTTGCTGCATTAATGTACTTAAGTGTTTTCTTATATACAACCATTCACCATCATATAATAATTTAAAATTTAGAATAATTTAAATGATGCAGCTAAAAACAAACCATTTCTTCTTGTGCACAAAATTGAATAAAAGTTGGTGCCGATATTTTTTTTATCATGAATCATATCATTTTTATTATTATATTATGCTCGTGACAACATATCTGCAACTACATTATCCTTTCTCAAAATATGCTTGAATTCAGGATTCATAGACTTTATATATGCAATCCACCTTAACATATTAATATCTGGTGTTGAACAACTCATAATCATGTCCAATAAAGGTAGATAATCTGTTTCTATAACTACTGATGTACCAATCAAATAACCCCTTTCATTTTTCATAGCTATTACTACACTCCATAATTTTCTTTTAATTTATGCATATCTCATTTATCTAGCATTGAAAATCTTTTTGTCTAATATTTTGGATTATATTGAAGAGTTTAAGGTTGATCCTTCAAAAGAGATGGATTATGGATCTATTCAAGGCTATGATCATAGAGGTTATATAAATTTACAACATTATGGTGTGAGAAGAGTTAGAATTGTGCATGGAGATGATGATGAAAGTCAAATTGCATATGGCTATGAAACTACATATGGGTTGGATGAAAGAAGTTATAAATTTTTACATAATTATTATAGAGAGGGTTATGAGATTACATGAGGTTATGATACTAAATGTGGTAGTGAAACCATAAAGAATTATTATGAAAGTTATGAGACTTTTCAAGAACATGAGATTTTAAAAGAGCATGGGATTTATTTGTATTATGAGATTATACAATGCTATGAGACAACAAAAGGTTATGATGTTTATAAGGATGCATTCAAGGAGATTTGAGAGATGTTATACAAGATTATGTGGCAAATAAAGATCATAAAAAAAAAAAGATAAGGGTACCAAGTCATTGGCTATGATTAAGTTAATTGTGAGCACTTCTCTTTTGGATTAAGGTCAATAATTACACATGTAATTGCACATGTAATGGAGACATAATTAGATAAGATTCATCATCAAGTATAGAATTCAAGGATTGGAAATATAAAAATCTTCAAATATAAAGATATAAATAATAGATTTAAAGATTACATGGATACCTTAAATGGAACTTGGAATCAAAGAAATAAGAAAAAAATAGAAACAAGATGTATGTGGCTATATAGTAAGGTTTCAATTCAATCTTTTTATTTCAAATTTTGTACCTCGCCAATGGTTTGGTCATGTGCAAAGGAGGATATTTCCAAACTACTTGCACATGTGGAATAAATGGAAACATTGGTATTAAAAAAAAAAATTATTTAAAAAAAAAAAGATTGAGAAATAATTATGTGAGTTAAGAATATTAGAAGATGATGAAAGATTTTGCTATTTATCAAGAAATTAAATTAAAAGATTTTTGAAAAAAATTACATCTATTGGATTAAAGGATGATAATAAGGTTGTGCAAATTCATTCAAAGAAAATTACTTTCTACTTGAATTTTTTTTCAAGCATCAAAGATCATTGTGAAGACAAAATATAAAACAATAGACAAGAAAAGAGCTTATAGCTATTCAAAATTGATAATTATAGCAAAGACCATTTAATTAAAAAAAAAAAGATTACAAAATAAGGCACAATTTGATAATCAATATCAATTGAGACCTAAAGTAATAGAAGAAGATGTGTGTGTATTGATCTATGATAGTAGATTGAACAATCAACATAATATTTTGAAAAAGTATTTTAAATGACGATTTGGATAATTTTTGATAATTGTTCATGAAAATGTAACTTATTTATTACAAGAGCTAGATGAAATAAGGTTAAAAATACCAATTGCAAGGAAGCAAGTAAAGATATTCAAATGAAGATAGACAGGAATAAATATAAAAAATCTTATTGATGAGATAAATCTTCCAAGACAAGAAGATGAACTTAACTTGAATAGGTAAAATGATGAAGATGACTTAGATAAAGATATAGACAACATAGTATGAATCAAACAATGTTGGATTATTTAGCACATATTAGAGGAGGCACAGGTTTAGAACGGGTGGATGTTGTATTATAATATGACTATATGGTAGAAGATAATAATATGGATCTTATTATAGAAGAGCCAAGTTAAAAGATAAAATATAAAAATATAGATAAAAGATAGGAAGATAATAAAACTTTTAGTAGTAATACTACTTTTTTTAAAAAGTGGCTTCTACTTACTTTATAGGACCATAAATAAGGCAAAATAAGTTAGATTAGAGAAATAAAAGATATAAGCATATGTAAAAGGGTTTTGGGTAGATAATGACTTTATAAGCGCTTTGTAAAGTTGAGGTTGTTTTTGGTGATTGTGGATTTTTGGAAAATAAAATAAGGTTGATATTTTAGATAATTTCAAGAATTTGGTAATAGATCTATAAGGGAATTTTTTTGGGTTTGTGGATGTAATTGTACTAAATGTGTGCTGTAAATTTGAATTTGATCAAACAATTAGTTTGAAAAGCATGAAGGTTTTTGTAGATTATGGTCTCAAAATTCAAGGTTTTAAGGGCCAGTGAAGTTTTCTTAGATATCTATCAATTTGTCAATTAAATTGAGGCTTAATTTTTCACAAAAATAGTCAGCTTGATTTCTAATAAGTGAATAAATTTTGAAAGCAAAATAATAGTTCAATCAGGAATAATTGACTCTGGAAAGTTGGCATCAAGTTTAAAGAAGAAGGTCGGCCAATACCCAAACACATTTTTGAGATTATTGTCTGTTTGGTAATTTTGATCATTTTTAAATTTTTTTTGTGCTTATTTTTAATTTAATTAGTAAAGAATATACAAAATATGAATTAAACTCAATGGTTTAAATATTAGTTATTGAATATCAAAATGTATTGTAAGGTTATTAAAATTTTTTTTGAGATTTAAAATTTTTTTTAAGATTTGGTTAGGATTAGGATTTAATTAGAATTAAGATTTGATTTGATCTATAGTTTGTTTTGGATTTTTTTAGGATACTTTGGAATTCTTTAGAATTTTTTTAGGATTTTTTTAGTATTTCTTTAGGATTTATGTAGGATTTCTTTTAGATTTCTTTAGGATTTTTTTGTGTTTTTTTATAATTTTTTTTTAAAATAAAAATAAAAATAAGTAAAAATGAATAAAAAAAAATAAAAATAATTAGACTTAATTGATGCTTGATTATATTTGTTAAGCTTCTATAGCAATTTATATATGATTTTATTAGAGTAGTTAAGACTTGTTGTTGTAAATTTCTTTTATCTTCTTGAGCCAAATACCTAACACATTTTCAAGTAAGATTTCATGTTAATCAACACTGGTATATATGATAGTTTCAAATCTTGCATCAATGGTGGAAAAGACAACCAAAGGAGTAGAATGGGTAGAACAACTCATACGGGAATATTGAAATATCTTTCCAATTGACCTATCTAATGGCACACCTCTTGATTGAGATGCTTTCTTTCAAATAAAACTATTGCCCAAAGCCAAACTAGCAAGTCAACTAATTTATTACCTAGTACCAAGTAAATTTGAAGAGCTATAAAAGACATAGGATAAATTCTTATAAAAGAGTCTCGTTTAAGAAAGGACATCACCATGGCTAGCACATGTACTCTTTGTACCTAAAAAGGATGGTAGACTTCAACTTTGCATTTACTATTGAAGCTTCAATAAGTAAACTATTAAAAATATATATCCACTTTCATACGTGGATGATCTTTTTGATCAACTTCAAGGTGTTGTCATCTTTAGCAAATTAGATCTTTGAAGTGGCTATTGACAGATACCTATTGCAAAAGAGGATATAGAAAAGATGGCATTTCATATATACTATAGACATTTCAAATGGTTTGTTTTACCTTTTGGCCTCATTAATGATTCAACTTCTTTCATGGATTATATAAACAAATTGGTTTAGGACCTTTTGGACAAGTATGTAGTTATCTTCATTGATATTATCCTTGTATATAGTAAAATCCATGAGGAGCATGGACAACACCTACAAGAAGTGTTGTGTCAGCAACAAGATAATCACTTCTATTGCAAGCAATCAAAATATCAATTTTGGAAGTCAAAAGTCATTTTTTTGGAACATATGGTGACCTCCAAAGGTGTGCACATGGAGTAAGATAAGGTGAAAGCAGTAGAAAATTGGCCAACCCTCAAGAATGCTATTGAAGTCCACTCATTTTTAGGCCTTATTGAATATTATTGCCATTTTATTCAACAATTTGCATACATTTCTACCTCTTTGACAAACTTATTGAAGAAAGATGCTCCATTTGAATAGAAATTGGAGCACCAAAGTACCTTTGATAGGTTAAAAGAAGCATTCATATTCCAAAAATAAAATTCTAGTATCAATATCTCTTTTTTAAATCATTCAATGGTTTTTAAATTTTACATATATGTAGCAAATCAAGTTTGTTATCTTCATACATAAATTTCACTTCAATCGATTTAGTAAATTGCTAAAGATCTTAGAAATCCTAATTATCCTTCAAAGTCCAATTTTCGAGACCTCAACCAACTTGAAATTTAATAACCTTCAATTCAACTATTCAATCAAGCTCAAACTTATAGCATATACTTTAGACAACTATTTACATAGGTATTTAGAATTTGAATTGCAGATTTATTATTAAACTCACAAAATTCTCTAAAATATAATATCTTTTTTATTTTTTAAATTCAAGAATCACTCAAAACAATTGTGACTTTGCAAAGCTCTTACAAAGTCATTACATACTCAAATCACTCAAAATTAATGCTCAAAGAAATTCTATCAAATTTACTTTTAAATCCTACTTTCGAATTTGTAAAAGAATTTTGAAATTACCATTGATACTCAATTTTGTATCTTAGGATCTGATTTCGTCTTAGGTTAATAACTGGACCTCTTTGGATATCAAATTTTATCTTTTTGAATTAATTTTTATTAAAAATAACTCTTAATTTCTTCTTATGTATGCTTATATTCTTTATTTTTCCAATCTATCTTATTTTGTCTTATTTATAGCCTTAGAAACAAAATAGAAGCCTACTTTGCAAAAAGGTAGTATTTACACTTTTAGTCTTGGTTTTTTTGTTTATTATCTATTTTATAAGATAATTTGCTATAATATTTGAAGTAAGATCTTTTATAATATTATAATTTCTTCACATTTTTTTATCTATTAGTCATATTATATCATGACATCTACCTTTCTTAAACCTCTGCATCCTTCGGTATTTACAAATGATTCTTCAATATATTAATATAGAGTATTCTTTGTGTTGATCAGATTCTTGATCTTTAATTTGCTCTTCTTCTTCCATCTCATCACTTCATGATAGATTTTATTCTTCATCAAAATTAATGTTTTTACTACTTTATTTGTATAATTTAATTCTCTAACGTGCTATAGGTATCTTTAATTCTATACCATCAAGTTTATATACCAAATATGTTCTATTCTTGTATATTTATTTGACAATATAAGGCTCAAACCATCTCCTTGCAAATTTCTTTATTATACTATGTTGGTTGTCCTAACCACTATTATATATCAACTTCCAATCACCATTTTGAGTTAGTTTTGGATGCAATCGATGCTCTTCGTCAAACCTCTCTTTATTTTTCTTCTTTGCCTCTTTTAACTTCTTTATAGTGATCTTAATGTCATTGGATTTTCTTTCTAGTTGTCAAATTTGTAATGCTAATAATTTTTTTCTTGTTAAACCATCTTTTCAAGGTAATACATTCCATGTTGGTACAATCTCTACTATTGGCATCACCGATTTTTGTCTATACATCAATTCTATTGGCATGTATCTTATAACCATACTATGAGTTGTGTGATCAATCTATAATGAAAATAGTAATAACTTAGGCCAATCACTTATCTTGTCTTTATATGCTTTAACCAATGCTTTAATATTTGGGGAATGTCTATGTTCACTCTTGCCATTTCTTTCTGGATTATATGTGATTGTTAATGTAAGTTTAATACCCATCCTTCCAAAAAACTCTCATGCTTCATTTGTATCTAATTTTTCTCTATTACAATGTTTTTTTCAATACAACTATACTGGCAAAGAATTTTTTTTATTATAAATCGACATATTTCTTCCATAGTTTATATTTGAAGCGTTCTCCCTTCTATTTGATTTGTCAAATCTTCTCAAGCAAGTACCAAATATTTCATTTGTCCAAATTCTATTATAACTAAATTAACTACCCATTTGTAGTGAATTGCTAATGGATATGTTGAATGCAATCCATCTCAATGACAAACATTGAATATATTTAACAAGTTTCACAAGATCCTATAAAATCTACTACATCCTTTTACATACTCTTCCACCAATATTTTTCTTTTACCTTTGCAAATATTCCTCAAATGCCTTGATGTCTGATCCTCCAACTTTTATGAAGTTCTTTAATGATATTTTGTTAAGTGCCATAGTCACATATAATCTATTGTGGTACTCCACCTCTTTGTTTTGGATGCTCCCATGAAAATCTATCTTAAAGAAAACATCCATAAGCTTTCTTCCAAATTCTTCTAAATTCATAATCCATGTAATCTTTTTACTACTTTAATGTATTTAATTACTTTCCAATGTGCAACCATTCACCATCATATAACTCCTCCAAAAATACTTCAAATGATATAGTTAAACAAAATCCTTCTCTTTTTGCACATAAAGTTAAATAAAAATTGGTGCCAATATTTTCTTTATTATCAATCATACTCTCTTCCTCATCATATCATATTCATAACAACATATTTGCAATCATATTTTTTTTCAAAAATAGGCTTAAATTCTAAACTTTAGACTTTACATGTGTAATCTATCTTAACATTGCTATATCTCATATAAAATAATTAGTAATCATGCATAATAAAGATAAATAATTTATTTTTATAACTATCAATGCACCAATCAAGTATTCTTTTTTATTTTTTATAGCTATTATTATATCCCATAATTATCTTTTAATTTATACATATGCCTTCTACTTAGTATTCAAAACCTTTGCCTCAAATCTTACTACATATCTATTTCTTTATTCATCATCTTGTCCAATTGCCTAACCTATTAAAATTAGACTTGCATTAATTGTTAATATCAGTGGCCTTTCACATTCATAATTTATAATAGTTAAAGTTAGAGGTAAAGAAAGAAATTCTTTCAAATTTCCATAGCTTTTCTTTATTCTCTTTTTTATTAAAATTTTTTATTCTTTTGTAAAAACTCATACAATAGATCTACTATATGTACAAAATGAAGTATCCATATATAATAGAAAATTTATGCTCCTAAAAACCTTTAAATTTTTGTTATATTTGTACATTCTTTCATCTTTTTAATAATATCAATTTTTTCCATAATTAGCTTACATCCATAAAATCAATACATATGTCCTACCACCAAAACTTCTTTTACTCCAAATATTAATTTTGTCTCTGATGTCGTATTATGTATTGTCTTCCTCAGGGATGCATTGGACACCTAGCTGTGGGAGGTGAAGTTGTGTTTCACAAGTATCCAAGAAATTCTAATAGGTTTCACCCATACGAAAAGAATATAATCTGATTTTCAATTAAAAATTACTAAAAAAAACTTTTTTTAGTAGCCTTAACCATACATAAATCCCAATTACCTTATTACTTTCATATTTAAGCAATTTAGATTTTTCTTATAAGTCCCAATCCTAATCATTGAACTTTAACAAGCTATAACATCTAATGTGACAATCTACTTGATGTAAAATTTTGCATGCAATTGTCAATATAAGTCTTCTATATGCTCAAGAATTTTTAGCCCAATTCAACTTACAAATTGGGAGAAAACCTCCAAAAATTGCACTGATGTCACTCTGCCACCAACTTAAAAAGTGAAGCAGAAATCCTAGCAGTGATTTCTCCCTTTCTAATTATTAACTTTGACTAAAAATTGGAGTGCAGCTTGATCTTCAAGTCCTTCAATACCATGCCAAATTTTGCTTTGATTCGATTGATAGATCTCCAATTATCACAGAAACCCTACTCAACCTCAAACTGCCAACTTCTAAAATCCTCTTGTGCTAAATACTAGATACCTCTAAACCAAGCCATTAGATTATCACAAAAAAAATTTATACACTTAGCACACCTAATAATCCAAAAAGTATCAAATTTTCAACCATAGATGTTACACCAATTGCACGAACTAGCCAAAATTGCTAGCCCTAATTATATTATATAAAACCCAAATGATTGATACAAACCTTGACTTTGAACAACAATTGCTAAGTCCTCAAAAATCTTCCAAAAACAATCCTTATGCCTATAGAAAGAACTTTAAGATAGCTCTCAAATCCTATTATCCGATCTTTGAATGAATCCCTATTTTATCCTAGGCCATTGTTTTAGTAGCTAGAGGTTTGATTTCGACCCTATCTCACAAATGATCGATCCTCAGATATCAATCTAACCTATCCTAAGGATTTTTTAGACCCAACCCTACTTTCAATTTAATCTTAGTACCAACCATACTAATTATTTACCTCTTCTAACTTGATTTTATCAATTTATGGTGTTTCTAAGGTAGTAGAAGAGGCTCTACAACCTAGAAGAAAAAATTACTAATTAACCTTCAACCTACTAACTATTAAGATATGAAAATAATCTAAGAGGCTTTTATAAAAGCTATTTTTAGATACCTCAAATTATAATTGAACTAAGATAATTATATATTAATTAAAAATTCAATTTTGATTATAATTTTACTATATAGTCGTATTACATCACAACACCGATAAGGTTAAATGAACTTTTTCTAATCTTGTCAAAATCTTCTCACAATCATCAATATGATTTACCACAAACATCCTACATTTCTTTAAATCCAATGTCTCATCTTTTTTTTTCTTCTTCACATCCTTTAATTGGCACATCATCTAAAAAAGATGTTATTATATTCAAACTAAATTTTCTTAACACCTTATGCATTCCATTTATCATGTGTGCTACAAAATTTGTAGTCCCTTGTAATAACATACATATTTTGACTAATCCTAATGATATCTTTATAGTTTTCAAATCCCTATTTTGCATTGCCAATTGAAATTGATCATAACTTGAATAAAAATCATCTATTGATTAAATAGCTCTTCTAACAAATGCTTCTGAAAATTCATCTACAATTTGACTTGAACTTATATTTCTAATATTTACTTCATTTACAAATTGCATGTCTTATATAAATCTCATTGTTCTATTTTTATTTGGCACTGTAAACCATCAATTAGAATAAGTTGCTATAGATGGTTTCAAAATTTTTATTTTTATTTTTTCATTGAATAAATCTATTAGCTTAGATAAATATACTTTTTATAATAGAATTGGTTGCAAATCCCATGGTTCATAAGGAATAGTAAAAATAACCAAAGGTACTCTAATACTTGGATCAACACATCCAATTTCATATGCCACAAATGTAAAAGCCTTTCCATGTCATCTAAGATAATCTTTAAAACATTTTTTTTTTTTACATTTTTTCAAAAATCCATCACATCTAATATTTAATCCATCTAATGTAGCATCCGTAAATTCATACCTTATCTTCTTAGGATCCTTTAAATTTGGTTGTGTAGATGCTCCACTCACCTTTTTTTCATAATTTGATACTAGTGGCAAAGCCATTGATTTGACCTTTTTTGCTACTAAGTTATACTTAATTTCAACACATACCTTTTGATGATTTAAATTTTCTATAAATGTGTGAATTTTATCATAAAATTCTTTAAAACATATATTAATAATTCTATTATCACCTTCTAATTGTCATAGATAAATACATTTATCCAAATAGCTACTTATATGATTAAGTAGAAGTAGGTAAATATAGATTAATTTCATAAAGTCTTCTAGAAAAGCTTTTTAGAACCTTTATAGATGCGGTTTTGACTTTAGATGTGTCTGTAGGTAAGAAACTTTGCCAAAAAATTAATCATGTATTGGTAGCTTGTAGAACAAATTAACTTCATGTAGTAGCTTGTGGAATAACCTAAATATGTGGCGCATATATAGATAACTTGCCTTGCAAGTTAAGACATGTGGCTAGCAAAGTCAACACGTTTTGAAGGTCATGTGGGACATTGCCACATATCTCCTAGTTAAGAGTATATTTGGAGGCAAGAGAGAAGCCTTCTTTACTCTTATCAATGCCTTTTTAGTCTTTAATCTTATTTCAAGACTTTCTAGTCTTCTTATTCTTGGCAATAGCCATTCTAGTTTAATATTACATCACTTTTTGAATGACTTTTTAGTTCTCTTTAGTGATACAAGAGTGTATTGAGGATTTTATTTCTTTAAGATTCATGTCCTTGATAGTTTGGCAAGAATACTAACATATAATTTTTATCTTATTTTAGAAGTGAGTGGATTATGTGACTTCTATTATTGTATTTTGAAGGTTCTAAACTATCTATCTTTAAACAAAAAATCTTATTTTTTAATACTAATCTTTTTCTTAAATAGAGTAAATTATTCTTCTTTGTAGAAATTTTTATTAGAGATTGTAGATTATCCTCTTGTAATTTAATTTTTTGGATTTTTTTTGAGTTGTCTATAGAATAAAAGATTATGGATGCTATTCCTAGCAAAAGTAAGAATAGATTTGCAACTATTGTGGATCTTCACGAACTTATCAACATTCTTAAGATAAAAATTTTATACATCACTAATGTCAACCATAGAAGCACTACTTTATACATATGAAAAAAGTCCAAAGTCTACTTCAAAAAGTTGTATAATTGAAGAAAACAAATTAATCAATCTTACAACCAAATTCAGAGGGTCTTGCTTTTACAAGCTCAAGTGAAGCAAGAATTAGTATACTGGAGAAGTTTGATGGAACAAGATCAAAATTTCAAGGATTTTAATAACATGTTTAGCTCTACTTATGATTAGTCTATTTCCAATATGCGAATGGATTTACTCAAGTCACCTTCATAGATGCAATTTTATTTGGAAGTACTCTTTTTTGGTTTATATTTTTAATAGAAGAAGATTTATAATTTTTTTATGATTTAAATTCATTCTTAGAAGTATTTACAACCACATTTGGAGAAAATGTTCAAAAACAAGTAGTAGAGACCAAACTCTTATTTTTATGATAAGGATCATCATCAGCTACTATATATGTTGCTAAATTCTAAAACCTCGCTTGCAACGTTATTGGGGTAGAGAGAGTTTGCTTCAAGAAAACATTAGGCTCTTAGCTACCACTAATTGCTCAATCAAGTCTTGAGATAAAGAAGATCAAATCTATATATATATATATATATATATATATATATGTATGATACTTTTAGATGCTATTATATCAAATATATAATTCTTAAGTTTTCCAAAACATCCAAAATATGATAAAACCTCTAAATCCTTTAATATCCTTATGAGATATTATTCCCGAACTTCAAAAACTCATATCTTCCTATCGAACTGTTAAAGCACACTCAAATTTTACATGAAGTACTAATGTACTTCTAACAACTATCACAATAAATTTTAACTACAAACTCATTCTAGATCTTAAGATATCATCAAAACCCTAACAATAGCTTTAAACCCTACATGCAATTTTTTTCATATCTCACAAACTAAACATCCAAATGCCACAAAATTTATACGTTGTCGTGATACAATACGACTATATAATGAAATTATAATCAAAATTGAATTTCTAATTAATATCTAATTATCTTAGTTTAATTATAATTAGAGGTATCTAAAAATGGCTTTTATATAAACCTTTTAGGTTATTTTTTTATCTTAATAATTAATAGGTTGAAGGTTAGTTAGTAATTTTATCTTCTAGGTTGTAGAGACTCTTCTACTATCTTAGAAAGACCATAAATTGATGAAATCAGGTTAGAGGAGATAAATAATTAATATAGTTGGTACTAGAGTTAAGTTGAGAATAGGATTGGGCTAAAAAATCCTTAGGATAGGATAGATTGATACTCGGGGGTCGACTGTTTGTGAGACAGGATCAAAATCAAACCTCTAGCCACTAAAACGACGGCCTAGGGCAAAATAGGGATTCATTCAAAGATTGGAGGTTAGGATTTGAGATCTAACTTGAAGTTCTTTCCAAAGACATAAGAACTATTTTGAGAGGATTTTGGAAGATTTAGCAATTGTTGTTCAAAGTTAGGATTTGTATAAGTATTTTGGATTTTATATAATATAATTAGGACTAGCAATTTTGGCTAGTTCGTGCAATTGGCATGACATCTATAGTTGAAAATTTTATATTATTTGGATTATTGGATGTGCTAAGTGTATACAAAATTTTGTGATAATCTAACGAGGTAGTTTAGAGATATCTAGTTTTTAGCACAAGAGGATTTCAGAAGTTGGCAGTTTGAGGTAGGGTGGGATTTCTATGATATTTGGAGATCTATCAATCGAATCAAGGCAAAATTTGGCATGATATTGAAGGACTTGAAGATCAAGCTACACATCAATTTTTAGTCAAAGTTAATAATTAAAAAGGGAGAAATCACTACTAGGACTTCTACTTCACTTTTTAAGTTGGTGGCAGAGTGACATGAGTGCAATTTTTGGAGGTTTTCTCCCAATTTGTAAGTTGGATTGGACTAAAAATTCTTGAGCATATAGAAGACTTATATTGACAATCGCATGCAAAATTCTACATCAAGTGGACGATTGGATTGGATGTTATAGCTTGTTAAAGCTCACTGATTAGGATTGGGATTTATAAGAAAAAAATCTAAATTGCTTAAATATGAAAGTAACAAAGTAATTGGGATTTATGTATGGTTAAGACTACTAAGAAGAGTGTTTTAAGCTTTTTTGAATTGAAAATCAGATTATATTCTTCTCGCATAGGTGAAACCTATTAGGGTTTCTTGGCTACTTGTGAAACATAATCTCACCTTCCACAGTTAAGTACTTGGTGCATTCATGAATAAGACAACACGTAATACGACAACATATAGTTTCTTAAAACAATTATCTATCTTTTTCAAAAGTTTTGAGCCAAATATTCATCCAAAAATTTAAGATATGGTTCCAACTATTATTATGAATAAAATCACTTACTTATTGGCTTTGATTTGGATATGCTGACTTCAACATATACCAAGACTTATGAACATATTATATATCTTAATTAATTTTTACATACTATAAGTAATTATAGTATGACAACGTTGACTAGAATGGTAAAGTACTTATCAATCAATTTTGATATGGATTATAGGATAGCGTCAAAGATTTGTTAGTTATAATGTCAAAATTAAAAAATTTGAAACAATTTATTGCTCAAACCATTGCACGTGACAATTGATTATTTGACAGGCATTAAGAATAAAGACTTGGTTGAAGAAGAATAAATCAAGTAATGGCTATAGCTCCAAATTTTTCAGAAACATATTTATCAAGGTTGAAATCAATAAAAATTGATAGAATACATTTTAAACCTCTTACAAAGCAGAAAAAGACTCAACATTGCTAAGAAGGTTTGTGTTTATATTATAGAAAAGCTAAGCATACTACTCAACATTGTCTAGAGAAGCAATATAATTGCAAAAAGAAAAACACAATTACCAAAGAAGATAATATATCAATAAATAAGTTATTCAAGCTATAATAGGAACGGTGCGGCTGTAATCATGTGCAATACCTAATAAAGGTCATATTCTCTCTTTTGATCCCTCACCTTATTTTACAATAGATATTTTTTTAGGACTTAAAAATCACAAAATCTTTGCCTTATTAGATTCAAGAGCCTCAACCTATTTTATAGACAAAGATTTTGTCAAAAATCAAAAAATATATTTAGTTAAGAAAATTAAATCCGTATATGTAGAAATCATAGATATTCATTCATTGTCTTCAAGAAATGTTATCCATAAGATTGTTCCTTTAGATGTAGCAATTAAAGATCTTAACAATGTAGTAGTATTTAATATAATAAGATCTCCCTTCAATCTAATTATTTTAGAGTTATTGTAGCTAGAAAAATATATTCTTCAAATAGATTAGATTTCTCATAACCTTAACTTTCCTTTTAGTATAATCCAAGATTGGATTAGTCAAGTAGAAGTACATAAGTCTAATATATCCAAACCTTTATTGATAGGTGTGAGAGCTTTCATGCATAGTGCAAAAGAAGGACCATCTTTTGATATATGTACTACATCCAATTTTAATGGTAGAAAAATGTCAAGTAGTATTTCTAGCCAATACAAAGAATTCAAAGATATTTTTTAAAAAAAAATGTAGATATTCTTATAGAGCATCAACCTTATGATTATTCAATTGATCTGTAAGAAAGAACCCAACTACCATTTGGACCAATCTATAGCTTATTGTAGAATGAATTGGCTACATTAAAGGGATACATTGATGAAAACTTAGCAAAGAATTTCATATGCAGTTCAAAATCTCCAATCAAGGCTCCTATCTTATTTGTAAAGAAGAAAGATAGATCTTTGCAGATGTATGTAGATTATTGAAGAATCAATAAGATCACTATAAAAAATTAGTAACTTTTGCCTTTGATTTTAGGACTTCTTGACCAACTCAATCAAGCAAAGATCTATAGTAAAATAGATCTACAAGAAGAACAAATTAGTTTGTATCAAAAAAGGAGATGAATAGAAGACTACTTTTTGAATTATATATGGATATTTTGAATATAATATCATGCATTTTGGACTCACAAATGCATTGACTGCTTTTTAACATCATATGAATGATGTTTTTTGTAAATTTTTAGATGATTTTGTCATTTGCTATTTAGACAACATTCTAATCTACTCTAAGAACACATAAGAATATAAATTTAATGTTTATTATGTGTTATAAAAATTTAATGATGCAAGATTATATACCAAGTTGAAAAAGTGTGTATTCCATATTATTCAAGTTAACTTTTTAGGATACATCATTTCCAATGAAGGCCTTATAATGGATCCCAAGAAGATCCAAACTATCATAAATTGAAAGATTTCAAGAATAGTACAAGATGTGTAATGGTTTTTCGGCTTTGCTAATTACTACCAAATTTTCATCAAGAACTTTTTTCAAGTTATACCTCTACTTGTACATTTGACTTGTAAAGACAAACTTCAGTGGAATAAAGAAGCCAAAGTATCATTTGGTCTTTTAAAGAAGGACTTTATTTCTACACCAATCTTGTATTGCATTAATTTTTTTAAGGCATTTTTTATAAAAATAGGTGCGTCAAACTTTATTATAGGTGCCATATTGTCACAAATAGAAATAAATGATAAATTTTACCTAGTAGCTTTTCATTCCAGAAAATTTTCAGCAATCGAGATTAATTATGAAATCTATGATAAAGAGCTCCTTGCAATTGTGGATTCATTTTAAGAATGGTATTATTATCTAAAAGGCGCCTTAAGTCCAATCACCATATATACGGATCATAAGAATCTTAAGTACTTCATATCAATAAGTGTTTTGAATCATTGTTAAGTCCATTACATCATGTCTTTATTCAAATTCAATTTTAAGATCATTTATCGATCCAAAAAATAAAAAGGTCTATCAGATGCTCTTTTTAGATGTTCTTATCTTATATCAAAAAGAAGAGATGCATCTTTAAATCAATAGAGAATGATTCTCTTGAAATTCAAGTATTTTCATCTTTGAGTAATAAAATCAACATTGACTATTGATTCAACCTTTGTCAAGCAAATTCAATCAAATATATCTTCTCATTTTCTTATTCATGATATTAAAAATACTTCCTCTAAGTCCTCTAACACTTCAAAGTTTGAATTCAAGAACAATCTACTATATTTCAAAGATTGCTTATATATTCTAGAAGGTTGGGCATAATTATGAGTCATTTAAGCTCATCATGATTTTTCAACAATAGAACATTTTGAATACAATAAGAATTTGGAGCTAATATCAAGAGATTTTTGGTGGCCTCAAATGTGAAAGGCAGTCAAAGACTTTGTACAATCATACAATACTTCTTCAAGATTCAAAACTCCTTGCCATCGATCTTGTGGATTTCTTCAATCATTACCAATTCCAAAACAACCATGGTCTTTCATTTCTATGGATTTTATAATGGATCTTCCAGTCTCATGTTTATATGACTCTATATTCATAATTGTAGATTTCTTCATCAAAATGATATATTTTATACTATGTACAAAATCTATTTCAAGTAAAGAAACAACTAAGCTTTTTATTGATAATATGTATTGCTATCATGGATTGCTAAAGGATATTATATAAGATAGAGGGAATCAATTTATATCAAGATTCTAGAAAATCCTATTCAAGATTCTAAAAATAGATATAGAGCTCTCTTTAGCTTTTTATCCTCAAATTAATGGACAAACAAAATAAGTGAATCAAGTTTTGGAGTAGTATTAAAAGTGTACCATCAACTATCATCAAGATGATTCGACATCCCTTTTGTCATTCGTAAAATTTGTATATAATAATTAGATACATTCTTCTATTTAACAAATATTTTTCTTTGCCAATTATGGTTATCATCTACGACTTGATACTTTTGACTTTTAAAATATTGATAATCCTAGGGTAGAAGATTTAGCAAATTGTTTGTTAGAACTACATGCAACAATAAAGACAAAATTAAAAGAAGATTTAAAATGACAAAAGACCAATGCAGATGTCTATCATAAAGAACAATCACTATTCAATGTAGGTGATAAGATAAGGTTACTTCATTGCAATATCAAGACTACTTGTCTTTGTGATAAGTTAGACTATCGTAGACTATGATCTTTTTCTATTTGTAAAAAAATCAATCCTATTGCTTATCAATTACATCTATCAGAGTCTATGAAGATCCACCTTATATTTCACGTGTCTTTTTTTGAGTCATATAAGTTAATGAATATCCTAAGAAGAAGAAAAATACCACTTCCTCCTGTAGAAATGGATAAAAATCAAGAATTTGGAGTGGAAGAAGACTTAGATTCAAGGCAATACCAAAATAAGTTGGAATATCTTATTCATTGGCTTGGATATGATATTAGTGAACAAACATGAGAACCAACAAAGAATCTTGCAAATGCAACAAAGAAGGTTGAGACCTTTCATCAATGACATCCATCAAAATCAAGATAAAGAATAGTAAAGATCCATGAAAGATGATAACCACTCCTTATGGAACCCATCTCTAGAAGAAAAGATAATGTCATGGATACATACATTTACCTCAATAGTTACTTATATGATTAAGTAGAAGTTAATAAATATAGATTAATTTTATAAAGTCTCGTAAGTAGAAGTTGATAAGTATAGATTAATTTCATAAAGTCTCCTAAAAGCTTCATTGATGCAATTTTGATTTTAAATGTGTTTGTAGGTTAGAAACTTTGCCAACAAGTTAATCACGTATTGGTAGCTTGTGGAACAAGTTAATTCCATGTAGTAGCTTATGGAATAACGTAACTATGTGGCACATATATAAATAGCTTGTCTTACAAGTTAAGACATGTGGCTAATAAAGTCAACACGTTTTGGAGGTCCTATAGGACATTGCCACATAATTCTTAGTTAAGAGTATATATGGAGGTAAGAGTGAAGCCTTCTTCATTCTTATCAATGCCTTTTTAGTCTTAAGTCTTATTTGAAGACTTTCTAGTCTTCTTGTTTTTGGTAATAGCCATTTTAGTTTAATATTATATTACTTTTTGAATGACTTTTTAGTTTTTTTCAATGACATAAGAGTGTATTGAGGATTTGCTTTCTTCAAGATTCATGTTCTTAACACTTTCTAGTTCCTTTCACTAACACAAGAGTATATTGAGGATTTTCTTTCATTGAGATTTATATATTTAACAATAATCTACTTTGTAACAAATAATTCAATTCCTCCATAGTATTTGTAAATCCTACTTCTTCAAATGCTCCTAAAATAAATTCATTCTCAATAAATTTATTTTTTATTTTTTTTTATATTTTGAACATAATATTTTTCCATCTTCTTCATCTTATCAATAGTCTTAAAAGATAATATACAATCTAATATCAACACAGAAAGTCCAATAGATAATATCTTCTGTTTTATACTTAGCAAGAGCATCTCTTTTTTTAATCTATTACAATCTTGCCTTATAATAGTATGCAATAAAAACCCTTAAGGTCTTCAAATTTCTTATTTAATAATGGCTTTTTTTTCAACTTATCATGATTTCTTTCATGATTGGTATAGAAAATTAAAAATTGAATTGTTTTTATTTCATCTTAACTTCTTATTCTTATATAGGTTGAACCATTATCTTTTATTTTTGTTTCTATTTATGAAGCAATAATATATGGTTGTCCTAATATAATAGGATATATAGATATGTTTTATATAAAGAAATTTTATTCATGAATAACATCTCTTATTATTACTTTGAAATTTGGACAAGCTCAATGTAAATCTCCTTTTGAATTAATTTTTGCTTTTATTATCTATCCATGATCAATATCAATAGGCCATTTTCCTCTTTTATATAATTCCTTTAATATCAAATTGATTTCAGAACCATGATTAATTAATGCCACAATTGGTTCTCCTAAAACTTCTAATTTTATCAAAAATTTTATAGTAGCTCTTATCCAATGACTTCTAAAATAATGATTAGAAGCTTGAGTCACATCTTCCCTTTCTATAAATCTTACTTGCAAAACATCTTCAAAATTTTGTATTTTATCTTCTTTATTTTCATTGCTTTCTATTGTTTTTGTTCCTTGTGCATTAAATGTCATAATATCTCATATAAATTGCCACTTTCTCTTTACTATATCAATAATAATTTCATGAAATTTCCACTATGCAATTCTTAGAATTTCACCAATCGTGAATTCAACCTTTCTATTTAAAATCTATTCTTTCAATACCTTCTTCAAATTTATAGTAGCTTCAATATCTGATTGTAATTTATAAACAAGAGCCTCTGCTTTTTCTTTCATAATTTTTCTTTCTTATATGAAAATTTTCTCTATTATTTCTTCATGCATAGGATTCTTTTGTTGTCGTGCCTTTTTTCTCCTAATAATTCTTTTTAATGGCCCTTCATTATTTTCATCTTTCTCTTATTTTTTTTCTATTAATGCTTCATATTGGTTCTTTGCAATATGAACATGGACTGATAATCCATCTATTGAATCATCCCACTTAGTAATTTTTTGAATATCATTTATAACATGCTTTAAATCATCTCTAAAAAAAATTTCTTTTTAGCATAATTCATTGCATTTCATCGCAAAGAAGTAGATTTTTTTTAAAATTCTAGATTTATGCTTAAATATTTGCTTGGATTTGCTTCCATCCAATAGATTAATTCTTCATTTCTTGAAATTATATGCACTTTAAAAGCATCTTCCACAAATACCTTCATTCTTCCTTTATCAAAATTTGTCTCTAATTTTTCTCCACTCTTCTTTGAGTGTATCATACCATCTTTGAAAAAAACAACTCCTTTATATAGAGCCTTTGTAAAATCCTCACATTTCTTTCTTCAATGATTTGTGCTATCACACTACATGCACCTATGTACTATACTTCCTATTGCTCCTAAATTTTTTCTTGTTAATGAACTTGATGATTGATCCTTCTCTTCAAGTTTTACAAATTTTATTTACAAATCTTTCATCTCTTGCATGATTTCATCAATGTCCATTTTTTCTTTCTTTCATGTAGTTATTGAAGATTGAATCATAAATATTGGATGGACGATAGGCATTTTTATCTTAGTTGCTTCTAATGGTTTTTAAATACCTACCCTATCTTTTTTTCTTTCTCTTTTTGAAAGTAATTCTACTGCCTCTTCTACTTCCTTCTAATTTGCTATCAATCCTTTATCTTCTTCTTTATCTTCCAACATGACTTCCAACTTTTCTTACAACTCTCTATCAACATTTTGAAGAAAATATTCTACTTTATTTGGCTCCAATGATCGTCTCTCTTTCTTTGATAAATGAGAGTATTACTTATTAAACTCACTTAATAACTCAATTACTAGAAGATCCTTCTTTGGTCTTTCAATTCATACAAAAAATTACTTCTTTGTAATCATGTCAATATCAAGAATATGAATCTCGATGAAAGAAAATCCTAAATACACTCTTTTAGCACTGATGAAAATTAGAAAGTCACTCAAAAGGTGATGTAATATTAACTAGAATGGCTATTGCCAAAAATAAGAAGACTAGAAAGTCTTCAAACAAGACTAAGACTAAAAAGGCATTGATAAGAGTGAAGAAGGCTTCACTCTTGCCTCCATATATACTATCTTACTTAGAACTATGTGGCAATGTCCTATAATACCTCCAACATGTGTTGACTTTGCTACCCACATGTCTTATCTTGCAAGGCAAGTTATCTATGTATGCGCCACGTAGTTGGCTTGTTCCACAAGCTACTAATACATGATAAGCTTTTTGGCCAAGTTTCTAATCTACAAACACATCTAAAGTCAAAACTGAGTCTATGAAGCTTCTAGGAAGCTTTTTTAGAAGACTTTATGAAATTATTCTATATTTTACCTACTTCTGCTTAATCATATAAGTAACTATTGAGATAAATATATATGTCCGTGACATTATCCCTCCTTTTAGGGACGAATTCCACAAGGAGCAGTCTTCATATGTTGAAGAAGTCTAAGATACGGCAAATTATATTTGCTACATATTCCAATCTTTGCTCTCTTCAAAGATGGTTAATATGTCCTCTCAACCGTCTTTAATGTTTCATACCAGGGCAAGAAGACCTCCTTGTTATTTGGTCATTGTTAAGGCCTTCGTAACTTTCTTCAAATAAAACATTTAGAACACCATTAGGAGTTGTTCCTACTTCTAATAAAATCACTAAACATCAAGAGTTTCTTCCAAGGTCTTGATACCAAATACATTGTATCTCACCATCTATTCAAGGAAGGACATGTCGTTCTTGAGAATCTTCATCTCAACTCTATCGTTTTGAAGGTTGTGACAATCACAATGTCTCATTTGATAAGTCCACAAATGAAAGCTCTTAAGTTGAATCTGTTGGTTGTTGGTATTCCATCTCATCACAAATACATAGAAGCTACAATAAAAGATAGAAGGTAGAATGTTATTTTCCTTTGATCTTGTTTCTAGCAAAGATTTGTTATTCTTCATCTTGGTTTTGAATGGATGTCATTGATGAAAGACTTCAACTTTTTTTTGTTGTATTTGTAAGATTCTTTGATGGCTCTCATGTGCATTCACTAATATCATATCCATGCCAATGAATAAGATAATCCAACTTATTTCGGTGCTACCTTGAGTCTAAAACTTCTTCCACCTCAAACTCTTAGTTATTATCCATTTCTATAGGAAGAGGTGGCATTTATCTTCTTTCCAAGATATTCATGGTCTTATACGGCTCCAGAAGAGATATGTGAAATACAGGGTAGATCTTCATAGACTCTGATAGATGTAATCGATAGGTAATATAATTGATTTTTTCACATATAGGAAAAGGTCTCAACTTATGATAATCTAATTTATTAGAAGGATGAGTAGTCTTGATATTACGACAAAGTAACCATATCTTGTCATTCATATTATATTGTGGTTGCTCCTTGTAATAGGCATCTACATTATTCTTTTGTCATTCTTGAGCTTCTTTTAATTTTATTTTTATTATTGTATGTAGCTCTGACAAGCGATTTGCTCAATCTTTCATTACAGGATTATCAACTTTTGAAAAGTCAAAAGTATCAAGACGTAGATGATAACCATAATTGGCAAAGAAAGGTATTTGTTGAGTAGAAGAATGTACCAAATTATTATATGCAAACTCTACCAATGGTGAATGAGTTATCCAATCATCTTGATGATAGTTGATGGTACATATCAAATACTGCTCTAAAACTTGATTTATCCATTCCATTTGTCCATCAATTTGAGGATGAAAAGCTGAAGAAAGCTTTATATCTACCTTTAGAATCTTGAATAGGATTCTCCAAAATCTTGACACAAATTGAGTGGCCCACACGTAGAAAAACTTGCCTTGTAAGTCAAGGCATGTGTCCTACAAAGTCAACACATATTGGAGGTCCTATAGAACGTCGCCACGTAGCCCCTAGTTAGATAGTATATATAGAGACAAGAGTGAAGGCTTCTTCACTCTTATCAACTCCTTTCTTGCTTCTAGTCCAGGTTCAAGAGTCTTTAGTTTCTTGTCTTGTGGCAATAGCCATTCCAGTTTCCTTTTAATATACCTACTTGTTTATATTTTGACTTATTATATCGAGATAGCCTTTTGGTGTATATTTTTCTTCATCGAGTCTTTGTCCTTGACAGATTGACAAGAGTACACTTACAATATCAGAGCTTTGTTTTTTCTTGAGTAAGAGTGGATTACCCCTTTCTCTTGACAAGACATAAGCGTATTAGAAGTTTGCGGATTACCCACTTCTAAACTGATATTGTTCTTAATATCTTCTTTGTTATCAAGTCTTTCTTTTCTTTTGTCTTGAGCAATATCAAACAAATTTTTCTTCTTAGTGTCATTATGGCAGAGCTTGTTGAAATGAAGAGTGCAATGGCACAAATGCAAGAGCAAATGAGGGAGTTAATGCTTGCGATGCATCAACTCAATTCACCAACACAAGAAAGAACAAGAATAGCAGAAAGTGGAGATATAGAGATGATCGGAGCTGCTTCAACATCTACAACAAATCACGTTCCTTCTCCAATTGTACAACACCCTATAAGCACTAGAGAACCAAGAATTGCCTTACCTGAGAAATTTGATGGTACGAGATCAAAGTTTCGAGGGTTCATCAATCAAGTACAATTGGCAATTGAACTTCAACCGCAAAGCTATCCAACTCCAGGATCACAAGTCAGGTTTATTGGCACTCTACTTTCTGGTTCTGCATTATCGTGGTTTTCGTCTTTTCTTGAACAACGAAATCCAATATTGGACAATTTGGAAGCTTTTTTGGCGGAGTTTCGATCTATATATGGTGAACACGATGCAACTCGTGTTGCAACAAATAAGATCCGAATTCTGCGACAAGAAAATCGCTCAGTAACAGTATATGCTTCACAATTTTGACAACTTGCAATTGACATCAAGTGGGATGATGCTGCACTCATCAGTCAATTTCTTTATGGATTGCAATACGAAGTAAAGAAATTGATGCTCAACTTACCTGATCCTCAAACTTTGAGTCAAGCAATCGATTTTGCGGTAAAATGTGATAATCAACTTTTTGAATTTCGATCTGAGAATCATTCACGGGAACCTCAACATTATTACTCAATGGCAACATCAACATCTTTGCCAAACGTACATTCGGAAGTAGAAGACATGCAAATTGACGCGGTACGTTTTAAACCTCTAACTGAGCAAGAAAAGATTCGTCGTCGTCAAGAAGGATTATGTTTATATTGCGGAGAACCTAAGCACATTGCTCAACATTGTCCAAAGAAACGACGTAACTATAAAATGAGGGGTACGACGGTCAAAGAAGACAACATGTCGAAAAATGGATTCGTCCAGCTACAATAGGAACCGTGCAGCTGGAACCTTGTACAATTCCTAATGAAGGTCCTATCCTCTCCTCAGAACCCTCTCCTTGTTTTATAATAGACTTATATTTAGGACCTAAGAATTACAAAGCCTTTGCTTTATTAGATTCGGGAGCCTCAGCATGTTTTTTAGATGAACAATTTGTTAAAAGTCGTAAAATACCCTATGTACAGAAACCTAAACCAGTACATGTAGAAGTCATAGATGGTCGTCCCTTGTCTTCTGGAGATGTCACTCATGAAACTCATCCTATAAAAGTAACAATAGACGGTCATGATAGCTACATAGCTTTTAACATAATTAAATCCCCGTCCAATCCAGTTATTTTAGGTTTATCCTCGCTAGAAAAATATAACCCTCGAATAGATTGGAATTCGCGTAAACTTGACTTTTCCAAAAGCGTTATTAATAGTTCTATGAACCAAGTAAAAAATTATAAATCTAGTACAGTAAAATCCGTACTGATAGGTGCAAAAGCATTTATACACGCAGCAAAAGAAGGATCAACTTTTGCTATTTATGCTGCACCTATTTCTGAAAACGTAAAGACTTCAAGTGGCATTCCAAGTCAATATCAGGAGTATCAAGACGTTTTTGAGAAAAAGAATGCAGATATTCTTCCTGAACATCGTCCATATGATTGTTCAATCGACCTCAAGGAAGGAACTCAGCCACCATTTGGACCAATTTATAGTTTATCGCAAGATGAGATGGCTGAACTCAAGACATATATTGACGAGAATTTAGCGAAGAATTTCATACGCCATTCAAAATCTCCAGCAGGAGCTCCAATTCTATTCGTAAAGAAAAAAGATGGATCTTTACGAATGTGTGTTGATTATCGAGGACTCAACAAGATCACAATCAAGAACAGGTATCCATTACCTTTGATATCAGGACTCCTTGACCAGTTGAATCAAGCTAAGATCTATACAAAAATAGATCTAAGAGGAGTATATAATCTAGTACGGATCAAAGAAGGAGATGAATGGAAGACTGCGTTTCGAACCAGATATGGACATTTCGAATATAATGTCATGCCCTTTGGACTCACGAATGCACCAGCTGCTTTTCAACATCTCATGAATGATGTATTTCGTGAATTCTTAGACAATTTTGTCGTCTGCTATCTAGACGATATCCTGATCTATTCCAAGAACGTGAAGAACATGAAATACATGTTTGTCAAGTATTACAAAAACTTAGAGATGCAAGATTGTACGCCAAGATGGAAAAGTGTGTATTTCACACTACTCAAGTTGACTTTTTAGGATACATCATTTCAAATGATGGTCTCATGATGGATTCTAAGAAAGTCCAAACAATCATGGATTGGAAGATTCCAAGGACAGTAAGAGATGTTCAATGTTTCTTGGGATTTGCCAATTACTATCGGATCTTCATCAAAGATTTCTCACGAGTTGCAGCTCCACTTACACGCTTGACTAGTAAAGATAAATTTCAATGGAATCAAGAAGCGGAAGCAGCATTTGAAGCCTTGAAGACATCGTTTGTCTCTGCACCAGTCTTATATCGTGTTGACTTTTCCAAGGCATTTTTTATGGAAACAGATGCATCAGATTTTGCCTTGGGTGCAGTTTTATCACAAATGGGAACAGATGACAAACTCCATTCGATAGCTTTTCATTCAAGAAAATTCTCAGCAGCCGAGATCAATTATGAGATCCACAATAAAGAACTTCTTGCGATCGTGGATTCCTTTCAAGAATGGCGTCATTATCTAGAAGGCGCTTCTAGTCCAGTCACTGTGTATACAGATCACAAGAACCTCAAGTATTTCATGTCAACACGCGTGTTGAATCGTCGTCAAGCTCGTTGGAGTATGTCTTTGTCAAGATTCGAGTTCATTATCACTTATCGGCCAGGAAAAAAACAAGGTTTATCCGATGCCCTATCTAGACGTTCTTATTTTGCACCAAAAGAAGGAGATGCAGCTTTTGAGCAATAAAGAACGGTCCTCTTGAAACCGGAGCAATTTCATCTCCGAGCAATGAAATCAACATTGACTGTTGATTCAACTTTTCTCAAGCAAATCCAGTCCAGTATGTCCTCAGACCCTCTTGTTTATGATATCGAGAATAATTCTTCCAAGTCTCATGATCCTTCTAAGTTTGAGTTCAAGAATAATCTATTATATTTTGAAGGACGCCTATATGTTCCAGAAGGAGAAGCACGTTTACGTGTTCTTCAAGCACGTCATGACTTTCCAGCAGCAGGGCACTTTGGATATAATAAGACTTTGGAACTCATATCAAGAGATTTTTGGTGGCCACAAATGTGGAAGTCAGTCAAAGACTTTGTACAATCATGTGATATTTGTTCAAGATCAAAAATTCCTCGTCATCGACCTTACGGACTTCTTCAGCCATTACCTATACCAGAACAACCATGGTCTTCTGTTTCTATGGATTTCATCACAGATCTTCCAAGCTCAAGATCTTATGATTCTATATTTGTGATAGTAGATCGTTTCACCAAGATGGCACATTTTGTGCCATGTACAAAATCTATCACAGGTGAAGAAACAGCTAAGCTTTTCATTGATAATATCTATCGCTATCATGGATTACCTAAAGATATCATATCGGATAGGGGAACTCAATTTGTGTCAAGATTTTGGAGGACCCTTTTCAAGATTTTAAAAGTGGACATAAAACTATCTTCGGCTTTTCATCCTCAAACTGATGGACAAACAGAGCGCGTAAACCAAGTCTTGGAGCAATATTTAAGGTGTACTATCAACTACCAACAAGATGATTGGACAACCCTTCTGCCATTGGCAGAGTTTGCTTATAATAATACGGTACATTCTTCCACGCAACAAACACCTTTCTTTGCCAATTATGGCTATCATCCACGACTTGATACTTTTGATTTTTCAAAAGTTGATAATCCTGCAGCAGAAGATATGGCAAATCGGTTGTCAGAGTTACATGCAATAATGAAGACACAATTGAAGGAAGCTCAAGAACGACAAAAGATAAACGCAGATCTATATCGTAAGGAGCAACCACAGATCAACGTCGGTGATAAGGTATGGCTACTTCGTCGCAATATCAAGACTACTCGACCTTGTGACAAGTTGGACTATCGTAGGCTTGGTCCCTTTTCTGTTTCTGAACAGATCAACCCAGTTGCATATCGGTTACATCTACCAGAGTCAATGAAGATCCATCCTGTATTCCACGTATCTCTTCTTGAACCATATAAGACAGTGGATATACAAGGAAGAAGACAAATGCCACCGCCTCCTATAGAAGTAGATAATAATGAAGAATTTGAGGTAGAAGAGATATTAGACTCAAGGCGGCGCCGAAATAAGCTGGAATATCTTGTTCATTGGCGCGGATATGATATTAGTGAACGCACATGGGAGCCATCCAGGAATCTAGCAAATGCATCAACTAAAGTCAAAGTTTTTCATCAACGACATCCATCAAAACCAAGATGAAAATCTCTCTTATAAAAGAGACAAGATTGAGGCAAGATAACATTCAATTTCCTATCCTTGTTTGTAACTTCTTTGCATTTGTGACGCTAATTAGATGGAGAGCCAACAACCAGCAGATTCAACTCAAGAACCTTCGTTTGCTGACCTGCCGGACGAGACATTACGATTGTCACAACCTTCAAGACGACGCAATCGAGATGAAGATCTTCAAGAACGACATGTTCTTCCTCGAACAGATGGTGAGATACAACGCGTTTGGTATCACGATTTGGGAAGGGACTCCCGATGTTTGGTGATTTTGCTAGAGGTAGGAACAACTCCTGATGGTGTTCCGAATATTCTATTCGAAGGAAGTTATGAAGGCCTCAATAATGATCAAATAACTGGGTGGTCTTCCCGCCCTGGTATGGGACACTACCGATGGTTGAGAGGCCCTATCAATCATCTTCGAAGAGAACAGAGATCAGAGTATGTGGCGAATACAATTCGTCGCATCATAGATTTCCTCAACATATGATGACCGCTCCTCGTGGAACTCGTCTCTAGAAGGGGGGGTAATGTCATGGCCATAATCATGTAAGCTAATAATTACATATAGAAATAGGTAGAAGTAAGTAAAAGTAGATAAAAGTAAATTAATTGTATAATATTTAATATAGAAGCTTCCTAGAAACTTCTTAGACGCTGCTTTGACTTCATAGGTGTCTTTAATTGACTTTTTGGATTAGAAACGTGGTCAACAAGTTGGCCATGTGCCACACATGTTGTTAGCTTGAAGATCAAGCTAACTATGTGGCCCACACGTAGAAAAACTTGCCTTGTAAGTCAAGGCATGTGTCCTACAAAGTCAACACATATTAGAGGTCCTATAGAACGTCGCCACGTAGCCCCTAGTTAGATAGTATATATAGAGACAAGAGTGAAGGCTTCTTCACTCTTATCAACTCCTTTCTTGCTTCTAGTCCAGATTCAAGAGTCTTTAGTTTCTTGTCTTGTGGCAATAGCCATTCCAGTTTCCTTTTAATATACCTACTTGTTTATATTTTGACTTATTATATCGAGATAGCCTTTTGGTGTATATTTTTCCTCATCGAGTCTTTGTCCTTGACATATAGGCATCCTTTGAAATATAATAGATTATTCTTGAATTCAAACTTAGAAGTATTAAGGACTTAAAGGAAATATCCTTGATATCCTAAACTAGAGGATCAGAAGACATGCTTGATTGAATTTGCTTCATAAATATTAAATCAACAATCAATATTGATTTTATAGCTTGAAGATGAAAATGCTCGAGCTTCAAGAAAATTGATCTTTATTAATCAAAAGATACATCTCCTTCTTTTGGTGCAAGATAAGAACGTCTAGAAAGAGTGTCCAATAGATCTTGTTGTTTTTTGGATTGATAAGTAATCTTGAAATTGAATCTAAATAAAGACATGTTTTAATGGATTTGACAACGATTCAAGACATGTATTGATATGAAGTACTTGAGGTTCTTATGGTTTGTATATATAGTAACTAGACTTGAAGTGCCTTCTAAATAATGATGCCATTCTTGAAATGAATCCATGATTGCAACAAGCTCTTTGTTATAGATCTCATAATTAATCTTGGCTATTAAAAATTTTCTCAAATAGAAAGCTATTGGGTGGAGTTTATCATCTCTTTCTATTTGTGACAACACGACATCTATAACAAAATCAAATGCAACTTTTTCTATGAAAAATGCCTTAAAGAAATCAACGCAATATAAAATTGGTGCAGAAATAAATTCCTTTAAAATATCAAATGATGCTTCTGCTTCTTTGTTCTACTCAAGTTTGTCTTTACAAGTCAAACATGTAAGTGGTGCTCCAACTTGAGAAAAATTCTTGATGAAGATTTGATAGTAATTAACAAAGCCCAAAAAGTATTGCACATCTTATATTATTCTTAGAATCTTCTAATTTATGATAGTTTGAACCTTCTTAGGATCCATCATAAGGCCTTTTTTGGAAATGATGTATCCTAAAAAGTCAACTTGAGTAGTGTGGAATATACACTTTTTCAACTTAGCATATAATCGTGCATTTCTAAGTTTCTGTAACACGTGACGAATATGAAGCTCATGTTCTACTTTATCCTTAGAGAAGATTATAATGTCGTCTAAATAATAACAACAAAATCATTTCAAAAGTCACAAGAAATATCATTAATAAGATGTTTAAAAGCAACTAGTGCATCTGTGAGTCGAAAAGGCATGATGTTGTATTCAAAATATCCATACTTAGTTCGAAAAGCAGTCTTCCATTCATCACCTTCATTGATACGAACTAAGTTGTATGCTCCTCGTAGATCTATTTTGATATATATCTTTGCTTGATTCAATTGGTCAAGAAGTCCTGAAATCAAAAGCAAAGGATAGCTATTTTTGATGGTAATCTTATTGAGTCCTTGAGAATCCACATACATTTGCACAAATCCGTCTTTTTTCTTCATAAATAAGATAGGAGCCTTGGCTAGAAATTTAGAATGGCTTATGAAGTTCTTTACCAAATTCTCATCAATGTATTCTCTAATGTAGTCAATTCATTTCGTGATAAGCTATAGATTGATTCGAATGGTGGTTGAGCTCTTTCTTGCATATCAAGTTAACAATCATAAGGTCGATGCTTGAGAAGAATATTTGCATTTTTTTTTTCAAAAATATCCTAGAATTCTTGATATTAGTTAAGAATATCACTTGATGTTGTTCCACAATTACAAATGGATGTAGCATATATATAGCAAAAGATGATCCTTCTTTTGTAGCATGCATGAAAGTTTTTATACCTACTATTAAAGGTTTGGATGTACTGGACTTACGTACTTCTACTTTACAAATGCAATCTTGGATTATACAATTAGAAAAGTTAAGATTACAAGAAATCCAATCTATTTGAAGATTATATTTTTTTAGCCATGACATTACTAAAATAGTCAGATTAGAGGGAGATTTTATTATATTAAATACTACTATGCTATTATGATCTTTAATTGCTACATCTAAAGGAATAGTTTTATGGATACATTTCTAAAAGACAATGAAGGACCATCTATGACTTCTACATGTACGGATTTAACTTTCTTCATTAAAGGCATTTCTTGATTTTTGACAAAATCTTCATCTATAAAACATGCTGAGGCTCTTGAATCTAACAAGGCAAAGACTTTGTGATTATTAGGTCCTAAATATACTTCTATTATAAAACAAAGTAAGGGATCCGAGGAGAGGATAGGACCTTTACTAGGTGTTGCACATGATTCCAACCGTACGGTCTCTATTGTAGTTGGAGAATTTTATTTTTTGACACATTATCTTCTTTGGTAATTGTGCTCCTCATTTTGTAATTATGTTTCTTCTTTAGACAATATTGAGTAGTATGCTTAGCTTCTCCACAATATAAACACAACCCCTTTTGGCAACATCGAGTCTTTTCCTGTTTCATGAGAGGTTTAAAACGTATCATATCAATTTGTATTGATTCCGGCTTTGACAAATATTTTTAAGAAAACTTGGAAGCAATTGCCATTACTTGACTTGTTCCTCTCCAACCAAATCTTTATTCTTGACGCCTTTTAAATAAATGATTGTCACATGCAATGGCTTGAGTAATAAATTATTCCAAAGATTTTACTTTCTATATTGTTAATAACAAATCTTTGATGCTATCCTTTAATCCATATCAAAATTGGTTGATAAGTGCTTTATCATTCCAGTCCATGTCACAAGTGAGGTTTTAGAATTTGGTAGCATATATAGTGGCTAATCGTGATTCTTGTCGTAAGGATAAAAGCTTAGTCTCTACTACTCATTCTCAGTCACTTTCTCTAAATCTAGCTGTAAACACTTCTAGGAATGAATTTAAATCATATAAGAGTTGTGAATCTTTTTCTATTAAAGGTGCAAACCAAGAGAGAGCACTTCCTGATAGTAGTGCATCTATGAATCCGACTTGGGTAAATCCATAAAGATATTGGAAAGGATGCAACCTTAGATGGAGCTTGATTTATTGCATAAATCCTCAAAATTTTGATCTTGTTCCATCAAACTTCTCAGGCATACTAATCTTTGTCCCTTTCATACTTGTAGAAGCAAAATTCTCTAGATTTGGTTGTAACATTGATCTACTTGTTTTTTTCAACTGCACAACTTCTTGTCGAAGACTTTGAACTTCTTCTATAGGTATACGTATATTACTTCTATGATTCATATTGAAAATATGTGAGATTTTTACTCTTAGAGTGTTGACAAGCTCATGAAGATTTGCCATAGTTGCAAATCCATTCTCACTTCCATTGAAAGTAGTATCGATAATCTTTCCTTCCATAAAAAACTCAAACGAATTCAAAAGTTATATTAGAAGAGTATAATTTGCAACTTCTAAAAATAAATCCCACAAAGAGAGGTAATCCACTTTCTTTAAGGAAAAGATCAGTGTTAGAAAACAAGGTTTATTAATTAAAGGTAGGTAGTCTGCAACCTTCAAAACACAATAATGGAAGTAGAATAATCCACTCACATCTAAAATAAGACAGAAATAATATGTTACCACTCTTGTCAAACTATCAAGGACATGAATCTCAAAAAAAGAGAATCCTCAATACACTCTTCTATCACTGATGAGAACTAGAAAGTCACTCAAAAGGTGATGTAATATTAACTAGAATGGCTATTGCCAAAAACAAAAAGACTAGAAAGTCTTCAAACAAGACTAAGACTAAAAAGGCATTGATAAGAGTGAAAAAGGCTTCACTCTTGCCTCCATATATACTATCTTACTTAGAACTACGTGGCAATGTCCTATAATACCTCCAACATGTGTTGACTTTGCTACCCACATGTCTTATCTTGCAAGGCAAGTTATCTATGTATGCGCCACGTAGTTGGCTTGTTCCACAAGCTACCACATGGAGATAACTTGTTCCACAAGCTACCAATACATGGTAAGCTTTTTGGCCAAGTTTCTAACCTATAAATATATCTAAAATCAAAACTGAGTCTATGAAGCTTCTAGGAAGCTTTTCTAAAAGACTTTATGAAATTATTCTATATTTACCTACTTCTATTTAATCATATAAATAACTATTGAGGTAAATGTATATCTCCATTGTCGAGGGAAAGAGGACTTGCCTTAACAAAGCGCTGGACTTTTGGCTCACACTAAATTCTCAATTAATCATAAGATAAAAAATACTCCAAATTTATTTATAATTTTTTTATTCCTTTTCATAATATTATATATAATAGCATTAAACATCAAATGCTAAGCCTCTAATAATAGTAAAAGTTATAGTAATAAATAATAATTATTGGACCTTCAAAAATGGTAAAAGTTATAGCAATAAATAATAATTATTGAACCTCTAGTAATAGTAAAAGTTGTAGCAATAAATAATAATTACTGGACTTCTAGTAATAGTAAAATCAGTCAATAATTTCCAAATCTTTCATAATTTCCAAAACCCTTTTTGTAGTAGTAAAATCCTTGTAATATCAAAATTCCTTCAATATCGAATCCCTTTGATGCATTGAATTTTAAAATTTGATAATTCTCAATTTAATTGTTAGATTGAAATCAAATTATCTAAAAAATAAGAAAATATCCATAACTCTTTTATATCCAATTTTTAATAGTTGATTCTTTATAAAATTCTAGATAATACAATTTCAGTAGCACGGCCTTTACATGTTGACTTACAAACACCTATGTACTGATTTTGTGATTTCTTACAAACCCAATACTCAAATGACATGAAATTTTTTATTTTTTTTATTTTTTTGTAGCTTCTCAATATTATAATTACATCTTTGGCAAGTTTGAGCAAAAATTCATTCAAAAATTCTTTAAAAAATATGGCTCAAAACATAACCATCAACAATTCGGTTCACTTACTACCTTAATTTGTAAGCTCTGACTTCGACCAGCCATTTCTTCCTCACTTCAGATCTGATTTCATCAAATCTTATACAATATTTAAAGCCCTTCAAGTCAGCTTTCCAACTCTACCTTCCAATTATTTAATGTCTTTCTACAACTCTTTGTATACTTGAAAGAGTGACAGTAGGTATAAATTTCACATCTACACTTTAAATAGCCATAACTCTCTTGTTGTAGATTCAAAGTTAATAACCCTTATACAAAAAAATTATTTCTTCAAACAAGCTTTCCAACAACACCTTTTCTTTTTTTTCTAGAAAATCTTCTATAACTTTTTGTATGCTTAAAAGAGTGACAGTCGGTAAACAATTCACACCCTAACTTCAAACAACCTTAACTTCTTTATACAAAACTCAAATAACAAATTTTATACACCAAATTTGTAGTCCAAAACATAAGCTTTGTGAACCTCCCCTCTAAACCCTCAAATGTGCCTGAAGAAGTGGCCTCTCCTTCGGTTTTCTCTCAGACAACCCCTTGAAGCTCAATGGTCATGACCTATAGCCAATGATAATGAAGATCCTCTTATCCTTGCCTTATCTATCCACATAGATGGCCTAAGGCCACAATACTGTAATATCAATATCCATATCTTTATACATCTTTCATATTAAATAATCCTAATACTTTTACTTTTACTTATAAAACTTACACAAGTTATTTAAGATTTCTATAAACGATGAAATTATATAAAAAATAATTCATTATTTTCTAAGCTCATTATTAAATAACATCAATATAATAACCATTATTTTTACACTATGAATAAATTACAACATGACACCATGATAGTCAACTATCTTCCAAGAAAAACTCATCCTTCAATGCTTAAAAAAAATTCTTCCATGAACCTCTAAAATATCCTATCATGGACTTAACTTGATTTTTTTATCTATAGTGTAGTAGCTAGTTCAAATAATTGAACTATCTCTTTTTTTGGAATATGCTTCAATTTTATTTCTTTTACATAGTACCTTAAATACTTTGTAATATCTTTTCCTTCAAATTAATCAATCTTATCTACAACTTCTTCTAATGCTGTGTTTGCGACACCTTCTTTGCAATCTTTAACCTATTGTTGTTGTATGAATAAGGCAAAAGCTTCAAACATGCTTGCAAAGTTGAGTTCAAAATACATACTTAGTCCTCTACTAATACCCCCACTCATAGCTCCAATTAAAGCTCCATCCATAGCTCCTCCTTCAAATTTCTTGTCTTCTTTTTGTATAATTTAAATAATCCAAAAATACCAAATACCTTCCACCTTAAGCCTTTCACATCAAGTTCATCAAATATGTCGTATTATGTGAAGTCTTGCTCAAGAATGTATTGGACACTTGATTATAGAAGATAAAATAGAAATTATAATAATAAAAAACCTAATTCTAATAGAATACTAAATAAACTCTAATTAAATCTTAACAATGCTAAAAAAGCTTTAATCAAATTTAAAATAAATTTTAAAGAAATCACAAAAGAAACAATAAAAAAATCTTAAAAGAATTCAAAAAAAATCTATAATAAATTTTAAAAGAATAATTAAGAAATTTTAAAGAAATATTATAATAATCACAAATATATCTTAAATAAATCTCAATCAAATTCTAATTTAATCCTAATTTAAACTTTAATGGACTTCAATTAAATCCAAGGCCAAATCCTAAATCCTAAATCCTATAGAAACTCTAAATCCTAAATCCTAAACAAATCCTAAATCCTAAATCTTAAAAAAAATTTAACCAAATTATAAGCAAATTTTAAATCCTAAATCCTAAGCAAAATCTAAATCTTGAATCTTAAGCAAATTCTAATCTAAACCTTAAATCCTAGTTCAATCCTAAATTCTAATCAAACCTTTATCAAACTCTAAGTAAATCCTAAATCTTAAGCAAAATCTAAATTCTAAATATTAAGCAAACTCTAATCCAATTTTAAATCCTAATAAAATCCTAATCAAATTTTAAACCAAAGCCTAACCAAAACATAACCAACTCAACCTAATCCTTAAATTTTATACACATTTTAAAAACTAAGTTAGCAATAAACATACAAAATTTAAGCTAATTTCACTTATCAAATAAAAAAAAAACCCTTAAATCTACTTGAATATTGGTTAGCCTCTTATTTCAATCTAAATGTTGAACTTCTAGTGTTAATATCTCCTTTTCAAACTATTCAATTGTTTTCAAATTTTACATATATATAGCAAATTAATTCTATAATTTTCATATACAAATTTCACTCCAATATATTTTATGAATTGCTGAAGATCTTAGAAATCCTAATTGCCCTTCAAAGATCAATTTCTGAGACCTCAACCTACTTGAAATTCAATAACCTTGAATTCAATTGTTTGATTAAGCTCAAATTTATAGCATACACTTTAGACAAATATTTACATATGTATTTAAAATTTGAACCATAGATTACCTACCAAACTTATAAAATTTTCTAAAATATAATATCCTTTTTATTTTACAAATTCAAGAATCATCCAAAATAACTATGAATTTGCAAAGCTCTAATAAAGTCATTACATGCTCAAATCATTCAAAATCAATGCTTAAATTCCATACTTTGATTTACAAAAGAATCCCAAAATTGTCAATGATATTCAATTTTGTAGCTTCGGATCTGATTTTGTCCTAGGTTGATAAGTGGTCCTTTCTAGATATCAAATTTTGTTTTTTTAAATTAATTTTTATTAAAACCAACTCTTAACTTCTTCTTACATATGCTCATATTCTTTATTTTTCTAATCTATCTTGTTTTTTCTTATTTATGGCCTTACAAAGTAAGTAGAAGCCTATTTTACAAAAAAATAGTGTTTACACATTTAATCTTACTTTTTTATGGACTATTGTCTATTTTATAAGATAATTTGTTATAATATTTGAAATAAGATCTTCTATAATATAATAATTTCTTCACTCTTTTCACCTGTTAATCTTATTATATTACAACACTGCATACGTCTCATAATCATTAAGAATTGATTTTTGAAGTAACTTCACTTACCTCTGGTGTACTCAGATGTTCATGCCCCAGTGCTTGCAGAAGTCTTTTACAATACTATCTTTCATCACCATGAATTACCTCATTTCATCATTTCAGACTAGGATCCATGCTTCATAAGAAGTTTTTGGTAAGTCTTGTGTAAGCTACTAAGCATACAACTCGCCATGTCAACAACCTTCTATCTCCAAACAAATGGATAAATAGAGCTTGCAAATCAAACCTTGAAAGATAAGCTACGAGCATTTCTGATTCATTGTAATGATTGGGATGAATACTTAATGCCCTTAGAATTTACTTACAATGATAGTATTGAAGCAAATACTAGCCATTCACCATTTTTCCTTAAGTTTGGTTAATATCCCATTATGCTAGCAACTCTCTATTGTCTCATCAACACCAACAACCTGACAATGGAGGAATTTATACAACAGCTTACAATAGGCTTAGAAGACGCATGACATCACCTCTCTACTATATAAAATCAATAGAAGCAATATGGAAATAACTACTAGTAACACAAGTCCTTTCGAGAGAGTAATCAAGTATTATTCTCTAATATCAACTTGCCAGTGGCTACATCAAATCAAATCCATAAACTAGCACATTGGTGGCTTGGACCTTTCTGCATTTTTGCAGTGATTTCTGATATCGCATATTGCCTCAAGCTTCCACCACATATTTAGGTCTATCTAGTCTTCCATATTTTGCAATTGAAGGAATATTACATCAAGTCAAAGCACTTTTTAAATCAACGCTAATTACTACCACGACTAGTTGTAGTTAATGACCAATAAAAATATGAAGTAGATAGTATTTTGGAGTATTGCTATCTTTGCCATAGCAATGGATGTCCACAACTTCAATATAAAATTCTTTAGAAAGCTTATTTCATTTACGATACAATAAGGAAACCTACACAGAACCTCATTCATTACCAAGAAACAATTTGGAAACACCATTGGGAGGAAAACAAAGACGTTCTGCATTAGTGGAGGAGAATTAACTATAACAAGGTATAGATAAGATATTTGTATTATTGATACATATAGATAGATAGTTAGAACCTTGTTTGAGAAGTTATGGAAGTTTTTAGAATTGAGTCTAGGTTAGTGGATTCATGTCTTATTATATTTAGTTCCATTTAGTCTTATTTTGGTCAAATTTGTCATATTTTGTAATGAGGTTTTATGTTATTGTGGATTAGAAGGGTCTTAAACTCTCGAGATAGATTAGTCTTATTTCATTACATATATTTGTAGTTAATTAATAGGCTAGAAACTTGATCAATAAGTTAGCCTTGTGACACATGTGTTAATAGCTTATGGAACAAGCTCATTATGTGATGCATATATAGAAAACTTGCCTTATAAGTTAAATCATGTATTTAACAAAGTTAGTATGTGTTAGAGGTCATATAGAATATCTCCACATAGCTCCTAGTTAGATAGTATATATAGAAGCAAAAGTAAAGCCATCTTTACTCTTATCAATGCCTTTCTAGTCCTTAGTCTTGTTTCAAGATTTTTTAGTCTTCTTGTCTTTGGCAATATCTATTTTAGTTCAATATATTACCATCTTTAATTGATTTTTTATTATTTTTGAGTGATACAATAATTTATTGACGATTTTTCTTTCTTCAAAATTCGTAACTTTGAGAGTTTTTTTCATTTTTATTAATGTTTTTTTTTTTATTATTCTTAATGTTGTTTCAAGAATTTTTATATTTATTTTTAGCAATTGCCATTCTTTTTTATTATTATATTATCTTTGAGTATTTATCTATTTGTATTTTTTAGTAACACAAGAATGTATTGATCCTATAATTCTTTAGAATTCGTATTTTTAACATATCAATATCAAATAAATTATACAACTTGATATCTTTAATTACACTTAATATATCTAAATAGATTGGATAAACTTACATCTTATTGTAAATAAGTATTTAAATTTAAAATTATTTTTAACATATTAATCTTTTTTTTAATTATATATCATTTAATATATTTGATTGTTTAAGTCTACTATTAATACAATTGAATTGAAGAACCTTAAATCTTTGATATAAAAAATAATTGGTAAACTCCAAATGAAACAATAAACAAAATTGAATGAATAATAATTATTAAAATGATATACTCATGGATAGAACTAATTACAATTAATATAAAATATGATTGAATGAAATTTACTTATATATATTTTTAAACATTTTTTTATTGATCTAATTTTTTATATATTTATCTAAATTAAAATAAAAATATTATGTATTAAATTTATTTTAAAATTTTCCAAAAAAAAATGCATGCACTTCTTTATGTTTTAAGAATATTGATAATTATTAATATTTAATAAATATTTATCTAATGTAATTAAATAAAAATCCAAAGATCTTATAAAAAAATTAAATTATACTATGTATATTTTAGTTTTTTATCTTTTAATAAATATCTTTTTATAAATATAAAAATTTAAATTAATTTTTTCTTATATATTTTGTATATTTTGTGCAATAGATATCATAAAAAATATTATCCAATTTTTTTCTTTGAATTATAATTAGGTTCTATATCAAATATAAATCTAATGATCAATTAAAAAATAATCAAGTTAATTTCAGATGGTTAACTTAAAAAAATAATAAACCTAAAAGCCATCTAAAATAATTAAATAATTATATTTAATGTTAAGAAATTTATTTTTAAAAAATAATAATATAAAAAAATGATCATTTGTGGTAATTGTCATATTCATATTACTATGAAATCATATATATTTTTTAGAAAAAGGTTTAAAATTGTAAAATAATCCTTTTGTTCCATGTCTTTCACAAAATACCATATCCAGATTTAGATATATCAATGATGATAAAAATATTTTTCTGTATCTTTTAAAGTTTAACTTATATTATAATAAATTGATCTATTTTTTAAAAGATTATATTTTTCTGTAAATGACAAATTCAAAAAAAAAAAAAAAAAAATCTACCACAAAATATTGACACTAGAAAAAGATCGAGGCTGCAGATTTGTAACATCCAACGACTTACAAGAAATTTCCACTTTTAGTCAAAAGCAAGCTTAACGTGATGAATGGTTAAGCATAATATCAAAAATAAAATAAAATAAAATAAAAAATGTAAAGATTGAGTAAAAAGTGCAGAGGTTGAGATGAAGTTAATTTTTTAATAATTTAAATCTCTTGATAAAAAATTATTAAAAAAACTACTTAACAAAAAAAAAAACAAAAAATCAAAAAAACAAACAAACAAAACAGAAGAAGATTTTTCTTCCCCAAACATTCAAATGTAATTGAGCTCATCTGACGGACGAAAGCCGGTCGTGGTCCGCTCCCAACGTTCAACTCAATGAGAACAGGAAAGGAAACAAAGGGAACCAGGCTCACGTGGGTTCCCCGCCCCCGAATCGCGGTCGCCAGGTGGCATTCGTTCCCTAAGATGGGAACATGGGGAACATCGTCTCTTTCGGCAGGGCAGGAAGTGGCAGCGTCGCGCGGTGGGGGCTTTGAAGGATTTGAAGGGCTTTTCGTCCAACTCGCACAGTTGGTTGCATTTCAGTCCAACTCGCTTAGTTGGTTGCATTAAAGGCACCCACTGGTCATCGCCGTTGGTTTCTCTCACGAGAGGAAAATTCCTGGAGCCAGTCGCAGGTTCTTCACTAGGCAGGGCTTGCCGCCTGGATTCACCCACAGCCCACAATCAGAAGCCAGCATATTCACGGTACATGCTCGCACGCGCACCGAATTCTACTTCGTCTTCATGAAGATTCTCTGGATTAATCAGCTCATCAGCAACCTGGTCGTAGTCCGGGAGGACCCCATTAGCTCTGATTGTGCTTCGATTTGATTGGTTGCCCATGTGTGTGTCTCTGTTCTTTTGTTCGTTGTGGGAGAATCTGTCTGGTGTGGATGGGAAAGGTGTCGTCGCAGTGATGCCAAGAGGGTGCAATCCACCCAGATGATGTGATAGTGTGATGGTGGAGGTTTTGTGCGCTTGCATTGGTTAAGTTTACGGTTTGTGTGGTGGGTTCAAGACTGCAGCTGCGATTGAGGTCAGGGGGCTGGAGTCTGAGGGTCGTTGCCGGGGTGAGTCGCCATGTGATGTGTGAGTTTTGTTGGGTTTTCGTTTCGAATGTGAGGTTTGGACGCATGCGTTGTTTGGATGATGAGTTGGGTGTTTTTGAGGATTGTGTGGACGCCGAGTGATCCTTAGGCGGGGTTGTGAAGGGCTGTTGTGGATGCGCACTTGCAATTTTGTCGATTCCGTGGTTGGTATAATCAAATTAAGATTTGTTGAGGCATTTTTAGGTTTTTGGACGGTGCTAATTATATCTATGGGGAGCTGTGGTCGATGTCAGGCACTTAGTGCTGTGGGAATGAGTTTGAGATCCAGGTTTTGAGACGTTTCGTGTAGTTTAGACCCTTGTAGCTGATTTTCGGATTAACCTCACTTAGACGTTGTAAGTGATGCTTTTTTCGAATTCCGCTATTCGGTCGACCAATCTTGATTCGCCGAGTAGGTTGCACAGGAGTCTAAATTGGTCTCGTGATATGTATCCGCTTTGTTGTTAAAATTGGTTTGTTACGTCTGCCAAAATCGAAGCTTGGCTCCGTCTTTCGTATTCATGGTCACTTTGTCTTCGCGATTGGGTATAAAGGTTTTCTCCACAGCCCGCTCTGCTGGCTATAGGTATAGAATTAAAGAAATTGTAGTGCAGTTCAATGTCGTTCTCTAGCGGACAGCAAACCTGGATGGATTTTTGGTGCTAGCCCAGCTCCTCATGACGACCTTCAGCTGTAATCTGTGCACTTGCATATTTCACTGTAAATGTTGATACATATAACTGCTTGCATTTGATATCCCGTTTTGAATTCTAATTTCTTGTGATGATTGCTTTGAAGGTTGATAGGTGAAGGAGGAGCAAGGGGCCATGGGTGACCAGGCAGACACCAAGCATGTTCAGGCACCCATCCCCTCTTTGGCAGAAGAGGTGGGCTCTCTCAAATCCACGTTGACACGTTTTGTTGGATGTCATATAGAGATCTTTCTGTTGATAGAGGTTCTACGATTAAAGCAATGTCATTCAACATTCTTTGTGTGGGTGCCGTAAATTTATGAGAAACTTGCTCATTTCCAGAGAATTCTACATCATTCTTGAATATGAAACAGATACGTGGTCTCTGTCTATGTTTTTGTTTTTACTGTCAGTTTAGACAGCTCATCAGTTCATGTAGGTGATCTTGTTTCAATATTTCGGTGTGCGGAGACATATTCAAGAGTATTTAAGTTTAGAATCTTTGCATATTGATCGAACTGCATTGGGTTTTGCAATGTAATGACCACTGTGTTCGATTGTTCTTGCTTTTCAATTTTCCTCTTAATTCACGTTAAGAAAGCGTGTTCATCTCCTTATTGAACGTGTCCAGTGCTATTAGACTGGTATCTGGCGCAATGTCTGTTTTCTTTTCAAAACACGTCAACATTGTAGAAAACAGTAGTTGTTTCAGGCTGTATTATATGCAACTTCTATTATTTACTATCCTAGTAGTGCATCTGCAGGAGGCAATCATGAAAAAGAAGTATGGCGGTCTTATGCCCAAGAAGCCTCCCTTGATCTCCAAGGTATTTCTGATTTATCTGACTACTATGGTATCCCCTGACGAGTCTTCGCATCCATATACCGATTGTGTATGGATTTTGGATGTTTCAGTTCACCAAGTTGTCCAGGAAAGCTATGTGGTCTTGTTTCTGGTTCTTAAATTGACTGTCGTTTGTAACGTAGAGCAGTTTCATCATATGGTGCATGTGAAGTGAAGTTTTACTTAGTCTGAGGTATGTTGGGTTTGTTGTGGGCCAGGACCACGAGCGTGCTTTCTTTGATTCAGCTGACTGGGCCCTTGGAAAGGTTAGGCTACTTCATTCAGGTTTAAGAACACTGGTTTTGTTTCGGACATGAAAGCTCTTCATTCAATATTGGAAACTCCTCAAATGATTTCATTTTTTCAGTTAGATCTAGTGGACATACCAGTGTATGATGTCACGAATGCTTCTCGTTTCGTGAGATTCTTTATTCGGAGCCTTGGGAGATGTCATTTACGGTTGCGGATGAGATTACTTACTGTCCTGGTTCTCATTTGGGAGCAGCAGGGCGGAGCACCTCCAGGTCAGAAGCCGCGCAGCTTGATGGAGACATTGCGACCTAAGCTTCAGGTACCCACTTTTCAAGTAATGCACTTCTATTATGCTCTGATAATATGATTTACGATCTCGTCTCTAAAGACCCAAGTGAGTCTTGGCACGAGTAATATGTAGTTGTGTCAATGATGTCAAGTTAAGAGTTAAGAATGGTATTGTTATAGACAAATTGCGGAGGCTGATCACTCTTTTTATTGTGATTGTGCGTGCAGCCCTCGTCCCATCAGTCGGGGTCATCTCGGCGATCATCTCTTCTTGCAGCAGAAGGTGAAGGTGAAGGCCACGTTGACGGTCAAGGTGTGTATGGGTCAGCACTGGGGTACCTTTTGGTCATTTTGGTTTGTGGTATTAACTGCAGAAGATCGCATTCGAAGAAATGCTATGTAGTTTGGACGTTGTAGATCTAATTTTCATGTCACTCCTTTCGAACTCATGCATGTGCACTGGTAATTTTGAGCCAGGTAAACCAGAGGAAGCTACAAACGGCGTGCAAACTCAAAGCTGAGAAACGTTTGCAGGATTTATGCAGAAGAGTCGATCCTGTGACTTAAAACATCTACTTCCTTTGTGGTGCAAACCAAGTGCAGGAAGGGAATAGGTGGATAGATGGATAGGTGGATACTCGTACACTGGAAGAAAATACTTATTATTTATGTTATGCGAGTTTTTTTGAAGACTACGCTGAAAGTAATGTTTCTTTGAGGTTGATACTTGCTGTGACGAATCAGTGAAGCATGGATTATCTTCTCTACATCTTTTAAAGCTTATTGGTGAGTTTCCAATGATGAGTAAAGTGACCATGAGAGGTGTTTCAGATCACGTCTTCTCTTCTTATTCTGAATTTACTTATATATGTATTTTAGTGTTTAGACATGGTTCACGACATTGTATTGTATGGGATGTGTAGTAATTATGGGGTTGATGATTTATGAAAATATGTTAATAGCTGCAGATTTTTCGATTTAGCTTTTGCAGATATCTATCCTATCTTTTGTTGGGAATTGCATTTGACTGTTTTTCACCCACAAAATTTGTTCACTCTGATTTCTACAAGCTAATGAGGATTTTATGTAGATCTCAGATGCCTTGGAGTTAACCGTTGTTAATCACTTCATTTCATGTGATACAAAAAGGAATTTCAACCATATATACAAAGATGTAGTTTATGACACACAAGATGGGTTTAGGCATGGAATTAATGAATACCAAACAGTTGTAATTTATTAATAATGCTATAAATATCTTTAAAGTATTTTGTAGAATACATGTGCAGCATAAATTATTTTGAATAAAAACATCTCAAATTCATTCTTTTATCTATTTAAATGATTTTGTTTCTACTACTTTATTTTTATTTTTTTACAATTTCAGATTTCTTTAAAAGAAACTCTTTGAGGAAAAAATGTAGATTTAATAAACCCAGAAGTATAATAAAAATGATTGTAAAAAAACTCTTAAAATTTATATTAATTTGACAATAAATGTGCAACAAATGGTACAAAAAATATGTATTGTTATTTTGTGATAAGAGTTAGTTTCAAGCAATACAAAATAACAAATATTCATTATAGAATGATTTAATAAAGTTTAACTTTTGCAAACATAGTTTGTACAAGAAAAAAAAATAAAAAAAAATAAAACAAAAATCTCTTCTATATTTGTCATCAATTGGATATAGAATTTGTCATCAAAATTCATTACTTATTTATTATTCTATTAGTGCATATGAACTTTGGCTCGGAGTTTATATTCCTTTACCATTCGGACCCAAGAACATTCACCACCACGTTTCGGGCACTATGAGCTTTTAGGGTTTCGAAAGGACCACCCAACACGACTCAACGCATTTCGCAGCTCCGTCTTCCCAGCTTGACAAAGCGATCGCTCTGACCCCTGACGATTGACCTTTTCGTCTCAGCAAGGTGGAAAATTTGGCAACTGGGTCGCTTCGACGCAACTGAAATTGAAGCTTGCGAAGTCCAAAACCCGAACTGTGCTGGATTGCATTAACAGCGTGCAACCTCGTCATCTCCTCCCGCAGACGTTTTTTGTTTGTTTGTTTGGTGACTTCCGCAGCTCAAGCTCTGTCGTGCTCAGTTCCGAATTGTGGGTTTTGAGTGGCTGCAAGTAGCCGTGGTTGGTTTGTGAGTCCTGTCGGAGCTATCGAGGGTGAGAATTACGGGTAGTGGGCAGGTGCAAATTGCGTCACGGGAGCATTGGTTGTTGTTGTGGACATGGAGGGCGTGATGGAGAAGCTGCAGAACGATAAAGCGACCCAAGTGGGCGTCGCAATTGCTTTGGTGACGGTCGTAGCAGGCGCTGCCTTCCTCTACTTTATGAACCGCAAGAAAAGTGCGTGTGCATCTGGCTCTATGTTCTGCATTTTATGGGTAGATGTGATTGCAGTGTCTGTCGGTTTTTCGAATTTGTGGAGGTTAGGAGAAGTCTGCGTAGGCTACGTTGTGTTTTTGTCGCTATTTTGTGCTCACTTGCGATTGGTTTCAATGTACTTTTTTTTTTCGCAGCCGTTCTCATTCCAGAGAAGTGGTTGAAGTTCAAGTGTGTGAAGAAAGAGCAAGTCAGTCACAATGTGGTCAAGTTGCGATTCGCGTTGCCAACTCCCACTTCGGTGCTTGGTCTCCCCATCGGCCAGCACATCAGCTGCATGTAAGTGTATTGCCATCCTAAATCTGGTTACGTGTATTGTATTTCTCAAGGACAATCTCTGCAAGGATCTACCGATACCGAATTGTTCAATGTGTATGTGAAGTGCTCAGTGCTAAAAAGTCTTCTTCAATATTTCCTCAAGTTGTTAGTGACTAAATAGTCTCTTCTAGAATGAATCACTCTGCTCTTAAGCGCGTCACACATGTACGCTTTCAAAAAATAAAATACAAGTACATAGTTAAGAAGGACGAAGCTAGGCATGAGTCGCAGATCTGTGTCGCAAGTGTCTCCCTGTGGCGTTGTGTAACAAATTTGGTGTGTGAAGAATAAGGCCCATATTTGTTTTTACACCCCTTTTTTTTTTTTTTTTTTTTTTTTTTTCTTCAGGGGTTTTGATTCCGAAGTTGTGAGGCCGTACACCCCCACCACCCTCGACACTGACGTTGGGTATTTCGATCTTGTTGTAAAGGTGATTTGCCATTTTCATACAACACAATATTTCCGATCTTGCGAGACGCTGTTTTTCACTGAATCCCAGTATTCATGATGCTCACTCATGAGTAAGTCCCGCTGTTGGAGGGATTTCAAATATTGATCGAGGCCTCCTTGTCTTGCCATATTTCCAGGTCTACAATGAAGGCAAGGTGTCGGCCTACTTCGGTCGCATGAAGGAGGGCGAGTACCTTGCTGCTAGGGGCCCCAAGGTTTGTTAACTTGCCGTTCAGTTAAGCACTCAATGAAATATAAAAAAAATCTCGTGAAAGATACCGATGCTGCAACTTAAGTGAACACTGTTTTAGAGGGTATCTGTAGCGTGATTTACCCTTTGTCAGAAAGATCTTAGAATTGTTGTTTTTTCCTTGGGAGCTACCTTCGAGTCGTTTGTTTGACTTTGTAGTGGTCAATGAGGTGCTCTCCGTTGTGCTACACGGTTCCTTCGGATGAATATTTATGGAGGAGCTTTAGAGAAGGCCACTAGTCACCGGTTTTGAGATTGAAGTGGCGTGGTAATCTCGGTTGATGTAGGGACGCTTCAGATACAAACCCAATCAAGTTAGAGCATTTGGAATGGTGGCTGGTGGAACTGGCCTCACTCCTATGTATCAGGTACGGTGCCATTCACATATATTTCTGTAACAACATTTTAATCTACCTATTCGCGTAAAAGCCTTAAATATCTCAGAAAGCTAAAGTTGAATCTTGACAATGTCTTATTCGCTCCTATTTTAAGAATAAATGCGGGTGCAGGAAAGACTTGGCGTGGTGCTTTGCTGAACAATTGCCTATTTAAGACTTAAATTAGACTGTGATCTTGTTCAGTCCCCTATGACATGATTGACTATCATTGAAATCTACCCCTTCTAATTTCAAATGTGGTGAGCACCTCGGAACCTCCTTGCTACTCTCTTCTTCACGTCTTCTCATTCTTTTGAGCTGTTTGTGTTGATGAAAGCATTCATGTGTATCGTGCAGGTTGCAAGAGCAATTTTGGAGAACCCTCAAGATCACACCCAGGTATCATTGATCTATGCGAATGTTACTCATGAAGACATTTTACTCAAGGTACACATTCTCTGACACCATACAAGAGTTTTGAACATATCTGGACTGTGCTTATTTCCCGAGCGCCAAATGACTCGCAATAGGAAGCCTTGTAAGATGTTCATTATTTGTAGGAACCATTTTTCCGCGGGGACATCTTGGACTACAGTATTAACTTGGTCAGTTATCAAATGCTTATCTTACAATGTAAAGCACTTGATTCCACAGGATGATCTTGATCGAATGGCAAAAGACCACCCAGACCAGTTCAAAGTCTACTACGTTCTGAACCAGGTTTGTGTCGCTAAGCGCTCTACTTCTTTACTTTTATCATCAGCCTGCACATATGAACATGCAAAATCGACGTGTTGCTTTGTCTCAATGCTATCTGGATTGTTCACGGTTTTTTCGTACGCGTTTTGCGCAGCCTCCAACGGAGTGGAACGGAGGTGTCGGGTTTGTGACGAAAGATATGATTGAGAAACACTGTCCCCCCCCAGCTGCCGATGTTCAGGTATGCATCCCAGAGCAAGGACGAATCTCCTTCGCAAATGTTGAATCGAAGAATAATGTCTAAATCTGCTTTTGTACGAGCTTTTTCTTCTTGTTTCTTCCTAGAGGACGTTTATTTCATCTTCATGAAGTGATAACAGTAATTTACTTCAAAACTTCTCTAACAAGGGTTAGTGTGTCACGGTTGATAGATTTTGCGTTGTGGACCGCCACCCATGAACAGGGCAATTGCTGGCCATTGTGAAGCACTGGGATACACCAAGGAGATGCAATTTCAATTCTAGTACGGTTCCAAGTATTGGTTGTAACATGCTACAGTGGAACATAATTCATGCATTGTCATGGGTTGGCAGGAAAATAGAGCGTAGTGCAGATGATGACATTGATGACCATAGTAGATAACAATTGGGTAACTGTTGTCAGTGCCATAGATAATGTAGAGGCATCGATCTGTTGACCATCTCATGTGCGGACCTGTGCGGACCTATTCTTTCCCTATTTTTTCGATATACGTAACTGTAAGAGTCACAATCATTTATTATGGAGCTCATTTTCTTTCAAGTGTATTTTTTGTGTAACGGAGTCTCTTTTTCGGTTTATACTTCTTCACTTGCTGAGAGAGTGGAATCCTAGCCAGAGACGGCATCTAATCTTTCAGGGCGAGATTTAAACAAATTTAATTTGAACTAGGATTTAGATCTTTGAGGATTTTACAGGAAAAAGAAGAAAATTTCAACGAGCAATTTTTGCGTGATGTTCCACTGAACGTCAACGACAATAATAGATGCAGAGTTCGTTCAACTCACGTTTATCAACAGTACAGACCAACTCAAGTACGCACGCAATGAATAGTCTGATTGATATTTATTTTCATTTTTTGAAACTTACAGCCTAAGTGCTTATCTACATCAGAGAGAACTAAAACCTTGCATCTGTAGAGACCGACCCCGTTAAAATTTGTTGTACAAATACACAAAGTGACAAAGCGATAAAGCTGCAAAGAAGATGCTGATCTTGCGTGTGCTGACGATGAGTTGGTTGTACGGTGAAGTCATACTTGTGTATTTGGTGGGACCAGGAGGAATATCTTCTCGTCTTTTCCTTCCTTTCGATTCTGTGCAACTGCTCCTTCCAGTACAGGTTCCTCTTACAGAGATGAGATTGCGACAACACAATTGGAGCGAGTTCTTCTAAGTTAGCATCGCCGTTGAGTTCCAGCCAGCTTCTTAGGCAAATCGTTGTAAGTGTGTTATGGGTTTCTTTTGAAGAGTAGTTGTATTTCAGTTCTGGGTGCATTATTAGGCTGGTACATTGCGGGCTAGAAGAAGAGATAATTTGCCCTTGTGTGAAGGTTTGTGAGATGTGGTTAGGCAATTGTTTGTAGGTTATCGATTTAGATGCGCGTCTTTGCTGCTCCTGTTGTGCATGCTGAGGAGATAGAGGCGAAAGAATTGAACGTATTGCTTTGACTTAGGGTGTCAATGTGCTAGAGAGAGAGAAATAGCTCGGTGTAGAATTTCTTGCAAACCCTATGCAGATCTAGGAAGAAAAGGATGCCGATTGAGCTTTCTTAGGGTCCAGTCAACTGACAACAGCTTCGCAATCTGTCGAAAAAACAGGCACGGGACGCACTGCGATGGCGAGCATCGGTGACATAAGCGCAGCACAGCTGAGTCGCTACAACGGCACCAACGACGCCTTACCGATTCTGGTGGCCATCAGGGGCAAGATCTACGACGTGACAAGCGGGAAGTCATTCTACGGGCCAGGAGGCTCATATGCCATGTTTTCGGGGAAGGATGCGAGCAGAGCACTGGCCAAGATGTCCACCAAACAGGAAGATGTGGTGGCTGACCTCGATGGCTTGACAGACAAGGAGATCGGAGTACTCGACGACTGGGATCGAAAATTCGCCGCCAAGTACCCCGTCGTCGGCCGCGTCACCGACTCCTAGACTCACCGCAGCGGGCGGTTTCCTATTTCACCCATCAAGTGCAACCAGTTCAAGCATTTCCTTCCGCATGGCCCACTCACGTAGCGTTTCCAGAAACATACTACATATCTTACAGTGTGCACGCAAATCGAACTCTACTGCTCTGGTAGCCTGTTCTTCACAAACCTTTCAACTTCGACTGTGATGGTCTTCGCACAGTGACCCAACTCTGTGCAGTTATGCGCAATGGATCTTCCGCACATTCTCTACTATGCTCAGTAGCAGTGTATGGATTGCCACCCTCACCCCATGATTTCATTTGTTTCGTGATTTCTCCATCTCCGCAACTCGAAGTGTGCATTTTGTTGACGTTCGGGGCGCATCGATCCGTGTCGGTATTGTCGAAATCTAGCGTTGCCGAATTGCTTCTGAGCAAATTTGGTGAATCTTGCGTTTACTAGGTTGGACACTCGCGATGCATAATTATTTTCTTCTAGTTTGCGTCCATTTCATGAATCCAGAATGTGAATGTTTATTTTATTTTATTTTATTTATTTTTGTATGTATGTGTGTATATGAAAATAGTATAGAGTTGTGAGGAATCTGAGTTTAGCCCTTTGACATTAGAGTACGAGTACATGAATAGATGTTCAACTATTTATCATTTAAGGAAGTTTGAACCCATTTTATTAATTAGAAGGATCCAAATTTACCTTGTATGACTTAATTATTTTATTATAATCTTTGTCTGGAACTATTTATATAAAACTTTGTATAAGACCATCTTTTTTGTATATCAAATGATATTAAAATATTAACAATTGTTTTGGGAAATAGTATATATTTTTATTTGTAAGGGTGTTAAACTCAGAAGCTAAAAATATTTAACGTACTAAGAAAAGTTTAAAAAACAAGATATTTGTATTTACTTTTGTTCTTAATGTAACATTTTAACATTAATTTTATGTTAGATTGCTTTAAAGAACTACGGTGTTCCAAATAAAACTAACACATTTTGAAATTTATTTGCTTGCGTATATATTAGGGATAATAAATAAATAAAAATTGGAATTTTTTATACTAGATAATTTGAATGTTAAATCTTAATGTTATTTCATAATATACAAAAAGTATGAAGTATACCATATAAAACTTATGCTTGTTTGTGGAATATATTTTTTATTAATTAATTAATACATTATTTTAAAAAATCAGAGCTAAATCATGATCACCATAAATATAAAAAATAACTATAACATAAATTTTTCAAATATTGAATATTTTTGATGTCAAACATAATAACCACTTTATTGAAGAACAAGCACTTTGAAGTCACAACACTTAGCATCAACAAGGTTGCACACAAAAAGGAGTATGGAGTAAGATGACTCTTACTTCCAACACTTGTTACTTATAGGTGGTGGTTGCCAATCAACGAGGCAACTTCTATCGACGTTACATCCATTTCTACTTCATCCAACTAAACCCTAAGTTCTTTCTTAACCTAGCCACCACCTACAAACCCTAGCCACCACCTACAAATCCTACAAACTACCATAGTAACTTCTTTATAATCTTTTGTTGTCTTTTGACCACTAGCAACTTACCTAAGGTAATACCTTTTAGTAGATGACTTACTTCAACACACTTAATGTTATGTTTAATATTAAATTTATATTTTAATATTAAATAAAGATATTTAAATTTTTGATGTTAGTATCAATAATGTTCCAAAATTAGAACATGATAATATTAAACTTATGACAAAGATTTATTCAATTTTATTTTTTTTATTACATAAAAGTATTATATTTCAAAAATCTTAAACATATTATGTGGATCCAAAATTAATGTCAACCCACACATGCAAATTAGTTGTTTTTGTACCAAAATTTGTAAGCTTTATGGTTCATGTCACTAACTTTTAGTGTGTTTAAGTCTAGGTGGAAAACTTCATACATATTTGGAACTTCATTATGGTAAGACTTCATTGTACAACCTAAATGCACATGGTGGTATCACCACTTTATTATTTACCATCTATGATGACTTTACAATCTCCCTTGAATACACTTGGGATGGTAATGGGATAATAGGGATATTCCTTTATTTGTAACTATCATTGTTAAATAAGACTTAAAACACTTCTAAGTAAGGTTCTTTTTTGCTCTTAAATCATTAATGCTAAAATTTGCTAGTGATAAAGTGTCAATTCTAACTTTACATGGATGTTCAAGTACTTTCATGGTGGTCTATGGAAGTGAAGACAAAATCATATTTTCTCATAAAAGTCAATGTGATTAACAATAGACCCTTGCTTTTTAAAACAATTCAGAAATTTTAAGTGAATATTTAATGAATAAAATTTGCAATGAAAGTGATAAATATAAACATATGTAAAAACATAAATACAAAAATAATAATGAAAAAAATGTTATACTTGACCTAAATTTTATTATTAAAAAATGTAAATTTTTGTACATATACCATTTAAAAACATCAGATAAAATAATTTGTTTCATTTAATATTAGGACACACTAAATCATACCCAGTATAACTTATTGAAACCACCCTTCTAACAAGATTTTTGTTTCATAATAAGCAAAATAAAAACCAGAGGGACATGTTTACGAAATCCAATGAAAAACATCCAACATCATTGACCACAGTACTTTTTGTAGAATTCTTACTATCCCTAGATCTAATTTTCCAGACTTAAAAATCTACAGATAAATAGAAAAAGAAAAATAAATAAATAAATAAATAAGTAAATAAGTAAATAGAGAATGAAGTGGTGATATTTTGAGTTAATAAACATACAAAACAATAAAAGAAACATGCTATACCTTATAACAACAATTTTTAAAAAATTAAAAATTAAAAAACAGGTTTACACAGAATACATTTTGTCCGCAACAAACACACATGCTTTGATGTTGAAAGATAACGTATTCTTCTGAACTTCCTACACTCTCAGGTTTCAACGCAACAAGTTAAAATAAAAATTCTCCCCAATTAATCCTCGACCCACAATATGAACCCAAATTGTTCGCTTCAATTATCAAACTTCAGCAGAAAAGAACAGCAAAACCAACAAAGCTAGAAACCAGCCTCAAAAATCGACCAAGGCACAAGCGGGAGCGAGAGTAAGAGAATCTCCGGAGTCACCCGGGAGTAGACTCGACGTAGAAGTCAGAATGGGACGCACACTGTGAGCGCTGCGGCGGCGGCGGCATTCACAGCGACTGCGCCACTGGAAACAACCCCACTTCAGATTCCGACGATGCTTGCATTAATCACTAAAAAACACACACAGCCATTCTATTTCGAATCCCCGAAATTTGAATCCACGGCTGGACCTGTCTATTCGACGTGGACATCGGCTTTTTTTTTTGTGCCTTACAAAGGACGCCTGAATTAGGGGACTGTTCCTCCCTCACGAATGATTTCTCTGGGAGCACAGGAGGAGGGTTTCATGGCTCGTATTGGAAATTTTCGATTGGGAAAAGTAACGACGTTAGTTGCTCTTTCAAATTTTGAATTACGGGTCCGCCGTTGTTCGGGAGAGCGACGGCCGCCGCGGACTTGGTGGGTACTAGGGTGCGTGAACTTTGGAGCCATTTGGACACGTCCGAAATCCTGGAGAGTGCGTTTGCTGTCTTAGCCTGTGAGGATCGTTGTGTTGTGGTGCCATTATGTTGTGGTTTCTGTGATGTTCATGGAAGGCCTGAGATTCCAGGCGTTTTTTTCTCGCCGGGGTCACCTTTCTTCACATGATGCCTCCGCTCTAGAGGTTAGTTTAGGTGGCAAGGTTTGACGTCTGGTCTGTGCAATTAGTACATCTCCATTGTGGATGTGTCGTAAGATGTTTGGGGTTGAGTTTTTTGGAGCCAGAATGACGCAGTTCGAGTTTCAGCTGTGTCGAGGTAGGTAACATTGGTTTACTTGTATATATCTGTTTATGGGTCAGTGTTTTGTGGTTGCGCTGCTTCTGGAGGGATAAAGTCTACCGCCTCTCGATGATGCCAAGTTTTTAATTGTTGCAGTGATGGAATTGTGCTGGAGTTGTCTTGTTGTCCTTTCTTTGTTTTACCTGAGCATGCTAAGCGCACTGAGTGTGTTCAGATTCGACTTCCAATTTGACTGCTGGGTCGCATTCTCAACGTTCAGAGAACTCGTTTCTGGATTGGGTATTGGGTAGGGGAGCTCTTCGAAGGCTGAGTTTGTTGCGTTCACACGTAGTCTTTACGGACGAATAAGAAGTTGCATCAGTCGTGGAGCACTCTTGTCATTGTCTCATTTTCTTGGAAATTGGAACCTTATGTGCATTAGCTTCCGTTTCCCAAACATTATCTCTGTAATTTTGAACCACCTGCTATGGTAGCGTCTCACGTAGGAAGTGCCCTGTTCGAAGTTGGATGATGCTCCGCACGTAGGCAAACTTCGAAAGCCATCAACCATTGTTCCAGTCCTTTTGCTTTGCGTTCTTTGATGCGTGGGTTACGACGTGTGGTACAGTGGGGAAGGGTCTGGGATGACTAAACCTGGTGAATAGACAGGTTGACGTAGTTGTTCGAAGCGATGATTATGTTGAGTGAGTGTTAGTAACTGTTGTTGGCTATCTTGAAGATCAGTAAATGTTAGCTAGTTAAGGATGCCTACCGTATGTTGTGATTCTTGTATTCCTGATTATTTGCGTGCAATTTGAATTCACTGAACGGAAGATATTTCCATGGTTTTTACTTCAAATTAGGATTGCCTGTATTTAACTAGGCTTCTAGAAATTTCAGGTACTAATCCCCAGTGGGTGCCGTCGAACGTCGTCATCACAGTTGTGATTCGCCTCTGATGCGTGACGTTTCAGTTGATATCAGGAATTGATGATGCAGCGGCTGCTTGAAGGTCACATTCCGATATTCTTTCCAGCGATCTGAAAATAAATTTTACCATCTATGTCTGAAGCTATGGACAGTGCATTCAGAGCTTGTGTCCCATGTACACACTCGTGCTACAATAAACACAGGAACATTGCAGCAGAGTCGACTACTCCTTTCACAAGGCCCCCCTGCTTCCTCCTCACTGCCTCGGATGTTTCAAGCAATTGGACAGTACGATATCTCTGCTTAAACTGTGCTTTCCGCTGAGATGTGAGTATTTCTCTGCATTCCTTCTCTCATGCGTCTAGCTTTATCGGGTTTGATTGTTCATCACTGTTTGTGCAGCCCGTTCCTAGGGAGTTCAGCGAATCATACGGTGATGATCTACGGGGCCCGGTGTCCTTTCACGGTGCAAATGGGAAAGTGTGGTCAGTCGAAGTTGGTGGCCCAGCTAAATTCTTGGGTTTCAAAGGTGGATGGCGAAGTTTTGTTGCGGATAACAGTCTGAAGCGGGGTGATCAAGTCTTATTTTTGCTTGTCTCGACCAAAACCTTCTCTGTATATGTGTTTAACAAACTAGGTGTAGAAACAATACCTTCACCTTGTGTGACCCCCATGCGTGCTGCTCCAATGAGTGGAAAACGCAAGAGAGAAGACGTCAATGATGAAGCCGGCATGAATGTAAGAGTCAAAGACGAAGCTGAAGACTTAGATGCCGAGTCGTCAGATATTAGTGAATACGAGGCTTCTGACACTGACTCCTCATCAGAGTCTGAGGACACGGAAGCCAGCCCTCAGCACAGTGGGGGAAAAGTTTACAACGACGAAGTATGCTTCCCCGTGAAGATGAAGGTGAGAAGAAAATGTACAGCGAAAGTGAGTAGAGTTAATGCACATCCCACGAAGAAATCTGTCGGAGGTTCAGCCGGGAAGGATGGGATGATGTACGAAGCTGGAAGCTGCTCTAGAACCTATGAGTCTCTTAGGCGCAAAGTTACCCTAGCAGAGCGGGAAAGGGCACTGGTAGCTGCCAATGCCTTTGTAACTGAAGGCCCTAGTTGTCCTGTTGTCATGATGCCTTCTCATGTTTACCGCGGATTCTGGCTGGTAATTCATTTTTTCTTCACTTGTGTTCAATTGTACGTTACGAAAGATGTCTTGATTTTTTGAAGAGTCTAAGACCTTATGGTCTTTATTAAGTTGGTGGATAAGTGTAGACCTTGGAGTATTTCTTCACTATTCATTTCTGCGAGTAGGATTTTCAGTGAGTTCCTCTTGGTATTGAACCTCCACTGACATTCGTAATTTTTTGATATGATTCAGACCATTCCAGGAAAGTTCTCGAAAGCACACTTGCCAAACGATAGAATCAATATAAAACTCCAAGACATCCATGGCTTTCAGTGGTCCGCGTCATGGATCAAAAGCGACCATCACACCGGGGTCAGCGGCGGATGGGCAGCATTTAGCCGTGACCACCGTTTGGAAGAGGGAGATGTGTGTGTCTTTGAAGTAATAGATTCTGAGGACTGGACAATTCTCGTCCATATTTTCAGGGTTGTCGATGTTGATCTCGCACCTGGATCCCGTGGTGGATGGGATAAGAACTATAGAATTATTCAGCCGAAGATCCATTATCATCCAAAAACTAGAGAAAAGCATTTGACCAAGAAGACGAGTAGCGGAACTGCCAAGAGAAATCTTACTGGTGCAAGTTATTCGACGCCCTCTAGACGACAGATGTCTAAACGCTATAAAAAGGCACCTAATCCTGAACAATCCGATGCTGAAGATGACGAAGACGCTCTTCTCTCGACATTGTGTAAAGGCAATTCGGCTGCAGTGTCAGATGTGGAGGATGTCAAGCCCAAAATTCTATCCATGGGCCCCATCCCTCAGATTGTGAAGGTTAAGCAAGAACCTAACCTCCCTGCAATGTGCAACGTTAAACAAGAGTACGGCATGTGCTCTGAGGACATGAAACCAACTGCTGAAAAATTAAAAGCTTCACTGAACTTGTCGCAACCGCCTCGTGATCCCATCTGTGAGATAGTTAAAAATGCAGGTGTACCAGCTGTTGCGAAGTCCGAATCAGGAGCGACTGAGCCTTCTCTTAACAACGATGCAAGGACATGGTATGCTGTTGTCCGTCTGCTCAACAAGCGTCAGAATGAGGAAACATCTGAGCTCGAACTTTTAGTGACCATAAGAGCGTGTCCGCGCACAGCAGAATCCAGCGGCGTTTCTACAGATGGAAACGGAAACTGGTGGGTACCACGCAGCCATTTCTCCCCTGACATGGCTAGTTGCTACATTGGCTAGAGTTATCGCATTATAGCTATGGCTTCCTAAAGGATGCCTCCGATGCTAGTTAAATTATGGAGGGTAACACCCACGTGTGGAGGCAGATTGCTTATCATTTTTGTGATGGCGGTTTCGGTTCTTTGATGGTATGTGGAATTCTTGCCTTCGAATCAGCTCCGCCATTGACAGCAACCCAGTTACAATTAAGAGGCTTGTTTGCATCTTCAACCTATCATTGAAGATGGGACACCTATTCTTTCATGTACTTTGGATGGGATCATCTGTAAACAATCTTGTGCACATTTGCATTTGAATTAGTAGGTTCGACGTAGAGCACTTTTGAAGTGGTTAGGGAAGGTTTGCACACAGCTTTGTGGTGAAGAGGGTCTTTAGTGCTCTTAATTCATGCGTGCTTTCTATCTTTCAAATTTAGTGTATATTATCAAATGCATCAAAAACTTAATTCAATTCTTAAACAAAGATGAGGTAATGGAATTGTGCAATCCAACGAAAGTACATCACAAAGTGGACCATGTTTGATTAAAATATAGTATTAGAATGTGAGAAAGATGTCTAATGGTGATAAAAACCAAGCATAGTCTTCATCTCATTTCCATGTATATCAGTTATCATTAAGCTTATGATAGTGTGTCTTAAGAATCATGAGGCTTGTCATCCAAACATTGAAGTAGTAGGTTGTTTCGATGATAAATTTCTATAACAAGTGTCTATATTCTTGTAGCATGTATAGAAAAATTTATGGATGTAATCTATGTCTTTGTTTTGTTTTTTTGTTTTCTTGATGATTTTAAAATTACTTCTTAATCATGTTTTCTCAACCACTTGACACATCTAAAGAATTTGTGGATCTAATGTAAATCTGAGAAATTGTTATGATGTTTCTTGAAAAAGGTATGTAAACTTAATATGTTTTTACTAACTTTTGTCTATTTCTCTTCGCTTCAATAATATAGACATCTATTACACCACTTGCATTTGGTTTTTTTTGAAGAAATAAACCTCAGCTTAATGATAGTCTTTTAATATATATATATATATATATATATATACATATATATGTATTTATAAACATAAAATGCAAATCAATAAACCTTTTCCAATCTTTTACGTATTGACATATAAATCTATTCAAATTAAATCTACACTATAATCTTGTAATAATAAAAATAAAATCATGAGATAAGTTTTCTAAAAATAAGACAAAAAGAAAAGAGAAGAAAAATAGTATCAGTACACTATATGATTTAGAAATAGTGTTTTATAGAATATGTCCAAGTATTATTGCCATGCATGTTATTGAAATTAAATTTTGTGCCAATGGTAATAATGTTGACCGATTCTCTTGATTTGTAAAGATTTACAAGACAACTAGAAAGATTTTTCTCACTCTTGATTAAAAATTAGTTTTGAATAGAATTTTATTATCTCTAATATTATTTTATTTTATATTTTTCATTAAAATATGAAAATTAGATAATATTTTAAAATGTTTATAAAAGATATAATAATAACAACAAAAAAAAATTAATATACCAGAAAATGAAGATACAAGGAAATGAGTGATAAAAAATTACAAAAAAGTCATAATACATGTTCAATCGTAACACTTAGAATAATTAAATCTATTTTTTAAACTTAAAGATCAATATTTTGATTATTTGTTTCAAAACATATTTCACAAAGAATTTTGAAAATATGAAAAATTGATCGTATTAAAGATAATTAATATATATATATATATATATATATGAATTTAAGTGCTTACTTCTGAAAGAATATTTGATATAGATTTTATGATATATTTCGTTTAAATTACAAATTTCATAATATTTGAGATTCTTTTATTTTAGTTTATTCTTCTAATATATTTTTTATTCTAAATTATTGAGATAAAAAAATTACTTCAATGTTTTACTACTAAATTAATTCAATGTCTTAAAGAAATTAAATTAAATATTAAAATAAAAAAATAAAAAAAATCTTTATATGATTGTCATTAAATATATTGAATAATACTTACAATATATTATGATAAATATTGTGGTTTAAGAATAGTAAAAAGAAGCTTAACTTATAATATAATGTACATTTGAATTTAAAATTGGATAATGTCAAGGTAATAATTTAAAAAATAAAATAATTACAGATAAATGAGCCAAAATTTTAAAAATTATCTAGTACTAATTTAACACCTCTGAAACTTGCAAAAATTCTCTTGTCAATTACTAAGAATATTCTTTTAAAATTGGACAATTTAGAGTGCCAAAATAATAGAATAATATTTTTTTAAATTATTACAAAAAAAATTGTCTTAACTTTAATCATTAAAATTTTACAAGATTGTTGTTATTGTTGTTGTTTTTTTTTTAAAAATAAGATTCTTCTTACCAAAATGAACTTAAAAACACAAAATGATAAGGAACTAAGTAAAAATTATTGAAGGCCTTAAAATAATAAATTAATTTACTAGTAATTTAGTATTATTTATATAAAAATTGCACAACTTTTTCAACATTAGCTTTAGATAAAATAAATCAATAAGAGAATTACTAAGCTCACAAGTTCTATTTAAGTATAAAGTGGATGAGAGAAATAATCATAGAAAAAACTAAATTAACCTAAGAAGCATCTAACTCTTATTTGGACATTTTTACTTACTATGTTGATATCTATGCATGTATGTAGACATAAATGTTAGATAACTATCTTGGATTTGTGAGCAGCTTATTAATTAGCAATCGATTGTTCAAAGTCTCTATAATATTATTAGGATGAGTACATGATATGATTTTTTCTTCAAAAAAGATCTAAAATCATTTATAAACAATTTGACATGATTAAAGGTTGATGATTTATTAATATGTTTTGTTATAAGAAACTAACTAAACTTTGTATTCATTTAGTATTAAGTACCAATTAGATACCTATTATAATACAAACAAGAATAAAAAGCACCAAAAAAAAACAAGATTATAAAGAAAGAAATAAGATTCAATTGGATATAAAAATGGCTTAGGCTACACCCACACTCCAAATTGCTATAAACACATCTTAAGGTGACTATATCCTCACCTAAGGCATCTGATTAGTTGCTTTGTTTATCATCTATAAATGGACTTAGAAATGACTTTCTTTCCTTCTTTATCTCAGTACAAGTTCCACTCCTAGCATGAATCTTGAACCTCCTTCCCTTCTTGCTTATCAATTGTTGGTCAAATTAGCAACTTAATTAATTAGAGGTTTCTATTTTTTTTTGGGTATGTGTAGCTTGAGCATTTATTAATTGATGTATATTAAGAGTCATTTACACACTAATTGTTGATAAAGTATATGTTAATAGGCTCACATTCCATGCACATCTCATATTGTTATATGCTTACCTAAGAAAATAAAGGCCTTTAATTGGATAATATGCTAATTTGACCAATAATTGACAAGAAAAAGGGAGATGAGGTCAAAAACTTGCACTAGAAGTAGGATCCACGTAGAGACAAAGTAGAGGGGAAGGAAGTCTATGACTTGCAAAGAGACAAGTAAGAGGAGAAAGAAGTCCAAAATTTGCACTAAGATTGGAGCTTGTGCTCAAACAAGGAAGAGGGCAAGGAAGTCATCTCTAAATTCATTTGTAGGACATAAATAAAATAGTCAATAAAAGCCCTTGGATGTATGTAATGACATAATGGGTGTGCATATAACAATTTGGGATATATGTAGCCTAAGCCAATAATAAATTGGAATATTTTAATGCACTTTTAACAACCTATAATAAATATCATGCAGCCCAATAAAACGTGTATGCTTTAGAGAAGTAGTCCATAATATCATCATGTAGCCCAATAAAAACATGTGCCTCGAACAACAAAATTAAATAAAAGTAGTCTACAGTTTGGATAAAGATACCCACCGTCAATGAATGAGATTAAAAATAGTGAACACAAAGTCTGCAGGTCACTAGATGACTGAGGGATTCAAAATCCACTTGTGCCGATGGTCATTTAAACGATTGAGTCGTGAATTTCGACTTTGTTCGATGTCTGATAAAAGAGTTGGAGAAGAGATTGATGACAGTTCGTGAGGCAGAGCTTCTGCTTCATGGTCCAGTCGATTCAATTCCACTCCTCAACTGGAAGCCTATGCAGAACCAGTTGCTCAACATTTTGTTGCTGAATCAGGACCAGTTCATAAACTCTGGTGTCGATTGCCATCAGTTTGCATTGTCATAACACCTCAGTCCTTTCTTCGTCGTGATCGACAGCTTCATTCTTTCCGCATTATGTCTTCTGGATTACTTTGATCATCACTCTCAGCGGGTTTCAGTTCCTCAATTGTTTCATTTTACAAGCTACTCCAGGGAGTGATGGCCTTCGTCTGTGGCTAGCTAGGTACAGACAATGGCTTCTCTAAACGAAAGCCCATCACTTCCTCGATCATGGAGATGTTGCGTCGCACTTTTGCTATCTTTGTCGCTTTTGATGGTAGGCTCAACTCAAGCCAGCATGGAAATTACAAACAGCTCAACCACAAATGAGACTCCAGGCGCAGGGGGACAATACCGTCAAGCCCATGCACGCTCCTTCGACTCAATCTTACCTGGTTTGAGACGGTAGCTGGGTAGATTGTGTCCCCATCGAAGGACAGATTGCAGCCCACCACCCCGCTCTCAAAGACCACATCATCACGAGGAGGCCATCGGTACTCCCCAATTCTCACCCTTCATTAAGCGCGAGATCGCATCCACAATTGTTTGCTCGGGAGCATGGCGGGTGCCCAGACGGCTACATTCCCGTTCAACGAAAGGATCCCAACCGCCCGAGTTTGCGAAAAGAGCGTCCCCCACAAGCCCCTGGACTTGCTCCAACTGACGGTCCAGTTCATGAGTATGCTGTAACCATGCCAGTTTCAAACGGAGCTTACAGTGGATCTGCGGTAGTCCTCAGTGTAAATGTCCCCACCGTCGCAAATACCAGCGAGCTCATCCTGTCTCAGCTCTGGATCATCGATGGCTCTTACGATGACAAAAGCGTGTGCACAATTGAAGTCGGCTGGTAAACGTATCCCGGCAGACACACTGCTTACTCGGACTTCGCTCCTCACCTGTTCGTGTTCTGGACAGCAGACGATCACAATAGTAAATGCTATTACCTGGAATGCCACGGCTTTGTCCAGGTCGAAAATTCATGGGTGATTGGAGGCGCCATGCCGAGCTACACCACGCTTGAGCAATCACAAAATGGGGAGATTGCCGAGGTTGACATTCAAGTGCTCTACGACTCCGCTTGTCTGGTGGTTATTTCTCTACGGTGTGGCAATTGGGTGCTGGCCAGCGGCGTTGTACCCCAGCACTTATTTGCAAGGGACCGCAAATTTTCTAGACTGGGGAGGCGAGGTTTGCATCGAATAGAACAACACTGCTCACTCGAAGACTGTGATGGGCAGTGGTGAATTCCCCGCCGCGGGCTTCCCTTTATCAGCTTACCAGAGAAACATCACGTACGGGGATGTGGTGTCTGGAGTCACAAACATGGATGCAAATGTTACGTATCTAACGGGACTTATATTCCGGACGGATCCCAACTGCTATGATAAAGCGATTCAACTGAGTTACTACGTGAATTGGGGTACTTATTTCTTTTTCGGAGGACCTGGAGGAAACAACGCTTCTTGTAAGGGCACGCCATAGTTCTGCTGAAAGAGCTTGAATTGGATAATAAACACCAGGCGGTTGATTGCGGTGGATTCAACAACATTAAGTTTACAGATGTTTATAGATTGTGTTTATAGATTGGTTTACAGTGTTTATAGATGGTGGCAATCTGTATGTATAACGTTAGAACCTAAATTTAGGAAGCATTGGAACAATCTATGGGTTGAATGCGCATGGCAAACCACAAATTCATACTTATTTTTAGAGCTAATTACTTCTCGATCTGTTCTTTTGGGTCATGTTTACCTGATTGTTGTTTTGAAATAGGTGAATTAAGTATCCATGATTGTTCGATTTCTGTGTGAATTCAAATAGATACTTCATTTGCGCCTTCCCAGTGTATGTTTTTGTATTAAATATGTTTTTTTATAAAACCTATTTTATAATAATTTTGGTACATATTTGTACTATTATTATAAATAAATAAACAAAATCTTACTTTGAAACATGGTATCTATATTAACACAAAATATTACCAATTATATATTTTTGATCTGAAGATTTGGGTACAAAGACTTTAAATTTTGTGTTATATTTAATTTGCATACACAAGTCTTTTCTTTCTTTAAATATATTCAATAGGTTCTATTGCAACTTTATTTCTACTATTACAACATATATTTTAAGAAATAAAATAATAATTGCTTTAAAACCCCAGTAATACAATAGATTTGCATTTATTGTACAACATAAAAACATGATGCAAAATCTTATATGGGCTTCAAATGGATTTATTATCTAAAAAATAACTAATGTATTTTTTACAATTTAGTTATTTATTTATTTATTTATAATAGACTTGTCTAAAACACTCTGACGATCTAACAATAAATTTGTAGAAACTTTATTTTTTTCAATAAGAACAATATACTAATATGTTTGTGATAAATAATCCTATTTTTGTAAAATTGGTCTATCCTAGTTAACTTTGATTAATATTGTTTTCTAATTTCATTTAATAAATAAATAATAAATTACTTTAATTGTTATAATAACATTCATATTTTTTTACTACACCTTCTATTATTTCAATGTTGCTTTAAGTGATGTACAACCAAGAATTATATAATGTTCCACATTCAAATGAGCACCAATCTTCTATTTGTTACATAAATTGATGATATGATTATTAGTCTATGAATATTTAGATTATAATGATGTACTTTATTTAAAATATAATATCAGAAAGGATTTCTTGTCATTTATTTATAAATCTATCCCTATCTTATACACAAAATAATAATTTTAGAAAAATTTGAATCAATATGCTACTGTATCAAAAATCATGAACATATACGTGTACATGGACAATATATGTCAAATTATTTATGTCTAAAGATTATTATTTTTTTTTGATAATAGAATATCAAAATCTACACATATATTATAATTTTTATTTTTTAAAAAAATAGATTTATTTATTTTGAAAAAGCCTTATTTCGTGAAGGATTTTTTTAATATTATTAATAATTAATATTAAAATTTTATTAAATTAGTAATAAAATGTTAACATCACCTTGTGAATAGTCTTTTTTCGAATAAATAGGGAAAAAAATAGGATTTTAAAAATACATGCACGTGACAACAATTATTTTGCATTAGTTTAGCTAATACCTTAAGATTGACAATTGTCACAAATATCTTGAACAAATGTCAATGAAATCTTTTGCAAATATTAAAAACTTTAACATTATCTAAAATAATAGTTTATAACCTACTTAAATTACTACAAGTTCAATCAAAGCATTAAATCAAAGAGCCAAATAAAAACAATTTTGATATAAGTGATATTTCTACATATTTTAATAAGCCCTTGAATAAAAACACACTTATTGCTTAGACTTTAATACAAATATGATCTAGTAGAATAGAAGCTAAAACTGAAGGATGTAAAATTGTGATAAACCATTTGCAGGTTGTTGATTTTTTTTGCCACAGTTGAATAGAATCAGGAATGTGGAGAAGTGTGTTCCCAAATTTGATCAAAATACAAAATCAATGACATTGTTGAATCAAACTAAGCTTCTTTTAGCAAATCTTCATACTTAAAAAAATAAAAAAATAAAAAAATAACCCAATAATTGGTTGAAATCGAAAACCTCTACATCTCAAATAATCAAAGAATATAATAACTATGAAGAAATATGCAGGAGAATGAAAATAGAACAACGTATTTTACCATTTCCGTTCTCTGGATATAGAATCAAAAACAAAGCGACAGAAACCAGATGATGTCAGTTCACATGAGAACTAACTTCTGTGAATTGGCAAAACACCGATGAACAACAAAAAACAACAACAAATAATCCAAGGCAAAACAAATTCACACGTTTCAATTCTGCATGTTTTCTGCCTTGTCAAAACTACAGCAGCATTATTATTCTCAACCGACAAAATGGATGTTGCTGCCGGTGCCCTTTCCAATCCTGCAGCTCCCAAGGTTTTCTTATTTTTGCAAGTTAGTTTCATTCACGAATCATGGAGTTTTTCGCAAAACGATTGAGATTTCAATTGAACCAACATAACTGGTAGATTTAGGAGGTTTTAACTGGCTTACCAGTGAGGATCTTCTTAACACATGGGTGGATTCGTGGGACTCAGTTTTCGTGGTGGTCATCCGATTCATCTTTTAAACTATATATATATATATATATATATGTATTTACAGTTTGTTCACCATGTGATCTACTCGTGTTTTTTAGTCTGAACATGCCTGTTAGTTTGACCATTTCTGTATTCTTCAAGTTAACAAAGATTTCTGAAGAGATTGTTTTCGTTAGATAGATGCGGATCAGATCTGTCGTTTTGTACTGCATGGAAACGAGAAGATGGTACCCAAAAATCACATCTTTGATCGACTTTCTCACTCTATCGAAGGACTTGCTTCTTCATGTCGGTCGAGCTCTCGCCATTCTGCATGGACTCACCCCCCTTCCCGAGGTTCTTCAAGTTTTCTGACAAGCCTGTGTAGCGGCACTCCCGAGATACATCTGAGGGGATGACCTAGAATTTTTTTTTTGTGAAAATTAACAGAAAGTTGGATCGTTGGGTTTTTCTCAACAGCTGTTGATTACGTGAATTTTTTTGTCCACTGCCATCTATTCGTGTGTCGTGCTTTACATGAAGGATGATTTCGTTTTACTTCACAGATCGTAACAGAGTGCAATGTGTTTGCAATTGACAAAAGAAGAAGAAGAAGCAGAAGCCATTTCCTTGCTCTGGAAGGCCTGCAGTTGCTTGAAAAGTGGGTGAAGCATTGTGTGAATTCACGACCAATTCAGGATGCCTGAGATCATGACCTGGAACAAGTTACACATTCTGGAAGGAGTTACACAACCCACAACGCAGGATGTGACCTCGAAGAAACTGCACATGGAATGATTCAGTATTTAGGACAAATTTGGTTGTGAGGGTTGTGTGATGAGGTGCTGGGCACGATGAAGACCGAAGGAGGTGAGTGCATGGACACGAGATGTAAGGCATCAAAATGTGTAGGACCAAGGCCGATAACATGCCCACCCGGGTGCCCTAAACAGAATGCTGTTCGTAGGATCTCTCAGACGGAATACAGAGATATTCACGCTGCTTCATCACCAGGGCATTGCCTGGATTTCAAAATGGAGAAACCTGGATACCCTAAACCAAGGCCATTTCCTCCAGGATCAAAGCCAATACCTCCAAAGCCTCCTGGAGGGGCGCCACCGGACAAATGCGGCACTGAAACATTCCTGGACACATTCGATTGTCAGGAGCAACCGGTATGGATTTTCGATTGCGCCAATCTCCTGCAGTTTCTGAATCCTGAGTTTCTGTTTCATGCCAGGGTTCTCTTGGTCAGGAAGCTTTCTGCTGTCTCTCTAATTACACCCATTCCAATTCTGAATTTAAGTCGTAATGGCTTCTCACCAAGTGGGTTATTGTGCTGAACTGCGTTTTGTGTTGTGTATTACAGTGGAGGCCATCCAATCATAAAGTGCCAATACATCATGAACACAGTTACCAGGAGCTTTTTAAATCTTCTGTACACCAAGGGAAATTTTGCCATGACAACTTCGGAGATACTGCTATCTGTGAGCCGAAACCCGAGGTTGGCCCGTCTTCCTGTCAATTACAAATATATTAGTTATAGAATAAACATGGAGTAATTAGGAAATTGTGTTTTAAGTTCCCGTTCAATACGTACGACGTGGCATTGAGGAGTAAGTGTCCATATTCATTTTGACTTTCTTATGCTGTATTAGGAAAACTTCATATAGATTGGCTTCGTCGAGTTCAGAGAGAGTGACTGGTTTCAAGGCAAGTTGATCGAGTGCATGTATCGACCTCACAGCACCGTGACCTAAATCATGTTGTTGGGTCTGTTGATGTTGCAGTGGAGGACCAGTAAAGCATATAATCCAGATGGTCATCAATGTGGAAGATCATATAACTGGCGGTCATCCGTGAAGTGTAATGGTGAAAAGAACTACGTCGAGAAAGATTGGAGACCTTCTGTTAGTAGTAATGCTCCACTTGAAGGAGACTTCGAGAAGCCCTTCCGAAGCCAAATTGTGGTGTACCCAGGATGTTCTCAGCGTAAAACAACCGAGGAAAGTCCTTTCCGATCAACAATTCGATACATTCCAGAGTTTTACCCAACCCGGTCGGGTTGGAGATCGTCACGAAAACACGTTTGCATGAACAAGTGTTATCATAAGTCACCGAAATATGTACACGTTTGGAATTCTGTTCCTGCTTTTGAGACAACACAAAACTTACCGCCTGTGAGTTTGCTCTTGACTCCTTATGTCATTCTTTGATGAAGCATTTTCAGCCGCAACGCTGTATTTCATCATCCTATTAGTTCAGCCACCCTCTCCAATTGAAACATTCCTCTGTCTAGTGGATGTGAGAAGAACTCGTGATTTTGTTCTGTACTGTGTCTGTTGCTTGAAGAATAATTGGCAACTCAATGAACTCCTCCTTCAACACTGGCTACTAATTTTTGCAGTCTTCTGCAGAGAGATCTTAGAAGGAATAACCCACTTTACGAGAAACAACATCCACCTCATGGCATCACCTGCGAGCTTCCTCACGTGGACCTCTCATGCACGACACCTCAAAGTAGTGATGAAGGTATTTCGTGGTATATGAAGCAGGAAATTACACCAAGTGCTGGAACTTTTCCCATCAACTTTCAAGTTCCAGTTTCAAAAGCTCGTGTTGAAACAACCAGTGCTGTGATTTTCAGGCAGCTATCTAATTAGGCCTCAAGCCTAATCGATGTAGAGAAAGATTTCTTCAACCGCTTGAAATCTCTGTCATTGAAATGCACAGGACAACTTACTTCAGGAACAAGGAAGAATCAAGTTCCGTGTGCGACGAGTAGCAATCCCACTTACGCTGACGGTATTAAATAAAAATAAAAAATAAAAAACAACCTTGAATTTGAATTGGCTCTTGTTTAGTCACAGCGGAACTGCGATTTTTTTTTGTGCTTTGTCAACAATGAGAACCTCCACTTTTGATATATCCTTTGCGATACAAAGTGATTGTGTGTATTTGTTTGAAGGACATGTGCCTTTGCTGATTTCTTCACTTGTGTCCCAGCATTCATATGGTTGTTTCAATTATGAATGAGTTTGGCTGACTCCTTTTATTGGTGATGTTCACATGTGGATGCAGGCAGAGACAGGTCCAGGAGGCGCATTATTCCTACTGGGCACATAGACCATCTCACTTCAAGCTGTGTAAGTACCCAGTCCGTTGAGTCGAACAGCAAGTGAAGCACAAACCCTAACAAGAGTGATTCGAATCTGGATTATGAATGTGTTCCAGCTCGTTAACATTCTGAAACCTTATTCAAGGGCTGTAAAATTGTCTCCTGGATAAGAGCATGAAAGGCACTGCTAATTATTTGCTTCCTGCTTATTCATCTGCCATCGCAAGTGAAACATTCAACTACTGGTGTGATTCAAGTGTGCAGCTTTGTGTTTGCAAAACAAAAGACGCATTCAGGCCGAGCATTAAAATAATAGATGGTGTTCAATATCATCCTGGTGAGCAATCTAATTACATATATAAAAGCTGTTTGGATCAGAAGGTACTGCTCCGAAGGACTATATTGTTGCACAATGATCTCTCCTTGTTCTATCACGCTGCATTTCGCCGCCAGCATGAAATTTACCTGCACATATACGAGTCCAGATTTGAAAATCCTGAGGTCAAGTTACAACATCATTTCAACACCATTTGTTTCAAAGGTAGCGTTGATAAGTCTAACTCTATTCTCTTCGTTGATTCATACAGTTTCAGAGAGAAATGTAATCTCCGGGCCACTGGCACCTGGAAATGAGGTGCCACCTCGTTTTCGAAACAGCGGACCACTTCAACCTGAAGCTATGGCAACTTTCAGCAAGGACATCATTAATGGCCGCTTCCATAGAGACAAACTACCGGTTAGTTCATATATATATATATATATATATATATATATATATATATATATATATATATATATATATATATATATTATCCTTTTGTTCCACCAGTTAATTTTTGCATCTTTAATCGATCATTCACACTTTTTTCTGCAAATCTTCAACTGGGTCATTGTTCTCTGCTTCAGAAAGAGTTTCTGACAGAGCAAAGAGCACAATTCAGATCCTGTAAACCTCGGCTACGGCAAGAAATTTTCAATGACGCCCACCAGGTAAAATATGCTTTCTCAACAAAAGAAAAAAGAAAAAAAGAAAACTAAAAAACCAGCATTCTTCACTTCCAACAAAAAATGGAAATCATCAGTTTCAGTTTTGGTATTCATAAGTTCGGATTGGTGTTCCTAACATTGTGCAGGCATACAAAGAAAATAGATGTGATGACTTAACAGTAAATCCCTCAATATCAAGGTACCTGTATGAAGATAGGTTTGCAACTGTAAGGTGATGGCAAACTGTGCACACTGGAAACAGGTTCATGTGGTAAAAATCAGATTGTCCTTTAAAAATATTAATCATAGTTTTGCAAAACTTGTAGATTTGATGGGTTGTTGTGTAGTTATATTTAATATATCTCCTCAAAAGAAGGTGGATTCCTTTGTATTCTGTGCCCTTTTTTTCTTCTTTTAAGGCTCTATTTGTAACTCTTTTTAAAAATTATGGTTGTTTCAACAAGCATGGACATTGGTATTTGATTAATTTAAGTCATATGTTTTGGTGATTTGTAATAATAAATTCTGATTATGATATTTTTTTTCTTCTTCTTCTTTTTTGTAACTTAAAAACAACAAAAATATTACTGAAGATAAATGTTGCTAAATGCAATTAATTTGAGATTTTGTCAATTTAAACTTGTAGATAATACACTATCCAATAACAATTTAAGGACAAATAATGTATTATGCAAGTATATATTTCTTTCTTTCATGTCATTTTTATCCTCTCTACTAATATTATTAATTTACAAATGAATGATATTCAAAACTTAATTAAACAAGAATGTGAATTAAATATTCACAATTATGATAACAATATTGCACACTTCATCTTATGTTGCATCATGAATTGAGTAAAATATCTTGAACATTCTAAAAAAAATATACAAACTCGTCACTCTAAGTAACAATAAAAATCAAACCCTAAATGCAAAAAGAATATTTTTTCAAAAAACTTCCACTTTTAAGAGGTTGCTTAGATTCAGTTCCAAGCCCATGTTTACAAAAAGAATGCTCCCAAGGTTTCAATAAACAACCTTTTTTCTGAAAGGGAAAATGTATCCCTTTTAATATCACTTTAATAAAAGTACTGCATGGCGAGGAAGGTGACCCACAAAAAGCAATTAATGGGTTTAACTTTTAGAACTTGGGCATGGAAATCCCAACTGCCAAGTGTTAGAAAGGCTTTCAAAAAAGCAAAAAGATTAGACATAAGAGAACGAATGAAATAAATCGCATCGTGTTATCATCCATAAAGAGTGATTTTCATTCATCTACATTCCACCCGAAGCCCTAGAATGGCACCGGCGTTCATTCTTCCGCTCGAACCCATTCCTTCATGCCCCCCCCCCCCCCGTTTTGGTTCTGATCCAGCTTCTCTCACTCATTGGGGCCGGATTTGTGGCCTAGGTTACCACCATTTGTGGAGTTCAATCGGTTCGTCGTCGGCCCCTCTTTCTTTTGCACCCTGAACCACTGTTTTTGGTCCCGAATTGAGGTAAATCGGTGGAGATTTGAGTAAATGAGACCGTTGGTTGCGGTGGCTGAGTCGGGAGTGGGGTCGTGAAAGTTGTGAGATCCAGTGTTTGCCGAGAAAGTGTGTGGGATGAGGTGAAGATTTTGAACGGGATCTTTCAAGGGTCCCGAGGTGTTGGTGGTTAATGGGAATAGGGTTTGGTTTGAGAAAGGTGGGATTCGCTTGAACTAAGAACAGAGGTGTTGCGGAGCAGGATCAATGCCATTCCTGGCTAGATTCGGTGGTTTGTGAGAACGCGGCGTTTTTTTTTTTTTTTTTTTTTTTTTTTTTTTTTTTTTTTTGTGGGTTGAGTAAGCGAGACATATATCTCTGCTGGTATTGGGAGCCTGTGGCAGGAAGATTCGGGAGGAGAGAGTGGGAGAGAGGATTCGGAGGTCTTTTGAAGGGGATTTTCCCAGCGTCCCTACCTGTTCGTCAATCTGGCGCAGAAGATTGGGAAATCGGTCCGACGGCCAGGTGTTATGTCCAAGGCCCGAGTTTACACGGATGTGAATGTTCAGCGGCCGAAAGATTATTGGGATTACGAGGCTCTTACCGTTCAATGGGGGTATGCTCCGTTACTATCTTCCTCGCTGCATTTATGATTCCGTTTCCCTAGGTCTCTTAGGGATGTCTCTACTTGACGAAGCTCTTTCGTGTAGGAATTCAAATTTACATAGATGAAATTCACCTCTGTTTCATGCGACGTGCATCCTGGGCCTATTCTGAATTGTTGCGGGACGTTTGAATGGAGCAAGCTCGGCAGACTTCTGTTAGTTATATATTGACTCAAATATATCTGTCAAACTCTTAGGTTTTCTCTTTAACAGTTCTTCTGATAGTGATAGAACACTAGGATGTGGTTTTGTCTCTTTTTTTATTATTATTCTCTTGCAGCCCCATTTTCGCCTTAATCTTTAGCCAACTTGACAAGAAACTTCAGCTCTCAATTTCTCTCATGTTAGCTCTTGATCTACTAATCTGTGAACTCCAAATTAAGTGAATATAAAAAGATTATTATTATGTTGTATAAATCAATGATTCGAGTATCTCTTTATTAGCATTGTTGTTTGATGTCAAGTGCTTTTATTTGCTCTCGTCTCTTTTACTGAGAGTAAATTGCTGCCTTCGCAGTGTTATGTCCTTTGCACAGACAGTAAACATCGTGCATCGTAGGTTCATGAATTATTGAGGAATTCAACTTATTGTGAATGCGAAGGTCGTTATTGCGATCCAGAGTGTCTATGTCATTGGATCACTTAAGTCTCACTCAGATTCTGTCTGATGTCTCTTTACAGAATGGCCCTTTATAGTTGAGTAACTTTTTACAAGAGAACTGCATGTATCTGTTGCTGCTGCTCTGATCATTTTTACTGGCTTCCAGAGACCAAGACGATTACGAGGTGATACGTAAAGTAGGGCGGGGGAAATACAGTGAGGTTTTTGAAGGTGTTCACGCCGTGAACAGTGAGCGTTGCGTTATTAAGATTTTGAAGCCAGTGAAGAAAAAAAAGGTACCAAGCTTCGGTACCCAACATTCTTCATCTGATGCATTTTGCATCCTTGATAGAGCCAGTCGTTTATGGTTTTCCAGCAATTTCTTGGGCAAGCTTTACGACAAAGTGGCTGTCGGTGGTTTCTATTGTTAACGTTCTCATTCAACTGTGAGATTCCATCAAGTCACACTTGATACCGTAGTTTTTTTTTACTATTTTTTCGCGTTTTGGTATGACAGCATTCAGACAGTGAAGTTGAAATGAATACTTTAGTGGATCATGCTGTTGCTGAAACCAGCGTATTTCTTAGTTAGCTGCAGTGACTATAGATATTGTGATGAATGTGGTGTCTTAAAATATATTTTGCTATCTTCTAATGGTGAAACATGTGTGAGTTGACATCACATGTGGGGACTTCGACAGATCAAAAGAGAAATCAAGATCCTGCAAAACCTCTGTGGGGGTCCCAATATTGTGAAGCTTTTGGACATCGTTCGAGATCAGCAATCAAAGACACCCAGTCTTATATTTGAGTATGTGAACAACACGGATTTCAAAGTGCTCTACCCTACACTGACAGACTTTGACATTCGTTACTACATTCATGAGCTACTCAAGGTGAGTAATTTTTTTCATCTTTTTTCTTAAAGCTTGGGTCGACACAGATTGGAGACTCACGTTTCTGAGTGTGACTTGCTATCTATATTCATTTTTATCTTTTTAACTTTTTTGCCTTTTCTCTATCCTCCCCACCACCGCCAATAAAAAAAACGAATAGAAAGGAAATGAAGTTCGGTTTTCTACTTTACCCTTCAATTTTGGATTATTGATGGCTTTATCACTGCAGGCTTTGGACTACTGCCATTCTCAAGGGATCATGCACAGGGATGTGAAGCCACACAATGTAATGATTGACCACGAGCAACGAAAGCTGAGACTGATTGATTGGGGACTCGCTGAGTTCTATCACCCTGGCAAAGAATATAATGTGCGTGTTGCCTCCAGGTAAGTTCTAAAGGCTTCTCGTGGCACTGTCTTAACGAGGGATTCATTTCAAGAAATCGTATCATAGAATGTAGTGGTTACTGTGGATTATTATTAATTTGCTCGTCTGAATTTCGCTCCATGAAGCAAGTGAATTTTTGTTGCGAGTGGATTATTGTCGAATTGAAATGAACCTTTTATTTTGATGCCAACATTCATGTGACGGAAGTTGTATTAAGTGTAGTGTTGAGTAGCTTTTTTGTGAATACTAGGGTGAATGTATAATATCAGCTGAATACCTCAATTAATTTTTATTATTACTTATTTCTTTCATGCTCCAGTAGGTACTCTGAATGCGTTGTCAACTTCATGCTGTTTTTTTCTTGCCATTTAAAACTTGTTTTGGTTTTGGGAAATAGATACTTCAAGGGCCCTGAGTTGCTGGTGGATCTCCAAGATTATGACTACTCCCTTGATATGTGGAGCTTGGGATGCATGTTTGCTGGCATGGTAACGTATCCTCGCAGTTTATTTTAACACTAATCTTTCGTTATTTACAGTTTTCCCATGATGTGTATCTGCGATTTTTTCATTCTGAAGTACTTCTCGTTATGCTGAAGAGATTGCGTGGTTGCAGATCTTTCGGAAGGAGCCATTCTTTTATGGACATGACAATTATGATCAGCTTGTGAAGATTGCCAAGGTGCTCGGAAATCTCATTTACTATCAGCCTTCAATCAGTCACTGCTCATTCGTAATTTTTCTGAATCGTTTCTCCTCCTGTGTTTCTCAAGGCCATGTTTAAATCTTCGTTCTAAATCTAATCTTTGTTGTTACCTGAAATCAGGTGCTGGGTACAGATGAGTTAAATTCATATTTGAACAAATACCGACTGGAACTAGATCCCCATCTCGAAGCGTTGGTTGGCAGGTTTGTGTTCAGGCCTATGGGCAAACCAGAAGGTTTTTATTTTAGTGCATGTAAAGTCAAAGTTGCAGTATAGATGTTGTCATAACCTTGCAGCTGTACTGAATGACTCGTTGACTCAATGGTAAGAGATGTTCAATTGCCCGTAGACTTTTCTCACCGGTACATTGTTGGTCCCATCAGAAATAACAGGAAACCTTGGTCGAAATTTATCAATGCTGATAATCAGCACTTGGTTGTACCAGAGGTATGCGTTGTAGATGGATTTGAAAATGTGGTTGTTCAGCACGTCATTGATTATCTGCTTCTTTCTTCACATATTCTTTTTGCATATCATTGTGTTGTTATTATCGTATGTCAAGTTTTATTTATATTGATGCACTCGCCTTCGTTTAATATCCTCAGGCTGTGGATTTCTTGGATAAGCTTTTACGCTACGACCACCAAGACAGGCTGACGGCCAGGGAGGCCATGGTATGTGTTTAGCCTCTACTCCATGATGTGGTGATAATGTGCAATGAATCTTGAAGCAGAGCTTATTATAATTTGTTTGGAGTGACCTTTGTCATTTGTCCAAGACTCAGTCCAATAGGATGTTGAGGGCTTTCCTCTATGTCAGTCCTTAAATTTAGGGTTCTTCTCTTGCAGGCACATCCATATTTTTACCCCGTGAGAGTGTCGGAGGTCAGCAACCGTCGTAATGTTTGATAAGAAAGGCCAAAACCCAAGTAAGCAACTCTAGACACATGTGGAGATCCTGGTGTGATGTTGTTGTCGTATGACGTCTTTTAAAAGCACAATCCTGCGATGTGTAGAATATTATAAAAATGAAATGTGTTCTGTTTGATCATTTCCTGGCAGTTTCTGTTCTCTGATAATCGTGGATCCTCCCTAGGTTACAAAAACACACGCAGTGCATACCTTCCTTGAATTGTGGTCGCTTCCATGTGAGGAGTAGATTATTATTGCTTTCTTGAAGCCTCACTAACACCTTTCTGAATGAAATTTACCTCATCTTGACCCTTTCACGCAGGTGGTTTTTCTCTTGATTGCGTCTCACCTGACCGTCAGACAGTGGGAAGCGCTTTGTGATAAAAAATTAGTTTCTGTTGCAATTAAGCCTTAAGTGCATGGGTATGCTTTGTAACTGCATTCATTGGACTTAGGATTTATGCTTGGAGAGCAAAAGCAACCATGCTCTCTATCATTTTCTTGTTGTACTTCAACCTGAAAACTTGTTTCTCTTTAAGGCGACCTGTTGCTTGTGAAGGAAAGACAGATTTCAAATTGATGCTTCATTTCATTTTAAGTTTCGAAGGTCACATATTGTCCCTTTATTTATTCAGATGCCATTATATTCCCGTAACTGTAGGGGACTTGAATCGCCCTTTTTAGGCGAATATCCCTTTTTTTCAATATTCACTGAAAGTTTTAGTTCTCAGCGATGCTTACATGTATTCCTTTTTACACGCATACTAATGACGGGAGTATGTATTCATCGCTCCGAAGACTTGAGCACTAAAAACTAGGATTGCCATGAGGCCTTGTCTTTAAAAAAAAAAAAAAAAAAAAAAAAAAAACTACAACGTAGACTGTGATGGTTCTTGGGAGATTCTGATCATTGAATACAAATGAAGCTCTACTAGTATTGACATCGTCGGAGAAATGACGAACTGTACGGGAATGTCTGGCTTGCTTCTACACACAATTGCATTAGATTTCCTAAACTTCCTCGTCCGTGTTGTATCTTTTTGTGTTAATACATCACCTGATTCCTTCCAGAGGTATAACTCTAATTCTGTCTTCCACCCTCCGACCCTTTTACCGATCGTAAACTTACTGAAACAGATAGAATGAAGGAAGGAGACGAATCCCGAAGGTCTTTACATCCAATGCAAAACCCCACTTGTCATATAGTAAGGGGGCATCTTCCAACAGAAGACGCAACTGGGAATATCAACACGCTCTTTTTCTGCCTTTAATGGCAATGCTGAACCATTCACAAGACCAACGCCACAACTAAAATTCAGCGCCGACCCTGTTTTCCAGAAGCGATAAACTCACTGCACGCAGATCGCAATGATTTGGATCTTTAAAACAAACAAACTTCCATAATAAGCTAACAACCACAAGGGGTTTCAAATCCGGGGGTGCTCGTAAATTCATCACCTGAATCAGCTTCCCCAGGTGGTCTTCCCATATTCAACATCATTGAAAGGCTATATTTTGCCTGCAGCAGATCTGTCTGGAATGGAGGTAAATTACCCAGATTAGACGATAAACGGAACACTTATTAAGAATGTTGTTTCATGTAATAGAGTGAATAATACCTATATTTTGTAGAATCCTAGCTTAAGATCTGGATCTGAAGCCAAGTGTTGGTTTGAATTCGCCGGTTGCCTGCTGCGGCCAACCCAACAACAGTTCATTGCTTTTCTTAACACAAGGCTGCCCTCCAAAGCAGAGAAGACTGTGTCTCAGTTTTTCAGGGCGTAGATCTGCTCTAATCTTTGTCTTATCACACATCAATCTGTGGGCACCATAGCTAAAGAAACTAGGTGTTGGATTTAGGGCGTGAACCCTAAATTAAGGGAAGAATCTGCCCTCATAAATGTTTCATGTTTCATGAGCCGTTTATTTCAGGGTTACTGTTTTTAAGCGACAGGTGAGAAATAGATCCCCCCCACTAGACTTATTTTTGCAATAACGGTTGTTTCCATGTAATGATGGCATTAAATCTTTGCAATAATGTGCAACTTATGGAACATAGCATTCAATTTTCTAGACGATTATGGACATGCTTTTATCATGATGTTTGTTTAACAACAAATGTAGTGAAATATCTGTTGATGTGATGAATGAGATTCTAGGATTTATTTTCCATGGCGTATATACTACTTTTTAAATATGTAAAAGTATTAAAAATTCATACCATCAGGACGAGGAAATTGAAACATGCAAAGGTGAAAAGTTTGTCCAATGATAAGAGTAATGAAGTTACAATTCAATTGTTTATTATCTCTTCAGTCATGTGCATATTTTGTTCCAAGCACCCAAAAAAAAAAAAAAAAAAAAAAAAAAAAGAAGGATTGGAACGTTGATTGTTTATACAAAAATATTTTTTAACATGAAGAAATTGTTCAGTCTTGAATACTTTTATCCACAGAAATTTATGTCACAACAAGAAAGTAAGAAAAATGTGTCAAGCTCTGAAAGTGCTTTTCAAGAAGAACATGTTTTTGATAATATTGTGTATGAATTAAATTCACAGAATTTATTAACTATCATTTTTTAAATTTTATTTAAGTATTTATAATGCAAAGACAGCTGTCGTATTATGTTTGAAAAAATAATTTAAAAAGAAAAGAAGAAGAAGAAGAAGAAGAAGGAAAATAAAAAAATAAATTAAAATAAAAAAAGACATGCATGACAGTTTTGTATGAAAGTGGCATGTTGAGATTTTTAAATCCTTCTAGAACATCTTCAAGGATTTCTCTAATTACAAAAAAAACGAATTAATTTTATATTATGAAATCAGAATAAGAGAACATTTTCAAAATAAATCTACCGTAGAAGACGTACTAGTGGAAGAAAAATATTGAAAAGCCACTTGTGAACTGTAGCTATTTAAGAATTTAAAGTGCTTTCATACTTTTGTAACATGGTACATTAATATTCTGTATTTTAATTTCTGTTATAATATCCATAGCTCATGTAATTTATTTATAACACAATAAATATACAGAGATTTCTTACACACACACACACACACACACACACATATATATATATATATATATATGTATGTGTGTGTGTGTATACTAATTTTAGATGTAAATATTTGCACTAAATGATACACATGAATTTTTCATTACATTTTTATACCTATTTCATGATCTCTAGTGACTTCTTTTAAATTATTTTCCTTTTATTTTATTTTTCTTCTCTGTAAATTATAATTGATTACAATCTCTAAAGTAATAAGAAGTGATTTTTTATTATTTTATTATTTTTATTATTTTCAAAATTTTCTATTTAATCTAATTAATGGTTTCATCTGTAAAATGTGATTATTTTTGATAGTGTTTGAAGGAAGCATAATGTGTACATTACTCCATTAATATTGTTATGTATGTATTATACATAAAAAACAAAGTAATAGAATTAATGAAATCCAAGAACTTTATATATATATATATATATATTGTAATTCAAATATTGCTCCTATTGTGTCTAATTGTTTTAAAGTACATGCCATATGTGACAATTAGAAGTGCACCACACTCATGGAAAAAAGCCCATTAAAATTGTTATTAGTAGAATGATTAATAGCCCTTGCCATGTGGAGGACAAAGCTAAGTTTTCATGCAACTGGGCAATATTTGCATTCAACGGATGAATCAACATTGATCCCGAAATCGCACCCACATTCATCCCCATGCATTCATCCAACACAGGGTAGTGTTGGATAGAGTTTGGGTTTAGTCCATTCAATGTTTTATTGTTATCTATGATACCACTTGTGATGGTCATGTGTGGTCCATGAGCAGTACAAGTCTCTCAATAGGTCTTCTAGTAGTAGCAGTACTACTACTACTAGATAGCCTGAGCCCCCCACCTCCACAAACTCAGCACAAGATGTAAAGCAAAGAATCAAATTAATATAGGATTAAAAAAACAAAATTTTTAGGGCAACAAAGACAAACTAGTACATGGGTTGTGCCTTGTTTTGTGTGCCATTACGGCAAAGTGAGAGGTGGATTCTGCACCCTTCTGGTCCATGTGATAAGCAGGGCTGGAATCCCACAATGACTGTTCTATATATAGAGAGATAGATAGAGAGAGAGTGACAAATTCTGGCACTTGGAATGGGTGCCCCTTTTCTTTGCTGAACATGACACTTGCCCACATGCAACTTTGATGATTGGGGTGGGCAAATTTTTGAAAAGAGCCTTTTCACCATTATTGTTGTGTTTGAAAAACGCAAAATTCCAACACTACCTCTTTTTTCCATTTCTGTGCATCAGCCCTTGAGGTTTCTAGGGTGCCAATTGAGGTGGTGAATGGAGCAGTGTGAAGATTTCTCCGTGTTGCATGGGGAAATGGATGTGGAAGTGTGATATTTTATTTTATTTTACATTACTGGAGAATGTGACATTTTTCATGTGTTGGGAAGCATAGCTAAAAACCACACTATGCCACTCTTTTATTATACTATGGGTGGTGTGAGAGTGATATATTGGCACTGTACCATTGTAAGGGGTAAAGGAAGGAAGAATTGAAGGAGAGGGGTGGGAAGGTGATGATAATGACTGGGACTTTCTAATATTACAATATTGAATGAGTGCACATTTAACGTTGTTGCATGAGCAATGCTTTCCTCAGTCCCCCATGTGCTCTGACAAACCCCATATTTGGCAAAGGAGAGCACAATACCACACAAATTTTCATAAAAAAACAAAAAAGAACAATTATCCGCCCCATCCTCCTTCTTCATTCATGCAAACAGAATGGTACCAGAAGAATTAAAGTGTTTTTTGAGTTGGGAACAAAAGAATATTCGCAATGTGGCTTTTACTTTCTCATGATGATGATGAAGATGATGGGGTACGTTCATCCATAAAAGACGAAAGTGTGAGGTCATGGTTGGATGAAAATGGATGGACAGATGGAGGCGTGTTGACCAGAGATGACTTCAATCACAAGCCGTGGTTTGTCGGGGACGGGCCAGATCCCCCAACCGTAGTGCAAGATAGGCCAGGCCGGGCCAAAACCACGGAAGGGACGGACGCCAGAATCTCCCCACCCTCGCCACGCTGAGACTCACGCCGCATCGCTGTCGCGTTACGAAGATCTTTGCATGGCTGCCCCCACTCCCCGTGCTATCTATATCTGTTGCGAACGAACGAACGACGTCGCCGACAACGACGAAGAAAAAACGGAGAAGTGGAATAAGAATCAGACGACGACGACGAATCTGGACGCAGTCGAGTGAGTATTGGGGAGACTGAAGAATGTCACTTGTTGGACTACTAATAGTTGTGTGAAAGTGTAGATTGTGCGAGGCTTTGCGGAGGTGACGAGCGGGATTGATTATTGCTGGATGTCGATATCGTCTATTGTTGCGTTCGTTCGATCCATGGGAGTTTGAGTCGAGCGGGAATTGAAGAGGAGCTGTGTGAAGAGTGCATTGAGTGAGAGCGAGGGAGAGAGAGCGGGAGAGAGAGGGAGTTTCGTGGAGCTCAGTAGCGGAGGGTCGGCGGAAAGGGGAATTCAAATTTGGTGCGGCAGGGATCGGAATTGGGAGGCTAGGAAAGCTGCGCTGGGCCGTCTGTCTGTGTTTCCGTTCCGGGGAGATTGGCAAGTCCTATCAAATTTAGGAAACGAACTGAAGTTATCAGGGCTTGCGGAGGTGCTGTGGTGCAATTATTTTCCTACGGTCTAGTGTAGAACGTAATATTTGTGCTGGAGTTTTCGATGAGGCGGAGCATAAGGGGGATTTTCAGGAGAGGACAAGCTAATTCCTGGTGAAGAGGAGGTTGCTTAGACATACTGATTGCTTAGACAACGGCCTATTGAGGACGTTCACTTCTTGGAGTGACGTAACGCCCGTGGGAGTGTATCCCGTAACCAACGCCGGTTTTCTGTCTTAGAGCTTGGTCCGGTTGGAAGCTCAGCACCGTGAACCGTGTTCTCAGTGACTCAAGGTTAGGGTAGGCCGGGGCATATTTGAGCAGAATTCGAGAATGTCGTATACAGATAGAGTGTGCGGGTTGGTCCCGGGACAGTGACCCACTTGACGTCGAACTTGAATTGTTGAAAAAGCAACCCTGGTCTTGCGATGGCGCTCATGGGAGTGACTCACCATTTTCCTGTTCACGCTGAGCAGGTTAGACCTCATTCATTTTTGTGTCAGCGTTATTCGCGTAGCCACGCCCGCTGTTGCTTGCTGCATTTTTCTTGCATTTCGTTTTCGAACTGTCTAATGACCGTCCGTCTGTCTACACGCCTTTACTCTTTTCGAAATCATGGATTTATTTTGCTACACAAGCAAAAAGAGAAAGAAAAAAGAAAAAAAACTTTTCGAAAGAGCACTGCTTTCACTCTCTCCTAAATTGAACATCTCTAAATCTTTCAAGGTTTCTTACGAAGAAGCAGTTCATCACCAAATGTAGAAAGACTTCAAGACTGGAGGATATTGGGTAGAGAAGGTTCAAAAATTTGGGGAAAAACATCCTTGAATTTGATTTATGGTGTGGCTCTTGTTGGTTTGTGCTGAGATGCTAGCGTGCGTGTAGTTGCAATCACGAATGCCCATGATGCAGCAATAAAATTCCGAGTTTGACTGTTACCCGTTATGTAATTCTCTATTTCTTGTCTGTGATGCGGCAGCGATCAGTTCAACAGTCATCATTATCGAAATGGCGGAGCTTTTGCTCGCAGTCGAAACACGTTCTTTATGTCACACTTATCGTCGGCCTCACCCTCCTTTTAAGCACTATATTTTTGAACGAACAATTGAGTATGGTATGTGAATTTTCATCACCCCTTTCTGATTGTTTTGCACGTTGCGAGTGAATTGGTGGCAATCATTATTTGTTACTAAGTTTATCTCTTAGAAGGCCTTGATCTGGATACTCTTTTCACAAGGGCGACTGAGCCCGTTGTGATCACTGTTGCAGCGGAACGGTTAAGTTGGCAGACTGGTTACTGTTCGGTCGTCTTTGCGTTCAGAGGCAATGGAGGTAAATGATGGAGGAATGTTATCTGTGGTTTTGCAGAATTCAATCATGGATAGATTTGCTGCCTCTTTTAAGGTCCAGCTTCAAGCTTTTTCCTTGCTTTTCCTCTTAGATTGTGTTTCGTTCGACTTCGAGAATCGAGCTTCGCTTTGCATCTTGGTTTTGAAGTTTGCAAGAAATTTTCGGATTGATTGCCTTTGGAATGGAATTGCCTTTGTATTTCAAATAATAGAAGATATTTTGTACAATGGTAATAGAAATTGTGTCAAGAGTCATTTTGAGATCATTGTGACAGTGGAGGCTACTCCTCTAATGTGCAGACTGATGGATCATCTGTGAAGGCCAACCATCTATGTGATTTACCAAGAAACTCAACTAACAATCCAACAAGCAATTCGACAGGCGATGAAACAAGAGTGCCATGTGCTAAGCAGATCGGCGAAGATTTACCGCGTGGCATGATTGTGGCCACTACGGATTTACAAATGCGGTCACTTTACGAAGAAGATGAGAGACAAGTAGGGTTTTGGTTCACGCCTGTGTTTGTCTTACTTGCAATCATCTTCATGTAGTTCCGATTTTCAGCTGCGGTGCTTTCTTTTTTCATATCCAGGTTCAGAAGGCAATGACAAAGTATTTGTTAGCAATGGCAGTGGGTATCAAGCAGAAGAAAGTAGTCGATGACATCGTCCAGAAGGTATTTTACTCATTTCTTTTGTTGTCCTTTTATTTGAGGTTATCTACATTTATGACTTTACTACTAGGTTAGCCTCTAATACTTGATTTTGTCAGACCGGAAATCGCGGAATTAAAAATGTATTCGAGAATTTATGAGTGTCATTTTTGTGTTCCAGTTTCCACTCAATAAATTCACCATTATGCTGTTCCACTACGATGGGGTCGTTGATCAGTGGCAAGATCTTGCCTGGAGTAATCAATCCTTACATATTGTTGCCTTGCATCAAACCAAATGGTACACAAACTATTCCTCTTGTTCAACCAACTATTACTGCTTAGTAGCCGAAAAATCGCCCAGTTTCTGCGTCTTATTTGTGAAAAGAATAACTCGATCTAGACGGCACCTGGAAGTAGGTTTGCCTCATGATGCATCGTGCGCATGAAGAACTCTTTCTCAATCCTAATACCAGTTAGCACTGGTGGCCCTGTGAATAGGTGGTACGCCAAACGATTCATGCACCCGGACATTGTGGACCAGTACGATTACATTTTCCTATGGGACGAAGACCTAGGTGTAGAGAATTTTCATGCCGAAAGGTAAAATTTTCAGTTTCTGACTTGGGTGTTGTCATTACTTGAAAGATATTGATATTAAGGCAAAATTTTGATTGATACTATTCACTATCATCTCCGAAAGGTCCGAACGAGATTAGATCCATCCACTACATAATATCCTGGAGGTTGTTTGGTTTTCCGAGTAGTGTGGAGCACAAAACTGCGAGCCTCTCGACCTGTTCCTTCGCAGTTCTGGGCTGCCTTAGTTTTGGGAAGCTTTTCCGTGCTTAATGAAGTCCGTTTGTGTTCCAGGTACTTGGAAATAATGAAGGCTGAGGGTCTTGAAATCTCTCAACCTGCTCTTGATCCTAACTCGGCAGAAGTCCACCATAGGATCACTCTCCGTCATCCACGCCTAACTGCCCATAAGTATGTTTTACTCTCGTTATTTTTTTTTCTAGTGGATCTGGATTATTGTGGATCGTTCCGTTTAACTTCTTATTCTCTCTCAACAGAATTCATGATCCTCTTTTATCTTTTGATTACTTCTTTTTCCTCATTTAATAATAATCAAAAATTAAAAAGCAAGAATCAAGTATTTACTTTTCACTTTTCACTTTAAAGTTTATCTTCGCTCACAAATAAGTCTTAACGGTACCTCAATCTTTTTAATTTTCTCCATGTTCAAAACATCTGAAAGTTTCGTGGCTTTATATGTTGAACTTGATATTTATAGAAATGTGGATATCCTTTTTCCCGTGGTAACACAGGTCAATTGTGACAAACTCATGCCCAACGGGCAGAAAAGCAGTTCCATGTACAGGGTAAGGACATACACTTGGGAGAAGAGGGTATTTTAGTTTGGATTACTCATGGTGAAAGTATGCATTGAAATCCTTGTTGTTCCACAATATATGACACGTCATGATTAAGAAACCCCCCCACTGTTCTTCGCGTTATGCAGATATGTCGAAGTCATGGCCCCTGTGTTTTCAAAGGCAGCTTGGAAGTGTGTTTGGCACATGATTCAGGTATTCATTAACTTTTGGTTCAAAAGTTATCATGTAGTTATCGTCGATCTCATCGATCTCTCACATTTCGCAATCATGCTGTCACTATGCTTCTGCTCTTCAATCTGTGTTTTGAAAGATAGTTTTCTAGAATTGATATCCTGATTTATGTAATTTCTGTACTATAAATGTTGGTTGTAAGTTCTTCAGTTCTCATGATTTCTGGTGGTGATGAGATTGAAACAGAATGACCTGGTTCATGGGTGGGGTATTGACTTCAAGATTGGCTATTGTGCTCAGGTATGTATATCACCTAAGCAACAATAACGGAAAGTAGATGCTTCATGTCGAAAGAATAGCACTCTTGTGATCTCTATTGTGTAGCCAAGGCATTTCATGCGATCATGCTTGTTGATGTTGTCAGGGGTTGCGGAGCGAGAAAGTGGGTGTGATTGATGCAGAGTACATTCTGCACAAAGGCATTCCTTCCCTAGGTGGCCCGCATGTAAATAAAGTAAGCAAATCGTGTATCAAAGAAATGTTTGTGGATTCCTTTGATTGGTCCTGAGTACATTTTAGGCAGTTCCGATACTGGGATTGAAAATAGCCAAAAGTTTCTGTTTGCGAACCTCGTCGATTCTCCTCGACTGTTGGGAATTGATTAATTTCTTCATGAATCTTGTACGTCATTTCAGACAACGCCTGCGGAGAATGACCCACACTCTGAGGAAGTCATGTCAGAGGTAATTCTTTGTTACTCTTGTTATTTCTTAGGATATGTTAGCCTTGATGGAAGAGCTCTCTGGTGGGGGCTTTCCATGAATTTTTTAGTTTTTAACATGTTTAATTTCATGACTGAAATCCGTTCTGTGGAGGGCTCGTCAGGAACGGGCTTTACGGTAACCTTTTGCCGGGCCTTTGTCGCGATTATATGTTCTTGGAATACGTGTGTGTTACTGACACTTTCTTAATTCTTGTGGTTTTCTGCTTCCTTGATGTAATTCACAGGAGGTGTATGATCCTCGTAAAGAGGTACAGTGTCTCTTCTCTTCCCATTCTACATTAAAGTCCTGTTTAGATTATTCATGCTTGTGTATGCTGTGGGTTCTCACTATCTCTATCTGCGTGGAGTAAGGTACTCTTACGATATTTTGTTCTCTACTACGATCTTCTAAACCTTCAATCTCACGCCCAACAGGTACGCAAGAAATCAAGTTTAGAGTTGATAACTTTTCAGAGACGGTGGGTGAAAGCCGCACGTGACGATCCTAATTGGGAAGATCCATACAAAGCGTACGCAGAAGCTGAGATGTACCGTGGCAAGGGGAGGGGTTAAGTGGTCAGTCTGTAGTACAAACCTCATCAGCTATGTTCCATTAATAGTAGTTCCTGTAGTGTTTTATAACTTGCCCCGACCTGGTGGACATCAGAACAAGTTGATCCTGATTCGTGATATTCTCAAGTCCAATTTGCAGGGTTGAAAGTTAAATTCAGCTCATGCAAGTGGGTTTCATTTCCCGGGGTGAGCTTGTTTGGACGGAGGTGAAAGGGAAAGTTCTTTATCACTTCTTTCTGTCGTCTTATTTTCGAGAATATTCTTCTACAAACAAAAATCGCATTTGTGCGACCCGAGAATATTTTGGTAGTGTTCGCTCAATTCTGTATCAAAGAACGTAGTTTGGGCTTTCTTCGTGCCAATGCACGGTTACCAAAAAGTAGAACAAGCGCAGGTTTTTACTGTACTGAACTGTAGAAAGTAACCTTGTTAGAGTGTTCTAGTTCACGAAGATGTAATTTTTTAATTTATCATTTGTTCTTATCCTTCAAAGCAACCTATTCTGGAATATAATTTATTAGAATCGGCAAGAGCGAGATTTCGGCCGAAGGCTTTCGACCGTTGTTCATAGGTCTCCACCAATGTGAGTTAATAAATAAACAAAATGCTTCATTGATAATAAGTATCGTAAGTTTTCTCTTACTTTCGATAAATGACAAGCAAGTTTGAAATCATGTGGTCTCATCACTCCAGGTTCTTCAAGTTAAAATCCGGCATGAGAAATCCATCAAAATTATCAAACACTAGTCTGAAAAGTGGAACTCAACATGAAAACTTTTTAAGTCTGATCTGAGATGGTATGCGACTTTAAATGTAGTATTCTGCACCGTCTATGGATGCCCAATGCAATTATATGTTCAATTCGTAACACGGGAAGGCATGTGAAGCTTTGAACATGCATATGATACGTACCCTAGTGTAAATGTAAGACTCTAAAAGCGGTATTTGTTTCCTCAGAGATCACATTCACAGAGATTGTACTTCATTTGCTGTGTGACAGACCTCACTCCACACAAACACACTGTATATATATATATATATATATATATATAGAAGCAACCATCCTCGATAAACCACATCAGTTATGCAGAAATATCTGTGATTGAAAACGGCAGTCTTAACTTTCGCAACGTGATGGCTCGAGTTATCTGGCAGAGCAAACTGCAGATAAAATTCTATTTGCAGATATACATGTACTCAGACACTCTTGTTTAAAGCTGATACTGTATAGTTGGGAAGGAGTGGATATTCCAGCAATCTCATTGCTGTTCTAATGGGCGAATTTCCAAATTTGCGAAAGAAAAGCTTCAACAGTATCGAAAAGCCTGTTGTGTACTTTTCGGCGCTTTCCTGTTCGGCCTGGTTGTGTGACGATAGTGGTATATATAGCTACATACTGAACTACAAGTTCTACAGAGAACATCTGTAAGGCTAACAGATGTAGAGCGCAAAAAAATGTAAGTCGCTATTAGGTACCTCTTGCCCCCTTTGTTTTTTGTTTTGTTTTGTTTTGTTTTTTTTTTTTTTTTGATATCATTTCGAGCATTCTCAGCATTCATGATGTGTCTCTTGTACATGACGATAACATAAGGATGTCCGGATTAATCAGAGCAAAGCACTGCCATCTTAACTTTTGTGCAACCTTCTAATAGTTTCTGATTTTCCAGTTGAGCTTGTTCAAGGAGAGCCGTAACATTATGTACCCTGTTTGTCAAGCTCCAGTTTTCCTCATGAGTAACTTGCAAGTCATCGTCCTTTTTGGTCAGGGCTTCCTTGAGGATCTGTGTTCGCTGCTGGGTTCGATGTTCCAGTTCCCAGACAATCTCTGGAAGGGTTTTTAAGTCACCATTCAATTTCAAGTGCTCACTTAAGACTTCCTTAGAGTCGACATCCTGCAAAAGTGTCGCGTCCCCATTACTGCCATGAATATCATCTCGAGTTGCGACAAATCAAAATCATCAGACGAAGAACGTACCTTCTCGGTGGCCATCCACCCATACAATTGTGTGCCGGTATACCCATTCGGAGAGTCCCTTTCAAAATCCCACCGCCCTTGCCTCACATTGTTGAAACTATTTTCAAATTCCACAGCATCCTTAAATCCATCCATGGAGCTTCGAAACCCAATGATAACCACACCCAGGTGCCCTCCATCATCATGCATCACCTTAATCGATCGAGGATTGAAGGCCTGCAATCAGCATATTGAATGGCGAACGTAATGGTTTTTAAAAATTGGTTCTTATCGAGGTGAAAGTACAGAACACTTCATGAAAGTTTACAAATGTCCCAGCATAGAGTGGTTGGTACCTTGAGCTTCTCCTTAATGTCGGCCGCACAAGGACCTATCCGGGAACCATCGGTTGGGCTTATAGTCCGATTATCAATGTTCTGCAATATGCCCATCCAAGGGTAGAACATCCGCTTCTCCTCGCTGTCCACCCTACACGGCACATTTTGCTGCAGCTGCAAATGTAATGGTCGCTCCGCCTGAGGCTGTGCCCTGGCAGCAACATCCTTCTCCAGGTACTCTCGCAAGGCACGATGCTGCCCAGCAGCTACAGGGCCCCGGTGCCCAGCACCAACTCCCACAGCATGCTGTAATATTTCACGGTACTTGTAGTCCTGCTTCTTTCGAGCTGGCGAATAGGGGCATCTGAATGTGCCGTCGACATTTGCGAATTTCAGTGTTCCGTCTTTGAGACCCGCCGAGGCCTCCCCATGTGCCTCAGTTAACTCGTCGAAGTCGAGCTCTTCACTATCGTATCCTTCACTATCGGAGCCGCCCATCTCTCAAGATACGCGATCTGAGTCGATCAAGACGAGATATCAACTGCGGCACCCACTTTCCAACCTGTGATTCTCAGTAAAGAATTGTCTTAAGCAAGTTGTTTTCCCTTGTCAAGCTTCAGACAATGTGAGTCCAAAACGCTCAACAGACCTCTCACACCACATTAATCCGCTTAAGTATTCATAATTTACGAGATGAGAAAACCCGATCAATAGAATGCAACCACTTTCCAGATTCTTCCTTCTCCACTATTCAAGACAAATACAAATTGCAAAACGTAACTACAAACAACAAAAGAAAAAAGAAAACAGAAAACAGAAAACAGAAGAATTACGGTCTCGAATCGCATGCCAATAACACGCCTCAGATTGCCACAAGAGTAGCCGACAATGAAACCACAGCCCCGTGCCACACGATGAAAAGACAAGACATCCTGAAGGTCCAAACACTCACGGATGCGTTACAACCCTTTGTGAACTTCACCGCAATGTGCAAAGAGGAGACCAATTTGAGCAGCGGTTATAGCACTGCAATGAAATGTGTGGGAGAATGACAACACCAACCAACTAAAATGCAAGGCGGGGTACAATCCATCGTTGGTCCCTCAAGAATCTCTCGGTCCTCCTCGCCCACAAAGAATCCCTATTCCTCCTTCCACTCCCTTCCTCATCACGAGGCTCGTGGACGAACGTCTCCGAATGTTTTTCGTGAGCTTGTTGTTGTTCATCCTCGTAACTGCATCCTCATGGCACAAGACCCAAACTGTAAAGTCAGTCTTCTAAAATGATGGCCCTAGTATTGTTAGCATTGCCGTATACCTGTCTGTACAAGCACCGATCCGTAGCCATGCAACCCACCAGCACTGTGGCCCAACCCCTGCTGCTGCACCGCGTCCTTCTGCCACCAGTGACCTTCAAACGTCGTTTTAACAACATCAACGCAGCGCCTGCCATTGCTCGTCGTTCCATTTTCCTTTGCACGCCGCTGAGCTCCATCCTTTGGTGCATTCAGGAAGGCTTAGAAATTTTCGGAAGGCGGGGGTGTTGTTAAAGCTTAGGATTCAGTGAAGTCTTCGAGAAGCTGGCGCAAATCGAAGGGTCGCACGGGTCGCAAGGCCCCATCATCGCTGGAGATGACGATAATGGTGATGCGCAGAAGATGGTAGTGTCGGGAGATGATGCGCAGAATTGTAAGATCGTGCAAGCCGAAATGCAGCGCTTGAAGCGTTTCCCTTCAGGAAGCTCCTACGCCACGAATCGCTTCAGAATGCTTGATAAAGCACTGCAGCTTCTTGGGAAGGTTTGTGGAAATGTAATCGTGTAGCGTTGCGGACGATTGGCTCGAGTTTGAAGGCTGCTTGGTTTGATAATCTATGTGCTCTGCTTTTTTTCTGTGGCGCTTACTGTGTTAAATCCGTTCGTGATTTTTGAACTCCGCATGGAGCTTCCCTTCCCGAATAGTGTGGCATTGGAGATGATGCAGGAAGTAGGAAGAGTGGAGTGTGCGAGAGATTTTTCTTCTGTGGACTTTCAGCCGCTCTGGATTTGCCATGTTTTACTGTAAGTGAGTCCAGGCATGCGGAAGCAGCAGAGTTTACTCGGAAATGAAAGCCTTGAGAGGCGAATAGATGCAACGCTGTTGTCACGCTCGTCATGAAAACATAGACACTTCCTTAAATATTGTTCACGAACTTTTCAGTTGGTGGTTGATCTGGTCTCTTTTTTGAGTGGGTGTTCGTGATTCGACTCTTGGTCGTTAAATTCGTGCATGAAGTCGGGTTGCATAATTCTGCAAAGCGGTTTATGTGCGCACATACATGTGCAGGGTTCGGCAAAATACATTCCGATCCCGATGGACTCATTGATAAATTTTTGTTTTGGGTGATAGGTGCGCACGACGGCTGAGGGTGAGGAATTGGAGGTTCTTTTCGCTAACTTGAATTTCTGACCTCTCCACGGTAGGGTGGGCAAGAGGAGTTCGGCGATCCCAATCGACTACGTACCACCTGCCCTTTGTAAATTTCAGTATTGCACTAGAGGTACTGTAATTTGAAGACATAAGTGTGTAATCATCTATATATATCTATAGATATAGATATATTCATATGTGCACACACACACACATAAGGATAGAGAGGGAGAGAGAGTGAGAATGCTTGCTATAACTATTCAGAAACTAATGCTCTACCTACACACACTCGAATGGTTTTGAAATGCCTCACCGTAGCTACAATATTAACAGTGGTACATACAACCTTCCAAGTTTCTGATTCACATGCAGAGTGAGCAAGGTCAGTTCAATACAACGGGTGAGGAGTTTTGAGAGGGGTGGGTGTCAGGGTAGGATGCATGTTTGTGGGAGTGAAAGGGGGTATTGGGGCAAAGAGGAGCACAATGGCGGCGTCGTCTGTGCTGGAAATGTAGTGAGGGAGCCCAAAAGCGTGGAGATGAAGGATGCACTGGTACGGAAGATTTTCAAAACGACAGGGGGATCCAGGCTTGTCCCGGGAGGCGCTAGAAGGAGGGGTCGAACCTCCGACCTTGTGGTTAACAGCCACACGCTCTAACCAACTGAGCTATTCCAGCTGGTGGGGAGCTGCTTGCCTGCATCAGTTGGGGGAGGAACCCGCGTCTGCAACGTGATCGATCGAATTTTTACTTCATGATCAGCGGTGCATCGAGGCAGTTTTTACCGATGACTGACGTGCCAGCGCCCGAGAAACTCGCATGCTCGCATGGCTCCACTGCGGCCTGCTCCGTGTTAAGTACTCTCCGAACTACCCACCTCCATCACCCGTTCCACAGCAGCATCTCCTCCCCATTGCAGACCCTTCACACACACACACACACACATATATATATATATATATATATGCTCTGAACCCTCCCTTTCAGAAAGGAAAATGGATGTGAAAAATTAGAGTTTGACAGCCTCTATGTAATGTGCATGTATGGATGGATGCTATTGTAATAGCTTGTTTGATTATTTCTTCTGCTTCAATTGAATATTTGCGCATAAGTGAGTGACCCGTTGTATCCAACTGATAGATGGGGTCCCTCCGAAAGAGCTGCCCATGATTAGAAACATAAAGAAGAAAAAGAAGAAGATGATTATTTGTATTAACCACTTTGCAAAGGGTCTTTGTGATTAGTGGTCTTGCAGCATAGCAATGTGTATAGGAAAAAATGTCATGAATCTGAGAGTGGGATTGGTACTATGACAAAGAAATGTTATCCAACAAAAAGAAAAAGAAAAAGTAGAAATTACAAATAAAACAAAGAATAACTTTATATGCAACTTAAAATAATCATTTTGTAGTACAAGTATAATTATATTAAGATGATTTATTAACTAATGTTTTAAAAGTATTCTGAAGCATATTATGTAGTTTTTATTTTATTTTAAAAGATGAAGTATACATCCAAGTGGTTGTAGTATATTTGAAATAAGTGGGAAAAAAGAGGAGGAAGAGAAAAGGGTAGAAGAATTAAAGGAAGAGAAGAAGGGTTGTCAAATTGTGCATTAAATACCATAAAATGTTTTGGCTCTCCTCATGTTTTGGTAGCTAAAAAGATGTGCCACCTAAAATTTGATACATTAGTTTATGTAATACTCAATGAAATTATTGAACCTATTTCATATAAATAAGTGTTGTACATACTATTTCAAAAAATATCTTTAGTACAAGAATGTGTGAATAAGACTTTAAAGCAATCATCGACATTTATTAATACTTTGATATTTTCAATAAGATTAAACCTAGAAATATATATTATATTTTTAAATGAAATTTTAATGCCAAAGAATATTTTTATGTAAATTGAATGAAAATATAAAAATTAAAAATATTCATAGATAGAATAATAAAATATTTTATAAAATATATATATATATATATATATATATATATATATTCAAATCACTGTTCCAAGAGAAAAAATGTTTGTCTTCAATTTTTAATTTCATGTTATTTCAAATCTTAATTGACATGTTTAGAAGAAAAAACCATCAAACCAACAAAAATAGCCATTCATAAAAGTTGTATCTTTTTCTATTCTTATAGATCAGTACAAGAAGACCTAAATAATTCCAAATTGGAATAGCTAGATTTCAAGCCACATTAGCAATAATTGTGTTATAATTATGAATTGATGGGTGAATTAGGTCTATATAGAAACCTTGTAAATTCCAACTATTGATAAATAATGCTAACAAGAAGGTGTCTCTATCTTGTTCATGTATTCTTAAAACAATTTTCAACCACTCTCAAAACTAGTTTATTGAAATAAAATTCCATGCAATCAGATAGAAATATATTTGTGTGTATTAAAAAGAATTGAAATTGCTCTTAAGAATTGTGTAAGCATTTTTTTCTCAATATACATTATTAGAAGATTATTTACACCGTCCAAATTTAACTAAAATAAATGAATTTAAAATAGAATAAAAAATAAAATCCCACGTACAACCTCTTCATAAATGTTATCCCTGAATAAATGTTAATATTCTCCAGTTCCCCAGTACTCTCATGTAACTATGGACGAATGATGGGGAGCGACGAACGACCGTCGACAGGGCCGTAGTTTTAGTAACGATAAAGAAACGAAAAGGGAACGAAAATGGAACGATACTAGAACGAAAAGGGGGGGAGGAGGAGGCATGGGGGGACTGGTTCTTTGGAAGCTTGCACTGGAAACAGTCAATAACTGATGAGTCTGAAATCGTGAGAGCAGACAGTTTCATGCGGACGAATTCCTGCATGTGTGCATCGGTGAAGATGCAGCAATCACTCACTCCCTGGCCTCATTGAACGATTCTCTGCGTCCCCGCATTTTTCACTTTGTTGTGCATTGGATTGATCGATTAGGGGGGGGGGGGGGTTGCTCTGGTGTCTCGTCACCGTCAGAGTTGAATTTGAATTATTGCTGCACCACAGTAGCACTCTGTTTTGTAGGATGCTTTAGAATGAGATGAGTGGAATATTCAACCTATTTTCCGAACTGGTGATTTGGAATAATTGCATCTCCTGGGCTGAGCATTTGATTCAGCGGTATTTGGAGATCGTGAAGTAATCCGTAGCAATCAAGAGGTGTCAGTGGAAGGGACGATCCAATTTTGGTTGCCTTGATTTGTTGCATGTAAGGGGATTCATATGGTTCTGAGATAATAGTGATAGCGTAGACGAGGTGATCACAAGCGGTACTTGTCACCTAGCGTGCTGTTCGTCTGTATGTGCTAGAGTCACTAATTTGTTGTTGTGTAACCTCGAGGAACAAGAATTGAACGTTGGTCTATCGATCATGATTAGCCAGAGTAACTCTTGGACAGGGGATTTCTTGTCCATTTTAGATTCTCTTCTTATTAGATAGTCGATTGTGTTCGGAATTCGAGCTGCTTGTACTTCTTCTAAGCATGATTTTTGAAAGTTGTACACGATTTTGAGTTGAGTTGAGTTGGCTGCTGGTCTGTAAATTTAATGCAAAGCCACTTGTGAGGACCAGGTCAAAGTGGAGCCCATGCACGCTTCTATTTTGCAACGTTCATACCTGCAGCACAAATCTTAGCCTATGACGTCTGAGGTGAGCTTATTTTCGAATGCGCAACAGATAGCTCTAGATATTGAGAATCATATGGATTCAAACCGTTCTCCAACTTGCACCCGCTCTTGAATGTCCATATTTTGTTCGAAGGATTTGAGAATTAGCGATTCAAGAATTTTTCACAGTCTGATTGACTGATACTGGGGACGGATTCCAGTTCTTGTGAGGCTAAAAATCTGGTATCAGATTTCGTGCTTGCTAAGTGCGTTGGTGAGTGCTTACATCAGATCATTTTTGACTATCTTCAAATGTAATTTCTAATCTTGCTCAAGGATCGAATCACGTGCTTTCGGACTTTTCTTATGTTTCATTGCTTGAACTTCTTTCTCTAATCTGAGTTCTTGAAGTCCGTTCACATCGTCTGTGGATGGGGGAGGAATGCAGAACAGATTGGATTGTACTGCTGAGAAAAGAATGAAACACATTGGATGAAGTGGGTGCCAGCGCCAGTAAGTTAAAAAGGCCAGACCAAGATATCGTTTAAAATGGAGGAATTTTCAGCCGATGACGAATTACGGGGTTTTGTGCAAAGTTTGATTGGTTCCTCGGAGCACGTCGTCATGGCATTGTATGTCGAAATGAGCATGAGTTCCTGGGGCACTGAAGGTCGCGCACAAAGCAAACGACGAATTATTGCGGTCGCTGGTACTTCTCTCTCCACGGTTACTGTTTCAAATTGAAGACTTCAACCATATCTACTGCAAAAAAGCTATACTTCGCTGGAGGTTACTGTCACAGTATACCAGTGCATAATGTAATGAAGAATTTTTATGATTTCAGAAATTAATTTTTAATGCAGTTTGAGCAAATATTAAATCACTAAGTCTTGTTATGTCACAATAGCTTTCTGACTTCAGCTGATAATTCGGAGACTTTCGACGATTAAGTAAAAGATATTTACATGTGGCACTTTTTGAGCATTTGAGAATCTCCTGGGTTAGTATGGACTCCAGGAATTAATCGACTTGAGAGTTTCGGTTATGCGAAACCAAGGTTTAGGAGCCCATAAATCAAATAGTCTCATTGAACGCTTTATTGAGCGTTTATGTTGACTGGCATGCAGTAAAGCCTTCAACACTGACTAAGAAAATGCGAGTAAGACTTCTGGTTTTTGTGGGCTCTTCATCAGCTCTCGAGGTATGACACCCTCAATCGCATTTTTAAGGCCAATATATAGACAGTCTAATATTTTAATAATTTCTGATCGCTAGCTCAGTCATTTGATTCTCTTTAAGTTGCTGAGTAGTGTCATGATGTATGTCACCCATGGTGTGTATAATCCATCCAGTCTCGTATATAGAGTCTCCGTGACACTGAATTTGGATGCGCATGCAGATTGAGAAAGTTCACGAGCTGAGACGCCTGAGCAGAATTGAGGGAGTCCTTCAGGATAAGAGCGGACGCACTTTCATACTTGTGCTACTGCAATATCCCTTGATTACCTTTTCGCTGCATTTTCTAAGTTTTTCATCTTCAATGCATTCTTCAAACCTCCAATTCAAATGTTTTCCCCAACTATTCATCATTAACATGTTACAGGTCATAACAAATTATAATGGAAAGTTTTAACATGTTCTGCAGAATTTCGACGTACCACAGGATCGGCCTTGGCGCTCCTCTGAATGGACAACGCAAACCTTAGAAGATCGGTAATCAAGTACTTAAATCTCGCAGGATTAGCTATCCAAGAAAGTAGCAGACTAATAATTTTCTCGCCTTGGAGGTTCAGTTTGACACGTATTTACATTTACGAGGAATGTTTTTTCATTTGTACATAGCTGACAACAAAAGTTTCTTTGAATTGGCGCCTCGCAGTAACCGCTTGCTCACTGCAATTTCTAAGCTTTGTAAGAAATGCCATGGCCGGGCCCCAAAACTTGTCGGAATTGATGTCGTGGAAATGCAATTGTGGGCAAAGGTAGTCGTGTGCAAAGTTCATGTGTCTGGATTTTCTCCCCTAGCATTGCATGATTATTTATCAACTGCGACTCAGCGAGCGTTAAGGCATCTAAGTCTCCTGTTTTGAGCATTCATGCCTTGGTTGACACGGAGTGCTGTACGTTGCATGAAGGATCATGTCATTGAGAGCCTAGAGTGCTTATAACTATTACTACTTTGAATTTCCTTGTATGCAGAAAAATGCCAAGATATTGCTAGCAGGTGCACCAGATGTTATGCTAGAAAGTTTTGCCATTCACGAGGAAGAGATTGTTAATGATGGAGGAGATGTAGAAATAGGGGAAATTTACAGTGACGCCTATGAAGAACTTGTCTCCAAAGACGAAGAAGAGGATATGGATGCTCTTCTTGGCATGTCTGTTCTTGACACCCCCTAAAGCACAGGATCTGTAGATACACATAAAATTTCGCAATAGTTAGTCTCACTTTTAAAAAAAAATCAAAATCCCTGGATATTGGGTAACTTTGAGATTGAACTAGAGTTTCGTTTAGTAAGGTGGTTATTCCCTGATGTTGGTGTCGGATGCAGGTATGTACTGGGCATTGACGAAGCGGATGCTTTCTCGGAGCGTCTGACAAAGGAGGTCATTGCATTAGACACAGCCAATGTCCATGCGATTCTGGAGAACGCACCCATTGTTGATGAGGTCGAGCTATCTTCCATAAGCTTTTGTCTTTCAATTTTTTTTAATTTGCAACACAGAACTAGTGTCAAGAAATGTGAAAACATGTCACCTAGTGTCCATGGCTAAGAGTTAACACGTTCATAACCCACAAAAGTAGGGCACTGAGTGACGTGATGTATCAATACTATGTTTGAAGGTAACCGAATTGTTGGACATGACTCTGGGAAGCGTTGAGGACTTGGAAGAGTGGATTAGTACTATCAATGTCAAAATACGCTATATGCGTGAAGATATTGCTGCGGTATGGCCTAAAATTATATCTCCTTCAAAATGCTTATGCAAATGGGGTTCTGAGAAAGTGATAATGGTTATGATAACGATGAGGGGGAGCTACGTAGGTCGTGACAGATGTGTACGACGTGATAGCACCGTGCAGATGTGCAACTTTAATCCAAATCACAGTCTGGTCCTTCTAATATGCGGACATCTGTGGTTTGTCACAACGTCACCAGATTGAGTCCGCGAACAACTGTCTGGAAACACAAGTTCGTAACAATTCATTGCTTCTCAAGGAGTTACATCTCGTATCAGACCGATTTCGAGTACCTCCTGAGGTCAGTCTACCGGTGTGTCACAAATTAATTCTATTTAAAAGTTGTGTCTTGTCGACGTGTTACACCAAATAAACAAGTCATCGGGCAGAAACGAGCGGCGTCCAGGAAGTATCAGACAATTTGTTGTTTTGCACTGGGTAGACTTAGTGTGCTAATAGTACTTCTGAAGGTCTTCATCCCTGTTATGTTGATACTTCTGTCATTTGCTTGGGTTAACAGTACGCAGAAACGCTTAAGGAAGGCACATTTGAGGAAGTAAAAGTGGCCCAGAATGTAGAAGCTTGTAAATGGTTGGCGACTGCTCTGCGTGATCTTCAACCCCCCTATTTGGAACCCAGCTATGCTTCAATGAGAGCTGTATGTGCCATGAGATTTCCCGAAATTTTCCAGAGGTTCTCCATGTAACATTCATATATTAGGTCCAAAGCAGTACATAATCGTGCGCAAACTTTGTAAAACAATTCTCAAACCCTCTGGTTCACTTTAAACTTTCCAGATTAGGGAGAAGCGCGATGAGCTTGAAAAGCTGAAGCGTGTGTTCTTGAAACGTGCGACCAGTTTCCTTTGTGATTATTTTTCCAGTGTTATTGAGTCTACGATCAGCGACAAAGACACATTCTCAACGGTATGCCTCCTACTACTTGTCTTTCTGAAATTTCACGGGAACTGTTTATAAACAGAACACTTATGTTGCCAGTGTAAAGGCTACTTTGATGGTAAATATCATCCACTCAAAGACGATGATGAACCTCTGAAGAATGTAGTTATACCACCCAGTGTAGTGGCATCCTCGATTATGACATTTATGATTGGATGTTTACAGAAGGGAAAGCTGAGAAAGCCGGTTCGTGATGACTTGCGGTTTAAATGCCGAACGTACGCACGAATGATTAAGCATATGAAGGTTTTGAACTACTAATCTCAATCACAAAAAGTTTCAAGTAGTGGCGTATTCTACAAGTATTAAGTTACATACGGTATTGGGCTAAATGAAAGCGTTTTGCGTTTCACAATGCTTCTCAACATCTTAGAACTAGTATCAATCATCAGATCTGAATGTTGACAGGCTTTGGACAAGAATTCTCTGCAACCTCTACGAAAGTCGTTTTGTCTCTCACTCAACGTACTGATTCGAAGAGAGGTAATTTTAACAGTGGCGCTGTGTGTTAAAAAATTTCACAATATTTCTACAACCGTAAGGTTTTCCAGTTCGCGGAGTGGATTCTTCATCTTTTGTCGAGCGTAAAACTGGGCTCCAATACACATTAGTGTTGCTTAAAATACCCTCATTAAGTTATCTTCTAACTTAATTGTTTGGGGTTTAATCCCTGTTCACTTAAACTGTTGTTGTTGCTGTTTTTTTTTTTTTTTTTTTTTTTTGCTATGTGGGAAAGTCTAAAAATATCATGAGTTGATATTGAGTCATTTGTTGCAGGTACGTGAGTTTGCCAACGAACTTCGAAGCAGCACTGTCGCGAAACAAACCAATTCAGTGTGGCTGGACAGACTTGAGAGTAGCAAGACTCAGTCATCCCCTGTTGGCGAATCCACAGTATCTGAAGCCTATTCTAGAATGCTACGCACCTTCATTCCATTCTTGGTTGACGAGGTAATCTGGTTCATTTCGATCCTATCTTATGATGTATTCCTGTCAATAATTATACTTTTAAAGTTGAGGTGATGAGTGTTTGCACATATTACTGAAGTTTGATGCCCCTGAGATTGAAAATTCTTGGTTGTACGCCTTCTTTGCAGAGCTCGTTCTTTGCTTCTTTTATGTGCTTTGAGGTCCAGCTTCTCACCCCTCAAGTCGATCCAGACGATGTCAGCGATGACTCCGAGACAGAGGCCAGAGTTGTAAATGTGGACGATACTGTTCCAAACACCCGTGAGTGAGTTCTACCTTAGGTGCACTCTGTGCATAGGGGCTTCCATATCTTGAACCCTGATTACAGCGAACTCTAATTAGAAGATGATGCGAATTAAACCTACTGCCCGATCTGAAAACCAGCTGTATCAACCAATATTTGACATGGTGACATTTGTTATTTTCGTAATGATACGAAAAGAACATCACTGTTTTCCAGTTTCTAATGCAGATTTCCTGGAGAATAGCTCAGTTTTATTTAACCCCAACATTTACGCTTGTCAGCATCCACAATTTCTTTTGGCATGTGGATGTTGATTTTAGATGATCTGAGTAACATTATACTTTTAAATTTGAGATAATGAGCTACATCTTCTAGGAGCTGCTTAAAACAGTTGTTAAACAATTGTGTATCATCGGTTCTAGAGATCTCTCACAAAAGATTCTTGTTGGTGCAGAAAATCAACAGGCTCTTGAATCGAAGACTCTAAAAGAAGCTCTTCGAGAGCTGCTAGATGGAATACAGGTACCACCCAAGCTCAAACCGGCTTCTGTTTTAGGAATTTATTAATGACAAGAATTAAAAACTGAAAGCGACTTGCCTGAAGCAATTCTCGAATTGCTCTTAAATGCTGCGTTATTAGAGGAGCTTTGTCGAATCTGTAGTAAAAGGCTTCTTCGCGTGATTTCTGCTCCGATTCACGCATTTGTCATCGTTGAAAATGGTGAGATTTTGATTTTTAACGCGTCAGAGAATAATCTCGGTCCATATAAGAAAGAAACAAATCTAACTTCATTGACTGGACTGTAGGAGGATTTCTATGCTGTCATTAAATGGGCACACAGACAGGATCCTTGGAGCTGTATATCAATGCAAGGAGCTACGGAAAAATACCTGTCTAGCCACAAAGCTGATGCTGCTTGGTTTGTCCACGGCTTGCTCGACGATCTTCAAGTTCGCATTTCAAACAATTTCAATCAGGTTTGCATCAAACTTTTTGTCTCTTCACCTTATATCATTTTTCAAATTGTGAGACCTCAGAGTTGACACTGATGGTTACACTTTTGAGCAGCCGTGCATGCAGTAACATTTGGTCAATTTGGTTAGAGTCCTGTAACTGCCCTTTAGATTTTCATCTTACCATCATCGTCCAAAACATTCTTCTCTTTGGTTTCATCTTGTTGAATTGTCAATAAACGCGATCGTATTTATAAACTGAACACAAGTCATGTGATCCAGCACTGAAAGTAGATCTGAAATTATTATAAGTGAAAGTTGACAATTAACTGCGCAGGTTGTTGCTGAAACTAGCAAGCAGTTTGAAAGAACTGAGAGAAACCAGGCAGGAGTTCTTTATTCCATTATCAAGTAAGGCGTCAACTCTCTGAGTCAAGTGTCCATTACACGAGTTTTCTGAAATCTCTTCTCAAGATCTTTGTTTAAATAATTACATGAATTGGGCTACATTCAGGTAACAATATTTGATCATGGCGAAGATATGCTCAGGCAGTACATAGGCTTCGTGACTTTGTGTGAGCTTGACCCATGACTTCCATATCTGAGAATAAACAAAGAAGAAGAAAAGGAAATGACGCAAGAGTTCAAACTAAAGGGTAGTGGTGCAGGTTCGCGAAGTTGACTACATTAATAGAATTTCAGATCGTAGGGCGGAATTCAAGAGGAGGTATTGATGCTGCCTATGAAATATTGGTAAGCTTCGAATTCTCTCAACTATTGTGTACTGTATAATTAATTTTTTTGCAAATTACAAACGGAAATATGCATTATAAATCACGAAGTTCTGCTAGAGATCATGCGTCCTTGTCAAGTAACCACTCCGAATCGTAATCTTTACTTACGTTCTATGCAGGATGCGATTGTCCCATTTCAACTGAAACCTTAAATCACAACCTTCTAAAGATCTCAAAACCTTTAAAAAATACATGGCTAACAGTAGCACCGTAGATTTCTAGATAATTTGGCGACAAAAAAGAGACCGACAATAATCTTCTGATTCTCATCTGGGTTTGTAAATCAGGCTGGTACTATATTTTCAACCATCGAAAATATTGGTGAAAACGATCCAAAAAATTTTGAAATTTTCGCGATTGACAACTATGCTGCTTTTCAAGACAGGTAGTCTTTCCTACCATCATTTAATGTTCTTCATTGATGACTACAGCATGCTCTGCTCTCGCCTTATTATAGGTTTTAAGATGAAAAGCGTAACTGGAAGTCCACAAAAGAAAAGCTTAACTCACTACTTCGAAAACTTGGCCATGATCGTAAAGGATGTACGAACTTGCGGCCGTTACGCCTGTTTTGGAGAAATTTTACATTCAAGCTACAGATTCTTATGCGCAAGCATGCCAACAATATGTCCAGACAATGATCAACTATGTGCGTATATATATCTCACTTTAAGTTCGATGCGTTGACTTAGTTATTACTACCACCGATGAAATTTTTGGAATGAAAGAATAAGATTCAATGTTATCCAGCATCTATTTTGATCCAGACCTAGGTGATACTGAAGGAAGAATGGCTTAGTGTACCTAACAGCCACGCTGTACTTGTGGTATCCGCCTGTTTTCTTGAATGTGCAGCAATTTGAGAGATTCACCTCATTTGTGGAAAAGGTAGAAGTTCTACTGCTATCGACGGAGCCGGGAAAGGTCTGATGTCACATTTCTTAACTATCTCAATGCACAACGTCGTTCATGCCTTTTCAGGGGACGACACTTCCAAATGATAATATTAAGCCATTTATCGAATATAATGAAAGCTTTTTTTATCTTGAATTGGTTATACATATTTCGAATTTTGAACGAGCCCTGTATGAATTAGGATAAACTTCCTCCAAGGAGTTTAAATTAGCATAGTGTTTCTTAAATTCTTGTCTTGTTCTTGTTAATTATTCGTCAGGCGCTGAGAAAGATTTCGGTGATATGTGCCTGTTTACGGGTTCTCTCTTCAATCATTGGATAATCGTCAGAAATTTTTGGTATTAATACTTTAAACATGCTCAGGTTTCATCAATGCCTGGATTCACCAAATCGGATTTGCGAAAAAAATTGAAATCCAGTTTGTCAGGAGTAAGTTCTTTGAGCTGAAGCATGAGGAGCTCTGGGTGGATCCATCCTTTTTGAGAGAAGCTGCTCTTTTCTCATATGTGAACCGCTGCTATGCATTGATGTTGAGTCTTGAGCATCTGCAATTTCTGCAAGACAGTTTAGAAATCATCACTGCATTCTAATAGCACATGATTGAGTTCCACAAAGTTTCAATCTATTTGACGTGAGATATACACAGTTTCAGGTGAGAAGTGCCAATGCTGTGATATTGTAATCCTGTAGGTGGAAAAATCTCTAACCTTCACTTACAAGCGGATGCAGAAATCAATCCAACGTCAGGATATTCTAACAACACTCTGGAATCAATATTTCAAGGTATGGCACTGCATCCTACAAATTTCTATAAAATGTTTAAGTTTAACATCCTCATTGGTTGGATATTAATCTTTGAATGTTCATGGTTGTGCACGAGCTCCAAGGTGTAACGGATAACCACAGTATTCTCTATTGTTCTAAGAATATTCTTACCAGAAGTACCCCTACAAAGCACAGGGTTCTATCTGGTTTTTTTTTACTGCTGAATTGCATTCAGCCATTCCACTAGCACAGCTCATAGCCGTTTCTTTCCATTGAATTTGCATCCATTACCAGGGAATGTTACTTTGTATTGCAATTAGAAGCATGCTGATGGTAAAATATGTGCTCACTTGATCATAAAATCGACTGCAGCCTATGTTCTTCGAAAAGTACAAGGCACTGGAGGAGATCCTGTCGAAGTGCTACAAAGAGGAATCTTTGAAACCCTCATCTGCAGATATGAAAATCATTCTGGACAGAATGTTAATTGCATAAGAAGGTTTGTCGAGGATCAACTCTGTTCGGGTATGGGTGTTAGACTTCATAGCAGTGATCGACACAGAGAGTCCTGGAAAATGCAAACCCAGAAGTTATTGCCAACTTACATCACTTGTCAGATTTATGTTTGCTAAAGACAACCTGCTTACAGTGGGTCGATAACAAGATGTTAGGTGTCAAACTACGAGCCCAATTCATGGTCTCCGTTTCCTTCCTTGATCAATCCTGCCTCGATTGTATGGAAGAATAGGGACTAAACACAGAAGAGCAACAATAATACTACCTGCACTCGACATGTTTTCTTCAGCTTTTCAACCCTGGGTACTCCAACGCCTTCACCAAGAGCAAGAGCGTCACCAATAAGGACTCGGTACCCACACAGGAACTGATATTCCTTCCCAGAATTTCGATTCTTTCCCGAAGCAAGGTTCGTGAACCAGAGCTGTGAGAAGAAGTCTGATGTTATCAACGATAGCAAGGTATCTTTGGAGTAGAAACATATCGAAGCATCAGGCACCTCTTCTCGAAGCATTCACTGCATTGTGGAACTCGGTCTCATGATCGTCATGAATCGTGGTGCTTGAGTCCAAGCCATCAAGCTATCCTTGTATGTATTGGTATGCAAACAATGTGCCTGTGTTCTACAACAAATAATGTTATTATATACTATTGTGGTTATTATAATTAGTGTTTGACATATTTGTTAGAATATATTGAATTGCATTCACTTGAACGCAATTAATAAATAATTCAAAATTCATCTCTTATACACATGAAAACGTTCACTGTAATAAGACATAAAGATCTTTACTTGACATGGAAGAGAAAGGAGTCCTTTAATTGTCTAAGATTATTGTAGTTATTTAAGTTAGATAGTATGTAGATCATAATAACATATACATACTTACTTAAAGCTATAAAACACAAAATATTGAATTGATTTTGATTTTGATTATATTTACATATTTAAAATATTTATAAAACTTTGATGTAAATTTATATGGTTGATTTATTATAAAAATCATGTAATATTTATTTGATTTAATTTATAAATAAATTATATTTTTTCTAGATTATTATAAATTATTAAACATTAAAGGTTAATAATCATTAGAGGTGGCATGTTGAAGTTAATATAGAAATCATTCTTGCAAAGGCTCTACAATCTAGGTTGCTTGCTTTTGCTATGGTGACCACATGGCTTTGCATTGTCCAACCACATATAACCACATGATATTTGTTAATTAATAAAAGTCAGAAAAAAAAAAAAAAACTATTGGAAATCAAAGATTATTATATATGCACTATAGAGTAAAGTTGATATTTAAAATTTTAATTAATTATTCAAGGTTATTAGCTTTTGGAAGCTTATTTACTAGGAGAAGCATTGTATATAATATTAAATGTAAGAATATACTTAGCAAATTATTTTTATTTTATATTATTTATGCAATATTATTTTTAAATGTAAATATATATAATATAATAATTATTAAAATTGATTTACTTTTTAAATTATTTTTATAGATTTATTAAATAACTTTTAATTAATATATATACATTTTTTCAAATATCATCCAATCTTTAGAAAGAGGCATCTAATATTTATTTTTTGAAACTATATTTATTTTATTTTTATTTTCACCATAACTTCATTATATAATTTTTTATATTAATATAAAAAGTTATTTGTATTGAAAATTAATATATATATAATACGATTTTTATAATGAAGGTATGGTAAAATTTTAAATATTTTATTTACACAATGACCCAAATGAGTTATGTTTTAACTATTTGATAAAATGTTTGTTAAAAAACATAAAATATTTTAGGAATTAATCAAAAAGTGTCCTAAATTTTTTTAAAAAAATTAAAAAAATTTAAATGAAGTATTAAAATTTTAAAATATTTTAATTATTTCAATTTAAAATAAATTTTTTCAATATCTAAAGGTATCAATCAAATATTTTTATATTAAAAGATAAAAATATTTTAAGATTATATATATATATAATAGTATTTATTCTTAAAAACATATTTGTATATATACATATTATTTTTTATTGTAATTATCAAAAAATATTTTATTTTTGGATTTTATAAAATATGGTTAAATTATATGTTAAAATAAACATATAAAATAAATAATAATAGGTTTTTTTAATATTAATTTTTTAAATTTATATTTAAATAAATAAATATAATATTTTTATAATAAAATTTAGTAAAATTAAATTATAAATATAAGTGCATTTTATTTTATTTTATTTATATAAAATATAAAATTATAAAAATTATAATATTACATAGGTAAAATAAGTTATATTATATTTTTGTATATGATATTTTTGCATACAAATATATCTTATAAAATAAAGTTAAAAGTTCATGTTTGTGCATTTTTTTATGAATCTAAAATTCCATGCATTTATTTATTTATCTAACTATCTACGTATTCATTTATTTATTAATTACTTCAAAATAAAAGCCATATAGCCTATTAAAGTTTTATGATTGTTTATGATTCTTAAAATAGATAATAATTAGTACAATAGAAAAAAATTCTAGTACTCTTATTCTTGTAAATATTTCTATATAATTTTTTTTATTAGAATGTGTGCATCTAGTTAAATAAAATTTTAAATATAAATGACAAATCTAAGAGTGTTGGTATCTTATGAATGCTCTAAAAGTGTGGCCAGGAAAAATAAATAAATAAATGGAGCATACTTGCAATTTAATTGGTGTCTTTTTTTTGTAAAGAATAGATATTATTTTTTTCATTATCTTAAGTAAAATTTCTATACAAAAGATAAAATAATATTATTTGATTTACACTTTAAATTTAGCTTTAAAATATCATATATTTTAATTCTTATGCTTTAAAAAAAATAAAAACGAATTATTTTTCTATTATCTTTATTAATTAAAATGCTCTAATTATATGTTTTTTGAACAAATAGTTAGGATTATAGATATTTTATATTCAATATAATCTCACTTTTTTTAGTAAAGATATACATCCAAAAATTAGAGTTATTGTAAAAAAAAATCAAATTCAAATTTATTAATCTATATTACTTAAATTTTAAATTTCTATCTTAATATAATTTATTCAATCATACCTATAGTAAAAATGTCTAATACAATATCTATATTAAGATAGAATTGCCTTAAATTATAAGTAAAAATAAAAAGTTCTAACCTACATCACCTTTAGCAACAATCATCTATTCTTTATTTTAGTTCTTTGCTAATATTTCAAAGACAAAGTTAGATTCCATCTACTTATAATTTTCCTCTTTTACACTCTTCTTTCATTCTTCTCTAAAGTACAATAGTTGTTCCAACCAACACAATTGATCTATGCTTTGAGGTGCTAAATTATTTTATTAACAATGCTATTATAACTTAACAACCTCACTATTTTTTGTTAAGTAAAGACCAATTTGATAACTTTAAGTTTAGGATAGAATTAAAAATATATATTTAATAACTTATATAATTACCTAATAAGCAAGTAATATGGACAATAAATAATTTTCTTTAACATGTTACTTCTAAAAAAAATCAAGGCCTAATTATTAAAGACATGAATTACAAAGAAAAAATATTTCAATATACTCTTGTGTCACTAAAAAATTCTAAGAAATCAATCAAAGATAGTAATATATTGAACTAAAATGACTATTGCCAAAGATAAGAAGACTAAAAAGTCTTGAAATAAGATTAAGGACTAAAGAGACGTTGATAAGAGTAAAAAAGGCTTCACTCTTGTTTCCATATAAATTCTTTAACTATGAGTTACATGGCAATATGCTATAAATTCTCCAACATGTGTTGAATTTGCTAGTCATAGGTCTTAAATTGTAAGATAAGTTATCTATATGTGAGTCATGTAATTAGCTTATTCTACAAGCTATTAATACATATAATACATGATTATTTTGTTGATCAAGTTTCTAGCCTATCAATTAACTACAAAGATATGTAAAGTCAAAGCAATATTTATAAAGCTTTTAAGAAGCTTCTCAATAAGATATTATAAAATTTATTTATTTTTATTTAATCATATAGATAATTATTAGAATAAATATATATATTTGTGACATTATTTCTCTTTCTTGAGACAAATTTCGTAAGTAGTAGTTATCATCTTTCATGGATCTTATTTTTTTTAATCTTCATTTTGATGGATATTGTCAATAAAAAGCTTCAATTTTTTTTGTTATATTTGTAAGATTATTTTTTAGCTCTCATGTGTATTTACTAATATCATATCCTTATCAATACATAAGATATTTCAATCTATTTTGATGTTGCTTTAAATCTAAGATTTCTTCTATCTCAAACTATTGATTATTACCCACTTCTATAAAAAAAAGTTGTATTTATCTTTTTTTTGAGATATTCACTACCTTATATAGCTTAAGAAGAAACATATAAAATATGGAATAAATCTTCATAGACTTCAGATGATATTATCAATAATCAATATAATTAGCTTGTTCACAAATAAGAAAAGGTCTAAGCCTAGAAAAGTCCAACTTGTTACAAAGACAAGTAGTCTTAATATTGTGATGAAATAACTATGCTTTGTCATTTATATTAAATTGTGGTTGTTCTTTGCGATAAGTATGTGCATTGATTTTTTGTCATTCTTAAACTTCCTTTAATTGCACCATCATTGTTATATGTAGCTCTAATAAATAATTTTTTAAATCTTTTATCATAGGATTATCAATTTTTAAAAAGTCAAAAGTATTAAGTCATGGATGATAATCATAATTAACAAAAAAAAGAAGGTGTTTGTTGAGTAGAAGAATGTATCAAATTAATATACACAAATTCTATCAGTAGAAAAAGAGCTATCCAATGAACTTAACAGTAGTTGATGATACACCTCAAATACTGCTCTAAAACTTGATTCATCTATTTTATTTGCCCATTATTTTGTAGATAAAAAATCAAAGATAATTTTGAAAAGGATTTTCTAAAATCTAGATACAAATTGAGTCTTACTATTTGATATTATATCCTTAGGTAATTCATGATAGTGATAGATATTATAAAAAAAAAGCTTAGTTATTTCTTCACTTATGATAGATTTTGTATATGTGTCAAGTACATAAATCTCAAAGAAAGAAATCCTCAATACTTTCTTATGATACTAAAAAGAATTAAAAAGTCACTCAAAGATGACATATTATTGAACTAGAATAACTATTGCAAAAAACAAGGAGACTAGAAAGACTTGAAATAAGATTAAGGACTAGAAAGGCATTGATAAGAATGAAGAAGACTTCACTCTGGCTTCTATATATACTCTTAACTAGAAGCTATGTAGCGATATCTTATAGGATCTCCATAACATTTTGACTTTGCAAGGCACATATCTTAACTTGTAAAGCAATTTTTTTATGTGTGCGCCACATAGTTAGCTTGTTCTACAAGCTACTAACATGTAGTTAACTTGTTGACCAAGTTTCTAACCTATTAATCAACTACAAACACATATAAAGTCAAAGCGACATCTATAAAGCTTGTAAGAAGCTTCTCAAAAAGATATTATAAAATTAACCTATTTTTATCTATTTTTATTTATTTCTATCTAATCATAAAAATATTTATTAAAATATCTATATACATCCATGATATTATTCCCTCTTTTTAAAGATAAGTTCCACAAGGAGCAATCTTCATATATTGAGGAATTTGAAGATGTGATATTGTACTATAATTATTTATAGTATATAAAAATTAGTTAAAACATATAATATATTCATAAGACTTGATATGTGTTAGAATGGTTAATAGATTAATTTAAAGAGAGTGGATATAAGAAACTTTATTTTAAATTTTATCTATTTTAATTATGGCATTTAAAAAATTATAGGACTTAAATGTTAAGTATAAAGCCTTGAAAAGAGAATAGAACCTAAAGATGAAAGTCTAAACTAGTAGGAGGCTTATTGAGAAGGATGAAAGCAAGGCTAAGGTTGTAAAGTTTAGGATTTGGACTACAATTTGGGTACAAAAATTAGTGAATTTGGAGTCAAGATGAAAAAGTTAAGGTATTATTTTAAGACATATTGTTACTCTTTTGAGCATATGAGAAGGTTTACATCAGATTTTAGAAATTGGAAGATGCGACTGAAATGGAAATTTTATGAAAGAATTATTATATTTGGAGTTTTGATAAAGAAATTATAGAGAATTGAAGTCAATACATCCAAATCAAAGGCAGTAAGTAAGTGATTTTATTCATAGTAATGGTTAGAGCCATATCTTAAATTTTTATATGAATTTTTGGCTCAAATCTTTTGGACAAGGTAGATTAATGTATTAAAAAGCTATAAATACAAATTTTGTGGCATTTAAGTGCTTATTTTGTGAGATATGAAGAAAATTGTATATGGGTGTATGAAAACTAAGGTTTGAAGCTACTATTAGGATTTTGGCGATATCTTAAGATCCGCAATGAATTTACAATTGAAATTTGTTGTGGTAGTTTTTAAAAGTACATTAATACTTTATGTACAATTTGAGTGTGTTTAAACAATCCAATTAGAAGATATGAGTTGTTGAAGTTTGGAAATAAAATCCCATAAGGATATATAAGGATTTAGAGTTTTTATCATATTTTGGATGTTTTTGGAAACTTAAGACTTATATATTTGATATAATTGCTTCTAAAAGTATTATATATATATATATATATATATATTTGGTCTTTCTTGTCTCAAGACTTGATTGATCAATTAGTGACAACCAAGAACCCAGTGCTTTCTTGAGGCAAATTCTTTCTACTCTGATAGCGGCAAATTGTATTTACCACATACTTTGATCTTTATTCTCTTCAAAGATGGTTAATAGCTCCTCTCAACCATTGATAGTGTCCCATACCAAGGCAAGAAGACCACCTTTTTATTGAGTTGTTGTTGAGGCCTTCCTAACTTCCTCCAAATAAAATATTTTGAACATTGTTAGAAATTATTCCCATCTCTAATAAAATCACAAAACATTGGGAATCTCTTCTAAGGTCATGATATTGAACATATTGTATCTTAACATCTATTCAAAGAAAAACATATTATTCTTGAGGATCTTCATCTTGATTTTATCATCTTGAAGGTTGTGACAATTCCAATGTCATGTCTGTGTCACGGCCATAATCATGTAAGCTAATAATTACATATAGAAATAGGTAGAAGTAATTAAAAGTAGGTAAAAGTAAGTTAATTCTATAATATTTAATATGAAAGCTTCGTAGAAACTTCCTAGATGCTGCTTTGACTTCATAGGTATTTTTAATTGACTTTTTGGATTAGAAACGTGGTCAACAAGTTGGCCATGTGCCACACATGTTGTTAGCTTGAAGATCAAGCTAACTATGTAGTCCACACGTAGAAAAACTTGCCTTGTAAGTCAAGGCATGTACCCTACAAAGTCAACACATATTGGAGGTCCTATAGAATGTCGCCACGTAGTCCCTAGTTAGACAGTATATATAGAGACAAGAATGAAGGCTTCTTCACTCTTGTCAACTCCTTTCTTGCTTCCAGTCTAGTTTCAAGGGTCTCTAGTTTTCTTGTCTTTTGGCAATAGCCATTCCAGTTTCTCTTTCAATATATATACTTGTTTATATATATTTTGTTACCTCTCTTTGAGTGAAGGTTCACTTGTCTAAATTATTTTTTCATCGAGTTCTTGTCCTTGACAGATTGACAAGAGTACACCTACAATATCAGAGCTTTGTCTAATCTTGATTAAGAATGGATTACCCCTTTTTCTTGATAAGATATAAGCATATTAGAAGTTGCGGATTACCTTCTTCCAAACTGATATTGTCCTTAGTATTTTCTTTGTCCGCAAGTCCTCTCTTCTATTTGTCTTGAGCGATATTAGACATCTTCTCTCTTTTAAGTGTTATCATGGCAGAAATTCTTGAAATAAAGAGTGCAATGGCACAAATGCAAGAGCAATTGAGGGAGTTAATGCTTGCAATGCATCAATTCAATTTACCACCACAAGGAGCAACAATATTGGAAGAAAGTGAAGATATAGAAATGGTTGAAGCTGCTTCAACATCTGCACCAAACCATGTCCTTTCTCTTATGGTGGAACGCCCTTCAAATGTTAGAAAACCAAGAATTGCCCTACCTGAGAAGTTTGATGGCACCAGATCCAAGTTTCGAGGATTTATCAATCAAGTGCAACTTGTGATTGAACTTCAACTCCAAAGCTATCCAACTCCAGGATCACAAGTTAGATTTATTGGTAAGCTTCTTTCAAGTTCGGTACTATCATGGTTTTCATCTTTTCTTAAACAACGAGATCCAATATTGGATAATCTAGAGGCTTTTTTGGCAGAGTTTTGATCCATGTATGGAAAACATGATGCAATTCGTATTGCAACCAATAAGATCCGTATTTTATGACAAGGCAATTGATCAATAACGTTATATGCTTCACAATTTCGATAACTTGCAACTGATATCAAGTGGGATGATGCTGTACTTATTAGCCAATTTTTCTACGGATTATAATATGAAGTAAAAAAATTAATGCTCAACTTACTTGATCCTCAAACATTAAGTCAAGCAATTGACTTTGTTGTGAAGTGCGACAATCGTCTTTTTGAATTTCGATCTGAGAACCATACAAGTGGACCTCAACGTTACTATAATTCAATGGCAACACCAATACCTTTTCAACACATACATTCGAAAGTAGAGGATATGCAAATTGATACAGTATGTTTCAAACCTCTTACTGAGCAAGAAAAGACTCGTCGTCGTTAAGAAGGATTATGTTTATATTGTGGACAACCAAAGCACATTGCTCAACATTGTCCAAAGAAACGACGCAATCACAAAATGAGGAGTATGGTTGTGAAAGAAGATAATATGTTGGAAAACGAGTTTGTCCAGCTACAATAGGGACCGTGCGGCTGGAACCTTGCACAACTTCTAGTAAAGGTCCTATTCTCTCCTCAGAGCCTTCTCCTTGTTTTACATTAAATGTTATTTTAGGACCTAAACATTACAAAGTCTCTGCCTTGTTAGATTCAGGAGCCTCAGCGTGTTTTTTAGATGAAGAATTTACTAAAAGACATAGCATATCTTTAGTAAAGAAAACTTAACCTCTTCATGTAGAAGTCATAGATGGCCGTCTATTGTCTTCTGGAGATATTACTCACAAAACCCTTCCTATAGAAGTAATAATCAATGGTCATAATAGTTTTGTAGTATTTAATATCATTAGATCTCCATCTAATCCAGTCATTTTAGGTTTATCGTGGTTAGAAAAATACAACCCTCAAATAGACTGGATTTCTCGAACTCTCACTTTCTCTAAAAGTATAACTAACAGTGTAGTGAAGCAAGTAGAGAGTCATAAGTCTAGTTCAATTAAATCCGTATTTATAGGTGCAAAAGCTTTCTTGCATGCTGCTATGAAAGAATCACCATACATTATTTATGCTACACCCGTTTTTACTGGTGAAAAGACTTCAAGTGGCATTCCAAGCCAATATCAAGAATTTCAAGATGTATTTGAAAAAAAGAATGCGGATACACTCCCGAAATATCATCCCTATGAATGCTCAATTGATCTTCAAGAAAGAGCACAATCGCCATTCGGACCAATCTATAGTTTATCACAAAATGAGTTGGTTGAACTCAAGGAGTATATTGAAGAAAATCTAGCCAAGAATTTCATACGCCATTCTAAATCTCCGGTAGGAGCTCCAATTCTATTTGTGAAGAAAAAAGATGGATCATTGTGGATGTGTATTGATTATCGAGGACTCAACAAGATTACCATCAAAAATAGGTATCCACTACCTTTAATATCCAGACTTCTTGATCAACTGAATCAAGCTAAGATCTATACAAAAATAGATCTTCGGGGAGCATACAATCTAGTACGCATCAAAGAAGGAGATGAATTGAAGACTGTGTTTCGAACTAGGTATGGACATTTTGAATACAACGTCATACCTATTGGACTTACAAATGCACCAGCAGCTTTTCAACATCTAATGAATGATTTTTTTCGAGAGTTTTTGGACGATTTTGTGGTATATTATCTAGACGACATCTTGATCTATTCTAAGAATCCAAAAGAACATGAACTTCATGTTCGTCGTGTGTTACAAAAATTAAGAGATGCAAGACTCTATGCCAAGATAGAAAAGTATGTATTCCACACTACTCAAGTTGATTTTTTAGGTTACATCATTTCAAATGATTGACTTATGATGGATCCTAAGAAAGTTCAAACTATTATAGATTGGAAGATCCCAAAAATTGTAAGAAATGTTTAATGTTTTTTGGGATTTGCCAACTACTATCGGATCTTCATCAAAGACTTCTCTCAAATTGCAGCTCCACTTACACGTTTGACTTGTAAAGACAAACTCCAATGGAATCAAGAAGTGGAAGTTGCTTTTGAATCTTTGAAGACAGCGTTTGTTTCTGCACCAATCTTGTATCGTGTTGATTTTTCTAAAGCATTCTTTATGGAAACAGATGCATCGAACTTTGCTTTGGGTGCGGTTTTATCACAAATGGGAACAAATGACAAACTTCATCCAGTAGCCTTTCATTCAAAAAAATTCTTAGCAGCAGAAATCAATTATGAGATCCACGACAAAGAACTTCTTGCAATTGTGGATTCTTTTCAAGAATGGTGTCATTATCTAGAAGGCGCTTCTAGTCCAGTCACCATGTATATGGATCACAAGAACCTCGAATATTTTATGTCAACACGCGTATTAAATCATCGCCAAGCTCGTTGGAGCATGTCTTTATGAAGATTCGAGTTCATCATCACTTATCGGCCAGGAAAACAACAAGGTTTATTCGATGCCTTGTCTAGACGTTCTTATCTTCGACCAAAAGAAAGAGATGCAGCTTTTGAGCAACAAAGAACAGTTCTCTTGAAGCTGGAGCAATTTCATCTTCGAGCAATAAAATCAACATTGACTGTTGATTTAACTTTTCTTAAGCAAGTCCAGTTAAGTATGTCTTCAGACCCTCTTGTTTATGATATCAAGAACAATTCTTCTAAATCTCATGATCCATCTAAATTTGAATTCAAGAACAACCTACTCTATTTCGAAGGACGCCTATATGTTCTAGAAGGAGAAGCACGTTTACGTGTTCTTCAAGCTCGTCACGACTTCCCAGCAGGAGGACATTTTGGATATAATAAGACTTTGGAGCTGATATCTAGGGATTTTTGGTGGCTTCAAATGTGGAAGGCAGTTAAAGGTTTTGTACAATCATGTGATGTTTGCTCAAGATCAAAAACTCCTCGTCATTGACCTTTTGGACTTCTTAAGCCATTATCCATTCCAGAACAACTATGGTCTTTTGTTTCTATGGACTTCATCACGGATCTTCCAATCTCAGGTTCTTATGACTCTATATTCGTGATAGTAGATCGTTTTATCAAGATGGCACATTTTGTACCATGTACAAAATCTATCACAGGTGAAGAAACAGCTAAGCTCTTTCTTGACAATATCTATCGCTATCATGGATTATCCAAGGATATTATATCAGATAGGGAAACTCAATTTGTATCAAGATTTTCGCGGACTCTTTTCAAGATTTTTAAAGTAGATATAAAACTATCTTCGGCATTCCATCCTCAAACTGATGGACAAACGGAGCGTGTTAATCAAGTTTTGGAGTAATATTTAAGAAGTACCATTAATTACCAACAAGATGATTGGACAACTCTTTTGCCATTGGCAGAGTTTGCTTACAATAATACGGTACACTCTTCTACAAAACAAACACCTTTCTTTGCTAATTATGGTTATCATCCACGACTTGATACTTTTGACTTTTCAAAAGTTGATAATCCTGCTGCGAAAGATTTGGCAATTCATTTATCAGAGCTACATGCAACGATGCAGGCACAAATAAAAGAGGCTCAAGAACAACAAAAGGCCAATGCGGATGTCTATCGAAAGGAACAACCATCATTCATCTTGGGTGATAAGGTATGGCTACTTCGTCGTAATATCAAGACCACTCGTCCTTGTGACAAGTTGGACTATCGAAGGCTGGGACCATTTTCTATTTCTGTACAAATCAATCCAGTTGCATATCGTTTACATCTACCGGAGTCAATGAAAATCCATCCAATATTTCACGTGTCTCTTCTTGAACCATATAAGACAGTGGACATACCAAGAAGACGACAAGCTCTACCTCTTCCTATAGAAGTGGACAATAATGAAGAGTTTGAAGTAGAAGAAGTCTTAGATTCAAGGCGACGCCGAAATAAATTAGAATATCTTGTCCATTGGCGCGGATATGGTATTAGTGAACGCACATGGGAGCCAATAAAGAATCTTGCAAATGCAGCAAAGGTGGTGGAGGCTTTTCATTGACGACATCCATCAAAATCAAGATGAAAACCTTTTTCATAAAAGAAATAAGATCTAAGCAAGATAACATTCTACTTTCAATCCTTATTTGTAGCTTCTTTGTAGTTGTGACACTGAAGAGATAGAGAACCAACAACCAACAGATTCGACTCAAGAACCTTTGTTTGCTGACCTACCGGACGAGACATAATAATTGTCACAACCTTCAAGACGACGCAATCGAAATGAAGATCTTCAAGAACGACATGTTCTTCCTCAAATAGATGGTGAGATAAAATGCGTTTGGTATCACGATTTGGGAAGGGACTCTCGATGTTTGGTGATTTTGCTAAAGGTAGGAACAACTCCTGATGGTGTTCCAAATATTCTATTCGAAGGAAGTTACAAAGGCCTCAACAATGATCAAATAACTAGGTGGTCTTCTCGCCCTAGTATGGGACACTACCGATGGTTGAGAGGCCCTATCAATCATCTTTGAAGAGAATAGAGATTAGAGTATGTGGCGAATACAATTCGTCACATTATAGATTTCCTCAACATATGATGACCACTCCTCGTGGAACTCATTCCTAGAAGGAGAGATAATGTCACGGCTATAATCATGTAAGCTAATAATTACATATAGAAATAGGTAGAAGTAAGTAAAAGTAGGTAAAAGTAAGTTAATTCTATAATATTTAATATGGAAGCTTCGTAGAAACTTCCTAGATGCTACTTTGACTTCATAGGTATTTTTAATTGACTTTTTGGATTAGAAACGTGGTCAACAAGTTGACCATGTGCCACACATATTGTTAGCTTGAAGATCAAGTGTCACGGCCATAATCATGTAAGCTAATAATTACATATAGAAATAGGTAGAAGTAAGTAAAAGAAGATAAAAGTAAGTTAATTCTATAATATTTAATATAGAAGCTTCCTAAAAACTTCCTAGACGCTGCTTTGACTTCATAGGTGTCTTTAATTGACTTTTTGGATTAAAAACGTGGTCAACAAGTTGGCCATGTGCCACACATGTTGTTAGCTTGAAGATCAAGCTAACTATGTGGCCCACACGTAGAAAAACTTGCCTTGTAAGTCAAGGCATGTGTCCTACAAAGTCAACACATATTGGAGGTCCTATAGAATGTCGCCACGTAGCCCCTAGTTAGATAGTATATATAGAGACAAGAGTGAAGGCTTCTTCACTCTTGTCAACTCCTTTCTTGCTTCTAGTCCAGGTTCAAGAGTCTTTAGTTTCTTGTCTTGTGGCAATAGCCATTCCAATTTCCTTTTAATATACCTACTTGTTTATATTTTGACTTATTATATCGAGATAGCCTTTTGGTGTATATTTTCCCTCATCGAGTCTTTGTCCTTGACAGATTGACAAGAGTACACTTACAATATCAGAGCTTTGTTTTTTCTTGAGTAAGAGTGGATTACTCCTTTCTCTTGACAAGACATAAGTGTATTAGAAGTTTGCGGATTACCCACTTCTAAACTGATATTGTTCTTAGTATCTTCTTTGTTATCAAGTCTTTCTTTTCTTTTGTCTTGAGCAATATCAAACAAATTTTTCTTCTTAGTGTCATTATGGCAGAGCTTGTTGAAATGAAGAGTGCAATGGCACAAATGCAAGAGCAAATGAGGGAGTTAATGCTTGCGATGCATCAACTCAATTCACCAATACAGGAAAGAACAAGAATAGCAGAAAGTAGAGATATAGAGATGATCGGAGCTGCTTCAACATCTACAACAAATCACGTTCCTTCTCCAATTGTACAACATCCTATAAGCACTAGAGAACCAAGAATTGCCTTACCTGAGAAATTTGATGGTACGAGATCAAAGTTTTGAGGGTTCATCAATCAAGTACAATTGGCAATTGAACTTCAACCGCAAAGCTATCCAACTTCAGGATCACAAGTCAGGTTTATTGGCACTCTACTTTCTGGTTCTGCATTATTGTGGTTTTCGTCTTTTCTTGAACAACGAAATCCAATATTAGATAATTTGGAAGCTTTTTTGGCGGAGTTTCGATCTATGTATGGTGAACACGATGCAACTCGTGTTGTAACAAATAAGATCCAAATTTTGCGACAAGGAAATCGCTCAGTAACAGTATATGCTTCACAATTTCGACAACTTACAATTGACATCAAGTGGGATGATGCTGCACTCATCAGTCAATTTCTTTATGGATTGCAATACAAAGTAAAGAAATTGATGCTCAACTTACCTGATCTTCAAACTTTGAGTCAAGCAATCGATTTTGCGGTAAAATGTGATAATCAACTTTTCGAATTTCGATCCGAGAATCATTCACGGGAACCTCAACGTTATTACTCAATGGCAACATCAACATCTTTGCCAAACGTACATTCAGAAGTAGAAGACATGCAAATTGACGCGGTACGTTTTAAACCCCTAACTGAGCAAGAAAAGATTCGTCGTCGTCAAGAAGGATTATGTTTATATTGCGGAGAACCTAAGCACACTGCTCAACATTGTCCAAAGAAACGACGCAACTATAAAATGAGGGGTACGACGGTCAAAGAAGACAACATGTCGGAAAATGGATTCGTCCAGCTACAATAGGGACCGTGCAGCTGGAACCTTGTACAATTCCTAATGAAGGTCCTATCCTCTCCTCAGAACCCTCTCATTGTTTTATAATAGACTTATATTTAGGACCTAAGAATTACAAAGCCTCTGCTTTATTAGATTCGGGAGCCTCAGCATGTTTTTTAGATGAACAATTTGTTAAAAGTCGTAAAATACCCTTTGTACAGAAACCTAAACCAGTACATGTAGAAGTCATAGATGGTCGTCCCTTGTCTTCTGGAGATGTCACTCATGAAACTCATCCTATAAAAGTAACAATAGACGGTCATGATAGCTACATAGCTTTTAACATAATTAAATCCCCGTCCAATCCAGTTATTTTAGGTTTATCCTGGCTAGAAAAATATAACCCTCGAATAGATTGGAATTCACGTAAACTTGACTTTTTCCAAAGCGTTATTAATAGTTCTACCAACCAAGTAAAAAATTATAAGTCTAGTATAGTAAAACCCGTACTGATAGGTGCAAAAGCATTTATACACGCAGCAAAAGAAGGATCAACTTTTGCTATTTATGCTGCACCTATTTCTGAAAACGTAAAGACTTCAATTGGCATTCCAAGTCAATATCAGGAGTATCAAGACGTTTTTGAGAAAAAGAATGCAGATATTCTTCCTGAGCATCGTCCATATGATTGTTCAATCGACCTCAAGGAAGGAACTCAGCCACCATTTGGACCAATTTACAGTTTATCGCAAGATGAGATGGCTGAACTCAAGACATATATTGACGAGAATTTAGCGAAGAATTTCATACGCCATTCAAAATCTCCAGCACGAGCTCCAATTCTATTCGTAAAGAAAAAAGATGGATCTTTACGAATGTGTGTTGATTATCGAGGACTCAACAAGATCACAATGAAGAACAGGTATCCATTACCTTTGATATCAGGACTCCTTGACCAGTTGAATCAAGCTAAGATCTATACAAAAATAGATCTAAGAGGAGCATATAATCTAGTACGGATCAAAGAAGGAGATGAATGGAAGACTGCGTTTCGAACCAGGTATGGACATTTTGAATATAATGTCATGCCCTTTGGACTCACGAATGCACCAGCTGCTTTTCAACATCTCATGAATGATGTATTTCGTGAATTCTTAGACAATTTTGTCGTCTGCTATCTAGACGATATCCTGATCTATTCTAAGAACGTCGAAGAACATGAAATACATGTTCGTCAAGTATTACAAAAACTTAGAGATGCAGGATTGTACGCCAAGATGGAAAAGTGTGTATTTCACACTATTCAAGTTGACTTTTTAGGATACATCATTTCAAATGATGGTCTCATGATGGATTCTAAGAAAGTCCAAACAATCATGGATTGGAAGATTCCAAGGACAGTAAGAGATGTCCAATGTTTCTTGGGATTTGCCAATTACTATCGGATCTTCATCAAACATTTCTCACGAGTTACAGCTCCACTTATACGCTTGACTAGTAAAGATAAATTCCAATGGAATCAAGAAGCGGAAGCAGCATTTGAAGCCTTGAAGACATCGTTTGTCTCTGCACCAGTCTTATATCGTGTTGATTTTTCCAAGGCATTTTTTATGGAAACAGATGCATCAGATTTTGCCTTGGGTGCAGTTTTATCAAAAATGGGAACAGATGACAAACTTCATCCGATAGCTTTTCATTCAAGAAAATTCTCAGCAGCCGAGATCAATTATGAGATCCACGATAAAGAACTTCTTGCGATCGTGGATTCCTTTCAAGAATGGTGTCATTATCTAGAAGGCGCTTCTAGTCCAGTCACTGTGTATACAGATCACAAGAACCTCGAGTATTTCATGTCAACACGCGTGTTGAATCGTCGTCAAGCTCGTTGGAGTATGTCTTTGTCAAGATTTGAGTTCATTATCACTTATCGGCCAAGAAAACAACAAGGTTTATCCGATGCCCTATCTAGACATTCTTATTTTGCACCAAAAGAAGGAGATGCAGCTTTTGAGCAACAAAGAACGGTCCTCTTGAAACCAGAGCAATTTCATCTCCGAGCAATGAAATCAACATTGACTGTTGATTCAACTTTTCTCAAGCAAATCCTGTCCAGTATGTCCTCAGACCCTCTTGTTTATGATATCGAGAATAATTCTTCCAAGTCTCATGATCCTTCTAAGTTCGAGTTCAAGAATAATCTATTATATTTTGAAGGACGCCTATATATTCCAGAAGGAGAAGCACGTTTACGTGTTCTTCAAGCACGTCATGACTTTCCAACAGCAGGGTACTTTGGATATAATAAGACTTTGGAACTCATATCAAGAGATTTTTGGTGGCCACAAATGTGGAAGTCAGTCAAAGACTTTGTACAATCATGTGATATTTGTTCAAGATCAAAAATTCCTCATCATCGATCTTACGGACTTCTTCAGCCATTACCTATACCAGAACAACCATGGTCTTCTATTTCTATGGATTTCATCACAGATCTTCCAAGCTCAAGATCTTATGATTCTATATTTGTGATAGTAGATCGTTTCACCAACATGGCACATTTTGTGCCATGTACAAAATCTATCACAGGTGAAGAAACAGCTAAGCTTTTCATTGATAATATCTATCGCTATCATGGATTACCTAAAGATATCATATCAGATAGGGGAACTCAATTTGTGTCAAGATTTTGGAGGACCCTTTTCAAGATTTTAAAAGTGGACATAAAGCTATCTTCGGCTTTCCATCCTCAAACTGATGGACAAACAGAGCGCGTAAACCAAGTCTTGGAGCAATATTTAAGGTGTACTATCAACTACCAACAAGATGATTGGACAACCCTTCTGCCATTGGCAGAGTTTGCTTATAATAATACGGTACATTCTTCCACGCAAAAAACACCTTTCTTTGCCAATTATGGCTATCATCCACGACTTAATACTTTTGATTTTTCAAAAGTTGATAATCCTGCAGCAGAAGATATGGCAAATCGGTTGTCAGAGTTACATGCAATAATGATGACGCAATTGAAAGAAGCTCAAGAACGACAAAAGATAAACGCAGATCTATATCGTAAGGAGCAACCACAAATCAACGTGGGTGATAAGGTATGGCTACTTCGTCGCAATATCAAGACTACTCGACCTTGTGACAAGTTGGACTATCGTAGGCTTGGCCCCTTTTCTGTTTCTAAACAGATCAACCCAGTTGCATATCGGTTACATCTACCGGAGTCAATGAAGATCCATCCTGTATTCCACGTGTCTCTTCTTGAACCATATAAGACAGTGGATATACAAGGAAGAAGACAAATGCCACCGCCTCCTATAGAAGTAGATAATAATGAAGAATTTGAGGTGGAAGAGATATTAGACTCAAGGCGGCGCCGAAATAAGCTGGAATATCTTGTTCATTGGCGCGGATATGATATTAGTGAACGCACATGGGAGCCATCTAGGAATCTAGCAAATGCATCAGCTAAAGTCAAAGTTTTTCATCAACGACATCCATCAAAACCAAGATGAAAATCTCTCTTATAAAAGAGACAAGATTGAGGCAAGATAACATTCAATTTCCTATCCTTGTTTGTAACTTCTTTGCATTTGTGACGCTAATTAGATGGAGAGCCAACAACCAGCAGATTCAACTCAAGAACCTTCGTTTGCTGACCTGTCGGACGAGACATTACGATTGTCACAACCTTCAAGACGACGCAATCGAGATGAAGATCTTCAAAAACGACATGTTCTTCCTCGAACAGATGGTGAGATACAACGCGTTTGGTATCACGATTTGAGAAGGGACTCTCGATGTTTGGTGATTTTGCTAGAGGTAGGAACAACTCCTGATGGTGTTCCGAATATTCTATTCGAAGGAAGTTACGAAGGCCTCAACAATGATCAAATAACTGGGTGGTCTTCCCGCCCTGGTATAGGACACTACCGATGGTTGAGAGGCCCTATCAATCATCTTCGAAGAGAACAGAGATCAGAGTATGTGGCGAATACAATTCGTCGCATCATAGATTTCCTCAACATATGATGACCGCTCCTCATGGAACTCGTCTCTAGAAGGGGGGGTAATGTCACGGCCATAATCATGTAAGCTAATAATTACATATAGAAATAGGTAGAAGTAAGTAAAAGTAGATAAAAGTAAGTTAATTCTATAATATTTAATATAGAAGCTTCCTAAAAACTTCCTAGACGCTGCTTTGACTTCATAGGTGTCTTTAATTGACTTTTTGGATTAAAAACGTGGTCAACAAGTTGGCCATGTGCCACACATGTTGTTAGCTTGAAAATCAAGCTAACTATGTGGCCCGCACGTAGAAAAACTTGCCTTGTAAGTCAAGGCATGTGTCCTACAAAGTCAACACATATTGGAGGTCCTATAGAATGTCGCCACGTAGCCCCTAGTTAGATAGTATATATAGAGACAAGAGTGAAGGCTTCTTCACTCTTGTCAACTCCTTTCTTGCTTCTAGTCCAGGTTCAAGAGTCTTTAGTTTCTTGTCTTGTGGCAATAGCCATTCCAGTTTCCTTTTAATATACCTACTTGTTTATATTTTGACTTATTATATCGAGATAGCCTTTTGGTGTATATTTTCCCTCATCGAGTCTTTGTCCTTGACATCAAGCTAACTATGTGGCCCACACGTAGAAAAACTTGCCTTGTAAGTCAAGGCATGTGCCCTACAAAGTCAACACATATTGGAGGTCCTATAGAATGTCGCCACGTAGTCCCTAGTTAGACAGTATATATAGAGACAAGAGTGAAGGCTTCTTCACTCTTGTCAACTCCTTTCTTGCTTCTAGTCTAGTTTCAAGGGTCTCTAGTTTTCTTGTCTTTTGGCAATAGCCATTCCAGTTTTTCTTTCAATATATATACTTATTTATATATATTTTGTTACCTCTCTTTGAGTGAAGGCTCACTTGTCTGAATTATTTTTTCATCGAGTTCTTGTCCTTCACAGTCTGGTAAGTTTGCAAATAATAGCTCTTGACTTGAATCTGCTAGTTGTTGATTCTCCATCTCTTTAGTATCATAAATACACAAAATCTATAAAAAAAAATGGAAGGTAAAGTGTTATCTTCCTTTGAACTTGTTTATTTTATAGCAAAGATTTATTATTTTTCATTTTGATTTTGATAGATGTCATCAATGAAAAGCTTTAACTCTCTTTACTGCTTTTGTAAGATTCTTTGATGGCTCCCATATGAAATCACTAATATCACATCCACGCCAATGAACAAAGATATTTCAATCTATTTTAGTGCCACCTTGAATCTAAGACTTCTTCCACTTCAAAACTCTTGATTAATATCCACTTCTATAGGAAGAGGTGACATTTGTTATCTTTCCGAGATATTCACTATCTTATATGGCTTAAAAAGAGATATGTGAAATACAGGGTAGATCTTCATAATTTCCAATAGATATAATCAATAAGCAACAAGATTGACTTATTAACTATTAAGAAAAGATCCAAGCTTACAATAGTCTAACTTGTCACAAAGATAAGTAGTCTTGATATTATGATGAAATAATCACACCTTATTACTCACGTTGAGTTACGGTTGTTCTTTGCAATAGATACATACATTAATTTTTTATCGTTTTTGAACTTCCTTTAATTGTACCTTTATTGTTGCATATAGCTTTGATAAGTAATTTTCTAAATCCTTCGTTGCAAGATTATCAACTTTTGAAAAGTCAAAAGTATCAAGTTGTGGATAAAAACCATAGTTGGCAAAGAAAAATATTTATTGAGTGGAAGAATGTACCAAATTCTTACATGCAAACTTTGCCAATAATAAAGGAGTTGTCCAATCATCTCGATGATAGTTGATAGTATACCTCAAGTACTATTCCAAAATTTGATTCACCCATTCTATTTGCCCATCAGTTTGAGGATGAAAAGCCAAAGAGAGTTTTATATCCACCTTTAAAAACTAGAAAAGAGTTTTCCAAAATCTTAATATAAATTAATTTTTTATATCCAATATAATATCTTTAAATAATCTGTAATAGTTATTGATAATATTAAGCAAAAGCTTAGTTGTTTCTTTACTTATGATAGATTTTATATATGATACAAAATGTGCCATCTTAAAAAAATGATCTATTATTACAAATGTAGAATCATACAAATCTAAGACTGAAAGATCCGTGGTAAAATCCATAGAACAAAAAACCACACTTGTTCTAGAATAGATAAAGGTTGAAGAAGTCCATAAGGTCAATGGTAAGGAATTTTAGATCTTGAACAAATATTACAAGATTGTACAAATATTTTGATTGCCTTCCACATTTAAGGCTACTAAAAATCTCTTAATATTAGCTTCAAAGTCTTATTGTATCCAAAATATCCAATTGCTACAAAGTCATGACAAGTTTGAAGAATATATAATTGTACTCTATCTTCTAGAATATACAATCATTTGTTGATATAGAGTAGGTTGTTTTAAACTCAAATTTGGAAGTATCACGAGACTTAGAAGAATTATTCTTGATATCATAGTCAAGAGGATCAAATATATCTTTCTAGGTAATGATGTGATTCTTGAAATGAATCTATGATTGTAAGTTTTTTGTCCTGAATCTCATAGTTAATCTTGACTATTGAAAATTTTTTGGAATGGAAAGCTATTAGATGGAATTTTTTATTGATTTTTATTTGTGATAATACTCCACCTAAGGCAAAGTTTGATGCATCTATTTCTATAAAAAAATGCATAAGAAAAGTCAACATAATATAAGATTAGTACAAAAGTAAACTCTTTTTTTAAAGCATCAAATAATGATTTGGCTTCTTTACTCTACTTAGGTTTGTCTTTACAAATCAATACATGTTTCCATCATTAGTTCTTTATTAGAAATGATGTATCCTAAGAATTCAACTTTAATAGTGTGGAATACATATTTTTTTAATTTTTCATATAATCTCATATCTCTAAGTTTTTGTAACACTTGACAAACATAAACTTCATAGTCATTTGTGTTCTTAGAATAGATTAAGATATCATCCAAATAATAGACAACAAAATCATCAAGAAACTTACAAAAGATATCATTTATTAGATGTTAAAAATTAATTGGTACATTTGTGAGTCCAAAAGGCATAACATTATATTCAAAATGTCCATATCTAATTCAAATCCTAGTTTTTTATTCATCTCTTTTTTTAATATGTACCAAATTCTATGCTCTTTATAGATCTATTTTTATATAGATCTTTTCTTGATTCAATTGATCAAAAAGTCGTAAAACCAAAGATAGATGATATCTATTTTTGATGGTGACCTTGTTGAGTCATCGATAGTCTACACACAATTGTAGAGATCCATCTTTTTTCTTCACAAATAAGATATGAGCCCCGGCTAGAGATTTAAAATGACATATGAAATTTTTAGCTAAATTTTCATTAATGTATTCCTTGAATGCAATCAACTCGTTTTGTGATAAGCTATAGATTGGTCTACATGGTAGTTGAGTTCTTTCATGAAGATTGATGGAACAATCATAAAGACGATGCGTTGGAAGAATATCTATGTTCTTCTTTTCAAAAATGTCATGAAAATCTTGATACTGATTAGGAATACTACTTGACATCTTTTCACCATCAAAAAGGACCATGGCATATAAAACAAAAGATAACCCTTCTTTTGCAGCATGCATAAAAGCTTTTGTACCTATCAGTATAAATTTGGATGTATTAAATTTATATATTTCTACTTGACTAACAAGATTTTGGATTAAACTATTAAAAAAATTAAGATTACAAAAAATCTAATTTATTTAAAGATTATACTTTTCTCATCAAAATAATCCTAAAATAACTAGATTGAACAAAGATCTTATTATATTAAATATTATTATGCTATTATGATCTTTAATTGTTACATCTAAAGGAATAATCTCATACATAACATCTCTAGAAGATAGCAAATGACCATCTATGACTTCTATATGTACAGATTCAGTTTTTTTATTAACAAAATCTCTTACTTTTTGACAAAATCTTTATCTATAAAAGAAGCTAGTGCTCTTGAATCTAACAAAGTTAAGACTTTGTGCTTTTTTGGTTTTAAATAAACTCCTATTGTAAAACAAGGTGAAGGATTTGAAGAAAGAATAGCACCTTCATTAAGAGTTTTACTAGATTCTAGCCACATGGTTCCTATTGTAGCTGCAAAAACTTGTTTTTTGACACCTCATCTTCTTTGGAAACCATGCTTATCATTTTGTGATTGCATTATTTCTTTGAACAATATAAAGCAATGTGTTTAGCTTCTCTATAATTTAAGCATAAACCTCTTAATATCATTGAATCTTTTTTTGTTTTGTGAGGAGTTTAAAACATATTGTATCAATTTGCATTAGTTTTGGCATTGATAAATAATTTTTTGAAAACTTAAGAGTTGCTGTTATTATTTGATTTGTTCTTCTACATCCAAATCTTTATTTTTGATGTCTTTCAAATAATTGATTGTTGCATGCAATGGCTTGAGTAATAAATTGTTCTAAAAATTCTATCTTTGACATTGTCAGTAACAAATCTTTGTCATTATCCTTCAACCTATATTGAAATTGATTGATTAGGGCTTTGTCATTCCAGTCCATGTTGTAATCTAGATTTTGAAATTTAATAGCATATATGGTGGCTGACCATGATCTTTGGTGTAAAGATAAGAACTTGATCTTTGTTACTCTTTTTTTATCGCTTTCTACAAATGTAGCAATAAATACTTCTAAGAATGAATTCAAATTATAAAAGAGTCACGAATTTTTTTCTATTAAAGATACAAACAAAGAAAGAGGACTTTCTGATAGAAGTGTGTCTATAAATCTAACTTGAGTAAATCCATCGAGATATTAAAAAGAATGCATTCTTAGATAGAGCTCGACTTATTGCAAAAATCTTTGAAATTTTGATCTTGTTCCATCAAACCTCATAAGCATACCAATCCTAATCCTTGTCATACTTGTAGAAACAAAATTCCTTGGGTTTAGTTATAAGGTCGATCTACTTGCTTCCTTCAACTACACAATTTTTTGTTGTAGATTCTAAATTTATTCTATAGGCATAGGCATAGTACTTCCATGATTCATATTAGAAATATATGAGATTTCTACTCTTAGAGTATTGACAAGCTTTTAAAGATCTACAATAGTTGCAAATCTATTTTCACTTCCACTGAGAGTAGCACCAATAATCTTTTCTTCTATAGACAGTTCAAACAAATTTTAAAAATTAAATTAGAGGAAGGTAATCTGCAATCTCTAATATCAAATGATAATTTCTATAAAGAAGTATAATCCACTCTTTTTAAAAAAAATATATTAATATTAGAAAATAAAATAAAAAATTATTTAAAGGTAGATAATCTTCAACCTCCAAAATACAATAATAGAAGTGGAATAATACATTCACTTCTAAAATAAGATAAAAATAGTAAATTAGTATTCTTATCAAATTATTAAGGATATGAATCTCAAAGAAAGAAATCCTCAATATACTCTTATGATTCAAAGATGATATATTACTGAACTAGAATGGCTATTATCAAAAACAAGGAGATTAGAAAGTCTTGAAACAAGACTAATGACTAAAAAAGCATTGACAAGAGTAAAGAAGGCTTCATTCTTGCGTCCATATATATTTTTAACTAAGATCTATATAGCAATGTCCACTAGAACCTCCGAAACATGTTGACTTTTCAAGACATGTATCTTAACTTGCAAGGCAAGTTTTCTATATGTCTGCCTCATAGTTAGTTTGTTTTTCAAGCTACTAAGTAGATTATTTTTGAACTCAAACTTAGAATTATCATAAAACTAAATAAAATATTTTTAATATCATGAATAAGAGAATCAAAAGATATATTCAATTGAACTTGCTTGAAAAAGATTGAATCAACACTCAATATTGATTTTATTGTTGGAAGGTGAAAATGCTCCGACTTTAATAGAATTGTTCTCTATAGATCAATAAATATATTTTTTTTATATAAGATAAGAATATCAAAAAATGGTATTTAATAAATCTTATATTTTGAATTGATATTTAATTTTGAAATCAAATCTTGATGGAGACATGTTCCAATGGACTTGACAACAATTCAAAATATGTGTCAATATGAAGTACTCAAAATTCTTATAATCCATATACACAATGACTAGATTTGAGGTGCCTTTTCAATAATAATTTCATTCTTGAAATGAGTCTAGAATTGTAAAAAGATCTTTATTATAGATTTTATAGTTAATATTGGCTACTAAAAATATCATGGAATAAAAAGCTATTGGATAGAGCTTATCATTTGCTTTTATTTGTGACAAAATAGTACCTATAGTAAAGTTTGATGTGTCTATTTCTATGAAGAATTCCTTGAAAAAATTGATACAATAAAAAATTATTGCATAAATAAATATTATCTTCGAGGTTTTAAAAAATACTTTCACTTCTTTGCTCCACTTTAATTTGTCGTAACATGTCAAATTTGTAAGAAGAGCTGCAACTTAAAAAAAAATCTTAATAAAGATCTTGTAATAATTGACAATTTTCAAAACATATTGCACATCTTTGACTCTTTTTAGGATCTTTCAATCTATGATATTTTGGACATTCTTGGGATCCATCATTAATCTTTTGTTGGAAATGATGTATCTTAAGAAGTTAACTTGAGTAGTGTGGAATGCACACTTTTTTATCTTAGCATATAATCTTGTATATATAAGTTTTTGTAACATATGTCAAACATGAAATTTATGCTCTTTTGTATTCTTAGAATAGATTAGAATTTCATCTAAATAATAGATAATAAAATCATGAAGATTATAAAAAATATTATTTATAAGATGTTGAAAAGTAGTTCGTACATTTGTGAATCTAAAAGGCATGACATCATATTCAAAATGTTTATACCTAATTTTAAAAACAAACTTTCATTCATCTTTTTTTTTTTTTTTTTTAATGGAGATCAAGTTGTATGCTCTTTGTAGATCTTTACTTAATTGAATTGGTTAAGAAGTCTTGAAATCAAAAGTAAGAAATACATATTCTTGATGGTGATCTTGTTAAGTACTTAATATTCTATATACATCTATAGAGATCCATCTTTTTTCTTCACAAATAAGATAGGAGCTCTTTTTGGAGATTTTGAATATTGTATGAAGTTCTTAGCCAAGTTCTTATTAATATAATCTTTTGGTGCAACCAATTTATTTTGCAATAAGCTATAGATCAATCCAAATGGTGATTGAATTCTTTCTTGTAAATCAATTAAACAATCATAGGATCAATAATATGGAAGAATATTTGAATTTTTATTCTCAAAAATGACTTAAAAATCTTAATAGTAATAAGGAATATCACTTGACATCTTTCTATCATTAAAAATAGATGTGGCATATATAATAAAAGATGAACCTTTTTTTTTCCACATGTATAAAAGCTTTTATATCTACTAGTAAAAATTTGGATATACTAGACTTATGTATTTTTATTTGACTAACAAAATTTTGGATCAAAATATAAGAAAAATTAAGATTACAAGAAATCTAATCTATCTAAGAATTATATTTTTTTTAACTACAATAATCCTAAAATAACCAAATTAAAAAGAAATCTTAATATATTAAATATTATTATGTTATTATAAACTTTAATTTCTACATCTAAAAAGAAAAATCTCATGAATAATGTCTATAGAAGACAATGAACAATCGTTTATGACTCCTACATGTTTGGATTTAATTTTCTTAATTAACAATATCTCTTATTTTTTAAAAAAGTCTTTATTTATAAAATAGAATGAAACTCCTAAATCTAACAAGACTAAGACTTTATGATTTTTTGGTCCTAAATAAACTTCTATTATAAGATTTGATAAAAAATATAAAGAGAGAATAAAACCTTTACTAGGTATTATACAAGATTCTAGCCATACTCTCTTTATTAAAACTAGAGAAATTTATTTTTTGGCACATTGTCCTCTTTCACCACCATGCTCCTCATTTTGTAATTACATTTCTCTTTGGACTATATTAAGTAATGTACTTAGATTCTCTATAATATAGATATGAACCTTCTTGACAATAATGTTGAGGTAGAAAGAGTTTGCCTTAAGAAAGCGTTGAGCTTTTGGTTGTCACTAAATGCTCAACTAAGCCTCTAGATAAAAGAAACACCAAGTCTATATATAAAATTATCTCTATAGGGGCAATTACATCAATACATAAGCCTTAAGTACCAAAGATCACAAAAAATGTGATAAAAATATCATAAAAAACTTCTATATCCTTAGAGTAAATTATTTCCAAACTTCAACAGCTTATATGTTACGATTGGACCATCCAAGAAAACCCAAATTTTACATGAAGTACTGATGTATTTTTGACAACTACCACAACAAATTTTAATCATAAATTCGTTACAAATCTTGACATATTGCCAAAATTCTAACAATAACTTCAAACCCTTGCTTACATACACCCATGTGCTAATTTTTTTATATCTCACAAACTAATTATTCAAATACCATAAAATTTTGATATATAGCTTTTGAATTCAATGATACATAATTTTAGAAATTTTTAGCTAAAAATTCATTTGAAAACTCATGATATGGCTCCAACCATTACTATCAATAAAACAACTTACTTATTACCTCTAAATTACATATATTGTCTCAATGCTCTATAAATTCTTCATACAAACTCCAAATGCAAAAATTCCTTTACGAAAGATATAGATCTTAAAATCATCTTTGCAGCTGTACTTCTTGATCTCCAAAATCTATCATAAGACTCCTTATATTTTCAAAATAGCAACAGTATATCTTAAACAACACTTTAACTTCAAATGATTAGAACTTCATCACTTTAACTCTAAATCCTCTAAAATTTTCACACAAATTGTAGTCCAAATTCTAAAGCTTACAATCCTTTCTTTTGATTGTCAAATGCCCCTTCTAAAGTTGCCAAAATCCTTGTTATGGACGTGGACAGCTTGCTAAATGCCTATTGGATATGTCTTTCAACCAATAGGAATAAAGATCTTTACCTTTTGCCTTCATCCGACCATGCCTTGATTTCATCCCTCTCCATAAGCCTCTTAGTAGTTTAGATTTTCATCCTTAGGCTTCCACCTTCTCTTAAAGCTCTATATTAAACATCTAAATCTTATGTAATTTAAATACTATAATAAAAATAGATAAAATTTAAAATAAAGTTTTTTACATCCACTTTCTTTAAATTAATTTACTAACCATTTTAACACACATCAAGACTTGGTCTTTGCTACCCTTTCTTAATTATTTTTTTTAAATGTAATTGTAAATACTTCCAAGAATAAATTTAAGTCATAAAGTAATTGTGAATCTTTTTCTATCAAAGGTACAAACCAGAAGAGAAAACTTCCTAATAGAAGTGCACATGTGAATCTAACTTGAGTAAATCCATCAAGGTTTTAGAAAATATGAAACCTCAAATAGAACTTAACTTGTTGCAAAAATTCTCAAAATTTTGATTTTGTTCTATCAAACTTCTCAAGCATATTAATCCTTATTTCTTTTGACCCTATAAAAGCAAGACTTTTTAAATTTGGTTCTAAGGCTAATCTACTTTCTTCCTTCAATTACATAATTTTTTGGCATAGACTTTAGACTTCTTCTATATATGTAGGAATAGTACTTCTATGATTTACATTAGAAATATGTAAGATTTCTTCTCTTAAAGTATTGACAAGTTCAGGAAGATCTGCAATAGTTGCAAATCTATTCTCACTTTTGTTGAGAGTATCATCTATAATCTTTTCTTCCATAGACAACTCAAATAGCTTCAAAAAAGTTAAATTAGAAGAAGATAATATGCAATCTTTAATATCAAATGAAAATTTCTACAAAGTGAGATAATCTATTTTTTTTAAGAAAAAAATTAGTATTAAAAACTAAATTATTTGTTTACAGGTATACAACCTTCAAAACAAAATAATAGAAGTGGAATAATCTTTTTACTTCTAAAACAAGACAAAAATAATAAATTAGTATTCTTGTCAAATTGTCAAGAATATTAATCTGAAAAAAGAAAATCTCAATATATTATTATGTCACTAAAAAAGTTTAAAAAATTACTTAAATATTATAATATATTGAATTAAAATGGCTATTGCCAAAGACAAGAAGACTAGAATGTCTTGTAATAAGATTAAGGACTAAAAAGACATTAATAAGAGTGAAGAAGGCTTCACTCTTGCTTCTATATATACTCTCTAAATAAGAACTATGTGGCAATATGCTATAGGACCTCCAACATGTGTTGACTTTGTTAGACACATGTCTTAACTTGCAAGGTAAGTTCTCTATATGTGAGCCACATAGTTAGCTTTTTCCACAAGCTACTAATACATGTGATACATGGTTAATTTGCTGATCAAGTTTCTAGCCTACTAATTAATTACAAATACATGTAAAGTCAAAGTAGCATCTATGAAGCTTCTAGAACGCTATTCTAGGAGATATTAAGAAATTAATCTATTTCTATTCAATCATATAAGTAATTATTGGAATAAATATGTATATCTGTGACACTAATGTTTGTATATATTTACATATATATATAATCAAGGTTTTATCTATAAAAAACAAAGATGATTTTATATTTTAATTATTTTTGTTAAAATTAATTTTAAAATAATTCATATATATATAAATATAAAATACTTAAAAATTATTATAAGATCTATTAGTTTTTAAAGTATTTAATATGAAAATATTATCTTATTTATTTATTCATACTCAATGCATATAAAAACTATGAAATTTGGATATTATGAAGAAAAATCACTCATTCTTGCATGTAAATTACACCTATGTAAATAAAGTTGAATTAAATTAAATAAAAAATTCACCTTTTTTTAAATAAGATAGATTTCTTGTAGTATTTTTATACACAAGTTTTACATTCCTTTTTAGCCATAGTTGTTTTTAACATTGTGCAATCAAACATAAAAAATATAAAAAATTATTGGATTTTTAAAATTTTCTTACTTTTAAAATCTAGATGTACAAATCTATAGCTGATTTCATTAGCATTTAAAAGTGAAGTAAAGTATAAAATTTGGATACAACACTATGCTTTTGAATTGACTATTAACTCTATTGGATTACAGTATTATATTTCATGATGTAGTAATCTCATCAAAATGATTTCAATGTAATTTCCACCAAATATGTTTGAATTTATCATGTCATTTTAGATTTGATCTACTAAGATCATATGTTATTAGTTGAACATCCATTTTCCCAGTTGATGAAATAACACACTTAAAATGCAAACTTCAAACATGAACTGCTTTAAATCATAATACACACACACAGACACAGTCTTCTTCATTCAAAGTCGCCACAAAAGAAAATCCACATACAATTCTTCATTCGAATCCACATCCAATTTTATCAATAACCAAACAACCCATAAAAAAAAAGTGGCAAACTTTGGGAGCACAAACCCAATTTATAGCATTCCACAAAAATATCATCAAACCTCATTTATTCGCCGTTTGTTAAGATCACACTTAAAATGAGACGATATTTCATATATTCAAATGCGTGCATATATACATATATATATATATATATATATACATAAATGAAACGAAAGGACCCATTCTGTAGAGGATTATATCGGAAGGGGCTATTGTAACGGCATTCAAAGCCACGTCCTTTCAGAATCAAAACACTCCTCTGATTACTATTATTCTTATTGTTATGAATAGCAGTGATTGAACATGGACTTACTCGGAGTTGAGTTGAGTGCTCTCATAACATAATTTCATATTTCTTATATATATAATATTTGTTCCTCCCACCCCCCCAACTCATTCGACTTCTGTTCGAGAGTATAGAACACAAATACCTCGTGACAATCAATCACCTCCGACCCATTTAGCCAAGGTTTCAAACCCATAGACCCACCGCCCTTTTTGTATATATGTATATATAAATATTTTTTTTACCAAATCTACTCCAAATAATGTAATCAGGCCATGCGAGTAACCCCTACAACTTTTTCACCTTCGGAAGAACGAGACCTATGCTACTATCACGCTAAATCCGACTTTTCCCATGAGAAAAATCCAACACTCTTTATTCATCGAGCAAAAACGAAAAATATATATAAGAAAAAACAAAACAAAGAAGTGCGGAAAAGAAAAAAAGAAAGAGGAATGCATGAAGGAATTGATGAGCCAGCGTCACTGATCCCAACCCTGACAGACAAACGCCAGTTGTAATTCGGCAACGACAACAACAACAACAGCACAATCCCACGGTGTTCCTGCGGATTGGAATGCGGTTGGGTGATCTTCAGCGTTGCGATTAAAACAGTAAAGAGTGGATAAAATTTACGATGGCGGGAGGAGGAGGAGATGGCAGAGAGAGGGGTTGCAGCAGGATGGCGGCATTGATGGCAACGTTGGACGCAAGAGCGATCTTTTGAAAGGGGCGAGAGAGCTTTGGACCGAAACAGCAGCGGCGTCGGAAACCTGGCCTTCAATTCTCAATTGGCGTGGCAATTACTGGCGAAAGGATGTGAACAATTACTGGGTGGCGATCTCGATGTGGGTCCTGCTGCTGTAATGGGTGGGTTTAATTCTGGAGACTTTTTGGTTGCGCGACAGATCGTATTTGTACAAGTCAACCGGTACAACAACAACAATAACAACAACACCATCAACTTCATCAGCAGCAACAACAACAGCAACAACAACAGCAACGCATGAATGACTAGTTTTTCGTTTGCGGTGAATGATATGTTGTTGTTGTTGGTTTTCGGCTTGGAGAGGACGCCGGACATTCTTTGATGCATCGGTGGTGTTTGGATGAGAAAAATATGAGACCGCGGGAGTTAAGGCCCGGGTGTCGAAGGGTGTTGAGATTTTCCGCAACGGCTTGTCCCGGCAGACACGGACGGCGACTCGCGGAAGGGGAATGGAGGGACGGCTCCACTTTCGAACGGAAGCTTGGTCTTGTATCCTCCTCCATCGCCGTCGCCTCGCAGCCACTGGAGTTTTCCCACTCCAGCTCCAGTTTGATTCGATGAGCGCGGGAGAGAGATGATGGTGATGATGATGCGGGGAGTGAGTAGAGGTGAATGTTGTCGCTACTGATACAGCAACCCTGTGCTTTGTGTGCCATGCTTTCTGTCACTGAGACGGATCAGCCCCGGCCTGTTGTCTGCGTGGAGTTTGGATCGATGGCGTGTGGTGATTAAGGTGGGGAGGTGCAACGGTTGGCGTGGATTGTAGAGAAGAGGCGACGTGAGTAGTGTTCTGAGTGATGGGTGTTGGTCGGATTGTGACGTCGAGGGGGATGGTGCATGGAGGAGTTGTGGGATTTGGGGGGTGAGAGTTTGTGACGAGAGCTTCCTCGATGGATGGGTTGGGTTGGAAAGAGAAAGTGACGATATACTGTGTTTTAGTGATGTTATGTAGGGTGTGGTGAAGGCGTGTGGTGGACGAGAACGGTGTTGAGGTTGTGGAATGAGAGAAATTGGAGTGCTAGAATACGGAGAGATGTTGTACACTGGGGAGCTTGATGAGTTGTTCCGTCTCCCCGCGGTGAAGACGGGAAGATCAAGCAGTCCGTCGCTGCCATGCTCCAACGCTAGCAGTCAATATGGCCTGCATTCGCAGAGGAGTGAATTGGGACTGTCGGGGAGCCCGTCGCATCGAGGTGGTATGAGTGGGAACAACCGTGTGTTGTTGCCGGGGAAGTTTGTGCTGAAGAAAGGCCTGGAGCCGTGGTCGACCGTAGAGAGGAGGGGCGAGCAGCTCTCCAGCACGGACCCCGCTGGCTCCCCGAGCTTTCGAAGAGCGGGCACCACGATGTGGCCGGACAAGACCTCGACAGCATGCGAGGCTGAGACGTCCACTGGGCAGTGGACGAGCCCTCGTTGTGGAGAGGATCCTCGTAATGAGGGCGATTTGATACATTTCCACCAGCACCAGAATCAGAGTACGAGCAACAGTCCGTTGTGCCCCGGTACTCCAATCAGACATCATTATTCTCAGATGGCACCTTCGTCTCCACTGCAGATTATCTCTTCCCCGGATGTGAAGAAATGCATTGCTCCGATGTCCGAGCCCAGGTCTGTGCTTGACCTAACTATCAGTCCGCAGCAGCATCAATTACCCACCATCCGAGCCACTCTTCCGCGCCGCTTTCGAGAGACTTTTCTCGAGCACAATGTGGCACCTGTCACCGCACCCAGCTTGAGCCCCTCCCCGCGCGTGCTGAACTTCGAGAGTTGTAGTAATGGCAGCACTAAGAGTGGAACCTTTGCGGACCAATACGGTCCCAGCCCAACCAATGCCAGTACTTGGGCGCCAGATCTTGCGACACAGGGCTATCCGACCTCTATCCCTACCCACAAGGTAGAGGAGCTTCCCGTCTTGCCCACCGCACAGAGCTTTATTCAGGAAACATCAAGCCTGGATGAATGGGAGGCGGCCACTATAACGTCCCCGCAGCACAAGCTTCGTGCTAAACAATGGATGGTGTCGCTGATGGAGGATCTCCGAAACGCAGAAGATGCGAACAGCGCCCAGGAGACTGAAGAATGCACGACTCCTTTTACTCCCGGCGTCGATTCCTGTGCTCCATATTTTCTGACTTCCCAGAATGGTCTCGGCTCTCCCTGCCCCAGTGATTACACGGGCGATGATACTCCTCGTGGCAGTAGATTGGAGCACTTGCAGGTGGAGAGCCCTTGTGGTACTCCTCGTGGTGGTGGCGATGGCGAAGACGCGCAAAACTCTCCTGTCATGGTGGGCCATGAGCTCGTCACCCTTCTCATCGCGTGTGCTGAAGCTGTCTCTACCCAGAGCCTAAGCCTGGTTAATCATCTCCTGCAAAAGCTGGGCGAGCATGCGTCCCCCCAAGGTACTGCCATGCAGCGAGTTGCTGCATACTTTACAGAAGGATTAGCATGCCGGGTTGCCCATCTTTGGCCGCACGTCTACCAGCCCCTCCCAACTCACTCTAATCTCAATGACGAGCAACTCCAGACAGCGTTCCATCTTCTCAACCACGTCGTGCCTTACACGAAATTTGCGCATTTCACTGTCAATGATATAATCTTGCAGGCTTTTAACGGCGCTGACCGCGTGCACGTCATCGATTTCGACATCAAGCAGGGTCTGCAGTGGCCAGCGTTGTTTCAGAGCTTAGCTGAGCGGGAATGTGGCCCGCCCTCACACATCCGCATCACAGGTGCAAACTCCTTCACTCTTTCCTCGCCTGCTTCCTTCCAGTGATGCTATTTGGTGAATCATGAATGCAAGGATCTGTGAAGTAATCTCGTAATAGCATCGTTCAGTGGCGTCTAGCCTATGACGGGCAAGGAAGATTGTCTACCTGTAACTCTGTGTTGCTATCTTGAATCATCCTTTTCTCAAGGCAACATGTACGTTCAAAGTTTGTAACAAATCCCTAGTCTCAGCACTTGTGTTTTGATTAGGCAACCGGTGCCTTCGTACTCGTAAGGTGTTTATATTTGGGAAGAAGGTTAACATTCCGTGTTGCATTTTACTTTCCCTTGCTAATATGTCCCCCTGATATCTTACTTATCCTAGTCTTCCAATTTGTGAGTAAATTCTCCATTTAGTTCCTTGTTTCTCGCACAGGAATTTAGCATGAAACGTTGCTAGGTTGAAATTGAGATGTCTGTGTTTTCGAAGATCAGTATTTCATCAGGCAATTTAATCTAGCAAGATGTTCCCGTCACTGAATCTCTGGCGTATGGTTTTAATAGGAATTGGGGAATGCAAGGATGACCTTCTGGAGACAGGTGATCGGCTAGCAGAATTTGCCGAGGAGTTCAACATTCCCTTCTCCTTCCATGCGGTTATAGATAGGCTTGAGGATGTGCGATTGTGGATGCTGCACGTGAAGGAGAACGAAGCAGTTGCTGTCAATTGTATCTCTCAGTTTCATCGGTTGCTGTATGATTCCGGGGAAACCATTAAAGATTTCTTGAATCTGATTGGGAGCACCAAACCTAGGGTGGTGGCCATTGTTGAGCAAGAAGGGAGTCACAACAGTCCTCACTTTGAGGGCAGGTTCTTAGAGTCCCTGAAATACTATTCTGCAATTTTTGATTCTCTGGAAGCCAATCTTTCAAGAGAGAGTTGCGTCCGTGTCCAGGTGGAACAGCTATTTGCTCTTGAGATTCGCAACATCCTGTCGTGTGAGGGAGCTGAAAGAGTTGAAAGGCATGAGGATACCGCAAGGTGGAGCGTACTTTTGAGCCAATCTGACTTTGTCAATGTGCCGCTTGAAGACAGTGCTAACACCCAGGCTCAAATTCTCCTCCGCATGTTTGATTCCGATGGGTACACATTAACAGCGGAGAATGGTTCGCTTACTCTTGGATGGGTGGAGCAACCGCTTCTCACTGTATCAGCTTGGAAACCTGATAAGGATTTTGTTCTCACAGGGAAAAGTTTGGTCACCAATGAAAAACAACAGGCTGTGTGATCATTGCATGATATGCTCCAAACCGGTATGATTCAGGAGGCCTGGAAGAGGGGAAAGCTCTGGTCAGTCTTACATTCTTGTACAGCAATTAAACGAGTTCATGCTGGCATTGAGGTCTTCGATACGAGGTAGTCTAGTAGTTGTAAATTCAGTTGCAGTACATTTTTGAAAGCTTGGAACTGGTTTACTTATCTTCCGCGGGTCAATTTGTGGTGGCCGTCAGGAACGAATTCTTTGACAACTGATCAACCTTCAAAGCAATTGTACAGCCCTACTCAACGTTATCTCGACTTCATTGAAAATCTTATAGTGAAAATGTCGGGGCGAGATTATTCTCATCGATCCATTTGATGAGCAATATTACCATTAGCGACTAGCTGCGCTATTACTATTTTAATGAATCAGTAAAAGTGTGTAGTGCAGCTGGCATGATCTTACTCACATACCACTTATCTGTTACACGATTCATTCTCAATCGCTGAAGCTAGGCCACTATATGTTGCTGTTTTTCTTTTATCTCCCAACTCCAATCTCGGTAACTATGGAGTCGAGGTGCTTGGATAATGAAGTACCGTTTACCAGTATGCGTTGCACTGATGAACCAAACCGAGAAAAGGAGAGGATTGGGCCTTCTGTGCTAATACCCGAAGTTTTGTAGTTCCAAGGTAGTGAAACGTATGCCTGATACCGTAAATGATATGTATTGAAGGAAAAAATTATCATCTTTGAGCGTATTGAGGAATCTGTGTTTCAGAGCCTTTTTCATGACCCATTTTGGAATGTATTTTTACTGTAATCTTAAAAGCGTAGGGGAGGAGCATTATTCTTGTCTACAACCTGTGAAAATATTTCACACTGTCTACTCGACATCCACATTTACGCATGTAAGCTGTGTCTGACCGTAACTTCATGTGCAAGAAGCTACACTCAGGCTCAATGATACTGTCGTCCGTCTCAATTATAAAAACTTATCGTTTGTCTCTATTTGCAAAGTAGCGCTCAATTACATATATAATAGTCAAACTGTTGACAATTATTGGAAGAATCTGAAATTGTGTGACGTTTACGTTATTACATTATTCACATTCACAAATCTGTTCACATCTCACTCTATTTTATCTTTGTTTGTTAAACTTATGTTACACATTTGATTTGTAAAACTTATGAAAAAGGTGTGATCATACATTGAGGCTTAACATGTATTTATCACCAAAAAGAATATAAAAAAATGGCATTTCTAATGGTATAATTTAAGCCTATGTTCTTAAGCTGATTTGATAAACTAAATACATGCAATCTCATTGTACACTTGTTTCATGCTCTTTCAGAAACCTAGAATATTGTCAATCCCAACCTCCCTTCTCCAAACAAATCCAAGGTTGCAAGAAAAGAATTGACAATATTCATTTAAGACATTATATATATATGTATATATATATACATACATACACATACATATATACATATACATACATACATACATTAGTCTTTTTTAATTTGCACCTACCCTAGTAAAAGGTTTAGAGAAAATTGTCGAAGTCAATATTTTTGAAGCATTCCCAAACCTCCCAAACTACCACCACCACCATCATCGTCAACCACTATTCTTTGTATTCATTTTTTTTTCTTTTTCTTGTTGCTATCTTGTTTGTTTGTTTCTGTTTTGTTTTATCATCACATTTACCATTGGATTAGAGAATATTTACAATTAGAATACCTTATATTAGAAGTTATGTGGATATAGTAATAAGGCTAAGATTTGTTTCTAGAACTGTGGGAGATTTATGGAATAGATAAAAGAAAAAAAATAAAAGAAAAAATAATGAATGGATATACTTTGACAATGGGGTTGAAGGAGATGTACAAAAACCAAGTCTGTATAAGTATATGGTTTCAAAAATCAAAGTTAATCTTAAAGTAAGCTTTGACATTGATGTTTTGTTAGTTTAAACAAAATATTTAATTCTACATACACCATTTTTATAAGAGTATTTCAAGTCATACTTCAATTGATTGGTTCATGCATTGTAGAAAAATAAGAGTTTTAGTAAATATAAGCAACAATCAGGAGAAAATATGTAGTAGAGGTTAAATAATACAAAAAGATATGAAGAAATTTGAATAAAGAAAATATAATCAATAGCAAAGATTGCATAATTAACAGATGTTTGGCAAAATTGAGCAAGATTCAATTAAGTTATTTTTAGCTTGTTTTCCATAGCAGACAATCAAAAGATTAGAAAAAAAAATTCTTAAATATATTTGATAAAATAAAAAATTATTGGTGATTGTTGGCAAGCCTATAGTAATAAATAATTTGCACAGTTAGACTATTTTTACCAAAAAGTGAACCATCGTCATTCTTTTGTTGTGATCCAAAAATTAGAACAGACACCAACACCATTGAAAGAACATAGAATGCAATAAAAATATGTCTTTCAAGATATGGCATTTTCATACACCATTATGAAGGATATTTTGCAAAATACAAATAAAAAATAAATAAAAAAATAAAATAGACATCTTAAAATGGTATTTTAAATTCTAAATGACCACATTTTAAAACGTAATTAAGATTGGTAGAATATATATATGTATAAATGAGATTTTTTATTTAAAATAATTATTGTAGAATAGAAAAAATAATTTTTAATTTCTGAAAAACAGTAAGTACTAGTGCATATATTATACATGTATAAATTTAATTACTTAAAAATTCTTGGAAAATGATCAATTCCTTAACTATTAAACTAACTTAGTATCTAATGAAGGATAGAAAATACTCTCTAATTTTATAAAGTATCTAAAAATAGTTATTTTTATATTTATAATATCTCTATTTCTATAAATATGTAATTTTATTTTAATACAAAATTTTAAAGTAATATTTTAAATATCTATTAATAAAAATAATTAAATAAATTTCTATTACAATTTTAAGAATGTTTTTGAAATTTTAATAAAAATTAAATTATAAAAGTATAAGAGGTATATATATATATATATATATATATATAAAACTTAAAAAAAAATCTTAATGTTTGGAAGATTTTGAAGATTGTTTATATATTCTAAAAGGACCGACACGAGTTTGTGTTCTTCAACTCCCTCATGATTTCTCAACTGCAAGACATTTTGGATTTAACAAAACATTGAAGCTTATTTCTCAAGATTTTTAGTAGCCTCAAATATGGAAGATTGTGAAGGACTTGGTCTTCTTGTGTGATATTTTTTCAAAATCCAAAGATTTTAAACATCATTCTTATGGACTTCTATAGCCACTACCAATGCCAATGCATCCATAGTCTTTAGTCTTAATGGATTTTATCACTGATCTATCACCATCAGCTACATTTGATATTATCTATATTATTGTGGATTGACTTACAAAGATGGCACATATTGTTTCATGCAAAAAGATAATTTTTGGAGAAGAAACAATAAGACTCTTTTTTGATAATATATATTAGTATCATAGCCTAACTAATGATATTATTTTTGATTGAGGACCTCAGTTTATATCAAAGTTTTAAAAATCTCTTTTTGATATATTAAACATGAATATCAAACTTTTCTTTTAACTTCCATCTTTTAATCAATAGTCAAACAAAACAAGTCATTCAAGTTTTAGAATAATATTTATAATATACCATCAATTATCAATAAGATGATTGGACCTTATATTTATCTTTAGTAAAATTTACTTATAATAATATTTTTCATGCTTTGACTCAATAAACACCATTTTATACCAATTATAATTATCAATTATGATTACCATTTGAAGCTTGATTTTTTAAGTAAATCAAAGGATGAAAATCTAAGTACTAAAGATCTTGAAAAATAATTTTTATACCTCTAATTAAATTTCTTAACTATTAAACAAACTTAATATCTAATGAAGAATAGAAAATAGTCTCTAATTTTATTAAATATCTAATTTATTTATTTTTATATTTATAATATTTTTATTTATATATATATATATATATAATTATATATATTTAATATCTATTAATAAAAATAATCAAATAAATATCTATTATAAGTTTAAGAATTTAAAAATTATATCAATATTTGGATTTATCTTAGATTTTACATTGTTGCAAGTTTCTTATAATTTCAAATGGCCTATTGTCAAAATGATAACTTAAAGATTATTATTTATATGTCTATATTTATGAATCATAATAATTATTTATTTTGTTAAAGAATGTGCTATTAGTTAAATTTGTTAAGAAAATAACTAATTTTCATAGAGGATATTAAATTAATTTTTTATAATTAATTATTTAAATTTAAATAGAGGATATTAAGATAATTTTTTGAATAGTAAGTCAATATTTAATTGATCATCTTTTTGCCTTTGAAATTTTCTCTTTAAAATATGGTACACTATCTTTAATGTTGAAAATAGCTTCTTGACTAATTTCCTCTCATTCTTCTTCCATCTTCTTTCATAATTCTAACATTTCAAATAGTTGTGTTGATCATGCATTCATATAATATTTGAGATGCTCCTTTAAGCAGGTTTATCACATGCTCTTTTTAGATATTTTTATCTTATACCAAAAGATAAAGATATTCTTTTGATCAAGAACAAACAATTCTTTTAAAACCAAAGTAATTTCATCTTTCAGTAATAAAATTGACATTGACTTTTGATTCAATTTTTTTAAGTAGATTTATTAAAGTATGTTATTAGATCTTCATGCTCAAAATATTAAATTAATCTATTTAAATCTTATGATATTTTTAAGTTTGAGTTCAAAAATAATTTATTCTATTTCAAGAAATGCTTACATGTTGTAGAAGGTTAAGTACAATTACATGGTCCTTAAGCTTATCATGGCTTTTAGCTGCAGGATATTTTAGATATAATAAGACTTTGAAATTCATATCATGAGATTTTTGGTGGCTTCAAATCTAAAATGTAGTTAAAGCTAATGTAGAATCATGTGATATTTTTCAAGATTAAAAACTCCTTTTCATCAAGTTTATAGATGTTTCTAACCATTATCTATAAAAAAACAACCATAGTCTTTTTTTTTAATAAATTTTATAATAGATCTTTAAATTTGAAGCTTATATGACTTTATGTTTGTAATAATAGATAATTTCATTAAGATAGCATATTCTATACTATGCACAAAATCTATCACAAGTAAAAAAACAACTAAAGTTTTTCTTTAGTATATTTATTGCTATTATGGATTACCAAAAGATATTATATTAGATAGAAGAAATTAATTTGTATTAAAATTTTAGAGAATCTTTTTTAAGATATTAAAAAAAAATATAAAACAATCTTTGGATTTTCATCCTTAAAATTATGAATAAATTGAATAGGTGAATCAAGTTTTGAAGCACTATTTGAGATATATCATCAATTACCATCAAGATGATTGAATAATTCTTTAATAGTTGGCAAAATTTTATTATAATAATATAATACATTCTTCTATTAAACCAATACCTTTCAATATTAATTATAGTTATCATCTATAATTTGATACTTTTGACTTTTAAAAAATCAATAATTCTATAGAAGAAGATTATTTTTTTTTTTAATAAAAGATATATGAAATAATAAAGACATAATTATAAAAAGAATAAGAACAATAAAAAATCAATGTAGATGCCTATTACAAGGACCAATATCAATTTTATATTGATAACAAGATATGATTATTTTGTTGTAATATCAAGACTAGTCATTTTCATGACAAGTTGGATTATCATTGATTTGGACCATTTTTTATATGTGAATAATCAATCCAATTGCATATCAATTACATCTATTAGCATCTATAAAGATTTATATTATATTCTATGTATCTCTTTTTAAGCCATATAAGATACTGGATATACCACAAAAAAGATAAATGCTACTTTTTTCTATAAAAATCAATAATAATTATGAGTTTGAGGTCAAAGAAGTCTTAGATTCAAGGCAATGCCAAAATAGGTTAAAAAATATTGTACATTAGCATAGATATGATATTAGTAAATGTACTTAAAAGCCAACTAAGAAATTTATAAATATAGTAAAGAAGGTTGATACTTTTTATCAACAACATCCATTAAAAGTAAGATGAAGAGTTAAACAATTCTTTGCTATAAAAGAAACAAAGTTCAATAAAGATTGCATTCTATCTTCTATCTTTATTTGTGATTATTATATATTTTTAGTACTAAAAAGATGAAAAATCATTAACTAAGAAATTCAACTCAAGAGCTATTATTTCTTGAGTTGTTGAATAATACATTGAAATTGATAAAATCTTAAAGATAATATAATAAAAATGAAGTCTTTCAAAAAAACATGTTTTTATTTCAAATAGATAATGAAATACAACATTTTTGGTATTACAACCTTAAAAGTGACTATTGTTACATGATATAGCATTGAATGCCAAATTCCATCAAATATATATAATTTAGTTTAGTTGATAATTTTTCATCTATTGATAGTTTTTTCATAAGTTGAATACTTAAGTGAAAAAAAACCCTTGACTTGACATTCTTGTCAAGTCAAGTCTTATGAATGATTTTGAAAGTCAAAGAACTTATTGTAAGGATTTGCTTGGCTATGATGTTTTAGTTATATTAATAAAGCTTTAGGATTTTTTTTTTTTTTTTTTTTTTTTTTTGCACTTATACTTTTGGATTCTTCTTTTGTTGCATAAGAGATTGACTTAGTTTTCTGTATTTTTTTAATCTCTCACTTCATAAAAATCTCTCTTTTTCAAAAAAAAAAAAAAAAAAAAAAAAAAAAAAAGGTTTTTGATTTGTGTTTTGCTCTTGGATTTTGGACATTGTTTTGCTACACGTTGGGACCTAGTTGAGGTGCAATTGTAGTCATGGAGTTGAGGTATACTGATGGTCTTAGAACATGATACAAGTATGGTACTAGCGCATGGTATTGGGATGTTACAACAGAATTGAGGTTGTGTCTTTGAGCAGAGTATATTTAGGTGAGATTGTAGTGTTGTATAAGAAGGTCATAAGAGAGATGTATAAGATGTTTGATCGCACATATTGCACTAGATCATAGAAGCAAAAAAATGCAATATAATACAACATTGGAAGATTGGTACAGTAAGGTGAAGTATTATTTGTGAATTAAATTGTTTAAAAATATAGTTTTAAATAGAAGAATTGTAGCAATTTGGTTCCATATTATCATACTACATTGAGCTTATCAAGCATTATAAGGACATATGGAAAAGAGAAGAATATCATGGTGGTAGTCAATGGCTTGTAGCATATTCTTATAACTCAAGACGTTAAGTCATAAATGAGTAAGATAATAAGACCCACAATCAAAATATTCTTTGTAGTTTTATGAACCATGGTAATAGGGATCTATAATGAAAAGACCTTCACAATTAAAAGATTTTTGGTGATAAGATCTTCATAGACAAAGGATTCATAGTGATAGGAATTCTATAGGCATAGGTTTCATTGTGTAGTTATAGGATATTAAAAAAAATATATTATTCGGAATTACCAAATATCAAGTTTAGAAGGTCACTCTAAGTATATATGGAGTCTAAATTTGATTATTCTTTTAGTCAATTTTATGTAAAAGAAGCCTAAAGAATTCATTAGTAAGCTCAATTTTTGAAGTAGACATCATTTGGAGCATTGAAGTTGCATTACAAAATGCCAATTGCTTTCTAAGTGAATTTTGATTCTTTCTCATTTCTCTACATTTCATTTTATTACAATTGTCTTTTATTGTCATAAGTCTTGAAATTTGTGACCATCAACTATAGGCAGGTGCTAGTTACTATGGTTTACTTTTGATTTTTACTTATGTACTATTGAGGATGAAGATCCAGTGTGGATTTTTGGATTTTTTTTTTTAATTCCTCCTTCTCGTTGTGGATATTATTTCTGGAAGTTTTTTATAGTTATTCTATTTTATGTTTGTACTAATTTGTATTGATAGACATATTATAAGGATAAAGTTGAAATAATAGTCAGTGAGATCCTTCTTATTGTGGATATGTTGGACCTATAGTGATTTAGAAGTGATTGTCAATGAACTACAAAGCTTGGTGGTTTTGCAAGTGCACATTTTTCTTTTTAGCTTTTAGATAGTTGTAAGTATTTAAATAGTCTTTTGTGGTATATACTAGGAGTTGGTATTATTGATCTCCTTCGCCAGACTACTTAGATAGTGACGACATTGAGGACTTCAAGCCAAGGATAAATACTAATAAGACTTTTCAGCTTATTTTAGTATTGGATACCATTTAAAGGCTTTGGATCCAAGAAGTAGATACATTTCACAAGATGGAAGACAATCCTTACAACATAGTGAGGCATAAATTCTGAAGAAGAGTTGAAGGTATTTCTTTATCAAATTGGAAACTCAAGTTTCAAACATGAATGAAAAAAAAGCATCCAAGGTCTTCTATTTTTAATGAATGGTACGCCTTTGAGCTCTTATCACAACAATTGGAGCATAAGGCTCTCCAAATTTATAGAAAATAGAATAAAGAATACTTAATTAAATTACATGAAGTAGAATATTATTAAGAGGCATACAAAAAATTTAATTTAGCTCTTACGAAGTGTATTATTTCAAGCTTCATGCTTATAGTAAAAAAAAAAGATTCAATCCAAAGAGAAGTTGGTACATCTTTGGAAGATATCAAAGGAAAAAGAATAGCTACTTTTTAAACCACCATTTTAAGTATTTTGTCTCGCATGGCTTAAGCAATGAAGGCAACTTTATTTACAATAGAAGAACTACAATCACTTGAATCTCTTCAAATATTTATTAAGTACTTGGAGCACAAGTATGAAGATTTTAGGCATGATTAAATGCAATACATTTAAGACTTTTTATATAAAAAAGAAGATACTCTACCTATTATATATATTCATTTGGCTCGGTTTGAAGTAGGATCAAGAAGCCTTATTCACTCTTATCAATTCTTTTCTTGCTTTTAGTCTAGTTTTAAGAGTCTCTAATTTCTTTGTCTTTTGGCAATAGCCATTCTAATTTCTTTTTTAATATACATACTTTTCATATTTCTTTGAGAGAATCTCACTTATTTATTTACTTTCATTGAATTCTTATCCTTGATAAATTGATAAGAGTACACTTATAATATTAGAGCTTTGTATTTTTTTTATTAAAAATAGATTATTTTTTTTATTTTTTTAATAAAACTTAAGCATATTAAGAGTTATAAATTATCCTCTTTTAAATTGATATTGTCCTTAATATTTTTTTTTGTTTTCAAGTCTTCTCTTTTATTTGTCTTAAGCCATATTACATATCTTTTTTTCTTTAAGTATTATCATGGTAGAACTTCTTAAAATAAAAATTACAATAGTATAAATACAAGAGCAATTAAAGAAATTAATACTTGCAATATATCAACTCAATTTATTACCACAAGGAGCAACAAGAATGGCAAGGAGTAAAGATATAGAGATGATTGGAGCTACTTCAATATCTACACCAAATCATGTCTCTTTTTGTATGATAGAATATCCTTTCAGTATTAGAGAACCAAAGGTTCCATTGCTCAAGAAGTTTGATAGCACAAAATCTAAGTTTCAAGGATTTATTAATTGAGTACAACTCGTGATTGAACTTCAATCTCAAAGCTATTCAATTCTAAGATTGCAAGTTAGATTAATTGAAACACCCCTTTCAAGTTCAGTATTATCATAGTTTTCATCTTTTCTTGAATGATAAGATCTAATATTAGATAATTTGAAGATATTTTTGACAAAGTTTTGATCTATATATAGAAAAAATGATATAATTTATGTTGCAACCAATAAGATTCATATTTTGTGATAAGACAATTGATTAATAATATTATATGCTTCATAATTTTGACAATTTGTAATTGATATCAAATAGAATAATAATGCACTTATTAGATAATTTTTCTATGGATTATAATATGAGGTAAAAAAATTGATGCTCAATTTATTTGATCTTCAAACATTGAGTCAAGCAATTGACTTTGTTGTGAGGTGTGATAATCGACTTTTCTAAATTTTAATCTAAGAGTTGCATAAGTGTATGTTGTCATGATGTAACACAACTAATAGATAAAAGAGTGTAAAAATTATTATAATATAGGAGATCTTCATTCAAAGAATTAGAACAAATTATCTTAAAAATATAATTAATAGCCAAAAATATAATAAAATTAAAAAGTATCAATATCGCCTCTTATAAATCATCTTCTATTTACTTTTTTGAATCATAAATAAGGCAAAATAAAGTAGATTAGAAAAATAAAGAATATGAGCATTTATAAGAGAAAATTAGGAATTTATTTTAATAAAAATTGATTCAAAGAGACAAATTTTGATATCCTAAGAAGGCTAATTATCAACCTGGGTCGTAATCAGACCCCAAGCCACAAAATTGAGCACCAATGGCAACATGAGGTTCTTTTGGTAGATCAAAGAATGGGATTTGAGAGCAAACTAGATAGAATTTTGAAGAGCATTATTTTTGTATGATTTAGATTTGTAATGACTTTGTAAGAGTTTTACAAAGTCAAGTTTATTTTTGGATGACTTGGATTTTGTGAAATAAAATAGGATCAATATTTTGGGCAATTTGAAGAGTTTTGTAATACATCTATTGGTGAAATTCTATGGGTTAATGGTTATAATTGTGATTAATATGTGTTGTAAAATTGAACTTGATCAAAGGGTTGAATTGAGGGTTATTGAGGTTTAAGTGAGTCAAGGTCTCAAAAAGTAGAATCTTAGGTCCAATGAGGGTTTTCAGATTTCTTACAATCTACTACTTAGATTGGAGTAAAAATTATGTATTTGAATAATAGACTTGTTTTCTTTTGTATGTGAAAATTTTAAAATTGATTGAATGATTTAATAAGAAGAGATTGGCATTGGAAATTCTACATTCAGATTGGAGAAGAAGCCCGACCAACACTCGAGCATACTTTTGTGATTATTATCCATTTGAAGTTAAGAATATTATCTTGCTCCTCAAAAATTTTGAGCTCAATCCAATAGTTGGATTGAAAGAAATTGAGTATTAAAGTTTTATAAATTTGAAGGATATTAAATTTTGCTACTAGATATTGGTTATTGCTACTGGATATTAGTTATTGCTATTAGATATTAGATTTTACTATTGGATATTAGTCATTGCTACTAGATATTAGTTGTTGCTAATGGATATTATATTTTACTATTGGATATTGGTCATTGCAAATGGATACTGGTTATTGCTATTAGATATTGGATTTTATTATTAGATATTGGTCATTATAATTGAATATTGGTTATTGCTACTGGATATTGATTATTGAATATTGCTATATTGATTATTGGATATTGCTATTGAATATTGGTTATCAATACTAGATATTGGATATTGCTATTGGATATTGGTTGTCAATATTGGATATTAGTTATTGCTATTAGATATCAATTTCAATACTGGATATTGGATCTTGCTATTGGATATTGGTTATTGTTATTGAATATTGGTTATTGCTACTAGAAATTAGTTATTGCTATTGGATATTGGTTTTTGCTACTATATTGATTCTTGCTACTAGATATTGGTTATTGCTATTAATTATTAGCTATTGCTACTGAATATTGGTTTTTGTAACTGATTATTGTCTATTATTACTGATTATTGGCTATTGCTAATGGTTATTTGTTATTGTTATTGATTATTGGTTGCTACTATTGGTTATTGTTACCAAAGCCGATTATTATTATTGGTTATTTCTTGTTATAATTTATTTATTTATTTATTTATTTATTTATTTATTTATTTATTTATTTATTTATTTATTTATTTATTTATTTATTTATTTATTTATTTATTTATTTATTTATTTATTTATTTATTTATTTATTTATTTTTATCTTCCACAGCCAAGTGCCCATTGCATTCTCAAGCTAAACGCCATATAATACAACAATATTAACGTTACTATAATTCAATGACAATGTCAATATCTTTTCAACTCATACATTCTAAAGTAGAAGATATGTTAATTGATGCAATACATTTCAAATTTCTTACTAAGCAAAAAAAGACTAATTATTATTAGGAAGGATTGTGCTTGTATTATAGAGAACCTAAGTATATTGCTCAACATTGTCCAAAGAAGTGATGCAACTATAAAATAAAAAATACAGCCATCCAAAAAGATAATATGTCAAAAAATAAGTTTGTCTAGCTACAATAGGAACTATGCAACTTAAACCTTGTACAACACCTAGTAAAGGTCCTAAAATAATATCTTTGTAATATTTAATATCATTAGATCTCTTTTTAATTCAATCATTTTAGATTTATTATGATTAAAAAAATATAATCTAAAAATAGATTAGATTTTTTACAATCTAATATTTTTATTTACTAAAAATATAACTAAAAGTATAATTAATTAAGTAAAAAGTTATAAATCTAGTATAATTAAACTTATATTTGTAAGTATAAGAGCTTTTGCAGCATGTTGCAAAAGAATAATTATCTTATGTTATTTATGCTGTACCTATTTTTAATGGTGAAAAGACTTCAAGTGGTATTCTGAGCCAATATCAAGATTTTAAAGATGTATTTGACAAGAAGAATGTAGATACTCTACTAAAATATTATACGTATGACTATTTAATTGACCTTCAAGAAAGAGCTTAATCGCCATTCAGATCAATTTATACTTTATTACAAAACAAGTTGGCTAAATTCAAAGAGTATATTGAAGTAAATCTGGCTAAAAACTTCATATACCATTTCAAATATCTAATAGGAGTTCCAATTTTATATATGAAGAAAAAAGATAGATAATTATAGATGTATGTTGATTTTCAAGGACTCAATAAAACCACCATCAAGAATAGGTGCTTGCTATCTTTGATATCTTGACTTCTTAATTAATTGAATGAAGTTAAGATCTATAGAAAAATAGATGTACAAAGAGCATAAAATTTGGTATGCATCAAAGAAGGAGATGAATAGAAGATTGTGTTTCAAACAAGCTATGGATATTTTGAATACAACGTCACGCTTTTTGGACTTACAAATGCACCAGGAGCTTTCTAACATCTAATGAATGATGTTTTTTGAGAGTTTTTAGATGACTTTATTATTTATTACCTAGACGACATCTTAATCTATTCTAAGAATATAGAAGAATATGAACTTCATGTTTATTATGTATTACAAAAACTAAAAGATACAATACTCTATGCCAAGATAGAAAATTGTATATTTTATACTACTTAGGTCAATTTCTTAGGATGCATCATTTCAAATTATAGACGTATGATGGATTCTAAGAAAATTAAAATTATTATAGATTGGAAGATGCCAAAAATGATAAGAGATGTCCAATATTTTTTGAGATTTAAGAACTATTACTGGATCTTTATTAAGAATTTTTTTCAAGTTGCAACTTTATTTATATGTTTGACTTGTAAAGACAAACTTCAATGGAATCAAGAAGCAAAAATAGTATTTGAAGTTTTAAAGACATTCTTTATTTTTGCACCAATTTTATATTGTATTGACTTTTCTAAGCCATTTTTATAGAAATAGATGCATTAGACTTTGCTTCAAGTATTATATTATCACAAATAAGAACAAATAATAAACTTCATTCAATAAATTTTCATTCAAGAAAATTTTTAGTAATTGAGATCAATTATAAGATTCATGATAAAAAAACTTTTTACAATTGTGGATTCATTTCAAGAATCACTGTTTATACTAACCAAAAGAATCTTAAATACTTTATATCAACATGTATTTTGAATCTTTGCCAAGCCTATTATAGCATGTCTTTGTCAAGATTTGATTTCAAAATCACTTATTGATCCAAAAAATAACAAGATTTATCACATGTCTTTTCTATTCGTTTTTATCTTGCATCAAAAGAAGGAGATGCATCTTTTAATCAATAAAGAATGATTCTCTAGAAAAAGCAAAATTATGGCATTAAGTAAATAGAGATCTAATAGTGAGTGGATTCAATTGAAGAGCCATCATTTGGTGATTTATTAGATGATACATTACAATTATCACAACCTTCAAAATGACATTATAGAAATAAAGACCTTCAAGAATGACATATACTTTTTCAAATAGATGGAAAGATACAATAAATTTGGCATCACAACCTAGAAAGAAGTTTTCAATATTTGATGATTTTATTGGAGGTAGGAACAATTCTTGATGGTGTTACAAATATTTTGTTTGAAGGGAGTTATGAAGGTTTTACCAATGATCAAATAATAGGATGGTCTTTCTACTCTACTATAAAATATTACCAATGGCTAAGAGAACTTATCAACTACCTTTAAAAGAAATAAAGATCAAAGTACGTCGTAAAAATAATTTATTGCATCTTAGATTTTTTCAATATCTCATCACCACTCCTCGTGGAACTTGTCTCTAAATAAAGGCATAATACCATAGATATATATTTATTTTAATTATTATCTAGATAATATGAATAGATAAAAAGAGATAAAAATAGATTAATTTTATAATATCTTTTAGAGAAGCTTCTTAAAAGCTTCTTAGATGCTATTTTGACTTTATATATATTTGTAAACGATTGGTAGATTAGAAATTTGGTCAATAAGTTAATCACATGCCACATATATTGATACCTTACTAAACAAGCTAATTATATGGCATCTATATAGAAAACATACCTTTCAAATTAAGATACATGTCATGCAATGTCAACATGTTGTTGAAGGTCGTATAAAATGTTGTCATATAGATTCTAGGTAGATAATATATATAGAGGCAAGAATGAAGCCTTCTTAATTCTTGTCAATTCTTTTCTTACTTCTAGTCAAGTTTCAAGAGTCTTTAATTTTTTTGTCTTTTGGCAATAGCCATTTTACTTTCTTTTTTAATATATATACTTTTTTATTTCTATTTTATCATATTTCTTTAAAAGAATCTTACTTGTTTATTTTCTTTCATTAAATTCTTGTCCTTCATATATATTAGGATAAATATTTACTAAAGTTGAGAAATATAATAAGGTACTTTATCAATATGATGCTACTGGCATGGTAGCTTAGATGACAAATGTGTCTAAGCTCAAGAAGATGTCAAGTACCACAAGTATCTTGGCAAAAAATCAAACTAAAAAAATATGCATTTTTTAGAGTGTGGTAAATTTGGTTACATCAAAAATGATTCCAAATCTCCCAAGAAGAAAAAAAATATTATATATGAAGAATTCTAAGCCTAAAATTGAGATGGCTAAAGTGAGAGATAAATCTAAAAAGAAGAAATTGAAGCATACTCATTATAGTAAGCTTAATCACAATGAAGTTAATTGCTTCATATTACAGCTACAGAAACAAAGTGCTTTGGATAAAAAAAAAGGCTTTAGAAGCTAAAATTATTGAGTTAGAGAATAGATTCAATAGTGTGGCTTCATTAAGGCGAGTCACCAAATCTTATATAGCTTTTAGAAGAGAAACAAGTTATTTTTTTAAAAAACATTATATATTTGATATATTAGAATAAATAATGGTTGCAACTACCACATGTGATGAAACAACAATTAAAAATATGGTATCTATAGCAAGTGAGGTATTAGAACTTGTGATTGACTATCTAAGTAATCATAAAGATTTTAATATTCATGTGTGATTGCTTTTATCTTTTGGCCTTGTGGATGTTAACTTTGCAACTAAGCCATCTATTTCAACTTCAATATAGGATAGATACACTAGTGTTAAAAACAAAATATATACTTTGGCTTATAAAGTATTGAATATGCTTATATTTTTTAGTGTTGACTTATTGCTTTGAGAATTTAAACTAGTAGGAATCTTTTAATTAGTTGATAAAATGTTAAAAGATAAAATATTTATACTATTATTAGAAAAAACTTAAGTAATAATAAAGCCTTCAAGATAAAAAAAAATATAGTTAAATTATAAGTAAAACTTACAACTAAAGCTATTGCTATATTTGATGAAGGTCTTTTGAAGGCCATAAACATAAATCCTTCAAGTAAAGTGTCATTTGCTACAAAGGTAGGATTTTTATGTGATGTTGCAGTTAGACCTACTTGAGAATATAAAAATTTATGTCCAAAAATTATATAATTAGTTAACAAACACAACAACAACAATAACAATATGCTAGTTATTATCTATATTAGTAGTAATAATACTTGTACTACACATTTGCACATTATGTTAGATTTTAGAATTCAACCAATTATGATTAATAAGTAGCTTGCTCAAGAATTAGGTCTCACTTCTACACATTTAGAACCTTGTCCTTCACCATTGTTACTTTAATAAGAGATATAAAGTGAGCTACTAGCTATACCATATAACATTTGTAATTAATATTTTATACTAAATTTGGTCTACTTTATTCATACTTATTTCTAAAGTGTGTAGTAACTAGTGCCACCAATTATGATATTTTAATGAATTAATAGGCCCTTTATCTATTTGATTTTGGCTTAAATAATTGAATTTAAAAAACATGGATTTAATTGGGATGATTAATTGGTGATAGAAGAAAAGAATTCATTCTAGTCATATTTGCAGCCATTGCTATCATTATGTCAGCAAAAATCTTATTTGATTGTAGTACATTGGCATCTGATTTGCCTTATGGAGTGGTTCTATTAGAAGAAACATTAGCATTTATATTCCATTCTATAGGACCAACTAATCCACCCTCTTTAGAAGTTTATGCCATAAATAAAAGGATCTATCTCTTCCTTAGAAAATACATGTACAATATTTTTGCCAATGTGAGGAGATTGTATCTTCATAGAATATATTGAAAATACCAAAATTTTCTTTTTTACCTACTTTTTTTTAACCTATTCATTAACATCCACCAAATGAAGGTATTATCCTTGTTGAGCTCTTTACACATATTGATACAAGTTTGGTAGCTGTATTAGAGGCTAGACTTATTGTTTGATGATACATTCATGTAGATATTAAAATTACATCTAACTCAGCAGTTCAATATTATTTCTAAAAATTATTGATTATGTATCTCAAACAATTATAACCTCTTATCATTTTTGGTTACTTTAACCAACTCTCTTATAATGTCACCCTCATTAAACATGAAGATTTGAAGAGATTAGACCACATAGACTTATTGATTACAAATAGCTTTACTAAAATCATTTACATGTTAGAAAAAATCATGGATTAGATGATTTTTTATCTAATTTATTTATAAATTTTATGTAGTTTATATAATAGTCGTTTATGCATCAAATTATACCACGTGGATATATTTTTGAAAATGTACCACCATTAGGTGATATTCAAATACAAGTACTAAAGAGTTATCAACATATTGACCAACTCCTTACTTGGCCAATCTTTATGGATGCTGCGGCTTTAAGCTCCTATATCCATTGACCTCGTTTGATTTAGAGCAACTTGGCATTATTTTATGTACTTTTAAAAGTACTTTTTAAACTTCAAAAATCTCTTGAATATCATATTGATGATATCTTAGATGATAACCAAATTTCTTTAGTTGTCACTAAGATTGATGAACCTTCTCTTACCTTGATTAATAAGATGGAGGTACCTTATGGTGTATTTTTTTTTTATATATGTAACATTTCTAGCATCATTTATATTTTAAGTATGTAGACTTAGTATGGTTTGGGATGTCAATTTAAAAACATGTGAAGAACCTAATGCCAATAAAAATAAATATATCATGGGTTTTTTAATTGGCACTATAATTTCTTATAATCTTATTGAATGACAACATTATTTTTTCCTATGTGAGACTATAGACCTCAATACTTTGATATAGATTTTTAATATATATCTTACTGTATTAAAGACAAGAATATGATAAAGATAAATAAACAAGAGAGACTTCTCTCAAAGAAAGATGATAAAATAAAAATAACTTCATATGTATATTAAGAAAGAAATTGGAATGGCTATTACCAAAAGCCAAGAAAACTAGAGACCCTTGAAACTAGACTGGAAGCAAGAAAGGAGTTGACAAGAGTGAAGAAGGCTTCACTCTTGTCTCTATATATACTATCTTACTAGGAGCTATGTAGTGACATTTTATAGGACCTCCAATATGTATTGACTTTGTAGAACACATGCCTTGACTTATAAGGTAAGTTTTTCTATATGTGGACCACATAGTTAGCTTAGTCTTCAAGCTAACAACATGTGTGGTATATGGCTAACTTGTTGACCACGTTTCTAATCCCAAAAAGTCAATTAAAGATACCTATAAAGTCAAAGCAGTGTCTATGAAGCTTCTAAAAAGATTTCATATCAAATATTATAGAATTAACTTACTTTTATGTATTTTTATTTACTTCTACTTATTTATACATATAATTATTGACTTACATGCATATGTCTGTGACATTACCCCCACTTCTAGGGACAAGTTTCATGAGGAGCGGTCATCATATGTTGAAGAAATCTATGATGCGACAAATTATATTTGTCACATACTCTGATCTTTGTTTACTTCAAAGATAATTCATAGGGCCTCTCAACCATCGATAGTGTCCAATACCAAGGTAGAAAGACCACCCAATTATTTGATCATTGTTGAGGCCTTCATAACTTCCTTCGAATAAAACATTTGGAACCCCATCAGGAGTTGTTTCTATCTCTAGTAAAATCACCAAACATCGGAAGTCCCTTCCAAGGTCGTGATACCAAACGCATTGTATCTCACCATCTATTCGAGGAAGAACATGTCATTCTTGAAGTTCTTCATCTCGATTGCATCGTCTTGAAGGTTGTGACAATTATTATGTCTCGTCCGGTAGGTCAACAAACAAAGGTTCTTGAGTCGAATCTGCTAGTTGTTGATTCTCTATCTCTTCAGTGTCACAACTATAAAGAAGCTATAAATAAGGATTCAAAGTAGAATGTTATCTTGCTTAGATCTTATTTCTTCTATGAAAAAGGTTTTCATCTTGATTTTGATGGATGTTGTCAATGAAAAGCCTCCACCACCTTTGCTGCATTTGCAAGATTCTTTATTAGCTTCCATGTGAATTCATTAATATTATATCCGCATCGATCGACAAGATATTTTAATTCATTTCTGCACCGCCTTGAATCTAAGACTTTTTTTACTTCAAATTCTTCATTATTGTCCACTTCTACAAGAGGAGGTGGAGCTTGTCTTCTTCTTAGTATGTCTACTATCTTGTATGGTTCAAGGAGAGACACGTGGAATATTAGATGGATTTTCATTGACTCGGGTAAGTGTAAACAATATGCAATTGAATTGATTGGTACAAAAATAAAAAATAATCCAAACCTTCAATAGTCCAACTTGTCACAAGGACGAGTGGTCTTGATATTACAATGAAGTAACCATACCTTATCATCCATGTAGAATGGTGGTTGTTTCTTTCAATAGACATCCACAATGATCTTTTGTTGTTCTTGAGCTTCTTTTAACTATGCCTTTATCGTTGCATGTAGCTCTGACAAATGAATTGCCAAATTTTTTTTAGTAGGATTATCAACTTTTAAAAAGTTAAAAGTATCAAGTCGTGGATAATAACCATAATTGGCAAAGAAAGATGTTTGTTTTATAGAAGAATGTACCGTGTTATTGTAAGCAAATTCTGCCAATAGCAAAAGAGTTGTCCAATCATCTTATTGGTAGTTAATGGTACATCTTAAATACTGCTCCACAACTTGCTTAATACGCTCCATTTGTCCATCAGTTTGAAGATAGAATATTGAAGATAGTTTTATATCTATTTTTAGAATCTTAAAAAGAGTCCGCCAAAATCTTGATACAAATTGAGTTCTCTTATTTGATATAATATCCTTGGATGATCCATGATAGTGATAGATATTGTCAAGAAAGAGCTTAACTGTTTCTTCACCTATAATAGATTTTGTACATGGTACAAAATGTGCCATCTTGGTAAAACGATCTACTATCACGAATATAGAGTCATAAGAACCTGAGATTGGAAGATCCGTTGTTTTGTTGTAACACGAGTATACAATGAAAATAAAAAGAAAGGAGAATTTTATTAATATTCAGTTACCTCGAATATTGGGAGCATCGACCAACTCCAGTACAAATACTGAGTGGTCAGGTTCAGTCACTCCATTACAGTCAGCCGGGGCATACTGAAATGCTCCGTTCGATTCGAATAACGAGAGTCAGCAGGAAGAGAAGGACCAATTCACACGACGGGTTCGAGGAGCCAATTGGATCCAATTTCGATAATCCAATCCGGGTCCTCTTATCCAATATGAGACCTGAATTGGCCGGTCAACCCAATGCAGTCTAATTACGGGAAATCTAGGTCTTACTACGGGTCTTAGCCAATCTGACGCGAGGACCAATTTGACCCAATTACGGGAACATCCAGGTTACTACGGGCATCTTTCCCAATATAGGACCTGAATTGGTCGGGCGACTCAATGTGGTCCCGATTACGGGGGTTCGATTCTGTTTCAGGTTGTCCTGTTCTCTGTGCCGTTTCAGGGAACGTTATTTTTGGTAAATGGATTTCTTAAAGGTAAAAATGGAGGAGAAAGCTCTGACAACGAGAGCCAATTTTGGATCCAAGCTTGATGGCGAGAGCCAATTTCGGATCCAAGCTTGAGGTGGGAGCCAATTCCGGATCTAAGACGGAAGATTGAAGAAATTCAGAGGATAAGGTTAGGGGGGGGGGGTTATTTTTTTGAGGAATCGGGGGGAGAGAGAGTTTTCAAGCTTTTGCAAGGTTACCAGTTCGGTTTTTCATTGGAGGTTTTTGAAGATCAAGGGAATTAGAGAGAGGAGCTTCATGCTTTGGGTCGGGGAAGGAAAGACATAGAATTTGGATTTTTCTTCTTCGTAGAGTTTTAGGAAGACTGAGGCAATCGCTGCTGAAGTCAGTGTTGTAATGGTGAATCGGGATTTTTAAATGAAGTGGGTTTGAATACTCTTGACTGTTTTGTAAAATCGAGTTACGTCTGTGATTGAAGGATTAAAAGGGTGTCTATAGGATTGAGTATGCGGAGAGAATGAAGTTTATTGGGTTAATCTAACAAGACAGTCAATGGAAACAAGATCGTAAGTACAAAGGGGTATTGAAGATTAACAGTTTGGGTTGTTCGGGGTTCTCTGTAACGTCTACAGACCTACCGGCTGGGGCAAAAAAAAAAAAAAAAGACTTCGACAAGCAGTCGAAGAGCACCCGTATAGATTTACGGTACATTGTTGCAGTCGTTTATATTTCGGCAGTCAAAAACTGATAGACTGCTTGACTATCGGTGAATCTCCATACTACCTTCTACAGCCAGACGCCCGGCGCGTTCTCGAGCAGGAAAGCACGTAATACGACATAAGTGGTGAACCCGACGTGAAAGCTTGAGGTAGAAGGTATTGGATTTCGGTTGATTTTATCTTTGTTTTTATGGAAAACGAAAATAAAAATTTTGAAGGATTTTTGGGAGAAGTTTCTGGTGGGGAGTCTTCTAAAGGACAAGGTATGCACATGGATCCGTCTATTGCTAGTTTGTTTCAAGCCTTCTCATTGTCAATGCAGCAACAGCAAAGCAATGATCGAAAGGAAGCTTTGGCAACCAAAGCATTGCAAGCAGTGGTCAATAAAATTGATCAATTTGATGGGAGGAATATTTCAAGGTATTTAAGATGTTATGTTCGTGAAATGGAATTAAATCGGGTTTCTGAGAAGAAAATGGTTGCACTATTTGGACTTGCCACGATACCAGAGATAAGGAACCACATTACATCGATTACGGATCGTTGTGGGAATTCATGGGAGGATTTTTCACATGCATTGAAAGACGAATATTTCTTAAAAGATGCTGATCACGTTACTAAGAAGCTGTTTCTGGGATGGATTGAACGGCCCAATAAGAATTTGCAAGCAACAGAGCTACTAAGGAAATTTGAGAGGCAGTACTCTCAATTATCGAAGGTAGAAAAATTGACATTGGAGCCGAACAAAGTTGATCTATTTCTTCAAGCTGCTGATGGAGAATTGCAAGAGAAATTAGAACCCCTTCTTGAAGACAAAGAAGAAGATGAAGGATTGACAACAAAGTGGAAGAACGTTGAAGATGCGGTGGGGTTGCTTACAAAAAAAGAAAGGAGGAAGGATAGGAGCAATATTCCGAAAACAGTACAAGCACCCAAAGCTCGAGTACGTACAACACCACCGACAATGCCTACAGTTCAACCTTCGACATCCTTGTCACGGAAAGCAGATATGAATATAGAAGAAATTATACAAGGAATACGAGATCTTCAAATCAAATTGGCAAGACTTGAAGAGAATACTTCTATAAATAATTCGAAGAATGTTTCAAAACAAGGATATGTACAAAGATGCATTTGGTGTGATGATGCTTCACATACTAGAAAAGATTGCAATGAATTTAATAATATGATACGGCAGGGAATTATTTGCTGGAAAGATGGGAAGATAGCATTGAAAGATAGGGAGGATCTTCTTCAAACCAATTTTGGCAAGGGAGGAATGAGAGCATTGGTTCAAGATTACTTAAAAGAGCATGAAACAGTAGTACGAGAAAGTGCAAGTTATGGTGCTAGAGTAGATGATGCAATTGGTGGAAGTACGGAAACTAGTGAGTTTTGGGCTTCTGCCGTCTCTACAATGCAAGAAGGAAAATGACCTCGAGAAGCGTTATTGAGAACTGCAGCTACAATACAAGGAAGAACAGGTTGGGAGGATCCTGTTGAGTCTCTTTCAGTTCATGCATATATTGCTAAGAGCCAACATGAAGCTTTGATGGAAGAAAAAAGACGAGGAAATTTTGATGATACTAGAGAAGGAAATTCTTTTAAGAGGCAAATTCGAGGAGACAAGGCTCGGGAGGCAGCTTCACAAGAATTGCCTGTAAAGGATACCTCAGCATCATTGGGAGAAAAAACAACGGAGACAAAAGATAAGAGCAAATCAATTGCTTATAAGCTACTTTCTGACATTGAAGCGGCAACAAATTTGAAAGGGGTGTTGGAAGAACGTATATTAAACGCTAAGGTGGAATTCACATTGAAAGAAGTCTTGGGAATTGCAAAGAAGGAGTTTCATTATGTTATCATTGACAGCATTAAGCGAAAGAGGCAATTAATGAGCGAAACTGGAATGAGTCATGCTATTGATGCAAGAATATGTAGAGATGAAGAAGAGGTTGATATTGGTTACAAGCAACCAACAAATGAAAAGAATGGGTATAATCAGGGAGTATGTTTCGAAGATTCTAGTGACAAGGAAATGGGAACTTTGAGCTATTATACTCGAAAGCATTGGGCAAGGGCAACTACTGAGGTATTGGTGAAGGTAGGAGATATAAAAGAACCAATAGTTGCTTTGGTGGACCATGGTTCTGAAATAAATCTCATGTCTAAAGATCTTTATAAGAAGCAAAAATGGCCAATTGATATGGAACATGGATGGGCAATACGAGCAGCTAATAACACACGGGGCAAATTATATGGAGCTTGTCCAGATGTCAAAATTCGGATTGGGGATGTTGCGACGGAGCAACATTTCTTCGTTTAAGATACAACGTCTTATCCGTTGATTTTAGGACAACCTTATATCATGGCAACACGGATGGAAACAAAGGTACTTGACGATGGTTCTGCTTATGCAAGGATACGGAGTGAAGATGGGAAGAAAGCTGTACAATTTCTAACAATACCTCCTAACCATGAACGGAATCAAGATAGGTTGAGGGAGAAACCATTGCCAAAGATTGTTGAAGGATTTAAGGATTTTGGGGAGGTACCACTGTAAAGCGAGATTATGGAGGTACAAAAGAGGAGGTACTCTCGCGAGATGAAGGTACCTTTGATGCGAGTTTTATTGGTATATTGGAGAATGGAAATATTATGTATAAGAAAGTTGATGATTTTAAAAGAAAAGAAAGAAAAAGATTATATGATATTGAAGGACAGTTACGCAAGATAGATACATTGCAAGATGATGAGAGGATTTTGGGTGTTTATGAAGAAAATGGACTGGAAGATTCATTGGAATTGATTACATCTATTGGGTTAGGGGATAATGATAAGATTGTTGAGATTCATTCGAGAGAGGTTTATACCATGCTTGAATCTTTTCAAGCACCAGAAGTCACAGTACAGACGAGATATAAAACGGCAGATAAGAAGGTAAAGCCTGTTGCCGGACCATTACCAGAGGATTCTAAAGAACAAATGGGAGAAGCATCAAAAGAAGCAAGTTTAAGAGATCCAATGAGTATTGGACATCAGTTTACTGAAGAGACTCTTGAAGAATTGAAGATTGGTTCTGATGGTTCTTTATTGCCAGAGGAAATTACTTGCTTCAAAAAGATGTTGGCTAAACAAGGTAGATCGTTTGCCTTCGAATCTCATGAAATTGGGTGTGTGGATCCAAATATTATAACACCTATGGTTATCTTCACTGTATTGCATGTACCTTGGAATCTAAGACCGATTCCAGTACCGAGGACACATTTACCTAAATTGGTGGAACTATTGAAAGAAAAGATAAAGATGAAAATATTAGAACCTTCATTTGCGCCGTATTCTAGTCGATGGTTTACGGTACCTAAGAAGAATGGGTCACTACGATTTATTCAAGATATGCAGCCGGTGAATGCTATAACTGTCAGGAATGCAGGAATTGGACCTATTGTGGATGAATTTGTTGAGGCGTTTGCTGGAAGGGCGATCTATTCAATGGGTGATTTGTATTCAGGTTATGATCAATTTCAACTTGCCGAAAGAAGTAGAGATATGACAACGATGAGAACACCGCTTGGATTGGTTAGAATGTGCACTCTTCCTCAAGGCGCGACCAACTCAGTTGCGCATATGATGAATGGGATGAATAAGGTATTGAGAGATTTTATTCCGGAAAAGACTATGCCTTTTCTGGATGATGTTCCTATAAAAGGGTGCAGAGAAGGAGACAAGGATGAAACTTTAGATACGAGGGGGTGTCGCAGATATGTTGTTGATCATATACAAGATTGTGAAAAGATTTTAACTCGGCTTGGAGAAGTTCATCTTACATTATCGGGTATGAAGTCCATATTTGGAGTGCGAAAGGTTGTAATTGTTGGACATTTATGCGGATCTTACGGAAGAAAACCAGATCCGACTAAAGTTGATGCAATTGGAAGGATGAAAGAGGATTGTGATTCTTTAACAGAGATTCGCAGGTTTTTAGGTTCATGTGTATTTTATCGCATCTGGATCCCTCATTATGCTCACATAGCGGATCCATTATATGAACTGTTATGCAAGGGCTACTGATTTAAATGGGAAGAAAGGCATATTCAGAAAATACAAAGATTGAAGAAATTATTGATGTCATCTCCAATATTGAGGAAGGTTGATTATAAGTGCAATAAACTAGTGATTCTTACTGTGGACACTAGTCCAATTGCCATTGGATGGATTGTGGATCAAGATGATTCAAGTGGAAATAGATTTGCAGTTCGATTTGGAGCTAAGATTTCGATTTTGAAGTATTCGTCAGCGTGCATATTCGCAAGTCAAAAGAAAACTTTGGAGAGTTGTTTTGGCTATGAAAGCTGAAAAGGATTATTTGATTGGGGCAGTAGTAGTAATTCAAACAGATTGCTTGCCATTGCTTGGAATGATTATTAACTGTTCGACACCAGATATTGCAATGTTGAGATGGATTGCTTATATTAAGTCACTAAATCCAGAATTTAAGCATATCATTGGAAAGGACAATTTAGTAGCAGACATGCTATCTCGAGCAAGATACGAGAGGGAGGACGAAATGGTTGAAGACATTGATGATGTCGGATTGAAATTCTATTCAATATCAAATCTCAACAGAGAAGGCAAGCTATTTCTTGAAGAATCTTATGAAGGAGAATTATTGGATATTGGTCATTATTTGAATACCTTGTCTAAGCATGGGAATTGGTCTACAGAAAAATTCAAACAAATAAGAAAAAAAGCATATGGATTTTTACTTCGAGATGGATTCTTATGGAAGAGACCGAAGAAAGGAATTGGGATGCCACAACGAGTGATAGGCAAAAGGGAAGAAAAACTAAAATTATTAAAGGAGTTTCATGATAGTTTATGGGCAGGGCATAGAGGAATCTGGGCTACTTTTGCTAAACTCAAGGAACGATATTGGTAGAAAAATATGTATCGAGATGTGCTCTCATTTGTAGAGTCATGTGAAATTTATCAATCGTATTCTAATATCCGACATCGAGATGGTCTTCATCCTACGTATCCTCTGGCTATTCATTTTAAATGGGTTGTTGATTTGGTTATTATGCCAGTTGGGTTATGGCAGATGAGATATTTGGTTTTAGCTCGTGAAGATTTATCAAATCAAGTAGAAGGAAGAGCATTGAGGACAAAATCTACAGAGGGAATTTGTAGGTTTTTGCTTGAAGATGTCATTTGCCGTTACGGGTGCGTAGGAAAAATCACTGCAGATCGTGGAGAATTAAATGCACAAGAAGCTCGTAAGTTCTTTGAAAAATGTGGAGTTAAACTATCACTGACTACTGCTTATAATCCGGAAGAGAATGCGAAAATCGAACGCGGTCACCCGTTGATTGTGAAAGCATTGGTTAAAGCTTGTAATGGGAAAGTTAAAGAGTGGCCACGGCTTTTGTCATTTGCATTATGGGCTGATCGAACAACACATAATTCGGTCACAGGATATATGCCAGTAGAACTTATGACAAGTCAAAAACCAATTATGCTGATTGAAGAAAAGGTACTTACTTGGAGTATGCTACCATGGGAAGATGGATTGACAAGAGAAGAACTTCTGGCTATTAGGATTCGACAATTGGAGCAAAGAACGGAAGATGTCCAGATAGCATTGAAAAGGTTAAAAAGAGCAAGGTTACAAAACAAGGCGCGATTCGATAAGCAACATCAATTGAGACCAAAAGCAATCGAGGAAGGTGACTGGGTACTTGTTTATGACAATAGTCTGGATAATCAACATAGTACTTTGCGGAAATTTTCAAAACGTTGGTTTGGACCCTATGTTGTAACAACTGTTCATGATAATGCGACTTACTCATTACGGGAGTTAGATGGTACAAAATTGAAAATACCAATTGCAGGGAAGCGAGTAAAAATATTTAAACGAAGACATGCGGAGATGAATATGGAAGACCTTAATGAAGGTACAGAGATTCCGCAGCAAGAAGATGAAAGTGATTTGGATAATGAAGGTGACGAAGACGAACTGGACAAAGACGTAGGGGATATATTCTGAATCAAACAGCAATTGGGTAAATTGATGCATACCGGAGGATGCACAGGTTCAGAGGGGGTGGATGTCGTGTTGTAATACAAGTATACAGTGAAAATAAAAAGAAAGGGGAATTTTATTAATATTCAGTTACCTCGAATATTGGGAGCATCGACCAACTCTAGTACAAATACTGAGTGGTCAGGTTCAGTCACTCCGTTACAGTCAGCCGGGGCATACTGAAATGCTCCGTTCGATTCCAATAACGAGAGTCAGCAGGAAGAGAAGGACCAATTCACACGATGGGTTCGAGGAGCCAATTGGATCCAATTTCGATAATCCAATCCGGGTCTTCTTATCCAATATGAGACCTGAATTGGCCGGTCAACCCAATGCAGTCTAATTACGGGAAATCCAGGTCTTACTACGGGTCTTAGCCAATCTGACGCGAGGACCAATTTGACCCAATTACGGGAACATCCAGGTTACTACGGGCATCTTTCCCAATATAGGACCTGAATTAGTCGGGCGACTCAATGTGGTCCCGATTACGGGGGTTCGATTCTGTTTCAGGTTGTCCTGTTCTCTGTGCCGTTTCAGGGAACATTGTTTTCGATAAATGGATTTCTTAAAGGTAAAAACAGAGGAGAAAGCTCTGACGGCGAGAGCCAATTTTGGATCCAAGCTTGACAGCGAGAGCCAATTTCAGATCCAAGCTTGAGGTGGGAGCCAATTCCGGATCTAAGACGGAAGATTGAAGAAATTCAGAGGATAAGGTTAGGGGGGGGGGGGTTTTTTTTTGGGGAATCGGGGGGAGAGAGAGTTTTCAAGCTTTTGCAAGGTTACCAGTTCGGTTTTTCATTGGAGGTTTTTGAAGATCAAGGGAATTAGAGAGAGGAGCTTCATGCTTTGGGTCGGGGAAGGAAAGACATAGAATTTGGATTTTTCTTCTTCGTAGAGTTTTGGGAAGACTGAGGCAATCGTTGCTGAAGTCAGTGTTGTAATGGTGAATCGGGATTTTTAAATGAAGTGGGTTTGAATACTCTTGACTGTTTTGTAAAATCGAGTTACGTCTGTGATTGAAGGATTAAAAGGGTGTCTATAGGATTGAGTATGCAGAGTGAATGAAATTTATTGGGTTAATCTAACAGGACAGTCAGTGGAAACAAGATCGTAAGTACAAAGAGATATTGAAGATTAATAGTTTGGGTTGTTGGGGGTTCTCTGTAACGTCTACAGACCTACCAGCTGGGGCAAAAAAAAAAAAAAAAAAGACTTCGACAAGCAGTCGAAGAGCACCCGTATAGATTTACGGTACATTGTTGCAGTCGTTTATATTCCGGCAGTCAAAAACTGATAGACTGCTTGACTATCAGCGAATCTCCATACTACCTTCTACAGCCAAACGCCCGACGCGTTCTCGAGCAGGAAAGCACGTAATACGACACCGCGATGAAATCCATAGAAATAGAAGACCATGGTTGTTCTGGAATAGATAATGGCTGAAAAAGTCTGTAAGGTCGATGATGAGGAGTTTTTGATCTCGAGCAAATATCACAAGTTTATACAAAATCTTTGACTGCTTTCCATATTTGGAACCACCAAAAATCCTTGAATATTAGTTACAAAGTTTTATTGTACCCAAAATGTCTTATTGCTGGAAAGTCATGACGAGCTTGAAGAACACATAATTGAGCTTCACCTTCTAGAACATATAGGCGTCCTTCAAAATATAGCAGATTCTTCTTGAATTCAAAATTGGGAGTATTATGAGACTTTGAAGGATTTTCCTTAATATCATGAATAAAAAGATCAGAAGATATATTTGACTTAACTTGCTTAATAAAAGTTGAATCAACTGTTAGTGTTGATTCCATTGCTTAAAGATGAAGATGATATGGCTTCAAGAGAATTATCTGTTGTTGATCAAAAGCAGCATCTCCTTCGTTTGGTGCAAGGTAAGATTGTTTAGAGAGTACATCTGACAAACCTTGTTATTTTCTTGGTCGATAATTGATCTTGAATTCGAATCTTGACAAAGACATACTCTAATAGGCTTAGTGATGATTCAAAATATGTGTTGACATAAAATATTCAAGGTTCTTGTGATCTGTATATACTGTGATTGGACTAGAAGCACCTTCTAGATAATGGTGCCATTCTTGAAATGAATCCATAATTACAAGAAGTTCTTTGTTGTAGATCTCGTAGTTGATCTCGGTTGCTGAAAATTTTCTAGAATGAAAAGCTATTAGATAAAGTTTATCATCTATTCCCATTTGTGACAATACGGCACCCAAAGCAAAGTCTGATGCGTTTGTTTCCATAAAAAAATGGCTTAAAAAAATCGATGTAATATAAGATTGCTGCAGAAACAAAGGCTGTCTTCAAAGCTTCAAATGCTACTTCTGCTTCTTGATTCCATTGAAGTTTGTCTTTACAAGTCAAATGTGTAAGTGGCACTACAACTTGAGAGAAGTCTTTGATGAAGATCTGATAGTAGCTGACAAATCCCAAAAAGCATTGCACATTTCTTACCATTTTTGGAATCTTCCAATCGATAATAGTTTGAACTTTCTTAAGATCCATCATAAGTACATCATTTGAAATGATGTATCCTAAGAAGTCAACTTGAGTAATGTGAAATACACACTTTTCTATCTTAGCATAGAGTCCTATATCTCATAGTTTTTGTAATACTTAGCAAACATGAAGTTCATGTTCTTTTAAGTTCTTAGAATAGATTAAGATGTCATCTAGGTAACAAAGAATAAAATCACCTAAAAAATCTCAAAAAAAGTCATTCATTAGATGTTGGAATGCTATTAGTGCATTTCTAAGTCCAAAAGGTATGACGTATTCAAAATGTCCATACCTTATTCGAAACACAGTCTTCCATTCATCTCCTTTTTTGATGCATACCAGATTGTATGCTCCTCGTAGATCTATTTTTGTATAGATCTTAGCTTGATTCAACTAATCAAAGAGTCCAAATATCAAAGATAGCACTGTCGAATTACGTGTTATCTTACTTGAGAACTCACAGGGCATCTGACTATGGAAGATAAAATGATGTTTTGTAAGTATCCAAGTAGTCTAGTGGGTTTCAACCATCTAAAAACAAACTATTTCGGATTTCAAAGTAAAAGCTTAATCCCAATACAAAGTACTTAGAAATACTATTTTTAATAACTTTGAGATATTATAAGCATAAATTCTTTTGTTATTTGTTATTTGTTATTTTATTTTATTTTATTTTTATAAGTATTATTATTTATATATATATTTTTAAAAAAATAATAATTTTTAAATCCTAATCCTAAACAATGAGCTTCGGTAAGGTGTAATTCTCAATCTGACCATCCAATTGTTATAAAACTTCTACCGCTAGTGTCTTTACAAGTCTTCTAAATATTCAAGAAGTTTCAATCCAATCTAACTTACAGATTGCAAGAAAACGTCGTAAATCCACATTGATGTCCCTTAACTCCTGCCTAGAAAGTTGATGACGAACCTTGACTTGTAATTTTTCCTTCTCCAACTATTAATTTTCATTCAAACCTTGTATGCAGCTCCATCTTTAAGTCCTTGACTTATCACATCAAAATTCATCTTATTCCAGTTGATAGATCTCCAGATATTATAAAAACCCTAAACGACCCCAATATGCCAACTTTTGATATCTCTTTATACTAATAATTAAATATCCTCTATCCATACTATTAGATTAATACAAATTTTTACATGCACTTGCTATATTCAACCATCTAGACACTTCTAAAATTTCAATCGTAGATGTTTCTTTAATTTCACAAAACAATTAAAAGTACTAGCCTTTACTTTATTACAAAAAAACCCAATTCACTAATACAAACACTGACTTTGACCAACGTTTGCAAAATCCTCCCAAATCCTATGAAACTAAGTCTTACATCTTTCAAAGGAGCTTGAAGCTAGCTCTCCGACCCCAAAATCCTGATCTGCAAATGCCTTCTTCTTTTTTCTTTCTTTTCCTATAACTCCGTGAGGTCCCCTATACTTCCGCCCTAGACTCAAAATTGGAACAATAGACCGCGCTTCCATGGAATTCCCGCCTCTAAGAGGATCTTTCTATGGAAAGGATGTTTCTCCCGAAATGGCATAGAGAATAGAACAGCTTGAAATGGAACCGAAGCCTCCATATTCGAGACTTCATTGAGTTGCCTAACCAAGTCAGGTCTCATACTAGGTAAGAGGCCCATAACAAGACCTAGATTGGATGTCCCCATGATTGAGTCAAATTAGTCCTTCACATCAGACTCACCCAAATATTGAATTGGTCATTTCTCCTTTTGCCGACTCTTAGTAAGAATAGCTTAGATTCATTCCACGTGATTTACTGGAGGATCTTAAGGACCTCAATTTATCTCCTCAATTTTTCTTTGGCTTTGGATATGCTGATCTCGATTATTGAAATTGAACGGAGCATTACATTATTGATAAGTATGCTCCAACTGCTTCCTATTCCCACACAGTGGCGCGTAATTGTCACTAACTCTAGGATTGGGACATTTTCTAGCATAATGACCAATCTGTCTGCAACGAAAATAATGCAGTGGTCTTCTTGCACCCCCATCAGGCATATTGGGTGTCTACATTGGTATATATCTACTAGGCTTGTTCCATGTAGGGTTAGAAAATGATCCTGATTGTCCCATTGGTATGGAGGGTATTTGGTTCGATGATGCCAATGGAGCATACGCTATTGTCACGTTCAGTGGTACAACTTGTAATGGGATGATATTAACTGGCCCCTGAATATTAGGACTAGAATTGGCCATTATTTCTAACATCCAAGATGACTAAATATTAATAAATCTTTTTCATTTATATTTTCACCACATAGTCATATTACAATACGACAGTGGATACTTATTTTTTATGGTGATTTTGTTGAGTCCTCAATAATCGACACACATCCACAATGATCCATCTTTTTTCTTCACATAAAATTGAAGCTCTTGCTAGTGATTTGGAATGGCTTATAAAGTTCTTGGCCAAATTCTCTTCAATATACTCCTTGAGTTCAGCCAACTGATTTTGAGATTAATTGTAGATTAGTCCAAATGGCGGTTGTACTCCTTCTTGAAGATCAATTGAGCAGTCATAGGAATGATATTTCGGAAGAATATCCACATTTTTTTTCTCAAATACATCTTGAAATTCTTAATATTGGCTTGAAATGCCACTTAAAGTCTTTCCATCCATAAAAATAGATGTGACATAAATGACACAAGGTGATTCTTTTTTGTAACATGCACGAAAGCCCTTGCACCTACAAATATAGGTTTAATTATACTAGACTAATGACTTTCTACTTGTTGGTGAGATATTGGTGTTGCCATTGAATTATAGTAATGTTGAGGTCCACTTGTATGGTTCTCAGATCGAAATTCAAAAAGGTAATTGTCGCACTTCATAACAAAGTTAATTGCTTGACTCAATATTTCATAATCAAATAAGTTGAGCATTAATTTTTTTACCTCATATAGTAATCCATACAAAAATTGGCTAATTAATGTAACATCATTCTACTTGATATCAGTTGGAAGTTGTCAAAATTGTGAAGCATACAACTTTACTGATCGATTGCTTTGTCACAAAATACGGATCTTATTGATTGCAACATGAATTGTATCATATTCTCCATTCATAGATCAAAACTCTACCAAAAAAGCCTCTAGATTATCCAATATTAGATCTCGTCGTTCAAGAAAAGATGAAAACCATGATAATATTGAACCTAAAAGAAGCGTATCAATGAATCTAACTTGCAATCCTAGAGTTGGATAGCTTTGGAGTTGAAATTCAATCACAAATTGTACTTGATTGATAAATCTTCTAAATTTTGATCTAGTACCATCAAACTTCTCGGGTAGGGCAATTCTTAGTTCTCTAACATTAAAAGCACGTTCTACCATAGGAAAAGAGACATGATTTGGTGCAAATATTGAAGGAGCTCCAATTATTTCTATATCTTCACTTCCTGCCAAACTTATTGTTTTTTATCGTGGTAAATTGAGTTGATGCATTACAAGCATTATCTCCCTCAATTACTCTTCCATTTGTGCCATTGTATCACGGACATACTCATGTAAGCTAATAATTACATATACAAATAAGTGGAAGTAAGTAAAAATAAGTAAAAGTAAGTTAATTCTATAGTATTTACTATGGAAGCTTCTTAGAAGCTTGATAGACACTACTTTGACTTTATAGGTGTCTTTAATTGACTTTTTGGGATTAGAAACGTGGTTAACAAGTTGGCCATGTGCCACACATGTTGTTAGCTTGAAGATCAAGCTAACTATGTGGCCCACACATAGAAAAACTTGACTTGTAAGTCAAGGCATGTGTCCTACAAAGTCAATACATATTGAAGGTCCTATAGAACGTCGCCACATAGCCCCTAATTAGATAGTATGTATAGAGACAAGAGTGAAGCCTTCTTCACTCTTGTCAATTCCTTTCTTGCTTCCAGTCTAGTTTCAAGGTTCTCTAGTTTTCTTGTCTTTTGGCAATAGCCATTTCAGTTTCTCTTTCAATATACATACTTATTTATTTATATTTTGTTTCCTTTCTTTGAGTGAAGGCTCACTTGTCTGAATTACTTTTTCATCAAGTTCTTGTCCTTGATAGATTGACAAGAGTACACCTACAATATCAGAGCTTTGTCTAATCTTGATTAAGAGTGGATTATCCTTTTTTCTTAATAAGATATAAGCATATTAGAAGTTTCGGATTACCCTCTTCTAAATTAATATTGTCCTTAGTATTTTCTTTGTTCTCAATTCCTCTCTTCTATTTGTCTTGAGCGATATTAGACATCTTTTCTTTTCTAAGTGTTATCATGGCAGAACTTATTGAAATGAAGAGTGCAATGGCACAAATGCAAGAGCAATTGAAGGAGTTAATGCTTGCAATGCATTAACTCAATTTACCACCACAACGAGCAACAAGATTGGTAGGAAGTGAAGATATAAAAATGGTTGAAGCTGCTTCAACATCTGCACGGAACCATGTCCTTTCTCCTAAAGTGGAATACCCTTCCAGTATTAGAGAACCAAGAATTGTCCTACCTGAGAAGTTTAATGGCATCAAATCTAAGTTTCGAGGATTTATCAATCAAGTACAACTTCTGATTGAACTTCAACTCCAAAGCTATCCAACTCCAAGATTGCAAATTAAATTCATTGATACGCTTCTTTCAGATTTAGCACTATCATGGTTTTCATCTTTTCTTGAACGACAAGATCTAATATTGGATAATCTAGAAGCTTTTCTAATGGAGTTTCGATCCATATATGGAGAACATGATGTAATTTGTGTTGCAACCAATAAGATCCATATATTATGACAAAGCAATCGATTAGTAACATTGTATGCTTCATAATTTTGACAACTTGCAACTGATATCAAGTGGGATGATGTTGCACTTATTAGCCAATTTCTCTACGGATTACAATATGAAGTAAAAAAATTAATGCTCAACTTACTTGATCCTCAAACATTGAGTCAAGCAATTGACTCTGCTATGAAGTGCGACAATCACCTTTTTGAATTTCGATCTGAGAATCATACAAGTGGACCTCAACGTTACTATAATTCAATGGCAACACCAACACCTCTTCAACACATACATTCAAAAGTAGAGGATATGCAAATTGATGGAGTACGTTTCAAACCTCTTACTGAGCAAGAAAAGACTCGTCGTCGTTAAGAAGGATTATGTTTATATTGTGGAGAACCAAAGCACACTCCTCAATATTTTCCAAAGAAACAACGCAATCACAAAATGAGAAGTATGGCTATGAAAGAAGATAAGATGTCAGAAAACGAGTTTTTTCATCTACAATAGGGATCGTGCGGCTGGAACCTTGCACAATATCTAGTAAAGGTCCTATTCTCTCTTTAGAGCCCTCTCCTTGTATTACATTAAATGTTATTTTAGGACCTAAATATTACAAAGCCTCTGCCTTGTTAGATTCAAGAGCTTCGACGTGTTTCTTAGATGAAGAATTTACTAAAAGATATAGCATATCTTTAGTAAAGAAAACTAAACCTGTTCATGTAGAAGTCATAGATGGTCGTCCATTATCTTCTAGAGATATTACTCACGAAATCCTTCCTATAGAAGTAATAATCAATGGTCATAATAGTTTTGTAGTATTTAATATCTTTAGATCTCCCTCTAATCCAGTCATTTTAGGTTTATCGTGGTTAGAAAAATATAACCCTCAAACAGATTGGATTTTCCAAATTCTAACTTTCTCTAAAAGTATAACTAACAGTGTAGTTAATCAAGTAGAGAATCATAAGTCTAGTTCAATTAAATCCATATTTATAGGTACAAAAGCTTTCTTGCATGCTGCTATGAAAGAATCACCATATATTATTTATGCCACACTTGTTTCTACTAGTGGAAAGACTTCAAGTTGTATTCCAAGCCAATATCAAGAATTTCAAGATGTATTCAAAAAAAAGAATGTGGATACACTATGGAAATATCGTCCATATGATTACTCAATTGACCTTCAAGAAGGAACACAACCGCCATTTGGACCAATCTACAGTTTATCACAAAATGAGTTGACTAAATTCAAGGAGTATATTGAAGAAAATCTAGTCAAGAATTTCATACGCCATTCTAAATCTCCGATAGAAGCTCCAATTCTATTTGTGAAGAAAAAAGATGGATCATTGTGGATGTATGTTAATTATCAAAGATTCAACAAGATTACCATCAAGAACACGTATCCACTATTTTTAATATTTGGACTTTTTGATTAGCTGAATCAAGCTAAGATCTATACAAAAAAAGATCTCCAAAGAGCTTCGGTGATAAGGTATGGCTACTTCATCGTAATATCAAGACCACTTGTCTTTGTGACAAGTTCGACTATCGGAGACTTGCACCATTTTCTATTTCTACACAAATCAATCCAGTTGCATATCGTTTACATCTACCAAAGTCAATGAAAATCCATCCAGTATTTCATGTGTCTCTTCTTGAACCATACAAGACAGTGGACATACCAAGAAGACAACAAGCTCTACCTTCTCCTATAGAAGTGGACAATAATAAAGAGTTTGAAGTAGAAGAAGTCTTAGATTCAAAGCGGCATCAAAATAAATTAAAATATCTTGTCTATTAGTGCAGATATAATATTAGTGAACGTACATGGGAGCCAATAAAGAATCTTATAAATGCAGCAAAGGCGATGGAGGCTTTTCATCGATAACATCCATCATAATCAAGATGAAAATCTTCTTTATAAAAGAAACAACATCTAGATAAGATAATATTCTACTTTCAATCCTTGTTCGTAGCTTCTTTGTAGTTGTGATGCTCAGGAGATGGAGAACCAACAACTAGCAGATTCGACTCAAGAGCCTTCATTTGTTGACCTGTCGGACGAGATATTGCGATTGTCACAACCTTCAAGACAACATAATCGAGATGAAGATCTTCAAGAACGACATATTCTTCTTTGAATAGATGGCGAGATATAACGCATTTGGTATCACGATTTGGGAAGGGACTCCCGATGTTTGATAATTTTATTAGAGGTAGAAACAACTCCTGATGGTATTTCAAATGTTCTATTTGAAGGAAGTTATGAAGGCCTTAATAATGATTAAATAAATGGGTGGTCTTCCCGCCCTGGTATGGGACACTACCGATGATTGAAAGGCCCTATCAATTATCTTCAAAGAGAACGAATATCAGAGTATGTGGCAAATGTAATTTGTCGCATCATAGATTTTCTCAACATATGATGACCGCTCCTCGTTGAACTCATCCCTATGAGGAATAATGTCACAGACATACTCATGTAAGCTAGTAATTACATATACAAATAGGTGGAAGTAAGTAAAAATAGATAAAAATAAGTTAATTCTAAAGTATTTATTATGGAAGCTTCTTAGAAGCTTCATAGATGCTACTTTGACTTCATAGGTATCTTTAATTGACTTTTTAGATTAGAAACGTGGTCAATAAGTTAGCCATGTACCACATATGTTGTTAGCTTGAAGATCAAGCTAACTATGTGGCCCACACATAGAAAAACTTGCCTTGTAAGTCAAGGCATGTATTCTACAAAGTCAACATATATTGAAGGTCTTACAGAACATCGCCATGTAGCCCCTAGTTAGATAGTATATATAAAGACAAGAGTGAAGCCTTCTTCACTCTTGTCAACTCCTTTCTTGCTTCTAGTCTAGTTTCAAGGGTCTCTAGTTTTCTTGTCTTTTGGCAATAGCCATTCCAATTTCTCTTTCAATATACATACTTATTTATTTATATTTTGTTACTTTTCTTTGAGTGAAGGCTTAGTTGTTTGAATTACTTTTTCATCGAGTTTTTGTCCTTGACACATTGCACTCTTCATTTCAGCAAGTTCTGTCATGATAACACTTAAAAAAGAGAAGATGTCTAATATTGCTCAAGATAAATAAAAGAGAGGGCTCGAGAACAAAGAAAATACTAAGGACAATATCAGTTTAGAAGAGGGTAATCCGCAACTTCTAATATGCTTATATCTTATCAAGAAAAAAGAAGTAATCCACTCTTAATCAAGATTAGACAAAGCTCTGATATTGTAAGTTTACTCTTGTTAATCTGTCAAAGACAAGAACATGATAAAAAAAAATAAACAAGTGAGACTTCTCTTAAAGAAAGATGACAAAATAGAAATAACTTGATATGTATATTAAGAAAGAAACTGGAATGGCTATTGCCAAAAGCTAAGAAAACTAGAGATCCTTGAAACTAGATTGAAAGGAAGAATGGAATTGAGAAGAGTGAAGAAGGCTTCACTCTTCTCTCTATATATACTATCTTATTAGTAGCTACATGGTGATATTCTATAGGACCTCCAATATGTGTTGACTTTATAGAACACATGCCTTGACTTACAAGGCAAGTTTTTCTACGTGTGGGCTACATAATTAGCTTGATCTTCAAGCTAACAATATGTGTGGTACATGGCCAACTTGTTGACTATGTTTCTAATCCAAAAAGTCAATTAAAGACACCTATAAAGTCAAAGTAGTATCTATCAAGCTTCTAAAAAGCTTCCATAGTAAATATTATAGAATTAACTTACTTTTATCTATTTATACATGTAATTACTGGCTTACATGTACATGTCCGTGACATCTGCTAACTATAAGCATAATTGGAATTATCTATGGAGTGGTTCATTACCAAGGATTAATGAGGAATTTAAAATTTTTTGCAAAGTACTACAATAGAATGAAAATATAGTGGTACATTGAAGAAGATATTTTTAAATGGAAAGAAAAGTATCTTTTATATAGTTGTTTTAAATTTATTAAGGAATGGATTTGTTGTACATACAAAGCTTAATAGCTTACAAAAAAGGGAGCAAAGACGTGTGCAAAAATTTGAAAAAGAATTAAAAAGAATAGATATGCTTGATAAAGATGCTTAAATAGTAAGCATATATATATGGAAATATATTCAAATGATTTTACAAAGAAATATGCTAAAAAAAAACAAGGACAAAATTGATAACATGCATTGATTAAGGCAACAAGAAATTCATAAAGGTATTAGAAAAGACATAGATTTCTTTACAAATGAAGAAGTAAAAAATATAGATCATGAAAAAGACAATATTAGAAAGGTGATATGATGCCGACCACAACTTTGGTTCTTTTTGGTACATATCGGAAGATGCATAAGTTTGGAAGGGGTAAATGTCATGTTGTGGTTCGGCTACTATGTAAAAATAATGGATTTATATATTTAATATACAATATAGTAGACAACATAGTGAAAGCCATATTAGTAGATTTTTATTGGCTATAGGATATAGATAAATTACTAGCTCAAAAAGAAGTTTTTTAAAAGGGCTTCTATTAGAATTTATATAACTTTATTTTCTTTTGATATTAACTTTGAAGTTGATCTTATTATTAGTAACTTTTAAATATTTAGAATCACCTTTATTAGATATTGGTGATCCTTAAAGTCTTATTTTGTTTCTCTTATATGATATTTAGGACATATATTGTGTAAATCTTGTAAAGAAAAGAGTTAGAGAGGGATTTGGGTAGCAAAAAAGGTAGTTAGGGTATCCATATGAATATATATATATATGTATATATATATATATGAAAGATGGAAATATGGAGCTATGAAAAAATTCATGATATCAAGATAAATTTTTGTAAGAGGATTATGGATTTCCTTTGAACTTATGAAAAATCAAACTCTCTTATAATTAATTAGTTATGATTTGATATACCAAAGGATGTTAAGGCATTTCAAGGTACTTTAAAAAGCCTCATATATAAATAAAATTAAATATAAAAGGATTTTATCAATGAAATATCTTTTAATATTATTTTATTTATTTGGCCTCTATAATAAGAATACATCACTTATTGGAACTTATCCAATAAATTAAAGCTAAATTCTCTATAGTTAGATATTTAGTATATTTTTAGATAAAAAATCATGCCATATAACAACAAGTTATTCAGACTATCAAACATGGGTTATGAAAGTATGGATTATTTCATAGCAACCATTGTAATTGAGACTTCATATTGTCATAGATTACAATAGATTATCACTTCAGTAAACAAGCATCTTTGGCATCTTATAGTCTTTATCAATTGTTGTATGGAAGATAATCAATTCTATCTAGCTCACTACATGAAAAACCAACTCTAGTTGTAGACCTATATAATACTAATATTTGGACTCAATGTCTACATGACCAAGTATAGTTTTTTAAATAAGTCATACCTATGGCTGTGAAGAACTTATCCATTTCTTAACATCCTAATACTTTATGATATGTTTGCATTTGTAGTAGAGCTTATTGATCCTAGTTGCAAAGATTTTCTAAAAGAAATTATATATATTTGTAACATGAGGTATCAAAAATACTTGATATTAAGACAAATTGTATAATTTTATATGTAAAGAATATATTTTTTAGTGATATTTTATTTTTAGAAGGCAAAGTTGGACAAGAATATCAAGAGCATTCAAAGAATTGTATTCCTTGTCATCTTCTTATTGATGACTCTATACATCCTAAATTGGCAATTGTATCAATCGATATTCTTTGTTTTATATGTGGTGAGAAGAAAAGACTTACTACCATACTTTTATGTGATCAATGCCAATGTAGGTGGCATATGGCATGTTTGATACCACCTCTTTTAACTTTCTCATTAAGAGATTGGATTTGTCCTTTTTGTAAGAAGTCTTCTAGCTATGCCTCATCTTTTGATAAGGATTAAAGATTTATTCTATTATATGTATCATATAAACTGCAATGGTCTAACTGCTATAATACCAAATTTGAAGGAGTACAGTTTGACATTCACATCACAGTAGTATTCATTTTCAACAATATATATTTTATAGTCCTAATTGATTGAAGAGGCTTCTAATTAATTAGGAAGGGCAGCTGAAAGTGTATTAGGTATGCAATTGTATTTGATTTAAATTACTTATTTTATGATTGGTTGGTAGTAATCAATGTATTATATGTAACAATCTTTATTTACTTAACAACTATCATGTGATATAGTATTATATATCAAATTCCATCAAATATATGTAGTTTAATTTAATTAGTGGTTTTCCATTCATTGATAGTTTTTTCATTAATTGACTTGTTCATGTCAATTAAGATTTAAATACTTAAGTAAAAAAAAAAAAAAAAAAAAAATCTTTCACTTGACATTCTTATCAAGTCAAGTCTTGTGACTGATTTTGAGAGTAAAAGAACTTTTTGTAAGGATTTGATTGGCTATGGTGTTTTAGCCATTTCAATAAAGTTTTAGGATTTTTCTTATTTTTATACTTGTACTCTTGAATTTTTTCTTTGTGATATAAAAAATAGCTTGATTTAGTTTAGTATAGATTTTTAATCTTTCCTTGAAAGTGTATTAGGTATATATTTGTATTTGGTTTATATTACATGTTTTATGATTAGTTGGTAACACTGAATGTGTTGTGTATAACAATCTTTGTTTACATCATATTATTGATGTTTCATGATATTATTAAAAATAAAAACTACCTTTAATGGAGTTTTAAATGTTTTATTTGAATGAAGTTAGAAAGACCTAAATAATGATCAAAATATTATAATAGACTTTACACCTTAGTATAAGATACTATTAATAGTTAAAAAGATCTATCAACTACTTTGAAAGAGAACAAAGATCAAAGTATGTGGCAAATATAATTTATTGGAGCTTAAACTTCTTTAATATATGATTATCACTCTTTATAGAAATATTCACTAGAAGAAGGAGTAATTCCATGGATATATATAATTATTTAGATAAGAAATATTAAATAGAAAATAAATGTATATAAATTTGATAATATCTTATAGAGAAGCTTTTTAAAAGCTATATAGATGTGGATTTGATTTTATATATATATTTATAGTTATTTGATAGGTTGGAAATATTACCAAAAAATTAGCTACATATTGCATATGTTGAAAAATTATATTATAAGTTAAATATATGTCTTACAAGTTGAATAAATATCAAAGGTCTTATAGAATATTGTCACGTTACTCTTAATTAGATAGTATTTATGGAGACAACAGTGAAGCCTTTTTTACTCTTATCAATGTCTTTCTTGTTCTTAGTCTTATTTCAAGAATCTTTAGTCTTCTTATTTTTTGTAATAGCCATTCTATTTTTAATACTATAATACTTTTGAATGAATATCTATTCTTTTTGACTAACAAAAGAGTATATTGAGGTTTTTATTGTTTATGATTCATATCCTTCATACATTGATAATAAAGCACCATAGAATATGTATTTTGTAAATATAATCAACTATTACAAAGCTAATATTAAGTTAAGTTTGTACCTTATTTATTAATATTATATTAATTATACAAAAATATTTTTTATTTTTTTTATAGCCTACATATTGACAATAAAATTCTCTAAGTATTTCCAATATAACTTTTAGATTAATAAAGATGTCTATGTTTATTGATAGAAGATTGAAACAACATCCTACAAAATTAAAGAAACAAAAGTATTGCAGCAATAAGTGAAGTGGTCTAATAATAAGTAACATTAGAAGTTGCAATGGTATTTGCAATAAATAACAAGCAAGGACTTAAAAAACAAATTTCAATGAGCCCCACAAGCATATATAAAGAATGTTTCATTTACAAACATGTTTCATAGAAACCTTCTACATTAAATAATCTTAAATTATATTCTATCAACTTCATTTATTAAATCAAGTATTTACATGTTTTATTTCATAAAAAAATTACATAAAGTAAAATTTTAAAATAATAAGATAGATTTTTAAATTTTTATATATACATATAATTTAAATCTAAAATAAGACTAAATATAAGAATATGAAAAATAAAACTTAGGCTGCATTCAAAATTATATTAAAAAAAAAAAATGTTTCTTGTCTTATCCTTTATTTTTACTACAATTAAGTCTTATAGAAGCTTCTAACAAAATAACATCATATGTTATATATTCTAAAAGTTACAAAAATACATTAAGTGAAAATGTCTTTCTATTATCTCACTAATGAAAATATTTTTGAAAGAATAAAAACATACGAATTTTGGTTAGATAATCTATTATTAGAAGAATATAACAATATAAAATTAAAAAATCTATAAAAAAAACCTATAAAAACCAGTAACTATGGTTTTGTAAACATGAACATTGATATAAAGAAATATTAATTTTAAAGAAAGAAATCGAAGATTGTACAACTTGTTTAGATAACTTTTAAATTTAAAGGCACTAAAACTATTTAGAAATAAGTTTTAAAGTTATTTTATTTCTTAAATCTAATATTTAGAATAGCATATTATATTTAAAATATCATATAGCTATGCCTAATGTTTTAGGATGATTCAATTTTTATTAAATGAAAAAAGTGTTTTTTGAATTCAAAGCTACTCTAGAATTTATACAAATAAATATATATATAAAAAAAACTTGATTCAAAATAAATAAATCAATAAATTTAAGTTTTAATTCTTTTATATAAATTTTACAAATTTTTTTATAAAAAAATCTTTAAAAATTTGAAAAAAAAAACAATTAAAATAATATTAATAGTATAATTTTTATTGGTGATAGGTTTGATGAAATTTAATTAATTATTTATGATTAAATCATAATATAAGATAGTGTTTATAAATAATAACAAAATATGTTGCTTAATAATATTTTATAGTAATTTTTTAAAATTCCAATAATAAAGCAACTTCATTGGAAAGTAAAACCATAACCTAATCTATATAACTTGATATAGTTTTTAAATCTAAGATAGATAATTTAAACAACTCTACTTACTAAAAGAAAGTTGTGTAGAAATTTAGATTCAAAAGAAATATTAAATAATATATATAAATTTTCTAAGAATAAATTACTATTTAAAATACTGTTGTAATTATATATTACTGTATGTAATATATATTTTAAAAATTAATTTTAAGAAATAAATACATTTTCTATTCTACTTATTTAAAACTATAAAAGGGGTATTTTTGTAATACATCTTCAAAACTAAAGAATTTTATCTTATATATTTGTATATACAATATTATTAAACATAAATAATAATAATAATAATAATAATAATAATAATATTTAAACGTTTTAATTATTACTTCCATCATATTTGTGAATAAAGCAATAATTTTTTTTTAATTTTGATTTATTTTATAAAACAAAAATTTATTGAGAAATTTAGTATTTATGTATACTTTAAAATTGCATCTTTAACTTTATTTCAAATTTTAGGTATATTTTATAACTTCTAGAATTTAATTATTGTTTATAAATTTTTAAACAAAAAAGATTGTATGAATTTATGTAAACATACTTACTCACAAATAAATTATAATTTATAAGAAAATAATTTACTTATTAATAATAGTTTTGATTCATATAAATAAAAATATATACTATTCAATTAGTTTGATAAAATTTAAGTATTTAAAATTTTCAAAACTGTAATACTATTTTCTAGTTGTAGTTGGTGCTAAGCTCTATCCTTAGATGCAACTACGAAGACAAATGTTTCCAACCAATGATCAAGTCCAATGGGTCCACCAAGTCCAACATCCTACATAAGTGAAATTTCACCTATTAGATGAATGAGCAAATCTACCTAACTTGGGCTACTTCAAAATTAAACCATGAATAAAGATAATTTAGATAATGATTCAAGCAACCAAAGCAAGATTAAAAACACTTCCTCAAACACTTTTTTTTGCTAGTTGTGATCAATGTTTTTTTAGGTAAGCATTAATTCATCAATATTAATTTTCAAATAAAGACCTATTTTATTACAACCAATTCTTGTTTCACTATTTACATTAAAAAAAAAAAAAAAAAAAAAAAAATGCTTATATAATATATTAACTTAATTTGTAGTTGATCACATGTTATCTTTACTATCACTTTACATCAATAAAAAGGACAAAACTAACTGCTTTACAGAAACATCAAATATAAATTATGACAGTAAATAAATATTAAAACACAATAATAAACATGAAATATTACACAGTTACTGCAAAATTTTGGATTTCAACTAGTTGATAGAAATACAGTTTATGTCTGTATTCTACATATTTGATAATACAAAATAAAATACATTTCATATACTTTCACAAAGGAAAACCAATAATCTATTTAATTCTCAAATATTACAACTTGAAAAACAAAGAAATGGTTTTCTTGGACAGTGTACTAATAATAAATATTTCAACATCTTTCGAATGTACCAATGCGTTTGTATCCATAATTTATGCATCAAAGATATCTACAAATGTTCCTATTTTACAAGATATGATAATACAGATTATAATCTTTATTAGTAGAGATTATAATCAACTAATTATGATCAACACGTTAATTTTTAGGAGACATTAATTTTTAAACATCTTCATTGCGGCATATGTTACAGGTCATAATATAATAAAGTTGAAGATCACAAGTGGATTATAAGAACTTATAAGCATTTTTATAACACAAAGGTTTCTTAAAAATTATCATATGTGCCATAATATTAAACGGCTTTTAACACTGAATATTCAAAGAAGGCTTTACAAAGTATATTTCCTCTTTAAATTGTAAAATTTATTTTATTTTTTCTTATTATCTATGCTACTCCATATGGTGGATGAAGTATATCTATTCTACACTTTTTTAATTCTGAATTGATTGAATCAATATGGTTTTATTTCGCATGTGCATAAAAACTCTGACATTGAATTCATTAATAAGGTATCCTGCAACAAAAAGAAACATAATTCACTTACTGCAAAAATAATGATGCTCAAAACCACCAAACAAATGTCTTGACTTGCCCAAATGATACAATTAAATTGTTTAAAGAATTCCAAGCATCAAAAAGTCATCTTTGATACACAACCCTCGTACTGCAAGAGCTTCATTTTAAAGAAAATAGTAAAGAGAAAACTGCAAAGGAGGAAACCAGAATGGCCACATTGCGAGAATCGGTTTGAAAGGAGCTTCGCAAGGAGCAAAATCAAAGTACAGGAGAATCAATGTTTAAAACCGGGTCGATGGAAATGGGATTGCTGCTGAGGAGCAAAAGAGGGCGTTGCCATGACCTCAACGTTGGACCTTCAAGCAGCTCACGTAAAACCATACCTCAGAAGCGATCAAGTTTAAAACAACGCATAAAAACACAACGTCGTCTGAAAATTACCAGCGGATTCTGCATTAGGTTATATGCATTTCGCCAATATTTTGCTCACGAATCTACAATCTGTGACACTTCGGCGGGGGATTAATGGGAGAACGCACCGGACTTAGAATGACACTCCAGCATACAAATGCTGCAGTAAACACAACCTCGAGGCAATAATTGCTTGAGCACAGTGCCATGCATACTCACGCTCGGGGATTGCATGCATGCACCCTAGCAAAACAAAATTTCTCAATCACACCCAGTCGTTGGACAAGGCAGGAAAAAAAAAAAAAAAAAAAAAAAAAATCCTGCCACAACCATCGTCGCAAAACAAAGCACTCAAATAACATCAGAAGCAGGCAGGAAGACACGCTAAACTAAACACTTACAGGAGATTAACATATGAACGAACAAAGATGGGGAAAGCGAATGGAGAGAGCGAAGGAAGGAGGAAAGAGGCATTAGTACTGCGGTGAACAGCATGCCCGAAGTACATAAGGATTCACCAACTCCTCCACCCTCTGACTCCACGTGCCTGATCTGCCCCAGAGATATTCTCTTCAACCCCGAGAAATCACGCTCGCCACACGACTCACGCCCATCAGCAAAATAATGAGCTGAGGGGTAGCTACAGCATCAGCATCTCTGGATTCAGACCCCTAGAGCTGGGATACTAAATGCGAGCGACATGGGTAGTTGAGCGATGCTCGTGGCCCGCACAAAGCCCCTTGTCTTCATTGATTCCAAGCAATAGCAGCAGCAACAACAACAACAACACACACACACACACACACATACACATCAACACACAAGTTCCTTCAATGCGCACAAGATACGCTGCAATGACCCACACGATCAGAGGCGGCCGCGATGGTGGGTTTGGACGAAGAAGTCATGCTCGATTTGATCCCCACAACTCTCTCGCATCTCTCGCACCGCTCTCTCTCTCTCTCTCTCGAATCCCCCCCGCTCCCTCAATTCTCGCCGACGGGCGCCGCGCCTCGCATCCGCTTCCACGAGATTGCCTGCCTTGGAAATGTACCCCAGCCATTTCAAATATTTGAATTGCCGTCGTTGTTTCCGATGCGGTTGCGTCGATGCTCTCTCATCATGCTCGTCTGATATGGAGCCAATCTCTAGACTGTCTACTGGTTTGAAAATGGTGATAATAATGGTAAAAATGAAATAAAAAATCGTGCTCGTGGTTTAATATATTATGTATTTTTTTTATTATTGCTTATTTCTTATGCAAGAATGTAGGTAGAATGTTGTTAAATTTAACAGCTAAAATGTAAATAAACATTTCGAGAGATAGAGTTGGAATTTTTCTTTTGTAAATGCTAAAAGAGTTGGAAAAGATGGTTTATGTTGAAACTTTAAGTGAAGTAGGGTGAATAGTTCTTCAAGTACTTGAAATTTTGTTGCCTTTCATGAAACTATTCACATAAACATTTGTAATATTGTTGTTGTGAAGTAATAACTTTATGGAAAGGTCATCTCATGTAATTGAAGTATACACCATTTTCTATCACTTCTTAAAATTTATAACGGGAACAGTATTTGAAAATGTTCGATGTGCACATTTTTACAAAGAACACTACAGAGATTTTTGGACTACAGAGTGGTAGAAAAATAAACAATAGTTTACTTAAGTTGGAAATAAATTAAGTTTGTTTCAATTATTTACGAATTTTCTAATATATACAACTCGAGCATATATTTATTAAGCATTTAAATAAACTGAATATATGTAAATAAGTGTTTAACAAATTTTTATCAAGAAAAATATGCATACATGCATAGAATATTAAAATTTAAGATGTCGAAAAGTTTATTTTTAAAATTATTATTAAATAAACAAGTTTAATATAATATCAATTATTATGTATGTAGAAAAACAAATTACATATACATACATATATACATGCTAACATTGGGGTCCCTTGCTCTACTTTGGAAGTAATATGTTATAAAAACATTATTGAATTTATAATAGAACTTATTATTAAGAATTTATGTTTAGTAAATAATCCAAAATATTTTAAAGTTCTGGATTAATATTATATTTTCAAAATTAGTCGTATATATAATATATTATTTTTATTTATTGTAAATGTGTGAATATCACTTTCATTAGTAATTTAATTATTTTTATATAATTTTCAAAAAAAATTAATTGTTAACTAAGTTTTTCGAATTGTGATTTATCATAACTTATGACATGCTCAATAATAATCAATAACATCAACATTCAAGCCTACATTAGTAACAATGTCTACATCAATAGTTGGCAATAACATTAACACCATCAAAAAGTAGTCATAATCTATAAACATGACATTAACATTAATGGTGTTAAAAATGTGTAATCTAATTTTAAAAATATATTATTTTATTTTACTGGTCACTGAATGAATGGATGCATAACAACAAACACCACTACATTTTATTATGTATATGTACACACATCATTTATTTATTGGATTTATTGGATTTATTGGATTTTTTTAAATAAATAATACTTTTCAAAAATCAATCAAATTTGTTAATATCAATGTGAATAACATTTCTTACAATTATTTTTTAAATTAATAAAAATTCATGTATATATATATATATATATATATATATATATATGTGTGTGTGTGTGTGTGTGTGTGTGTGTGTTTTTATAAGAAATAAACCAAACCAAAAATAAAAATACATACATTTTATATATTTTATACATATTTAAAATAAATAAAATTACAACAAATAAATTAATTAAACATTTTATAAAATTAAAATTAATAAAAATAGACATTTACATTAGTATTTTCAAAGACAGATAAGTGTTGATTACCAATTGTAAATTTTAATCTTCTCAGTAATATTAGACACTTTAAATTTTAAATCTAAATACATGGTATGTATTATATATATATATATATATATATATAAATTCTTGTATGAAGCCCGAACCTAAGAAAATCAAATGGACAATCAATGAAACACAACAATTGCATTTCCAAAGTTGATTGCTTTATTCCTTCACAGTCTTCTAATTCCATGTGCTATTCTTTCACTCAAGTCGAAGCTCGCTAACAGTACAATCCTAATAAATTTCATAAAAAACAAAAACAGTAAAAGCATATCTGAATCCAAACAGCAAAAAAAATCATACCTGAATCTACAACTGTTCATTTTGTATGTATCCCAGTATTTTATTTTCACTCGAAAACACTGTAGTAGTATTGAATCACCCATCTGAACTTCTTGGCATACGTGGGTGTTACCTTCACAACAAGATCACCAAAGCCTGACAAACTGGGTATTCAAAATCAGTGACAGATTGCTTAAAAAACCATACACATCACCGAGATAATCAAACTCCTACACACAAAAACAATTAAGGAAAATGGTGCACACAAGCTCCCGAGGGTGATACGACTTGTAGACATTGTCTAGACTTGTCGATGTGCACATCTGCAACCACATCGATATGCCTTCGATGATGGATCGCCATTGAGGAATAGGAAAAAAAAAATTGCTGATCGAATCTTTATACACTGCAAACTCTCACATCTCACTGCACGCATCAGTAGAATTATATTGCAGTGACATCCAAAGTGGGGAGTAATTTTATTTAAGAAGGGTGAAGAGAGTAGTTCCATGGACACCGAGATCAAAAGCTGACGAACTGGTACGGGATTTGACTTGATGCCAGCGACTTGTGATCGCCAGATCCAACATTTTGCGACTTTTGGGTTTCACGATTTGGAGATGGAGACCTCTGGTACGGGTCCAGACGAGTTGAGAATCGCGTTGCGTTGGAACTGTTATATCAGTGTTTATGGAGGAATTTTGTTGTTGTTGCTAGGAGTGGTCTTGGCAGCGGAAGTCGTCATAGTCGGCGCAGATTGGCGTTAGTTTTTTTTTTATCATGCGCTGCCACAGAAACGCAACGCATTGGGAAGAGTTACAATGCATGCTGTGCGTTATGAGCTCGATGAGAAAGATGCGCTCTGATCTTGACGGTGGGGGGTGAAAAGAAGAAAGAAAGAAAGAAAAAGCTGTACCGTCATTATCGTCACCCAGAGAATCGCATCGTTCCCGGGAGGGGTAGCTGAGAGGATCCTGCTTGCGTTTGGTGATGCTGCTGCTGCTGCATGCTGCCTTCACAGCTTGGTTATTTTAATTGGGGAGGGGGGTATGTGATTCTTTTGGTTCAGCTGGTGCAGATTGAATAAGTCCAGCAGTTTCGTCCGCAGATGTCAGCGTCCGACTCGGACGACCATTGCGACCTTGCTGGAGATTCCTTTGTGGAAAGAAAAAAAGCATGTCTCCCCGAGGGGGGATGTAAACACAGGAGCCATACAATCTGGCATGGCACGTCGCAACTCATTCAGTGCTAACGCTGCTGCACTAAACCCTGCTTACATTTCCCTGTTATTTTATGGCAATAATGTGGACCCATCAAATTAGGGATTTGACCAATTAGCACACACATGAGATGGAACTCGAGGAGACACTGAATCAAAGGAGGATACCAACAACCACCGATGCAGCGTATATCACTGTTTGTGGGGCTAGAGAGTCGAAATCCAAGCTAAATCATGGAGTTCACACCTACAAACACATCTTAATTCAATTAAATTACATTAAATTAAAAAAGGATATTTACCATACGATTCCATTGCTGGTACCCCCAGAGCATGTGTCGTAGGAAGAACGCCCTCCCAGTATGCCACAGTCGAACAATCATGCTCACCAAGCACTAATCTCCGCAGTAAGTGACCTAGTGACCGCTTCCAGCTGTAAAGAACTGGGAGCTGAAACTTATACAACACACAAAAATAAAAAATAAACAAAGCTTATTTATATATATATATATACATATATATGAATAAAGAGAAAAGTTCTGGAAGGTTGTGAGGAAGTGGTTGCAGGTGTGAGGAGAAGCAGCGCACCCACAAACCGGCATGTAGAAAATCAAATAACTGTGTGGAAACTGTGCGTTGTTGTGCAGCCCTGCGTGATTCTTCTGACAAGCCGACTGCCGCGTCCAAACCAATCGTCAAGAAACCAAGATTGCAGCCGATCTTGTCGTCCAATAAATATATATATCATACTCCCTCTCCCGCCCTTCTCCACGTGGAGTCGAAGCAGTCACTTGGCGTCATAAAGTACTTCTGCAGCACAACCTCATGATGCTCCGCCATTATGATGTCGATTTTAATTTTGCGGTAGAAAATTATTGTTATCATCGTCTTGCTCCTTCGAGCTTGTTTCATGAGAAACCCCACGGGGTCTTTCTTTTCTCTCTATCTCGCTCTCTCACTCTCGCACGTCAGGGTGAAGCTCGTTCTAGTCACCAGAGGAATGGGAGACGATGTGGGGCCCCTGCTTGCATCTCATAAATTGTCCTCCCATTCCGCAGTCCCGGTGGAAAGGACTTTTGTTATTAGAATATTTAGAAATACGTTGGAAAGTTACCCACTGCTTTGGTATCAGCAATTCTGGCTTTCTAGTTTGGAGAATATAGGGTTTGGTCAATGCTATGAACTGTTTTCAGTTCAGTTCAGAGAGAGACGTCTCATTAACTATTGTATTTTTATATTCCCCTAACATCGTCATGTAAGCACTTCGCGCTTTGTCTCCTTGAAGTGTTCTGAAAAAGCTACTCTACACGTTAGTTTTTGATACCATCCACATGTGGAGTGATTCTGCGTTTCCTGTAATAGCAAGATATTCCTAGGAAGTGGAAGAGATTGGTTGTTAAGCAGCGTGGGTAATGTCGAGCCGATTAACAACGTGCAGGACAAGTCAATCAATGTACAGGGGAGTCCAGAGATTAGAAGCGTTGATTGCGGTGTTGTCCATGATGGTGTCCTCATGCTGTTCAATATAAAGCAAGGGAGAATCTTTCTTTAGATTACTTTGGGTTTTTTAATAAATATTATTGTTTGAATCAACAAGAAGAGAGCGGAGGGGACCGATTTGGACAATAGAGGTGCGAAGTTCGGTGATTATTACGGCCACAGTAAGTTTGCATGAAATAATTGGGAGGGGAAAGAAAAAGAGAGGGGGGCTGAAATCGGGGAGCCAGCCGAGGCGTAGATGAGAATGTTCTAGCGCCCCAGCTCCGCCAGGATTCGCTCCGCCTTTACTATTGTCACAACAGAAATAACTGCCACCTCCTTATCTTCGTGATTCTGATAACAACCTTCTTTTGATGCTGCTTTTGCTGGGTCGAAAAAGTGTAAATAATTTTCTGGCAATTATATTTATGCGACGACCAGGCGATGCTTTTGAGGATCCTTCGCGCCTCTTCGCATCCTGGATCCTTTCCAGATATGTATGATGGCCGGATTTCCACCACTTGCCCTCACAGGCTGGTTTAAAGGAATCATATGCGTTCTTTGACTAATCAGCCTCTGTGCAGCTCCACTTTGAGCGCTAATCCTGAATCAAAATCACCACCACTACCAACCTCGTTGTCCATGTACTACGTTAAGGCGTGTAGAAATTGTAGAGCACGGACCGAACACCGTCAGTCTTCTCCTATGTAACATTCCGTCTGTAAAAACTTGTTCATAATTGTCCTCCAACACATGGTAATTGAAAGAGTCCGTTTGCCCACCGTCATTGTCGTCAGTAACTTACAAGCTGCGACGAGTAACTTCCCCATGAGAAACTTAAACTGAGGTTCCTTTCAAAGTTAGCTTTCTCCCTGGAATCTGGTGCCCAATTCCTTGCACTTGTTTAGATAAGATGCTAGATGTCGATTGACCAGGTACAGAGAACTCAAATTAAAATAAACAAAGTTTCAAATAAGAAGAAGAAGAAGAAGAAGAGGAAGAAGAAGAGTGACAACAGCACCTGCATGAAGTACACGCTTTCCACACCGGCAAAAATCTGAACAGTAATCGCAAGATTACACCTACTGGCAAGTGAGGGATTGAGTGGGCATGCTCTCGAGTACCACGTTTACCACAGAGCCTCCGCAGCATTTGTACCCTGCGATTCCACTTGATTCCTGCTGCTGTAAAATAATTCTCTACCCAATTTGCGCATGCATCACAGTGCTAGTCATCACCAGTTGCATGGGCCCACCGCACCACACCCCGCATTTTTTATGGCTTTCCTGAAACCCGCCTTCAATGAAGTCGTTGGCAGCTTGCGCACAGCAATGAGCATCCCCTGGTGTTGCTGCTTCACAGTTGGGACAAGAGGGTGGGAACAAGAATGTGGAGGAGACAATGACCACATGTGTGAAATCTACCACTGCGACGCACACCCATGCGGGGGGTGACAGTAAACTGCAGGAATGATCCCTCTCCTTTGTGATGAATGGTTGTGTTTTTCCTTCAAAGTTATCAGGATTGCCACCACAAAGGGCTCTGCGTTAGGGGCGCCATTTTGGATGCCAGTCTGACACTCTTCGCTTCCCACATTCCAACATTTCTACTGCTGCCCTATCATGACACCGAAGAGACAAAAGAAAACGAACACAATGCTGATGAATTCCTGCTGGAAAAAAACATAAACACAAACGGATGCGACGCTTATGGAGGATAAATGCACGCCGGCAGAGATAATCTGGACTCAAGACTGGAGGTAAGTATCTTTGACAATTTCGGGGCTGGAGGAAAGCTCGGGAAGAGGGATGGGTAGGTTGTAATATTGCGGCCTCCTCATGGCAATGAGACGCGAGAAGAAGTATTTGGCAGCACTTGCGGAGGAGCACCTTTCTATCTCGGGGAGCTCTGCATGCTTTCGCATTTCCTTCGTCTCGTTGCTGTGTCTCGGTTGGGTAAGTAATTGTAATTCGGCCGTCTTTGACATCATCACCATCCAGGTGCAGCCAATCTTGACGCATTCCTCATCGATGTTGCCGAGTCAGATCGTTGAGTTCCTGTTATCAGTATCATCATTGGAGTTGACACACATCTGGGGAGCCTAAGGATTGGAACTCATTTTTCATTTTTTTACGGCACCTGAATTACCGCCACCTATTCCATCACACCCCCCGTATCAAATTGTCACCGCATGTGTGACTGGAGGTCCGCACTCTCGGTCATCTACTTCACTTTCAAGGGTGTGTTGCAATGTTCGAAACGCTTGATTGATTCAACCCCCTGCTATCTGTCCTTTTTCCCGCTGGCTAGGTCTGCTTTTGCCAAGACTTTTTCATCCGGAATCGTGGACAATACGTTTGAATCATAATGATGGGTCGCACCGAAGAAGTGTAAGCAACCAATGTATGGAGCGATTCCGCATCTCCCAGTTATGAACTCTTCCTCTTCCTCTGTCATCTGTCCACGTTACTTTGCCGGCGAGCTAGATGAGATCAGAGGCGACGAGGCTGCTGAGCGCTGTCACGGATCGGCATTGTACAAGCCACATTGATTCGAGTTGTTGGGGTGCTGAGTTCAAGCTTTGGTTCAATCCCAATCAATTTTACTGGTGCTATGATGCGGATTCGCAGTGTTAATCTCCTCCTGCTGAGCAACATTTGGTCGCTAGTAACACACAAAATAACAAAATAACGAAACGTCTCCCGGTTCTCCAGTGAGTCATTCACAGACGACACGTTCAAACCACTCGTTTGAGCTCTTTCGTGGCGGATTCGCTAAGCAGCGTAAGCGCAAGCATCACACAACAAGATGCCTCAGTACTTCTGGATTTTCAAAAGAATTGTTCAAGAGCATTTTTCATTTCGGGCTTCTTAGCATGGTCTCACCTCCGCCGGCAAAGGAAGTCACGGATCGGGCCCCTCTCTTATTGAAAAAGAAAACCACCTGGATGGCATCCATTTGGTAGCGAAGAAGAGTGATGAGAAAGCACAAGCGGAGTCTTCACATTTTGGACTTAATATCAAAGTGGGGTCCTCCTGCGTGGCCCGTTTTTTCTTCCCTAGTCAATTAGAAAAAAAAAAGAAAAAAAAAAGCACAGAATCTACTCCCATGATTTAGGGTAGCATAATAAACCATGTGCAATATTCGGGGAGCTCGATTGTCACGCTGCCAGAATGACACGTCAACCGACGCCGAAGCAGGAAACTTCTATCGAATCATACAATTGATGCCTTTCCCCTCCTCTCCCCTGGAATTTCGCCCCTTATTCAGCTCCAGCACGCAACCCAAAACGACGAAGCAGAATGATAGCACCGACTGGCAGTATTCCCCAGCTTCACATCGTTCCCAGGTGCCGTCTAATGCACGCCATGATTCACAGCAATCGGAATAATATATGCTTCGATTTGCCTTCGCTAGTGTCTGTTTATGTTGAGAATATCCAGCCTCGGGTACTTACAAAGGAGATTGGCGACGATGCTGCGGGTACCTACGTTAGGGTATATTACTGTGAGCTTAACTAACGAACCTGTCAAAACCGTGTTGAACGACCTTGCAGCATCCAGGACCACAGCACTCCAGCTTGATGGCATTCAAAGTGTGCTGGTCTCTGGAGAAATGCAGGTCGCAATCTCCTCATCCGCAGATACCATGAAAAATTATGCCTTCACGAAGAGTATCTGAAATTCTTATTTAGGTAACTCAGATTCACTGCCAGCACGTTCAAGTTCGAGGCACTAGTCCGGGGGATTTCGCCCAGGAATTGCACGTATGAATTGCAAGTGGTGGACCCACGTGGTGGAATCTGCTCCGAACGTTTCTCCGTTTCTGAATATTACGCGATCAGAGCATTCTCGATAAGGAAAATTCCCTGTTGCTGTCACGCATCGCAGGATTCACGGATCCAACGACCCACCATTTTCGCGGCGAATATTGCCTCTTAGCTTTTTTCTTTTGCATTTCTTTCGAGATTACAGTCGTCGTTGGGTATATCATTGTCGGCCCAAAATTCTCCCACCAAATCGGGTAGTTCGTTTGTGGCTAAAATTTCCTGGTAACAGAAGTAAACCTAATCTATGGGCGTCGATTGCAAGCAACCAGCACATTGGAATCCCACCTCAATTTGGACACCGCGAGATCCCATGGGCGTTGTAAATCCTGCTCCTTGGCGCTGCCTTCCCGCAATTTGACAACCGTTAACCTCATCTCAAGGCTCCGGGTATTCCTAGGGCTGCGTTGGCAGTGCCAGTGCTCGCTCTCGTTCTGCAGGAGGACAAGCAATTCTTTTTAGGTTGTCAAAGTTTTTAAGCTCTTTCTCTTTTTTTTTTTCTGTAGCAATAATTGTGTAGTGTAGCACAATTATTGCAATGGTTAGTCGAGTCATAAAAATATAGCTAAAAAAATAAAAATAAAAAATAAAAAACTTTAAAAACCTGAATCCTGAACCCTAAATCATGAAGGAATTTTCTTTATTTAGATGTTTTTTAAACACGAAGTGGTTGGCAAACCTGTGCAAGTGGTTGGCAAACCTGTGCAAGTGGTTGGAGAGCACGATTTCATGCATCACCATGTATGAGCATTAAACCAAAACATTCCAGGTTTAATTGAACATTCTGTTAATTTTAGCTCAATACAAAGGGTTAAAGTTATATGCCGCACACGAAATCAAAACACTTGTCAAAAACAAATCCAATCAAATAAGAGAGCTATGCCAGATGCTAATTTCCAAAACTAAACAAGACATAACACAATCTTAACGTCTGCATTGAAACTCATGGTGTAGTGAAAGCTGGACGACTGCATCAACTTCGAAATTGGAACAGATACACACTGCAACTGTTGTTGGTAGAAGGTATTAGTGCTGTTGTTAATAGAAGGAACGTAGTCCTCGCTAATCGGAGCACGTCCCTAAACCAATTCCATGTTCATAACTAATATCTGACTACGACAGTGTGGTTTATTCGTCTATTCTCACTTAAAACACAGTTTTAGGTTGGTAAATTAAGATTAGGCAAAGTATACTGGGCTAATGTCATGGAGGGGCTTCGGACCTGTTGCTGGAAGGTCTTGATAGGCGGCATTGAATCGGTCCGAGGGCATTTTGGAACCATTCTGAGCTCACAATGTGTTAAAAAGCAGCATTTGCCGCCACTGCTTTTACATCTCGTGCACATAGTGGACTATATGTATGTATGTATAGCTAGTAGTATGGGATGTTAGTAATGAGAACTGCAGAGGAATTTGTGACTTTAAGATCCATGAAGGCGCAGATGCTAGTATCGATCCAATGGTTGATGGTCGTCCACGCAGGTGCCCATGATGGCTCCCATTTCGATCGTCGTGACACTGTTACGGGGCAAAGTTAGTACTGTTCATATGTTTATTAGAAAACAACTCAAAAACTTCTGTGTTATTATGGTGTCGTTCAACGTGGACATGACCATTATACTTGCAACAGAAAAAATATGGCAACGAGAACCAAGGTTGATGAGTTTTAGAGGTTAATGTGGTAACTTTAAGCTCGAATCTGGAGATTGTTAACTGTTTATATTTATGAGACAACGCAGAGCCTAAGCCTCGGAAAAAATCTCGGAGTGGAACCTTGGTATCCAGGGGCTAAGCAGATCATCGCTGCGGCGAACTGTCTGGTTGGTCTCCTTGAATTCATTGGAGATGATCTGATTGAAACAGACGGCCTGCACCCTCTTCAAGGGATAATTACTTTTTACGGTACAGAAACTCCAAGTTGACATGGTGGAGTTGGAATTTGTTGGAATAAAGACGCCATGGTGGTGATTCCACGGAAACGGAGACCTCGCCAGATCATCCAACACTAGATGCCGCATCTGATCCTTCGGGAGCCGGAAGTGTAGCTGCGGCCGAGGGGGCAGGAGCGGAATTTAGCCAAGAGCATTCGGAAACGATTCATCGCGACCGAAAGAAACGAATTAGGTTAATTTCAACACTTCCACAAGGGGATGGCAATTACGATCTGCCTGGCTGAATCACTAAACAACCTAAATTGCGAAGGCAGCTGCACCCCATGAGATCCGAGTGCTGTGGATCGAGCCATGGCACAATCTGCAGAAACGATTCGTTCCCCTTATTCACACTGTTCACCACGGTTGTTTTACCAGACCACACTCAGTCAAGCCGAAGCGCCGCATACCAGCGACCAACACTATTGATAGTGAGAATCAATCTTTACATGGAGAGCCCGAAAATGTTCTAACGCGAACGTGGACCCGTTCCTACCTCCCCATTTCTCACCATCGGCTCGAGCCCCCATGATCCCGCACGCGCTCCTCCCCGCTCGACTGTGCGTGGTAAGGAAAAGGCGCTACCAATTCTAGCAGATTCGATCGTCTCCCTCCCCACCCACTTCGCAAAACCCTGGGACGTTTGGCCTTACAATCGTATTGGAAATCCAGAAGCGAACATGGCAACCACTGTAGAACTCCTGATGAAGTCGAATCCTTAGATCGTGGAGCGGTGAGGGAATCAGCAGCAGACGGATTAGTTCTTCAACTTTCAGTCACAGCTGCCGGAATGAACAGCGAAACAATTCCTTTCAATTCCCAGGGATGTGGACGGGCCAGCAGCAGCATGTCGGAGCTCGGTGTGTTGTTGATAGGCTTGAGCCGGCAAGTGACGATCATCACCTCACCCGCTTGCGCTCCTCCTCTTCCACAATTCCGATTCTTCTCTTTGCTCCTCTGTCGCCACGGATCTCAATCCCCACCTTCGATCCCTCGTTCGATCGCACCTTCTCGTCCTGGTGCTGCTGCAAATCGGTCGACCTCGGCTAGTCGTCGTCAATCAGGCGCGGTCCTTTTTGCACTGTGGAGCCCCCCCATTGCGGTGTGAACGGGGCACGTCTCGCATGAGTCCGAAACCCTGTACTTCTTCATTCATTCCGAAGTTGCCCGTAACCGATGAACCATTATCCAACGTCCGATTTTGAGGAATCTTGCCCGTCCATTGGAGCGAATCTGAGCCTTCCGTTTATTAGGGGATCTGCACCGTCCCTTCAGAGACGATCTTCGCCGCTGTTGAAAAGCCAGTGTGAGGCTGGGATCGTTTCTAGTCGTTCAACTGGATCCATTTCCTGCCATTTATTTATTTATTTATTTATTTATTTTTGTGAATTCCTGTTTCCAAATTTAATCACTTTCGTGGAATTTAAGGTTTTTCAAGGAAGTGATTAAATTACACTTAAAATAAACGTTTTTCTGTTATTAACCCTACACTTCTGTACACTACATAAATAAAGTATTTTATCAACATCAGAATATTTTATTTATTTACTAATTTTTTGATGGATTTTTGAATTCCGGTTGGACGCCCTGTTTATAATCTTTGAATTCGTGGTTGTACCTTTCTAAACAAATACACCTCCTAAAGACAAACATGTTTATAAACTATTATATCCAAGTGAAAAAAGATGGAATTTGAAATTTTTCCTTTTTAAAAAGGTTATTTGATTCCTCATCAATTCAAAGATGGGTGGCATGTATTCTATGGCAATAAAAATATATATTAAAAAATAAATATCACAAGAATAGAATCGTGTGATCAAATACCAATTGATTAATTGAACGACATGGTAGGATCCTTCCAAGAAGGTAAACAACTAAACATTGGTTGCAAGCAAACAAGTAAGTCCACGAATATGCTTCAAAGTGATATGTTGAATAGCTACATTGTTGTAGAGAAAAATTCAACACATTCAAGATGACTTCTAAGGACAACATAAATAAATTATAAATAAATAAATAAATAAATTATTAAGACTAATCTGTGGCGCAACCTGCATTGTGTCTACCATTTTTGTTTTGGCTAGGTTTTAAAATAAATATTTGTAACATATTTTGCTAACAAAATTTACTATCTTGATTACCCTTAGTTTACACCCAATAAGAGGTCAACGAATCCAAGCTTTTAATATTAATGCAAATGACATGCAAATACATTCTTCCAAGTGTAATATTTGGTGATTCTTCTTTAAAGGTCTAAACATCAATTCAAGAGGAAGTACAATCACATAGTCAGTATATATATATATATATATATTTATTTATTTCTCTATTACAGAGCAAACATTTATTTGACCAGAAAGACTTAACCAGTTGAGGCTTGGACACATCTTTTATGAGATTAATTGTTTGGCTAGTGAGGGAGGGGCAAAGTCTACCCTGTTGAATTTGGCAAACATAAAACATTTCAGTGTGGGCTTTCACTGCATTTGTGAGCACAAATTGCATTTAAATGTTAATCAAAATCAAGCACAGAATGTCCTCATCATAGCCTAGAGCAGTATGAGGCTGGTAGTCCATGACTAATAGAGTTTAATAGGGTTTAATTGTGTGAATCAAAGCATCCATCAGTATGGTTTTGTGTAGGATCAAATCACTATGTGCAACAAGAAAATAAAACTACCTGTTTATTAGTTGTTTGAAAATCACCCACTGCATGAATAAAAAACCTTGTCTGTCAAATTTTGCAATTGGCCACTCATGATCTCTAAAAATGTGACCATTAGAATGCAGACATGCCACTATTTAGAATCTATACAATGTAACTGATGGGTCAATGTTTTAAATCAATCATGATATTATAAGGTACTGATTCTCAATATTTCAAATTCCTCTTTCTTGTATGCTTTTTGTAGCAGACAATATGGACTGGTTTATCACATTCCTCATTCATGTAGTAATTCCAAAGACATGATATGTCCACTATGGTTATACTTACACTGATAAACTAAACTATGATTGCAGCTTCAAATAAAAAGAAAATAAGAGGACATGATTTGGAATATATATATATATATATATATATATATTTTTCTAGGATCCAATGAGCTTAAGTTTATTGGAGGAAAACAACCAAAAATTCAATACAATTTGTAGACTTTGATGATGGATTGTGTAAGATTTTTTGAAATAACTGTTTGGGAGTTGCAGAAGAAACAGCCTTTGATGATCATGACTATTGAAAAGTTGCATGAATGTGAACAACGAATGGCATTAAATGTCGAAATGAGAACACAATAATACATACATTAAAGTGATAATTGGATGTAAGAGAGCTTTGACAAAAGAAAAAAAAAGGCACCCTTCAGAAACGTGCACAACACTGTTCCACTTCAAATTCAACCAACTTTAAAATACTCTCAGTTTCAACCCACAGATTCACTCCAACAACAACAACAATTAATTTAACTAACTAAATCTAACCAAATCAAATCCCCTCTGCTTGACAGCTGAGTCTCTTTTCTTTTCTTTTTAATATCAGTTTATTTATTCTGTTGTCCATGAGCGGTATAATTTGAGACAGAAAAAAAAAATGGCGTAATGGGTCTCATAAACAATGGCATTACACATTAAATGTTGCCAGTGCCATTTACAGAGAAAAAATTAAAATACTGAGAATAAATAAATAAAAATAAAACTCCTTCCCACACATTCCCTCCCCATTCACACACCACACTTGCATGCTCGTGCACAGGGACATTGACGGATGAAAGTGGATGAAAACCTGACTCATGCTTTCCACATTCATCCCAATAGAAGATTGATTGACACAGTCAGCAGGCTACAATCCACGTGGACTATTTGAAAATGTCCAGTCAGCAAATCTCTGCCACCCAATTTAAGTTGGGTCGTGGAAGGTATGGCCACCCAATCCCAATTTGCACCCTTTGTACCGCATCGGAGCCGTCTAAATATGGACGGTGGGATGGAGAGAGGGTGAATACACGTGGCAGAAGTGGGTAACGATGCGATGAATGTCGTGTTGGCGCGGTTCGAGAATTCATTGTTTGCACTCATGCTAAGTGGTTGGGCATCGGCATGGATGGATGAAAGGGTTGGTGGATGATTAATCGCACGACGTATTCACATTATCATTCATTCGAATCCAATCACGGAGTGGGGACACAATAACTCAGCGGAATGCTCGACCATTGAACGGTTTCGGATCTCATTTGTCTCATAAAACTATAACCCAATCGACACTTTTCAAAGGTAATATGTTTAAATAGAAGTAAAAATATATATATAGAAATATGATGTCGTATAGCTTCTAGCAATTACTTATGAGTGTATTTTGCATCATTCATTGTTTGTTTCATTATTAAAAAAGGATTTCACCATAGGAAAGTATTAAGCGTGAGTATATGTAAATATATGGACATGAATAAATCTGGTGTTATCAATGCCATCACAACTTATTCTTGTTAACTTTCTAATTAAAGTTAAATATACTTTCTAATACATTAATATTATTATGTCAAATGGGTAGTAGGTTGTGGTGGCATTAAAGATACCTTACATACATACATATATGTATGTATGTGTATATATACTCACAAATGTAGGTGTGTATCACAACTTGCCTTGAAGAACTGGTCATGACTGTTTGTTTATTTTGTTAGTGGTCTGAGCAAGTATAATCCTTAGTGTCAAAGTAGAGTGATGTAATTAAAACTCAGACAATAACGATCAAATGGTACATTTATTTTCCTTTGTTTTATCTTCTTTTTTTTTTGTGAAAAAACTTTAACTATTGAAATAAGTTCCACAGATTCAGTTTCAATTTCTTTAAACTCATTAATCATTGAACAGTCTATGTTGCTTAAATGAACTACTATTTTCATGAATAATACTACAACAAGTTGCACCTGTACACACTGTTCTTTTGAAAGTCACATGTTCACATGTGCTCTAGAACCCTCATTACCATTTGTCTTGCATACATCCATAAAATTATAGAAAAAACTTTGCTAAATTTGTGAACCTTTTTCTGAACATGCTAAATAATTTTCCTCTACCATTTAAAACAAAGGCTACCACTAGATTTGAAATTGTGCGAAAATGATGCAAAATAAAAAGTGCACAGAAAAGATGAAACAGGAATCAGGAATAGTTTTTGCTTAATGATCATGAGATGTTCAAAATTGTTGACATTATGAATTCATTGCAAATTAATTTCTATTGAAACAGTAAAGAGGCCAATGAACATGTGATTCCAACACCAAAGTAATCTCACCAGTGACTACACTGTAAACTTAAATAATACAAGATTTTATTCCATGCATTAAATGTTTACAACAGAATTTCTAATCTGAGTGTCAGGATTACAACCAGTGAAGATTAGGTTAGTCTTCTTAAAGCAACCCGTTGAAGACCTTCAGCTTCACATTACATCAATATGGTATGGAATATGAAGTTCAGAAAATATTAAATGGTTTTTAATAACTTGGAGTATATAAACACTTTCATAGCAAGAGAGATGAATATTATCTCATTGTAACTCGTTTAATGCAAATATAAATGGACTTCGTTTGCAGTGCTTTCAGCAGTGCATTTCAACAATGATAATTAACTGCTATTATTATCGTTTAATAGTAAACCCTAGAATTTCGTCAACGTCTGTGCAATTCTAAAATCCCCCATCTGCTAAATCTGTATAGTTTGCGCTTCATTAACACATCTTTCCCACTTTTTTCCAGTGCAAAAAATAACCAAATTTCACTCACATCTAGTAGTACTTTTTGTTGGTCGTAGGTCTATGTTGTCAATAATGATTATTTTATTAGAACTTTGTGTGTATGTATCCCATTCATCACTCTTTTGACTCTTTTGAATGATGGTAAATATCTATCACAAGGATGAATGCATGATCAAATTACAGACAAGCTGGCCAGTCTCTGAAAATATTCTAATACGATTCCAGAACAGTGAAACTAAAATAATAAAAATCATACCCTCTGAAAGACGGGAAATAAATATATAAAAGTATAGAAAATAAAATAAAATCCAACAAACGAATAGATTTGTTTTTAAAAGGGTGAGGTAAAATGTTTAATAACTGGAGCCAACAATATTGACTCTTTGTTTATTTCACAAAGAAACAATGTGTGAGACATCACTGAATGGTTTTTTCATTCAGCTGCAATGAATGTCTGATTCACGTGTAAATACACTTTTTCATTCACAGATGTACACCCTCGCAACACATGCACATCTTGCTTTTCTTTGTTGTTATTATTATTATTATTATTATTATTTATTATTATTCTTTAAGGTGCATGTTTACCTCACATGAATGATCAACTTTGACAAAATGCTTGGTAAGTTTGAACCAAGTATCATGTCAACAAATATCATGTTATGGATGATCATCCAAGGGGTAACATTTGCGCACAATTCTTTTTTACATGCACACTTCACAATGGATCGTAAACAATAGGTTGTGATGCTCATAGCAAATAAGTACAATGTAGCAAATGGGTCTTAGATTTTATTCTTTGCTTTAATAGTGATTAACTCTCTCCTTTTTTTTTCGTTTTTAATATATTTTATTTTACTTTTATTGTGTTGTAAGTTTGCTCTTTCTTCTTCCCAAGAAAGTGAGGATATTTATTTTTCTTGACCTCATCACTAGGTAGCATGTAGGCAAACTAGAAAAACACATACAAAAAGGAGTTTCCATTGGCCTAAATCATTGAATTGGATGAAGACCCACTATCCACAAGACACCCTCCCTCGACTACAAATCAAATAATTTATCCAAACTTACTTGATGCTCTCATCAAGTAATGGTGATGGAATCTCTTTTCCAATTCTAGCTTGCATTCTAGGAGCCATATATATATATATATATATATATATATATATTCACAAAACCCAAGTGTCGTTTTTTGAGTTTCCAATAGGTAGAGTGAATGGGTTTCATGAAGGAACTGAACACACACTTTTTCTTCAATCTATCATTGTGCTGACATGGCATTGGTGATATGGTCACTCACTGACATGGACCCCGTTCTGGACACACACCCTCACAGTAGGATTTAGTTGTAATTGGAGAACGCTAACGCGAGGTGGAAATGGACCTTCAGAATCTTGTGATCATGGGCCAATTTTCGTACCGTGTGAAAAGGGACCCACTAAATAATAATAATTATAATAATAAAGCTTAGGTGAAACGTAGCTCCTTGTTTGTAGAGATATAAATCATTCTATTGTGGTAATGTTCCCAAAAGTTCTCTTTTTCCATGCGCTTGTAGGGGACGAGGTTTTCAGGGTCTTGACCTGGTCCTGTTTTGAATGGAACAGAGCAAAAAAATTTAAAAAATGACCTCATGAGATCTCATAATAAATATCCCCCCCCCCTCTCGCTGGCTCCTTGACTTCGGATTTGAGATTGTGAATGGCTCGTTGTCAAGGATTCCCTTGTAAAATTCAAAACCCGGAGATAGAAATGTTAAAAAATAAAATAAATAGAGCCTGAAAGTTTCTTCACTGGTTCATTACATTCTGATTAAAATACAACAAGCAACCATCCCAAGCTTCAACCACCACAGAGAATGGTGGCTGTACCCATAGAAGACTATTAATAATAGTGATTGGGTGCAGTGGGCGTCACCATTAAGGGAATTTTATGGGCTACGAGTATGTATGCAAAGTTTATACTCGTAGCCCATGAAAGGGAAAGCATACTTTCATCTATTTGAGGAGCACACTGCGGATGAATGTGAGTATGATCATCCATCCATGACATAACTCGAAAAGGCTCCGTTCAAGCTGTTCATGTGTAACAGTGTGTGACAAAAACTGGAGGTCATTCATGGTACTTTTGCGCAACTTTTATTATTCGCATTTTTAAAATTGGTGGGAGGATTTGGAACTGGACATTTGTGGGGGTCTTGTGGCGTTTTTTCCTTTAAAGATAATAATTTTAAAGGAAAAATAATTAAGAACAAGGGCACCCATCATAGTAGGACAGTCTGATTGATGGTGTTCTAAATTATAATACAATTTCATGTCTGCAACGGCTCTCACACATTGAGGCAAACAAATATTTGGATAATTCTCAACCATAGATGGTCCAAAGTGATGCAACAATAAGGCCTCCATCTATTCCAACTAATCGTGACCTTTAGAGCACTACACTTAAGAAGAGGAGTCCAATTGGCTACCTGCTTCTCTAAAAATATATTGAATATGTAATGTGTGTGTGTGGGGTATGGCAATTCTTAATTACTTTAATTTGCATCCTATAAATGCAAATTCCTTGCATACATTAGGACCTTAGAGAGTTTTTGCTTGTTTTCATTGTTTTTCTAGGTTCCTGGTTTTGTAATAGGATTTGCTATCAACAAATTGCCATTCACCGCATTCTATTGACAAAATATAAGTGATGACATGTTTGAAATCACATGGTTCTATTTAATGGTAAAGTTGACTAACCAATTATATATATATGAAAGGTACTAGAATCATAGATAAGCTCACAAAGTTTCTGTGCAGATCTACTCATTTGAAGCAGATGCCAAATGATAGTCAATACAAAGGGCTTGTATATATATATATATATATATATTTATATACATGTGAATCATTTGATAATTACATGCATTAAAAACACGGATCAGTTTGTTTTCTAATGTTTTTTTTAGGGTATCCAAACTCAATTCCAGGGTGGCTTGTCACTTTTTACTGAAGCAGAATGATACAGATTATGTGTCCAATTATTATTTTTTTTTTGTTAAATGCCTTATTTTCATAGCATGTGTTCACTTATATCTAAGTAAATCTAACTATAACCAGATAAAAGTGCACAAGAAGAAAGTTCATATCCAAGAGCACTTGTAAAATATCAAGGTGGTGGCCAAAATTTCTTTGCAATGTTTTACATGTTAGACTGCATGCAATTACATGACAAATATCTATGAGTGTAAAACTTTTTAAAATATAAATGTGTGAAAACTATCGTGTTGGACAATGGAGATTGTACAATAAATGTACTTAAATTAAGGAACAGAAACTAAAACGCATGCATATATATATATATATATATATATATATTTATATGCAAAACTCAAAGAATAAGGTATTATACTTTTTATTAATTCATAAAATTTGTAGACATTAAATTAAATTTGATGTTTCACAATAAGGTTCTTGTGTATAATTAATTTAGTTTATATCATTACTAATTATTTTAATTTTTATAATAAATTATATAGCATGATTTGGGTTCCAATTCAGCCTTTAATTCTAGATTAATCATCCACAATTATTTTGTCCAACCGTTAAAAACGTTTATACTGGTGCACATAACTTTTCAGGCACAGTGTTTTCCATATTCATGTATCATTTTAATGCAATAAGTGGTGTTAAGGAGCATGCCAAAGCTGGTTATTTATACATTTTATGATTCATGCTGTTCCCAGAAAAAAAAATGTAATTAAGTTTTTAAATTTTATGTGAAATTGTTCATACATATAAATAAGGTGGAGTACTGTGTGAGCAAACATGATTGTATTGTGCCATGTTCATTAGCAGCTTTGCAATTAACATGTACAAGTGATAAGATAAAACTCAAGATGTATCATGTTAAATATCAGTTTATGAAAATTTGATTCTAAAGATGTGTTTAGTTTGGTATATGTATGTGTGTGGTTTGGGTTGTCTATATTTTTGTTTTGTTTTGTTTTGTTTATTTGTTTGTTTGTTTTGTTTTTGTTTTTGTTTTTGTTTTTGTGAAAACCCAGTTCTGAAATGGCAGCACCCAAAAAAGCTGAGGGGACTATGCACTGTATCAACACCACCACCATTTCCCCCTTTGCTATTATTATTATTATTATTATCAAATGATGTTTCCAAAATCCAAAATTATTGTGTAATGACGAACAAGTTAAGACACATGCACTAAAGCGAAGAAAGTTCTACACAAATCTGAGCATAGAGCATGGAAGAATGGGACTTTGATTTATCAATTCCAAATTCGAACTGTAAGGCGTGGCTTCAGCTTTGCGCAAGTGGCCGACGGAACCACAAGAAGCGGTCATGGGTGACCGTGGGAGGGAGTGGTGGGCGTGAGGCATGTGGGGGGGGGGGTTTATGGGCGTGGGAGAGAGATTCCAGGCGGGGAGGCGGGCAGAGAGGGGCAGGCAGGGGAGATGTAGTGCAGGTGGCCAGCTTCAGCAGCCCCTCTCTCTCCACCTCCTCCGTAGTAATAAAACAACCCTAGATTGATTGATTACTTGATTAATGACTGCGCAATAGAACAACACTACCTTGCCCCACCTCACTGCCTCCCTCTACGATAATGCCCTTTAAACAAGTCATAAGCACATAGTATAGTAGTATTATTATTAATATATTCTTCCCTGCCTGCCAATGGAATTCCATCCATCATCCTTGTCCTTCCATTCATCCCCTGCGTTCATTCATCCTCCGAATTGTGCTTCTAAGACCAGCCACCTGCCCCTGCTTTACTGACTTACTGACTGAGTTGGGTTTGGTGGGTAGGAAGGATGACTGAGTGGGGCAGGGGAGGGCAGTTGGATGTCAGTGCCACGCTGGAGTGGCTTCTGCCCTACACCTGCCCTGCCCCTGTTGAAAGGAAGAAAGAAATAGGGGAATGAAAGAAGAATCATGCTCTCACTCACCCAACTGCACTACTACTAGTAACCCCACTCACTGTCCTGCTCTCTATTTGTCTCCATCAGTTCAGTTCCCCTCCCCCACCACCAATTCCCAATGAGAAATATTTGAAAATCGAGGTTGAGGCAGGAGGGGAGGGTATCAGCCAGGTCTCTCTCTCTCTCTCTCTCTCTCTCCTCTCACTCTCACATAGGTGCATCAATCTCGCCATCTTTGTTTGTGCTTCGTTACTCAATATTATTCGTGCGGAGAGATGGCCTGCATGCTTTACTCTCCCCCCCCTCTTACCCCTTCCCCCTTGCCCTCACTCTGCATGTGTGTGTGTGTGTATGTGTGTTTGACCTTGATCATGGGCTCGAAGGTGTATATTTCCTGCTTCTCTTCATCTGCCAATTTATTTTTCATTTTTTATGTGTAAGTATATACTGGTATGTCAATGATCAAATACTTATCAATTCCGATGGGAATCCATGGGGGTTAGCAGACTTGTCTGCTGATTTCTGTTGTGTCTGCTGCTTCTGTTGTCATGCCACCACTGCCCCTCCCTCTCCTATCTTCAGGAGGAGGAAATTTCTCCTTGTGACTACTACACTGGAATTGGACCCCACCAGATTCTCCTTCAGAATTGACCTCGAACAGAAAATAGAAATTGCCCTCTCCTCCTCCTTTGCACCACACCATCTTCGGAAATCCTTTAATTGCCATTTTTGTCAAACCCCATGCTCCATTAGGTCTTTGTGGATATGGCTGCTGCTTAAGGATTGGTGCACTGGTGGGTGAAGAGAACCACAAATTGAGGGGGTTTCATTTGTGACTGTCACTTGAGAACCTTCCAATACTGTTGCAGGCCACCATGTGCTTCTACTTTCTGCATTGGCTGCTAGGTCTAACTAGAAAAAAGAAAATAAGAAAAACATGGCAAGAAATATACTACTTGGCTATGGCGAGAGAGCTTTTCCACCCACTAATAGAACCCAAATTGAATGCATACAAAAAAAAGGGATAGTTGTAAAGGAATGAGAAGGATAAAGGGGAGTTTCTTAAATTAAAATGAGATGCCTCTCTCACATGTGGTCATGTGAGAAGGAGGAAGAAGGGGGCAGATGCTGGCTGCCACTGCACCCTCACACACACACAACATGAATACCCTCTCCCCCCCCCCCAATGAATGAATGAATGAATGAAGGGGTGAGAGCATTTGGCTTGTTCCACATCCCCTTTGAGGTGTTAAAAATTCATCCGTTTAGTTTTTACCATTGTTGTTTTATGCAAAGTGAGAGGGCGGAGTCAGATTTTGAATTTTCATGGCAGATGTTTACCAATACTTGTACAACCCATTGAAAAGACTGAAAAAAAAAAAAAATCCTTTGTGTTATTATTACCCAACAGTGGGCAGCTCCCATGTGAGGAATAAACACATTGTGTGTATATATATATATATATATATATCTATATGTTTACCCCTGCACAAAAGGAGAGGCAGTGGTGAAGCATGCACTTATCTTTTACATTTAAAATACAAATAAATAATATATATTCACATATATACACAAGTGTGATTCAATCAGTTAGATGGGGTGGGGGCACAAGCTGGGTCATAGGCTGACAGACCAGAGAAGGGGAAAGCACCATCAAGAAAGGGGAAGTAACAACAACAAATATAATACAAAATGGTTTGGCCACACTAATTTTCCTTCCTTCCTTCATTCATGGGTTGGGTTGGGGATAGGGAGGAGGTGGAAGCAGCAGGAGGCATCGGCATTAGGATCATCATCAGTGGGGCTGGGGCTGAGGCAGCAAGCAAGCAAGGCAGTGCAGGCACCAAGAAGGGAAGGAAGGACGGGGGAACATAATGTTTGACCATTAGTTGGCGTCGTCTGCATGAATCCGAAATTCCAAGATGGCGCACAGGATCCTTGATTCCCTCTCATCCAGCTTCAGCTTCTCCCCCCCTTCCCCCCCTCGCCAGCCAGCCACCCCCTCAATCAATACCAGTTCCGTGAGGGGAGGGGAGGGGAGGGGAGGGGAAAAAAAAAAAAAAAAAAAAAAAAAAATCCCAACAACAACAACATTGGAACAACAGAGTTACCTCGGTGAATGGAAGGAAGGAAGGAAGGAAAGCAGTAGCAAGGGAGGGAGGGATCGGCGCTGGCTGGCTGGCGTTCCAGGCAGGTGCGGCGCCGTAGTGACAACGTCGCGAGAGGCTCTTCCATATTAACTGCCCCATGCCGTCTGGATTGGCTTTCTTGCGTATCGCCACCATTGCTGAGACTTGCGCCACTTACCCAGTCGTGCATTGTCGGACTCAGCCTCTCCCCTCTTCTCCCCCTAACCGTGCACACACCTCCATCGCTTCTCAGTTCAGCCTCCCTCCCTCCCTCACTCCCTCCTTGCCCCCATCAACCTCCCCTCCTTGCATACCAACCAAAGCTAATCTTCCTCTGGTCATCGTCGTCGTCGTCGTAGAAATAGTATTAGTAGTCGTTGTTCGGCCTACTTACTTACCTTGCAGTGGTGGAGTGGGTTGAAAGTTTTGGCGTCGGAGTGAGTGTTCCTTTAGCAACACACTTTTATTCCTCTCATATTGCGGGCGCTCCCTCTACTCTTCCTGCTTGAATCGACGAGTACGTGATGAGTGTCTGTGTGTTTCTCCTCCCTCTATTTCGTCTTCTGTAGTTTTCTTTTATCTGTCTGGAAATTACAAAAAAAGATCATATGTGCAGCTTATTTTGTTGCGGAGTTAGAGTTCGTGAGTCGGATCATAGCTACGTGCTTCCACCTTCGGTGTCTTTGAATGTCTTGAGGTGCTCCGTGTGTTTGCTTGTGTGTGAGTGTGCGCACGCGCTAGTGGGCAATTTCTTCGTGCAGAGGGTTTTCCGCGTTGAGGTGAGTGCATTGGAGAGGTGGCTCAATTTTTGAGTTTTCAGTGGGCAAGCTGCTCCAAATTGTGTTGTAATCTGTGTCGTGTGAACGAGCCTCCGCTGTTCGTTCGTGTGGTAGAAATGCCTGTAGCCAATCTCTGAAACCTACACTCATGTTTGGTGGAATAGTTCCGGATCTGCATAGTCACATCCTTGTCTTACAAAGACTGGTAGAGTAGTAAGCCATCTTCTTCTTCCACTTCTTCTCTCATTTTCTCACGTTATTGGTTTTAGCGGGGAAAGTGGAAATGGGGTGTGCACCCCAATTGTAGCATCACCATCATGCTTGCGGACATACATCATTACATGCTCGGTGGGAGCGTAATTTTTCCGTGGTGGTAGATTAGCAGTGTCCGTGTGGCATGGTAGTTTCGTGTCGGTATCAGACGGGGTACAGCCATGGGGTTGACTCTCTCTAAAAGTGTCAGAATATGTGCTCTTCGCTGGGAGGCCCAAGTAGCGTGAAGAACATGCTCCAAAGAAATAATTGTAATTGTAGTGCCAGTGGCGTTAGAGCTCCATCCCATACTCGCTGTCTTTGGATACAAAGAAGCTTGTGTCACAGAATGTTACACGCGTAAAAGAGGAAAAGAAAAAGTAGTCACATCTTCATCTCACAAAATAGCTTTGAAGTGCATTCGGGAGCAATCACTACATGCAGCGTACTTGGGTTGGAGCCATAGCAGTTTCCTTGGATTCTCATCTTTCCTTGGGGTTTGTCGCGACAATTGCAGGAGCACAAACTGGAGTATGCGGATGGTTGGAAGTTATTTCTGAAGTGCAGATGTCTGAACACGGAGATTGAGGCCCTTCTTATCCCTCTGACTTAGCTTTGCATTATCCCAGACAGTTGATCGCTTCTGGGAAGAATTGCACCAGGACATACAGACACGCTCTTCGCAATTTGTTACACTGGATCTGGGACAGTCTTCGCGCTCAAGGTTTGAGAACTTCGAAATTTCCGTCATTGCGATTTGTGGAATTATCCACTTCAGCTACTCGAAGGTGCTCTTGGCAATTGTCAGAATTTTCGACACTGTTGATCTCTACTCGTGCCACTTGATCTAAAGGGGGGCATTTGTGAAGTATTTCAAGACGATTTGGTCTAGATCATAGACCCGGCTAAGAGTGTGCCCACCGCGAACAGATCTGATCTAGAAGCGGTCGCCGCGATTTAGATTGCTGCTTTTACACTTATTTAGCACACACAACCTGAGGTGATTACGAGGTAGCGGTGCATTGTGAATCCAGGTAGCACGATCAGCTCACTTACCCGAAGCCTCTGAAGCTGTAGACTTGCCAAATATTTAACCAATTGTCAAGGCGTGAACTTGTAACCTGAAATAGGGTGAAACCGAGGATTTCCTGCGAATATCTAGTTCTATGATGCCGCCCTTCGGGTCACTTCTGGAGCCACCCACAAATTTGCGAGGGGGTCAGAGCTCCTTTTATGTCAAGCAAGAGCCTGGTGTGGATTCTGTGAGAAAACTACGGATGGATACTCCTCAGAGCGCCTTCTCCAGCTACCGTGATACACACCCTACACTGCGGAAGCCATTGCAACACGAGCTCTCGGCGTTTGGTCCTTTTTCAGCTCAGGGACAGAGCTCGATGGATGCATCAACGTCGAATGCAGCGCCGCACCCACCCAGTGGTGATACACACACGTCACTTCGGAAGTCGGCATCGAGGCAACCGATTCAAGTGCATCAGTACCTTCGACCCGCGGTTCTACAGCCGACAACGAGTGTTAGCCCTTCGAAGAAACAGTGCACGGAAAAGTCGCGGCAATTCAACGACGTGTTCCTTTCTGCCCACACGAATGCAATGCCCAGTAAGTCGTCGGATGTAGGATCTAGTGGATTGGCGACAGGAATTCGAGACACGACCTCGGACGGGTTTGTGGTGGTGTCGTGCAAACAGATGCAGTGCAAGCAAGAGTGCGACATAGCGAGCACCTCGTTTTCGGCGCCTCCACTCTCAAGGAAGCGTTCACATTCGGAGCTAGCTGAGGAGAGTTGCGACTCGGAACTCGTGCTAGGAGTTGGTGGCCGCAGCAGTGTCAGCAGGGAAGGAAGTGAGTACAGGAATTCGCGGGCATCTTCACCGAGGAAATCCCAGAAGTCATCCGACACTAGGCTAGATTTAGTTTCGGCGGACTTATGTTTGGCCCCACCCATCGTGGCACCCGAGTACTCGAGTTCAAGCTCTCAGCAGGAGGCTCCGTCATCCTCCATGCTGGAAACTCAACCTCTTGGTGAGAGTTCAAAGGTGTCGCATTCGCGAGGCACGTATGTTAGTCCAACGCAGTCGCATCTTTCATTTCAAAAAATCAAGTCCAAGGACGTTTCGAGAGCGGAGGGCGTTACATGCATCTCGCAGGCTGAGTCGCACCCGACAGGATCAAGGTGTCAACAGCCAGTGCGGCCGCTTCTCAACCTGGAGGTGATCAAGCGGGAGTGTGATGCAGTGGAGCGGGAGCGCGACAACGAGGAATCTTTGGCTCAGTCTCGTAATCATCACGAAGGATTTGAGTTAGGACTTTTTCCGGGTGTATTTGCCGCCGACCAAGGGAAGAAGTCAGAGGCATCAGGATTGCAGCTTGTGCATCTGCTTCTCGCTTGTGCCGATGCCATTTCCAAGAATAAGATCGAGATTGCGACGCAGAAGCTGGAGGAGTTGTATTCGCATGCGTCGCTTTTTGGCGACTCCATGCAGCGGATTGCAGCCTTCTTCACGGAGGCATTGGCGGCACGGATTGTTGGCAAAGATAACCCTGCATACAAGAACTTGATGTTGCAATCTCACCTCGATGACTATCTGTCTGCCTTCACCACTCTCTACAAAATTTGCCCATACTTTCAGTTTGGCCATTTCACGGCAAACCAAGCCATCCTGGAGGCTGTGGAGGGTTACAGTGTAGTACACATCATCGACATGGATTTGATGCAAGGGTTTCAGTGGCCGGGATTCATTCAATCTCTCAGCGAGCGCGAAGGCGGTCCTCCGAAGCTCAAAATTACTGGAGTTGGCACTAGTTGTACTTCGTTGCAGGACACTGGGCGGCGGTTGGCAGCATTTGCGGAGACTTACGGTGTTCCATTTGAGTTCCATGCTGTGGTCGGCGAGCTGGAAGATCTGAGCCCCATGGAGCTTGGCGCGAAACCCGGCGAGGCGGTAGCTGTGAACTGTGTGATGCAATTGCATCGCCTCCTCAACAATGGCGACAAATTGCAGAACTTCATCTCGGGGTTGCGGAGTATACATCCTGTGATGTTGACCCTGGTGGAACAGGAAGCGAACCACAACACGAGCTCCTTCATGGGCAGATTTGTGGAGGCACTCCACTACTATGCAGCGGTTTTTGACTCTTTGGACAGCTCCCTCCCGTTGGCGAGTGAAGAGCGTGCGAAAATTGAGCAGTTATACTTCGCGCAACAGATCAAGAACATCGTGGCTTGCGAAGGTGCAGACCGAATCGAGCGTCACGAGACTTTAGAATTATGGCAAAAGCGAATGAAGCTTGCAGGTTTTCGACAATGGCCATTGAGTTCCCATTCTGTCACTCAAGCGAAGCTCTTGCTCTCTCTGTCCCCGTGCGACGGGTATTGCCTTTCTCAGCAGCCTGGCGGAAGCATTTCCCTCAACTGGCAGGACCGGAGTCTCCTTACAGCTTCCACTTGGGTTCTGTAGATTGACGGTTGCCAGATTGCTCTCCATTTTGGGCTATCTGCCTTGGGATACACCGTCGCTGAAAGGGACCATCTTTTTCTACTTCTTCACATACCTTAGAAAGCTTAGCGATGCTGAGGAGCAACTTATCAAGACAATCGATTATCCAGCCTTGTTGAGGAACTAGGAATTCAATGGAGACGGCCCCGATGCAGTGCGTGTTGTGTATCACCAGCTATGGCCCTCTGCTTGCAATTAAGATTTTATTGTTGGGTAGAGATCTTGTGGACTGATTTTCTTCACATGATACGGCCACACTGTACATGTAGCTTGCATGCTGGCTGTGGCCATGCAGAGCACAAGTCCATAGCTGGTTCGATTAACTCAAGCGGCTGTGCGAGTGGAGGCACCCGACAATCAAGTGGTTAGCGACATGATCATTCTGGTGACCGTTGAATGAAAGCATCAGAATGGATGGGCTTCCACATATGCAAATAGTACAGACGGCGGACAGTTTCGATGGCATTCATGTATCAGCTTGTGGTATAGCACACACAAATAAAGGATGGGTAGCGGCGCGCGTCCGAGTAGCATTGGAGGCTTTTCGAATGTGATGGGATTTCTTCAGCTGCCAGAATAGCGCGGTTTGTGAGCCAAGGAATTTGCCTTGAATATGCAGCTCTTCATCCTGACAGCCAGATACATGATTTTCATCCGAACTGGGCTTCCATGATCAGCGGCAGCGGCTTTTGCTTTCCATCTGAATGTTTGAGTTTTGGATGATGAGGATGTAGAAGACGATTCTTTTTCAGAGGGCAGAATATCTTGCTGTAATTTTGAGGTTTATGTTGCTGCTTTTGTAGGCCTTTGCAACTTTTGTTGTTGTCATACAGATATGGAAAAAAACAAGTAGAGAGAAGTAGGGTCATTTTTTGGATTTGCAAAGTGTAAAGACACAATGATTGGCATCAGACCCATTTGTAAGGTAGATTCGGAGATTGTAGCTGTAGCTGTACAGACGCTTGTGAGCCAGGAATTCATCTCGGCCCGAGCCAACATACAGAGCTTGATATTCCTTAGTTTTTTTGAGCACTTTTACCCTTGATATTCTTTGCGATCCAATTAAATAAGAGACTATGCTTTCTGTAGTCTATTTTAAACTGTTGTTTCCTAAACCATCTTGTTGTCTTTCTATTGTTATCTATTTCAACCCCATCTTCAGCGTATTTACAGGTGCTGAATCCATGTTGCTGGAACTGCAACAGCTCTTTTGTCTCGAATGTCCATCTTCAGTGTAGAGCATCCATGTGCATCTCAGAGCCTCAGCAACTAGTGCGCGTTAAATGACTGATCCGATCCCTGCAGCAACCTTGACAACAGGTTCTGCTCTTGCGAAAGCACAACATGCCGAGAAGATGTGTCATGAACCTTAAGAACTAATTTCGCTTGTGGCAATCACCACACTTAGACCCCATAATTACGTGAAACTGTTTGTCTGCTTGTCTTGACTACTTCGGAGCAGTACTTGGAAACCGTTGACAGAGTTTCGAATGATATTCAAGGCAACGGCCATGAAGTATCTGTGGACTTGCTGGATAGATGACTGGTTTGCGGAAGGGAAAACTTAGAATTCTGAAATCAATTTCATTTCCTGATTCCGACACATTACGTCCGTGCTGCGAATGGCACAGATGTGCATTTGAGTATCATAATACTGCACCAGATTACAGCATCGGCACAAGCAACTACCTGATTGAAATGAGTGGGCGGTTGGAGACCTGTAACCAAAATCACCCTCATCTGTCAAAATGCGGTTCATCAGCATTCGGACTCTAATCCTGGTCAAGTTCACTGATGCAGACTGGATGTTTCTGGAAGCGGAGCTTGCCTTGACGTCAGCATGTCTTCTCACTCAAATAGTTTCGGTGAAAAAAGTGAGCAACCCTGCGATGGGTCTAATTGTGGTCAAAATTGTGTGAAAAATGGAGCACTCGAAGCTCGTGAGCTCAGCCTGTCCTCAAAAAAAATCAATTTGCCTCCGATGAAAGCACTGCAACCATTGAGGTGTGTCGACAGCAGGCGTGCAATAGAGTGAAAGGATCCACGGCTGGTAATTGCCCACGCGAAGTGAACACTCGTCTAAAGACTACGTGGCCACCACTTTGCCACCCCGCTTTACATTCACCTTTAGGATTCTCAGGGCGATCGTGTCAGAAATATTTGCATAGATCGCCCTTGCCCAATCACCACTACGAACGCTGACGCTGTGTGTTCAAGCGGATTTTCGCAGCTTCTGAGAGACATTCATGAGTCAGTTTATTTATGCCCATCGTCGATAATTTTCTAAGATTTGGATCAGAGGTTGGAACACTGCAATCAACCAAGCAAGTCGCCATGGCGGCAAGTTTAGGCGTTGCGCAAATTGCAGCTCCGCGTTTAGAAATTACAGCAGGTGTACCTGTAGCACAAATTGTAGCGGTTGGAGCTTCGAATCACAGTTTCGGAAATTCTCGAACGGCGTTGAGGTTGAATCAGTGTAATCGTCCAAATCGTATGACGAGTCCAAGGAATATGCGGAGCATGTCAATCAGGGCAGCTGCGAACACTGCCACAAGTTATGGCACAGAGAGTAGGGAAGAGTTGCTTCGCAGGGCGGATTCGTACTTTGCCACCGATTCTCGACCTATTGTTCTGTTTGATGGTAAGAGTCCTTACGTTTTCCTTGCAGCTGTATTTTCCTCGTCACACATGTTAAACTGATTAGATGATGCGTTTTTAAGGGAAATCCATGACTGGAAATGCCTTGTCGGGAACTGATTGTGTAGAATTGGCATGACTAGGTGTCTGCAATTTTTGCAATGCCGGTGTCAACTTTGTGCTCGACAACGATCCAGAGGGGTACACATCCCAGTACTCAATGTTTCAAGTCTTTAGGGTTTGCAAAGATTTGCTTCTGAAACATGGTCTCTAGGAAAGCACAGTACCATGAGGATTTTAGGCAACAATGTCAGACAATTGCACGAGCTTAGTTACAGTTTCACTTCTATCACGCTTCGATCAAATTTAAAACGAAAGGAATGTAATTGTCGGGGGCTGAATTCGTTGCAGTCGGGTGCGTATGGCGGCGTTGCAAAGCGAGGCAGGCAGGGCTCTGCTACTTCGTGCTGGTCGTTTATCCGATGATTTATCAAGCTTAGTACTCATAGAGAAAGACAGGTATGTTAAACAGGCTGTTACCCTTACCCTCTTGTGAGAATGTCTTCATGCATTTAGGTCTCGGCAATGCGTCAAGCACGAGATCTTTGAGTCGAACTGGTTCAATTGTCCTACTTGAACATATCCAATGTAACTCAGGTTCCTCTATTCGAACCGCGAGATGCTGTATTATGGATTCCTTCCTTTTCACATTTAATCACCCGATTCAGGTTTATGTCACATAGCAGTTTGAATCCTTTCCTCAAAACTTTTCATGTGGGTGATCATCACAGATCGTATATCAAATCGGAAGGCGTTTTACGAACCGCCCAATACCTTGGAAATCTACTCCCTCCTGTCGGTAGTCTTGGCCTTCTATTCCCTCTGTAAGTCCTCACCTGCTCCATCATGCATCGACCTTGCAGGCATCTGAGTTCACTAGTGGAAGAATACCTTGTCTTTGTGCTCTGTCAGAGCTTCTGCATAGTGTCATGTAGACTTGAAGTTTGGCTATGTCAGTGGAATTAACACCATGGAACCAAAAGCTTTAAAACAACCATCAGTCTTCGAACTTTTCCTCGTTATCTTAAACAAACAATCAACTGGGTCCTAACGTTGACTTGCAACGTGAGAGCAGGTTTTTCAGAGACTTTGTGTATGACAACGTTGCAAACAATCGCTACTCTATTTTAGGGAAGAGAGATCAGTGCCGTGTCTCTGATCCACGCTTCAACGATCGCTTCGTGGTGTAGCTGGGGACTCACTTGTATGTGTGCAAGGACTTCATTTCAGTGGCTTTTTTAATTGTAACGTAGTCATACAAAACGTCAGCAGATCTTTCTTTGTTGTTGTGATCTTTTATGCAGCTATGGAAAAAAAAAGAAAAAAGAAAAGAAAAGGAAAAGTGGAATATGATTTGTGTAAATAATACTCAACAATTATTAGTATTGTGTTCAAATATAGATGACGATACTCTGAACAATATGTCGGTAATTTTTCCACTTTCGCCTATTTTGTTTGTCAATCTGAAGACTTATTAAAGTTTGTATATATATATATATATATATATATATATCTATACACATTAGTAGAAACCAATGCAACTAGGAGTGAAGGGCAAGTGAATTTTGTTATGTATTTTGTTTTGCTATGTTTTTGTATATATAAGCTTTTACATAATTGTATTAAAAATATTGTGTATTACATTGTATTAATGTAATAGAGTCATAACATTGTAGTAATCCAATATACAATAAGATTAAATAAAAATTATATTAGAATGAAGCACATGTAATGTAACATTGCTTAAATTTCTATAGCACTTGCTTGCCAAATATTCAATCTCAAAGTCATAATAATATTTTTGAATAGCAAGATACATACTAAAATCCATACCAAAATGTTGAGGACCATAGCTTGGCCTAAATGAAAACAATATTGATCCTTAATGATGTCATGATCATTTGTGGTACCAATACAAAAAGCCCATGGCATGCATTTCTTCATCTACATTAAGTTTTGCATAAGTTTAAGAATTAATATTCCAACCATGTGAGGTCTATATGGACGAAATGAAAATTAGCATGAATACGTTACAAATGTAGGAAATGCGCCACAAGATGCCCCTATTTTATTGACTAATGCTAGTGGAGGCTCATCAGCCTTACTTACAACTAAGTAAATTCAATGATTATCCAAAATATCATCAATTTTTTTTTTTTTTGTCTCAGAGGTCGTTTGATTCTAAAAAAATACTATTGTAAGTACATGAGACAAAGCCAAGTTGGTCCAAATCCAATAAGGTCAATAGAAATAAGAGCTAAAGGTCCTAACATCTATAAAGATTGGAAGACCAAGGAATTGATAAATATATTGATTAAATTCTATTATGTCTTAGTAGAGTTCTTTTCAATCAATTGCAATTATTATTTTCATTTGAATTTTTTGAATTTTTTTTTGTTAATTATTTGCTATCTTAAATCATTTAAATAAATTAAAGTTTTTATCTTCTATTTGGTTTACAATATATTAGTTTTTTTAAAGTTTTGTTAATTAAAACAAATATTTTGTTGTAAAAACCTCTTCAAATAAACACAAGGTTTTTAGCTATAATCTTATGGTTTTAAAAAAGAAAGTAAATTTAATAAGTCCAAATTTTTATAATTATTTTTTTAATAAATGTAAAACTTCAATTATAAAATTAAAAGAACTTCACTGAAAATTAAGAAATTTTATATATTATAAATTTTCTTCTTGTTCTTTTTGTTTAATTTTTTTTCTTTGATTTATCTTTGCTCCAAACATATATTTTAAATTTCTTTTTATATATACAAATTAGTTTTATTTTTATTGATATTTTTATTTTTATTTTTATTTATTTATTTATTTTTTCTATAATTTCACTCTTTGCTAAATTTTCTTTGTATTTTCATAATTTAAACTTGTTAATATATTTGCTACATTCTATTACTGTTTTAGATTTTATTTATTGTAGTTTTCAATTGCTACATCCTTGTCTTTTGGTATTGCATTTTGGTCTTGGTTTGCTTTTATTTGAATTTTTTGATGATGAATAATTTTTACAAAACTTACTACCAATTCATTTTTGTCTTTGATTTCTTTAATTTTTTTTATTTTTTTATTACGTTCTTTAAATTTTGGCATCATATACTTTTTTATTCTTAATTATTATAATATTATATTTTTTTATAATATTTTTTTTGCTTCTTTTTTTAATTTTTATATTATTTTATTTTATACTATTTTATTATATGTTATTTTTATATTTTTTGAACTTTTTATTGGTAACCTAATTTTTATTTTTTATTTTTATTTTTTCTATTATATTTTTTATCACCTTTAAAGTATCTTCTTTAATTTCATTTTTTTATTTTATTTTATTCATATTTTGTTGTAGAATTTTGTTGTTGCATTATTCTACTTTAATATCTTTATACTCTATTTTTTTTTGTTTATAGAATCATGATTTTAAAAGAATACTCAACTCATCCAAAAACTAGACACTTAGATTAGATCAAATTAGAACAAGATAATAAGTATCTACTACAAAAAAGATAGCTAGCTTTCACAAGTAATTAAAGATAGTATATGTGTACAAAAAGGCCATTGTTATGAAGTAACATGGCAAGTAGGCAAAAGAAGAAAGAAAATATTTTATTATAGAAGAGCCTATTTAAAAAGATATAATAAAAAAATATAGATAAAAGTTAGGCAAGTAATAAAATCTTATAATATCAAAATTGCTTTTTATGAAAATGGATTCTACTTACTTTCTACAACCATAAATAAAAAAAACAAGGTAGATCAGAAAATAAACAATGAATACAAATTTAAGAGGGAGTTAAGAAATGATTTTAGCAAAAATTATCTCAAAAAAATAAGAATTGATACTCCGAGAAGAACCATTGCCAACCAAGGTTAAAATCAAACTCCAAAGCATAAAACCAAGCACCTATGATGTTATTGGAGTTCTTTTATCAATCAAAGAGTGGAATTTGAGAGCAAACTTGAGAAGAGATTTTTGAGAGTTGGTTTCATGCCATTTGGAGTAATATTAAGGTTTTGAGGGTTTTTCAAATTAAGAGATGTATTTGGTGGATTTAGATTTTGAAAAGTAAAAATAAGGATACAAATTTCAAGATTTTGTGAATTTTATAGCATATTTATAGATAAAAATTTGGTAGTTTGTTGTTGTGCTTGTTGTAAATGTGAGAAATTTGAGGTCAATTGAGTGGTTAGATTGAAGAGTAAAAGAGTTTTGTGGGTTACAGTCTAAGAAATTGGAGTTTAAAAGATCAATGAGGATTTCTAAGATATTTATCAATCTGCTCGTTGAATTAAAATATAATTCTATTTAAAGGTAGTTACCTTGACTTCTAATAATTGTGCAAAGTTTGAAACCAATTAAACAATAAAATTAAGAGATCTTAGTTGGAGAATATAAACATTAAGGTTGAAGAAAGAGGCTAGCCAATACTCAAGTAGAGTTTAGGAATTGTCATCTATTTGGTATGTGCAATCCTTTTCAATTTTTTGTACTTGTTGCTAACTTAATTTTTGCAAAGTTTGCAAATTTTGAATCAAAATCAATGGTTCCAACATTAATTATTGAATTCTAATCTACTATAGAATTTATTAAGAGTTTGTTTAAGATTTAGGATTTGATTAAAGATTGATTAGGATTGATTTAGAGTCTAAGATTTGATTAAAATTTTCTTAGGATTTAATTTAAAATTTGGTTAAGATTTAAAGTTTATCTAAGATATGATTAAAGTATGATTAGGATTTAAGATTTTATTAGGATTTGATTTAAGGTTAGGATTTAGGATTTGATTAGAATTTAATTAGGATTTAGAAAGAATTTTATTAGATTTTGATTAAGATTTGGTTTAAAATTTGGTTAGGATTGGTTTAGGATTTTATTAAAATTTGTTGATAGTTACATTAGGATTTGATTAAGATTCAATTAGGATTTCTATTTTTGATATTTAAAAAAATATTTTTTATTATATATTTTTTATTAAGGTTAATTTATGATTTTTTAATATTTTTTTAATGAATTATTGAGATTTTTTTTAGATTTAATTAAAGATTTATTATCATTATTATAATCTAATTGAAGTTTGTTTAGGATTCCATTCAAGTTGTTAAAATCATCTTATTACAAGTTCCATTTTTTCCTTCTACAATCAAGTGTCTAATGCATTCTTAAGCAAATTTCATGTAATACAACACAGTGTTAAAATGATTTGAATATGATTTTGATTATTAATATTATTATTATCTTTTAATATTTTAAATTCTATTTTAAATATCATTAATTTTTTGAATAAAAATATTGCCTACTATTATCCAAAAGATTGAAAATATGTTCATTTATTGATGTAGTATGTGCTTAATAATACATATCTATAAGCTTTACAATACTATCAACTTCAACAATAAAACATATTTAGTTTTTAAGCTTAGCTAATTTCATCAAAACTTCTAAGATGTTTGTAATTACAAGTGGTTTATGACCTATATTAAGATGAACTCTAATTGCTCATTAGAAGATATATTGGATGCATTTTAACTTTGATACAAAGATACTTACAATAAAAACCAAATGTTTATTTAGTTTCATGTCATATACCAACTCACAACTAAATCTATGATTAAATATATTATGTAATTCTTATTTCAAAACAATTTCTTCTACTATTTTGATAAAGTTTGAATATTTTACTTTATTTGATTTAATTCAATATATATATATATATATATATATATATATATATATTTCTTTACTCTTGTCCAAGAGACATTCACTTCTTATGAATTTTATCTTACAAAAGACTCTTATCACTAGAAATTAGTGGTTAATAATATACGCCAATATCCACACATATTATATATCTTGGAACAAGTGCCAATAGTTTAGAAATCTTAAGAAAGTTATTTCTACTAAACTTCTCACTTCTTTCTTCAGTAAATAATTTATAATATAAAGATATGATTTCAATAGCTTTTTACAAAAAATAGTTTAAAATAGTCATAAGAATCTTTTGGTTGTAATGGACTAAGAAACAAAGTGAATAAAAGCCAAAGTCTTTAATAGCAATATAGTCTACAAGATTGCTAGATTCTTATATAAATCTATTTTTACTTGCTATAGCTGCCTTCTTTACATCATTAATAAGCATGGTCTGCATAACATTAATATGGTCATTGAAACTATGGTAGACTATTTTTTTTATGCTACACAATTTTGATGTTTTATTATCCATAATATATTTAATAATTTGAATAATTAAACATTCATTAAATAAAATTCTTATGACTATTCATTAAAAGAAGGTAATTTAAAACTATGCAATATGAAATTAATATCTTTCCATGATTTTTTTAATATAAAATGATTTTGAAGATCTCAATAGGCCATATCCTATTTGAACTTGTATAAAAATTTAGTCCATTATTGACTATAAAGTATTTATTTTCTACAATACAATCAATTTGTATCTGTCTTGAATTCTTTCACTTACATGTTTGTAGTTAGATTTAATCACTTAGATCTCTTAAACAAAAAACGGCTCCATGCCTAGTACAAATCAAATATCCAACAACAAAATAATTCCACTTAGAAGTCTTTGTTGTCATATTACATATCATCCTATTTAAGAATGCACCAAGCCCTTTGCTATAAAAGATAAAATTGTACTTTGCAACTAACAAAAAAATGATTAAGAAAAAAACTCCTAATCTATTCAGATTTTGGCCCTTTTTCTTTTCTATTATTGATGTAAATCTACCAAAACTAATGGCTTCTTATTATATCATTGACTTATCATCAAAATTTATAAAAATATTAAAAACTAAGTTTATTATTAATTCTTATAATTTTTTTTGAATTGAATTGGTACATTGCTTAAGATTATAGAAACCTTTAAGATTATAGGTGTATAGTTTTGTGCCTCAAGATTTGGTTTTGACCTTAATTTACAACCAACCATCTCTAAGTGTCAATCTCGAGTTTTTCTAGGTAATTTTTACTAGAAGCCACTCTTGATTCTACTTAAATATATTTATAATTTTTTTAATCTACTATGTTTTGTCTTTTTTATAATCCTAAAAAATATATATATTTTTATAAAATAATAATTTTAATACTAAATATTCTATTATTTTTTTAATTTTAATTTTTTCTTTTTTAAAGTAATTTACTATTATATTCTTTAAATAAAATATTTTATAACATAATATCATGGATATATATATATATATACTTACTCTAGTAATTACTTATATTATTAAGTAGAAGTAGGTAAAAATAGATAAAAATAGATTAATTTTATAATATCTTTTAGAAAAGATTTTTAGAAGCTTTTTATATATGGTTTTGACTTTACACATGTTTATAGTTGACTTTAGATTAAAAACTTCATCAACAAGTTAGTCACATGTCACATGTGTAGATAGTTTATCAAATAAGTTAACTATGTGGTGTATACATAGAAAACTTGCCTTATAAATTAAGACATGTAGCTTGCAAAGTCAATACATGTTGGAGGTCCTGTAAAATGTCACCATGTAGCTGTCAAGAATATGAATTAGAAAAGATGCATAAGCTTGAAAAATTTGTATAAACAAAAAGGTGAAAAAATAGAAATAAAATAGTATGTATATTAAAAAGAAATTTGAATGGCTATTGCCAAAAGACAAGAAAATTAGAGACTCTTGAATCTAGACTAGAAGCAAGAAAGGAGTTAACAAGAGTGAAGAAGGCTTCATTCTTGCCTCTATATACATATTCTAACTAGGAACTATGTGGTGATGTTCTATATGACCTCTAATATGTGTTGACTTTGGAGGACACATGTCTTAGCTTACAAGGCAGGTTTTTTATGTATGTGCCATATAATTAGCTTGTTCTTCAAGCTACCAACATGTGTGGCACATGGCAAACTTTTTGACTATGTTTTTAACCTAAAAATTCAATTATAGACACCTATAAAGTCAAAGAAACATATGTTAAGCTTCTAAAAAACTTTTATAGAAGATATTATAGAATTAATTTATTTTTATTTACTTTTATCTAATTTTATAAGTAATTATTGGTTTATATGTGTATATCCGTAATATTACCTTTTCTTCTAGAAATAAATTCCATGAGGAGTGGTGTCACGGCCATAATCATGTAAGCTAATAATTACATATAAAAATAGGTAGAAGTAAGTAAAAGTAGGTAAAAGTAAGTTAATTCTATAATATTTAATATAGAAGCTTCCTAGAAATTTCTTAGATGCTGCTTTGACTTCATAGGTGTCTTTAATTGACTTTTTGGATTAGAAACGTGGTCAACAAGTTGGCCATGTACCACATATGTTGTTAGCTTGAAGATCAAGCTAACTATGTGGCCCACACGTAGAAAAACTTGCCTTGTAAGTCAAGGCATGTGTCCTACAAAGTCAACACATATTGGAGGTCCTATAGAACATTGCCACGTAGCCCCTAGTTAGAGAGTATATATAGAGACAAGAGTGAAGGCTTCTTCACTCTTGTCAACTCTTTTCTTGCTTCTAGTCTGTTTCAAGGGCCTCTAGTTTTCTTGTCTTTTGGCAATAGCCATTCCAATTTCTCTTTCAATATATATACTTGTTTATATATTTTGTTACCTCTCTTTGAGTGAATGCTCACTTGTTTGAATTATTTTTTCATCGAGTTCTTGTCCTTGACAGATTGACAAGAGTGCACTTACAATATCAGAGCTTTGTTTTTCTTGAGTAAGAGTGGATTACCCCTTTCTCTTGACAAGACATAAGTTTATTAGAAGTTTGCGGATTACCCACTTTTAAACTGATATTGTTCTTAGTATCTTCTTTGTTATCAAGTCTTTTCTTTTTCTTTTGTCTTGAGCAATATCAGACAAATTTTTCTTCTTAGTATCATTATGGCAGAGCTTATTGAAATGAAGAGTGCAATGACACAAATGCAAGAACAATTGAGGGAGTTAATGCTTGCGATGCATCAACTCAATTCACCAACACAGGAAAGAACAAGAATAGCAGAAAGTGGAGATATAGAGATGATCGGAGCTGCTTCAACATCTGCACCAAATCACATTCCTTCTCCAATTATACAACACCCTGTAAGCACTAGAGAACCAAGAATTACTTTATCCGAGAAATTTGATGGTACAAGATCAAAGTTTCGAGGGTTCATCAATCAAGTATAATTGGCAATTGAACTTCAACCGCAAAGCTATCCAACTCCAGGATCACAAGTCAGGTTTATTGGCACTCTACTTTCTGGTTCTGCATTATCGTGATTTTCGTCTTTTCTTGAACAACGAAATCCAATATTGGATAATTTGGAAGCTTTTTTGGCAGAGTTTCGATCTATGTATGGTGAACACGATGCAATTCGTGTTGCAACAAACAAGATCCGAATTCTGCGACAAGAAAACCGCTCAATAACAATGTATGCTTCACAATTTTGACAACTTGCAATTGACATCAAGTGGGATGATGCTGCACTCATCAGTCAATTTCTTTATGGATTGCAATACGAAGTAAAGAAATTGATGTTCAACTTACTTGATCCTCAAACTTTGAGTCAAGCAATTGATTTTGCGGTAAAATGTGACAATCGACTTTTTGAATTTCGATTCAAGAGTCGTATACGGAAACTTCAACGTTATTATTCAATGGCAACATCAGCATCTTCGCCAAACGTACATTCGGAAGTAGAAGACATGCAAATTGACGCGGTATGTTTTAAACCCCTAATTGAGCAAGAAAAGATTCGTCGTCGTCAAGAAGGATTATGTTTATACTGCGGAGAACCTAAACACACTGCTCAACATTGTCCAAAGAAACAACGTAACTATAAAATGAGAGGTACGACAGTCAAAGAAGACAACATGTCGGAAAACGGATTCGTCCAGCTACAATAGGGACCGTGCAGCTGGAACCTTGTACAATTCCTAATGAAGGTCCTATCCTTTCCTCAGAACCCTCTTCTTATTTTATAATAGAATTATATTTAGGACCTAAGAATTACAAAGCCTTTGCTTTATTAGATTCGGGAGCCTCAGCATGTTTTTTAGATGAACAATTTGTTAAAAGTCATAAAATACCTTTTGTACAGAAAACTAAACCCGTATATGTAGAAGTCATTGATGGCCGTCCTTTGTCTTTTGGAGATGTCACTCATGAAACTCGCCCTATAAAAGTAACAATAAACGGTCATGTTAGCTACATAGCTTTTAACATAATTAAATCCCCGTCCAATCCAGTTATTTTAGATTTATCATGGCTAGAAAAATGTAACCCTCGAATAGATTGGAATTCTCGTAAACTTGACTTTTCCCAAAGCATTATTAATAGTTCTACCAACCAAGTAAAAAGTTATAAATCTAGTATAGTAAAACCCGTACTTATAGGTGCAAAAGCATTTATATACGCAGCAAAAGAAGGATCAACTTTTGCTATTTGTGCTGCACCTATTTTTAAAAGCGTAAAGACTTCAAGTGGCATTCCAAGTCAATATCAGGATTATCAAGACGTTTTTGAGAAAAAGAATGCAGATATTCTTCCTGAGCATCACCCATATGATTGTTCAATCAACCTCAAGGAAGGAACTCAGCCACCATTTGGACCAATTTACAATTTATCGCAAGATGAGTTGGCTGAACTCAAGACATATATTGACGAGAATTTAGTGAAGAATTTTATACGCCATTCAAAATCTCCAGCAAGAGCTCCAATTCTATTCGTAAAGAAAAAAGATGGATCTTTGCGAATGTGTGTTGACTATCGAGGACTCAAGAAGATCACAATCAAGAACAGGTATCCATTACCTTTGATATCAGGACTCCTTGACTAGTTGAATCAAGCTTAGATTTATACGAAAATAGATCTAAGAGGAGCATATAATCTAGTACGAATCAAGAAAGGAGATGAATGGAAGACTGCGTTTCGAACCAGGTACGGACATTTTGAATATAATGTCATGCCTTTTGGACTCACAAATGCACCAGCTGCTTTTCAACATCTCATGAATGATGTATTTCATGAATTCTTAGACAATTTTGTCATTTGCTACCTAGACGATATCCTGATCTATTCTAACAACGTCGAAGAACATGAAATACATGTTCGTCAAGTATTACAAAAACTTAGAGATGCAGGATTGTATGCCAAGATGGAAAAGTGTGTATTTCACACTACTCAAGTTGACTTTTTAGGATACATCATTTCAAATGATGGTCTCATGATGGATTTTAAGAAAGTCCAGACAATCATGGATTGAAAGATTCTAAGGACAATAAGAGATGTCCAATGTTTTCTGGGATTTACCAATTACTATTGGATCTTCATCAAAGACTTTTTACGAGTTGCAGCTCCACTTACACGCTTGACCAATAAAGACAAATTTCAATGGAATCAAGAAGCGGAAGCAGCATTTGAAGCCTTCAAGACATTGTTTGTCTCTGCACCAGTCTTATATCGTGTTGACTTTTCTAAGGCATTTTTTATGGAAACAGACGCATCGGATTTTGCCTTGGGTGCAGTTTTGTCACAAATAGGAACAGATGACAAACTTCATCTGATAGCTTTTCATTCAAGAAAATTCTCAGCAGCCGAGATCAATTATGAGATCCACGATAAAGAACTGCTTGCAATCGTGGATTCCTTTCAAGAATGGCATCATTATCTAGAAGGAGCTTCTAGTCCAGTCACTGTGTATACAGATCACAAGAACCTCGAGTATTTCATGTCAGCACGCATGTTGAATCGTCATCAAGCTCGTTGGGGTATGTCTTTGTCAAGATTCGAGTTCATTATCACTTATCGGCCAAGAAAACAACAAGGTTTGTCCGATGCATTGTCTAGACGTTCTTATTTTGTACCAAAAGAAGGAGATGCAGCTTTTGAGCAACAAAGAACGGTCCTCTTAAAACCGGAGCAATTTCATCTCCGAGCAATGAAATCAACATTGACTGTTGATTCAACTTTTTCAAGCAAATCCAGTCCAGTATGTCCTCAGACCCTCTTGTTCATGATATTAAGAATAATTCTTCCAAGTCTCATGATTCTTCTAAGTTTGAGTTCAAGAATAATCTATTATATTTTGAAAGATGCCTATATGTTCCAGAAGGAGAAGCACGTCCTGATTTTCCAGCAGCAGGACACTTTGGATATAATAAGACTTTGGAACTCATATCAAGAGATTTTTGGTGGCGATAAATGTGGAAGTCAGTCAAAGACTTTGTACAATCATGTAATATTTGTTCAAGATCAAAAACTCCTCGTCATCGACCTTACGAACTTCTTTAGCCATTACCTATACCAAAACAACCATGGTCTTCTGTTTCTATGGATTTCATCACAGATCTTCCAAGTTCAAGCTCTGATGATTCTATATTTGTGATAGTAGATCGTTTCACCAAGATGGCACATTTTGTGCCATGTATAAAATCTATCACAAGTGAAGAAATAGCTAAGCTTTTCATTGATAATATCTATCGCTATCATGGATTACCTAAAGTTATCATATCGGATAGGAGAACTCAATTTGTGTCGAGATTCTGGAAGACCCTTTTCAAGATTTTAAAAGTGGACATAAAGCTATCTTCGGCTTTCCATCCTCAAACTGATGGACAAACAGAGCGCATAAACCAGGTCTTTGAGCAGTATTTAAGGTGTACCATCAACTACCAACAAGATGATTGGACATCCCTTCTGCCATTGGCAGAGTTTGTTTATAATAATACGGTACATTCCTCCACTCAACAAACACCTTTCTTTACCAATTATGGCTATCATCCACGACTTGATGCTTTTGATTTTTCAAAAGTTGATAATCCTACAGCAGAAGATATGGCAAATCGGTTGTCAGAGTTACATGCAATAATGAAGGCGCAATTGAAGGAAGCTCAAGAACGACAAAAGATAAACGTAGATGTATATCGTAAGGAGCAACCACAACTCAACGTGGGTGATAAGGTATGGCTACTTCATCGTAATATCAAGACCACTCATCCTTGCGACAAGTTGGACTATTGAAGGTTGGGACCATTTTCTATTTCTGCAGAAATCAATCCAGTTGCATATCGTTTACATCTACCGAAGACAATGAAAATCCATCTAGTATTCCACGTGTCTCTTCTTGAATTATACAAGACAGTGGACATACGAAGAAGACGACAAGCTCCACCTCCTCCTATAGAAGTGGACAATAATGAAGAGTTTGAAGTAGAAAAAGTCTTAGATTCAAGGCGGCATCGAAATAAAATAGAATATCTTGTCCATTGGCACGGATATGATATTAGTGAACGCACATGGGAGCCAATGAAGAATCTTGCAAATATAGCAAAGGCGGTGGAGGCTTTTCATCGACGACATCCATCAAAATCAAGATGAAAACCTTCTTTATAAAAGAAACAACATGTAGGTAAGATAACATTCTACTTTCAATTCTTGTTCGTAGCTTCATTGTAGTAGTGGCGCTCAGGAGATAAGGAACCAACAACCAGTGGATTTAACTCAAGAGCTTTCATTTGCTGACCTGTCGGACGAGACATTATGATTGTCACAACCTTCAAGACAACGCAATCGAGATGAAGATCTTCAAGAACGACATGTTCTTCCTCGAATAGATGGTGAGATACAACGCATTTGATATCACGATTTGGGAAGGGACTCCCGATGTTTGGTGATTTTACTAGAGGTAGGAACAACTCCTGATGGTGTTCCAAATATTCTATTCGAAGGAAGTTACGAAGGCCTCAACAATGATCAAATAATTGGGTGGTCTTCCCGCCCTAGTATAGGACACTAGCGATGGTTGAGAGGCCCTATCAATCATCTTTCAAGAGAACAGAGATCAAAGTATGTGGCGAATATAATTCGTCGCATCATAGATTTCCTCAACATATGATGACCGCTCCTCGTGGAACTCGTCCCTAGAAGGGAGGGTAATGTCACGGCCATAATCATGTAAGCTAATAATTACATATAAAAATAGGTAGAAGTAAGTAAAAGTAGGTAAAAGTAAGTTAATTCTATAATATTTAATATAGAAGCTTCCTAGAAATTTTCTAGACGTTGCTTTGACTTCATAGCTATCTTTAATTGACTTTTTGGATTAAAAACGTGGTCAACAAGTTGGCCATGTGCCACACATGTTGTTAGCTTGAAGATCAAGCTAACTATGTGGCCCACACGTAGAAAAACTTGCCTTGTAAGTCAAGGCATGTGTCCTACAAAGTCAACACATATTGGAGGTCCTATAGAATGTCGCTACATAGCTCCTAGTTAGAGAGTATATATAGAGACAAGAGTGAAGGCTTCTTCACTCTTGTCAACTCCTTTCTTGCTTCTAGTCTGTTTCAAGGGCTTCTAGTTTTCTTGTCTTTTGGCAATAGTCATTCCCGTTTCTCTTTCAATATATATACTTATTTATATATATTTTGTTACCTCTCTTTGAGTGAATGCTCACTTGTTTGAATTTTTTTTTCATCGAGTTCTTATCCTTGACAAGTGGTCATTATATGTTGAGAAAATCTAAGATGTGGCAAATTATATTTGCTACTTACTTTAATCTTTATTCTCTTCAAAGATGGTTGATAGGGCCTCTCAACCATTGATAGTGTCCTATACCAAAGTAGGAAGATCATCCACTTATTTTATGTTTGGTGAGACTTGTATAACTTCTTTCAAATAAAAAATTTAAAACACCATAAAGAATTGTTCCTATTTTTAATAAAATCACCAAATATCAAGAGTTCTTTCGAAGATTGTGATACCAAATGCATTATATCTCACCATCTATTTAAGAAAGAACATATCGTTCTTGAGGATCTTTATTTCAATTGAATCGACTTGAAGGTTGTGATAATTATAATATCTCATTCGATAAGTCAATAAACAAAGATTCTTAAGTTGAATCTGCTAGTTGTTGATTTTTCATCTTCTTAATGTCACATATACAAAGTAGCTACAATAAGGATAGAGAATAAAATGTTATCTTGCTTAAATCTTATTTCTTTCATAGGAAAGGTCTTCATCTTAATTTTGATGGATGTCCTTAATGAAAAGCCTCGACTTTCTTCATTATATTTGCAAGATTCTTTGTTGGCTCCCATATGCATTTACTAATATCATATTTGCATCAATAGACAAGATATTTTAATTTATTTTGGCATTTCCTTCAATTCAAAATTTCTTCCACTTTAAATTCTTCATTATTGTCTACTTCTAAAAGAAGAAGTGGAACTTGTCTTCTTATATGTTCACGGTCTTATATGATTCAAGAAGAGACATGTCAAAGATATGATGGCTCTTCATTGATTCTAGTAGATGTAATTAATAAGCAACTGGATTGATCCAAAAATAGGAAAAGGTCCAAGCTTGCGGTAGTCCAACTTATTACAAAGATGAGTAGTCTTGATATTATGATGAAGTAACCATATCTTATCACCTACATTAAATTATGGTTATTCCTTTCAATAGGCATTTGTGTTGATCTTTTGTCATTCTTAAGCTTCTTTTAATTGCTCCTTTATTATTGTATGTAGTTCAAACAAATAATTTGCTAAATTTTTGCCGCAAGATTATCAACTTTTAAAAAGTTAAAAATATTAAGTTGTCGATGATAGCCATAATTGGCAAAAAAAGGTATTTGCTACATAGAAGAATGTATTATATTATTATAAGTAAACTCTATCAATGGCAGAAAGGTTCTTCAATTGTCTTATTCATAATTGATGATACACCTTAAGTATTGTTTTAAAAATTGGTTTACACCCTTTGCTTGTTAATTAATTTGAAGATGAAAAGCTGAAGATAGCTTTATATCTATCCTTTAGAATCTTGAAATATATCATGTACCAAAATGTACCATCTTTGTAAAATAATCTATTATCATAAGTATAGAATCATATAAACCTGAGATTGGAAGATCCTTAATAAAATCCATAAAAATAGAAGACTATGGTTGTTTTGAAATAAATAATGGATGAAGAAGTCCACAAAGTCGATGATGGAGAGTTTTTGATCTTGAGCAAACATCACATGATTGAAAAAAATCTTTAACTTCCTTCTACATTTGCGGCCACCAAAAATCTCTAGATATCAGTTCTAAATTCTTATTGTATCTAAAATATCTAGGTGTTGGAAAATCGTGGCATACTTGAAGAAGATGTAAACGTGCTTATCTTTTTGGAATATATAGGCATCCTTTAAAATATAGTAGGTTGTTTTTGAATTCAAATTTGGAAGCATCATGAGACTTGAGAGAAGAATTTTTAATATTAACAACAAGAGAATTAGACAACATACTTGATTGAATTTATTTGACAAAGGTTGAATCAATAGTCAATGTTAATTTCATTACTTGAAGATGAAAATAGTTGGACTTCAAGAAAATTATTCTTTGTTGATCAAAAGATACATCTTCTTTTGGTGCAAGATAAAAATGTTTAGAAAGTGCAACTGACAAATCTTATTCTTTTCCACGTTGATATGTGATCTTAAAATCAAATCTTGATAAAAACATGCTCCAACGGACTTAGTGATGATTCAATATAAGTACTGCTATGGAGTATTCAAGATTCTTATAATCTGTATATATGGTGACTAGGTTAGAAGTACCTTTTAAATAATAATGCTATACTTAAAAATAATCCACAATTATAAAAAGTTTTTTTTATTGTGGATTTCATAGTTAATCTTAGTTGTTAAAAATTTCTTAGAATAAAAAGCTACTAGGTGAAGTTTATCATCTATTTCCATTTGTGATAATACGACACTCAAAGCAGAGTCCAATGCATCTATTTCCATAAAAAATGCCTTAGAGAAGTCAATGCAATACAAGATTGGTGCAAAAACAAAAGCTATCTTTAAAGCTTCAAATGTTACTTCTACTTCTTGATTCCACTGAAGTTTATCTTTATAAGTCAAATTTGTAAGTAGAGCTACAATTTAAAAGAAGTTATTGATGAAGATTCGATAGTAGTTAACAAATCCCAAAAAAATATTGAACATCTCATACTGTTTTTGGGATCTTCCAATCTACAATAGTTTGAACTTTGTTATAATCCATCATAAGTCCATTATTTGAAATGATGTAACTTAAGAAGTCAACTTGAATAGTGTGGAATATATACTGATATAAGTTGAATCTTAATATAGAGTCTTGTATTTCTTAATTTTTGTAACACATGATGAACATGAAGTTTATATTCTTCTATATTCTTAGAGTAGATCAAGATATCATCTAAATAACAAAAAATAAAATTGTCTAAAGATTCTCAAAAAATATCATTCATAAAATGTTGAAAAGCTACTAGTGCATTTATAAGTCCAAAAGGCATGATATTATATTCAAAATATTTGTACTTAGTTTGAAATGGAGTCTCCTCGTAGATTTATTTTTGTATAGATTTTAGCTTGATTCAATTCATCAAGAACTCCAGATATTAAAAGTAGTGGATATATATTCTTAATGGTAATCTTATTGAGTCTTGAATAATCAATGCACATCTATAATGATCTATTTTTTTTCTTTACAGATAGAATTAAAACTCCTATTAGAGATTTGGAATGGCGTGTGAAGTACTTTGCTAGATTTTTTTTAATATACTCTTTGAGATCAATCAACTTATTTTGTAATAAATTGTAGATTGATCCAAATGGCGATTGTAGTCCTTCCTGAAGGTTAATTGAGTAATTATAGGAATGGTGTTTTGAAAGAGTATCCACATTTATTTTTTCAAATACATCTTGAAATTCTTGATATTAGCTTGGAATGCCACTTTAAGTCTTTATACCATTACAAATGGATGTGGCATAAATGACACAAGGTGATCCTTCTTTTGTAGTATGCAAGAAAGCTCTTATAGTATCAAAGATATGAACTAAAAGATGATGCATAAACCAATGAAATCCATGTTAAAAAAAGAGTGATAAAAAAGAAATAAAGAAGTATGTACATTAAAAGAAACTGGAAAGACTTATTGCCAAAAGTCAAGAAAATTTGAGACTCTTGAAACTAGACTAGAAGTAAGAAAGGATTTCACAAGAGTGAAGAGGGCTTTACTCTTTTTTCTACATATACTATCTAATTAGGAACTATGTGGCGATGTTCTATAGGACCTCCAATATGTGTTGACTTTGTAGAACATATGCCTTGACTTACAAGGCAAGTTTTTCTACATGTGGGCTATATAGTTAGCTTGGTCTTCAAGCTAACAATATGTGTGGCACATGACTAATTTGTTGACCACGTTTATAATCCAAAAAGTCAATCAAAGATACCTATAAAGTCAAAGCAGTATTTATGAAGCTTCTAAAAAGCTTCTATAAAAGATATTATAGAATTAACTTACTTTTATCTACTTCTACTTACTTCTACCTATTTATATAAGTAATTACTGGCTTACATGAGTATGTCCATGAAATATATTTATAAATACAAGTTTAATTATATTAGACTTATGATTTTTTACTTGATTAATTATACTCTTAGTTATACTTTTAAAAAAGTTAAGAGTAAAAGAAATTCAATCTTCTTGATGATTGTATTTTTTTAACCATAATAAGTCTAAAATGATTGAATTAAAAGAAGATTTAAAAAATATTAAATATCACAAAGCTATTATGACTATTGATTATTACTTCTATAGGAAGGGTTTTGTAAATAATATCTCTAGAAGACAACAAACGACCATCTATGACTTCTACATGAATAGGTTTAGTTTTTCTTACTAAAGATATGCTAAGCCTTTTAGCAAATTTTTCATCTAAAAAATATGTTGAGGCTCTTGAATCTAACAAAGCAAAGACTTTATAATGTTTAGGTTGTAAAATAATATTTAACATAAAATAAAGAAAGGATTTTGAAGAGAGAATAGGACCTTCATTAGGTATTGTATAAGGTTCCAACCACATGGTACTTATTATAATTGAAAAAATTTATTTTTGATATATTATCTTTTTATACATTGATAATCCTCATTTTATAATTGCATCACTACTTTGGATAATATTGAGTAATGTGCTTAGATTATCTACAATATAAACACAATTCTTCTTGACGGTGACAAGTTTTTTTTTGCTTAGTAAGAAGTTTGAAACATATCATATCAATTTGTATATCTTCTACTTTCAAAAGTATATATTAAAGAAGTATTGGTATTACCATTGAATTATAATAATATTAAAGTCTACTTATCTAACATTCAGATCAAAATTTGAAAAGTTGATTGTCACACTTTACAACAAAGTTAATTCCTTGACTTAATGTTTGAGGGTCAAATAAGTTGAAGATCAATTTTTTTACCTCATATTATAATCCATAGAAAAATTGATTAATAGGTGCAACATCATTTCACTTGATATTAGTTATAAGTTTTCAAAATTGTGAAGCATATAATATTACGAATCAATTGTCTTGTGATAAAATATGAATCTTGTTGGTTGCAATACAATTTGCATCATGTTCATATATTGATCAAAATTTTACTAAAAAAACATCCAAATTATTTAGTATTAGATCTCATCATTCAAGAAAAGATGAAAACCATGATAATACTGAATTTGAACGAAGTGTATCAATGAATTTAACTTGTGATCTTAGAATTAGATAGCTTTGAGATTGAAGTTCAATCACATGTTGTATTTGATTGATAAATCCTCAAAACTTGGGTCTTGTATGATTAAACTTCTAAAGCAAGATAACTCTTGGTTCTCTAGTACTAAAAGGATGTTCCACTATAAGAAAAGGGACATGATTTAATGCAAGTATTGAAGAAGCTCTAATCATATCTATATCTTTACTTTCTGCCATTCTTGTTGTTCTTTGGTGTGGAAAATTGAATTGATCCATCAAAAGTATCAATCTTTTCAATTGCTCTTGTATTTGTGCTATTGTACTCTTGATTTCAATAAACTTTGCTGTTATAATACTTAGAAAAAAAAAATGTCTAATATCACTCAAGACAAATAGAAGAGAAGACTTGAGACAAAGAAGATACTAAAAATAATATTAATTCAAAAGAAGATAATTTATAACTTCTAATATGCTTATGTCTTATTAAGAAAAATGAATATTCTACTTTTAATTAAAAAAAGACAAAGTTCTAATATTGTAAGTATACTGTTATCAATTTGTCAAAGACATGAACAAAAAAAGATGCATAAGCCTGAGAAATTTGTGTCAAAAGAAAAGTAACAAAATAAAAATAAAATAATATGTATATTAAAAAGAAACTAGAATGCATTGCCAAAAGACAAAGAAATTAGAGACTCTTGAATCTAGACTAGAAGCAAGAAAGGAATTGAAAAGAGTGAAGAGGACTTCACTCTTGTCTCTATGTATACTATCTAACTAAGAGCTACATGGCTGTGTTGTATAGGACCTCTAATATGTGTTGACTTTGTAAAATACATACCTACAAGCCAAGTTTTCTATGTCTGTACTATATAGTTAGCTTGTTTTTCAAGCTATCAACATATGTGGTACATGGCTAATTTATTGACCATATTTTTAACCTAAAAAATCAATTATAAATACTTATAAAGTCAAAGCAGTATCTATAAAGCTTTTAAAAATATTTTATAGAAGATATTATGAAATTAATCTATTTTTACTTATTTTTATCTAATCATATAGGTAATTATTCGTTTATATGTATATGTCGATGAAAGTAGCTCTTAGTGGATAGTATATATAGAGACAAGAGTGAAGCCTTCTTCATTCTTATCAACTCCTTTCTTAATGTAGTCTAGATTCAAGCATCTTTAATCTTCTTGTCTTTTGGCAATAGCCATTCTAATTTTCTTTCAATATATATGTTTTCTTAGTTTTATTTTGTCATACTTATTTGAAAATAGTTCCAGTTGGTTATTTTTTTTTATTGGATTCTTATCCTGGACAGATTGATAAGAGTATACTTATAATATCAAAGCTTTGCCTTTTCTTAATTAAGAAAGGATTCCTTCTTTTTCTTGATAAGACATAAGCTCATTAGAAGTTGTAGATTATCTTCTTCTAAACTCATATTATTCTTAGTATTTTCTTTATTCTTAAGTCGTTTCTTCTATTTATCTTGAGCGATATTAGACATTTTTTTTAAGTACTATCATAGCAAAGCTTTTTGAAATGAAAAGTGGAATGACACAAATGTAAGAACAATTGAAGAAGTTAATGCTTATGATGCATCATTTAATTTACCACCATAAAAAGCAGAAAGAATGATAAGAAGCAAAGATATAGAGATGATTGGAACTGCTTCAATATTAGTATTAAATCATATTCTTTCTCCTACAATAGAATATTTTTTTAATATAAGAGAACTAAGGATTGTATTGCTCGAGAAGTTTAATGGCACAATATCCAAGTTTCAAGGATTTATCAATTAAATACAAGTTATGATTGAACTTCAACTCCAAAGCTATTCAATTCTAGGATTGTAAGTTAGATTCATTGGTATACTTCTTGTAGATTCAGCATTATTATGGTTTTATCTTTTTTTAAACAACAAGATCTAATATTAGATAATTTGAAAGCTTTTTTTGGTAGAATTTTGATTCATATATAGAAAATAGGATATAATTTGTATTGCAACTAATAAGATTTGTTTTTTGTAATAAAGCAATCAATCAATAATATTATATGCTTTACAATTTTGACAACTTGCAATTGCTATGAAGTAAAATGATGTTGCATTTATTAACTAATTTTTTTATAGATTTTGATATGAAATAAAAAAATTGATGCTCAACTAATCTAATCTTCAAATAATATGATAATTGAATTTTTAAATTTTGATTTGAAATTCACATAAGTATGCCTCAATATTATTATAATTTAATTACAACACTAATATCTCTTCAACATATACATTTGAAAGTAGAGGATAGGTAAATTGATGTAGTATGCTTCAAATTTCTTATTAAGTAAGAAAAGATTTGTTATTATGACAAAAGATTATGCTTGTACTATAGAAAATTTAAGCACACTCCTCAATATTGTCCAAAAAAGTAACACAACTACAAAACGAAAAAATATGATTGTCAAAAAAGATAGTATGTTAAAAATCAAGTTTGTTCAAGTATAATAAGAATGGTGTGGCTAGAACCTTATACAATACCTATTAAAGGTCCTATTTTCTTTTCAAAATCTTCTTCTTGATTTATAATAAATATTATTTTAGAACCTTAATATCACAAAGCTTCTACCTTATTAGATTCAAGAGTCTCAATGTGTTTCTTAAATGAAGATTTTGCTAAAAGACATAACATAAGTTTAATAAAAAAAACTAAACCTCTTTACATAGAGGTCATAGATGATTGTTCATTATCTTTAAGAGATATTATTCATGAAATCTTTCCTATAGAAATAAAAAATAATGGTCATAGTAGCTTTGTAATATTTAATATTATTAGATCATCTTCTAATTCAATTATTTTAGATTTATCATGGCTAAAAAAATATAATTCTAAAATAGATTAGATTTCTTGTAGTCTTGATTTTTTTGAAAGTATAACTAAAAATATAGTTAATGAAATAAAAAGTCATAATTCTAATACAACCAAACTTGTATTTATAAGTGTAAGATCTTCTTTGCATGCTGCAAAAGAAGGATTATCTTATGTTGTTCATGCCGCATTTGTTTCTAATAGTAAAAAGACTTTAAGTAGTATTTGAAGCCAATATGAAGATTATTAAGATATATTTGAGAAGAAAAATATAGATGATTAATCTTGACAAAGACATGCTCCAATAAAGTTGATAATAATTCAAAACACGTGCTAATATAAAATATTCAAGATTCTCATGGTTTATATAAATAATGACTAGTTTAGAAGCCTCTTTTAGATAATGATACTATTCTTGAAATGAATCCATAATTGAAAGAAGTTCTTTATCATGAAACTTGTAATTGATCTTAGCTACTAAATTATTTTTGAATAAAAAGCTATTGAGTGAAGTTTATCATTTGTCCCTATTTGTGATAATATGGCACTCAAAGCAAAGTCTAATGTATCTATTTATATTAAAAATGGCTTAGAAAAATTGATATAATATAAGATTAGTGCAAAAATAAAGACTGTTTTCAAAGCTTCAAATGCTACTTTTGCTTCTTGATTCCATTGAAGTTTGTCTTTATAAGTTAAACATGTAAGTAGAGCTAGAATTTGAGAGAAGTCATTGTTAAAAATTTAATAGTAATTGACAAATTTTAAAAAATATTAGACATCTTTTACTATTTTTGAGATCTTCAAATCTATAATAGTTTTAACTTTCTTAGAATCCATCATAAGTCCATCATTTGAAATGATGTATCCTAAAAAATTGACTTGAGTAGTATAAAATATATAGTATTTTATTTTGGCATAGAATCTTGTATCTTTGTCATGAACATATATTTATTGTAATTATTGCATAGGTGATATGAATAAGTAGTAAGTAAAAATAGATTAATTTCATAATATCTTCTAGAAAAGCTTCTTAGAAGCTTCATAGATGCTGCTTCAACTTTACATATATTTATACTTGATTGGTAGGTTAGAAACTTGGTCAACAAGTTAACCACATGCCACACATGTTGGTAGCTTGTGAAACAAGCTAATTATGTGGCACCTACATAGAAAACTTGCCTTGCAAGTTAAGATACGTATTCTGCAAAGTCAACACATTTTTGGAGGTCCTATAGAACGTCGCCTTATAGCTCCTAGATAGATAGTATATATAGAGGCAAGAGTGAAGCCTTCTTCACTCTTGTCAACTCTTTTCTTGCTTATAGTCTAGTTTCAAGGGTCTCTAGTTTTCTTATCTTTTGACAATAGCCATTCCAGTTTCTTTCTTAATATGCATATTTAGTTATTTTTATTTTGTCATCTTTCTTTGAAAAAAGTCTCATTTGTTTATTTATTTTTATCAAGTTCTTTTTTTTAAAAATCTTTTAGTTTTTATAATATATAATAAATATGAAGTTCATGTTCTTCTGTATTTTTAGAATAGATTAAGATATTATCTAGGTAACAAATAATAAAATCATTTAAAAACTCTCAAAAGACATCATTCATTAGATATTGAATAGCTGTTGGTATATTTATAAGTCTAAAAGATATGATATTGTATTCAAAATATCCATACTTAGTTCAAAATATAATCTTCTATTGTTCTCTTTTTTTGATACATATCAGATTGTATGTTCATTATATATCTATTTTTGTATAGATCTTAAGTTGATTCAATTAATTTAGAAGTCCAAATATCAAAGGTGGTAGATACTTTTTTTTAATGGTAATTTTTTTGAATCTTTGATAAATGGCATATATTTGTAATGATCCATCTTTTTTCTTTATAAATAAAATTGGAGCTCTTGTTAAAAATTTGGAATGGCGTATGAAGTTTTTGGCTAGATTTTCTTTAATGTATTCTTTGAGTTCAAAAAAATCATTTTGTAATGAATTATAGATTGATTCCAATGGTACTTGAATTCCTTTATGAAGGTTATTGAGTAGTCATATGGATGATGTCTAGGAAGAGTATCTATATTTTTTTTCTCCAAATACATCTTAAAAATCTTAATATTGGCTTGCAATACTACTTGAAATCTTTCTACTATTAAAAAGAAGTGCAACATAAATAACATAAGATAATTGTTCTTTTGTGGTATGCAAAAAAGCTCTTGTAATTACAAATATAAGTTTAGTTGTACTAAACTTATAAATTTCTATTTAATTAACTATACTCTTATTTATACTTTCAAAAAAGTCAAGATTTTAAAAAATTCAATCTATTTTAGAATTATATATATCTTTTTTTAACTATAATAAATCTAAAATGATTAGATTAAAGAGAGATCTAATGATATTAAATATTACAAAGCTACTATGACTATTAGTTGTTATTTCTATAGGAAGGATTTCATGAATAACATGTCTTAAAGATAATGGATGACCATCTATGACTTTTACGTGAACAAGTTCAATTTTCTTTATTAAAGATATATTATATCTTTTAGCAAATTCTTCATTTAAAAAACATCCTAAGGCTCCTAAATCTAATAAGATAGTGGCTTTGTAATGTTTAGATTCTAAAATAATATTCATTGTAAAATAAGAAGAGATTTTTGAAAAGAAAATAGGTCTTTCATTAGGTATTGTATAAGGTTCTAGATTCAACTTAAGAGTTATTATTTGATACCATATTGGACAAGATATTACAATTATTATAGCCTTCAAGACAATGTAATAGAAATGAGTTAATGAAAGTGAAGAAGGTTCCTCTATAATAACATCCATATTCTTATTTTTTACCATATAATTATGTTACTATATAATATTCACCCTCTCTAAATGTATACATCCTTTATCACGGACATATGCATGTAAGCAAGTAATTCTATGTGTAAATAGATAGAAATAATAAAAATAGGTAAAAATAAGTTAATTCTATAATATTTGATATGGAAGCTTTCTAGAAGCTTTATAGATGTTGCTTTGACTTTATAAGTGTCTTTAATTAACTTTTTGGATTAAAAATGTGGTCAATAAGTTGGCCATATGCCACACATGTTGTTAGCTTAAAGAACAAACTAATTATGTGGCCCACACGTAGAAAAACTTACTTTGTAAGTTGTTCTCGTTGCGTTCAAGCTTCAGTATACCAAAACAATTGAACTAATAGAGGTGGCTTCGAACATGGAGAAAGACTCGTTATATGAATTGGGTCTGTTAGTATCACAATTGATTGTACTCTGGCTGTTTGAAATCAATTATCAAACTACAAAACATCGAGGCTTACTACTTCCGTCTTAATTCAACCCATAATCTATTCTTCGATCATTAATTCAACAATACTTCTCTCAATCACAATTCTTTATAAGTAAATAATAAAAGTAAAGAAAACAAAGAAGTAGCACCAAGCGTATCTGTCACGGACCAAAAATACAAATAAGAAATCTAAACAAGAAGTTCAAGAAGAAATGACAAGAACTAGATTATCAGATGAGTACAAGAGCAACGCCAAAAGAATTGAGCTAGAGCTTCAAGAGATGCGTTGTCGAGGCTGAAGAACTCTTCAGCCTCGACTCTTATATATACTACTGGCCTATGGTTCTAAGGAAGCGCATCAAGAAGCTTCCCAAGAACTATGAAACTTCTCGAGCAACTAACTTAGAGCTAGGAAGCTTCTCAAGTAACTTCCTAGAATCTACTAGAATATTCTAAGAATCTCCTAGAGCCTTCTAAGAGAATCTTTAGGGAATCTTTGAAGAATATTCCAAGAGAATATTTAGAGAATCTTCTGGAAGTTTCTAGAGACTTCTTTCAAGAAGGTTCTAAAAACTTGTCTCTAGAAAGGTCTAAGGACTATGTCCCTAACATCACCTCCTCCTTTAGCTTCGAGGTCTCCGAGAAGCAATGTTATCGTCAATCAATACCAACGCAAGAAAATGAAGATCTGTCGCATAACCTCTGCTATGAACTCCAATTATTGTTCACGAGGCAAGTGATTCAATGGTCCTTGAAGCCAACGGTAATGGCCCAAGCCTTCAACTTTTGACCAAGCATGAACCTCCGTGTCTTCATTGTGAAATTGTCCTGCAAACACTCCTTCTGGCTGACCATTGTAGGCAGGCTCGACCTCAAATACAATCACCAGCAATCTGTTGCTCGGAATCCTTTGACGTCGTCGTGGTGCAAGCGGTTCTTCATCTCGCGGTCATCTTCGTGAGCTAGTTGCTTGAAATGACATGACAAGTGTAGTATCTTGGCTATCCATATTCAAAGGCTAAAATAATAAGAACAAACTTGGACTACTAACAAAGTTCTACGCTATCTTGGAGAGAATGACTACATCAACTATGGATTTTGGTAGTGCTCTCTCCTCTTTTCTGTTTTCTGGATGAGCAAGCTTCAGTAAAAAGCTATCGTCGAACCGGCTTGGGTTTCTCAGGATATCGTCGATGAAACTCCTGTACCTTTTGTGGCGCATTCGTGAGATTTTTGGCCGGCTCCCATGTTCGTTCATTAATATCGTAACCGCTCCAATACACAAAGTATTCTAATTTACCCCGTCTTTGTCGTGAATCCAGGACCTTTTCCACCTCGTATTCTTCGTGGTTCTCTATTTCTATGCTAAGTGGTGGACATTGTACTCTTCCAGGAAAAGACGATTCTCGATAAGGCTCTAACAAAGAAACATGAAAGACAGGATGTACCTTCATAGTAGCTGGTAACTCCAGACGATACGCTACAAGATTGATCTGCTTTTGGATAACAAATGGTCCCAATCTCCGATAGTCCAATTTGTCACATGGTCGCTTGGTCTTAATATTTCGTTGAAGCAGCCAAACTTTGTCTCCAATCGTGAATTTAGGTGCCTGATTCCGAAATTTATCCGCGGACGCCTTGTAAGATTCTTGGGTAGTTTGCAATTGAAGCTTCAATGTAGTTTGAAGCTGCGAAAGCTCTTTCACCAATCCTTCAGCTGCCGGATTGTTAATTGTTGATGAACTCCATAAGTCAAGCTTCGGATGGTATCCATAATTGGAAAAGAATGGCGTTTGTTGAGTTGACGCATGAAGGGCGTTGTTATATGCGAACTCGGCTAGCGGTAGATATGCGGCCCAATCATCTTGTTGATAGTTGATGATGCAACGTAAATATTGCTCTAAAACTTGATTCACCCATTTTGTTTGGCCGTCCGTTTGAGGATGAAATGTCGAAGAAAGCTTGATATCGACCTTCAATATCTCAAAAAGAGATTTCCAAAACTTTGACACAAACTGGGTTCCTCGATCCAATACGATATCATCTGGTAGACCATGATATCGATATACATTATCAAGAAAGAATCTTGCTGTGTCTTTGCTTGACGATGTCTTCTTGCAAGGGACAAAATGTGCCATTTTTGTAAGCCAGTCTACGATAACAAAAATGCTGTCAAATGAATTCGATGGTAGTAGATCCGTAATAAAGTCCATGGAAACCGAAGACCATGGTCGGCGTGGAATAGGCAATGGCTGTAGAAGTCCATAAGGTCGATGTCGAGGGTTTTTGGATCTTGAACAAATGTCACAAGATACAACAAAATCTTTCACATCCTTCCATATTTGAGGCCACCAAAAATTGCGGGAAATAAGTTCCAAGGTCTTATTGAATCCAAAATGTCCCGCAGCTAGAAAGTCATGACGAGATTGAAGAACTCGGAGTCATGCTGGCCCTTTTGGAATATATAACCGTTCTTCGAAATATACTAGATCTCCTTCCATCTTGAATTTATCATCACTAGCATGTTGCTTGATATCAAGGGCTAGAGAATCTTCAATGGTTGCGGCCCGTACCTGGTCGAGGAAGTCAGCATCAATTGGTACAATAGCTGCATTGAGCCGAAATTTCTCTGGCTTCAACAATGTCGTGCACTATTGATCAAATGCTGCATCTCCAGCCTTTGGCGTGAGATATGATCTCCTTGATAATGCATCAGACAACCCTTGTTGCTTCCCAGGCCGATAAGTAATAACAAAGTCGAACCTGGATAGCGACATACTCCATCGAGCTTGACGCCGATTCAAAACCCGAGCCGACATAAAATACTCCAAATTCTTGTGATCCGTATATACGGTCACTGGATGTGTAGTTCCTTCGAGAAAGTGGCGCCACTCTTGGAAAGAATCTACTATAGCAAGGAGTTCCTTATCGTGGATCTCATAGTTGATCTCAGCAGCAGAGAATTTTCGAGAATAGAACGCAACTGGATGGAGCTTCTCATCTACGCCCATCTGTGAAAGTACAGCTCCCAAAGCAAAATCCGAAGCATCTGTCTCCAAATAAAAGGCCTTTGTAAAGTCCGGATGTACCAAGATTGGAGCTGTAGTAAATACCATCTTCAAATCTTGAAATACTTTTTCTGCCATTCGAGCTTGTCCTTGCACGTTAACCAAGTGAGGGGGGCAGCAACTTGAGAATAATTCTTGATGAAGATCTGATAGTAGTTAGCAAATCCAAGAAAATATTGTACGTCTCTAACCGTCTTCGGAACTTCCCAAGACATGATTGCTTCCACCTTCTTTGGATCCATCTTCAAGCCTTCCGTAGTCGCGATGAATCCCAAAAACTCCATCTCAGTTTGGTGAAATAAGCACTTCTCCAATTTGGCATAGAGTCCTCGCTCCAGTAGTTTTTTGAGTACCAGACGAACGTGCTTCTCATGTTCTTCCTCATTCTTAGAAAATATCAAAATATCATCTAGATAGATGACAACAAAATCGTCTAGATGCTCTCGAAAGATGTCATTCATCATGTGTTGAAAGACCGCTGGAGCATTAGCAAGACCAAATGGCATGACATTGTATTCAAAATGGCCATACCTTGTTCGAAAAGTTGTCTTCCATTCATCTCCTTCCTTGATTCGCACAAGGTTGTAAGCTCCCCTTAGGTCAATCTTTGTAAAGATCCTTGCACGCCCAAGTTATTCTAGAAGACTAGAGATCAAAGGTAGTGGATAGCGATTCTTTTTTGTCACCTTGTTGAGGCCTCGATAGTCCACGCACATCCGTAGTGAGCCATCCTTCTTCTTCACAAATAAGATTGATGCCCCAGCTGGCGACTTCGAATGACGGATGAAGTTCTTGGCTAGATTCTCGTCAATGTACTTCCGCAACTCAATCAACTCCGTCTGCGACAAATTGTAGATTGGTCCAAAAGGTAGTTGTGCTCTTTCTTACAATTCAATGGCACAGTCATAGGGTCGATGCTCTTGCAGCATATCAGCATTCTTCTTTTCAAAGACATCTTTGAATTCTTCATACTGCTTTGGAATAACCAAAGTCGGAGTTGCATCTTCTCGAGTCGGAGTTGCGAAGATGACAAGAGGTGTATTTTGCTTGGCTTCCTTCATGAAAGCCCTTGCACCTATAAACAAGGATTTGTTTCTAGACATTGTCTTGGCAGATTCCACCTTCAAGGAGTTTGTTGGAAATGTCACTTTCCGCAACTTCCAATCTATCAATGGATTATATCTATCAAGCCAAGATAGTGCCAAAATGATAGGACATGAAGGGGTCTTGATAACATTAAACACAATATTGCTCTCATGGTTTTCAAGACATACCTTCAATGGTTTAGTTTCATGGATAACATTGCCCGAAGACAATGGTCGTCTGTCTATGACTTCTACATGGACAGGCTTAAGTTTCTTTACAAGAGAAATATTGTGAAGCTTGGCAAACTCTTCATCTATAAAGCAAGCGGATGCACCCGAGTCTAATAAAGCATCGACTTGTAGTTCTTGAATACCCAGATGTAAAGGTACCATAAAATAATCTGAAGGTTGAGCTGAGAGAAAGGGACCTTGATTAATTTTGGAAGTTGAGATGTCCAGCCGCATGGTCCCTATTGTGGCTGGGCGTCCTTATTTTCCTGCATGCTTGTACTCCTCAGTCTTGTTGTTTGAGGCTTCTGTTTCTTCCGACAATCTACAGCTTTATGGCCTGCTTCTCCGCAATATAAACACAAGTTTTGTTCAAACCGTCGCTTCTTTTCCTCAGCTGTGAGGGATTTGAAACGTACCGCATCAATTTGCATGGGTTCAGGATCTGTGGAGTGTTTCTCTGGACCTTTTGAAAATGTAGCAAATGCTCCATCATTTCTCCAGCCTGATCGTCTTTCTTGTCATAATTCAAAGAGGCGGTTGTCACAAATAATTGCCTGAGATATAAGTTCTTCTAAAGTATCGGCCTTAGGCATGGTGATCAATAAGTTCTTGACATCATCTCTCAGTCCATATCGAAATCGTGTCATGAACACCTTATCATTTCAATCAAGATCACATGTAAGCTGTTGAAATTCTGCAGCATAGATTGCAGCAGAACGTGATCCTTATCACAGATTTTGTATCTTTCTTTCAGCCACTCTTTCTCGATCGCTATCTCCAAACGCATCAGTAAGTCTCTCTATGAAAGCCTCTAGGTCGTACAATATTGGAGAATCCTTCTCCAATAGTGGAGCAAACCAAGAGCGAGCATTTCCTGATAGAAGAGTACCTATGAAAGCAACCTGGGTAAATCCATTTGGATAACGAGAAGGGTATAGGCGTAGGTAAAGCCGTACTTGTTGCACAAAACCTCGGAAGTTGGCTCTTGTTCCGTCAAACTTGTCTGGCATACTCACTTTTGGTTCCTTCGTACTAATCCTTAAAGTATCTATAGGGGTCGTATGTGACACATGTCTTGCTTCTCTCAGTCGAATAATCTCTTGTTGTAGGCTATGAATTTTGCGTCTAGCTTTTTTGGTCACTAGATCAATTTGAGGTTCTTTACTTGGATTGCGAAGAAATGTAATCTCCTTTCGTATACTATTCATAAGAGCTTGAAGATCTGCAAGAGTTGCCACTCTATTGTCTACTTGTGGAGATGCACTGTCTATGACCTGGTCTACTTCCATATTTAGAGAATAGATGGATTAAAATTTTGAGAGAAGAAGAAATTGCTAAGTCTCTTGGAGAAAATTGTAGCACTACCTGTCACTAAAACCTATTCAAAGAAAAGAAAAAAAAATACTAAATGATTTCAGTTTTAGAAGAGGGTAATCCGCAACCTCTAAAAATGCCTCAATGCTTTCGAGAAGAGGGGTAATCCGCACTCTATCAAGAAGGCAAAGCTCTGAAATCGATGTTAACAATCTTTTCTACTAGCTATGCTAAACAAAAAGAAGGAATTAATATCAGTCCAAGAGAGGGTAATCCGCAACCCTTAGAACGCTCAAGTATCTCCAAAGAAAGGGGTAGTCCACTCTTTGCCTCAAAGAACTAAGCTCTGAAATTGTGATTGAGAAAATATCAGTTTAGAGGAAGGTAATCCGCAACCCCTAAAGCGCTAGAATACCTTCAAGAAGAGGGGTAATCCGCTCTCAAACAAGAAGGATTCAGCTCTGATATTAAGATAAAGGCAGCCTCGACAAACTGTCACGGACCAAAAATACAAACAAGAAATCTAAACAAGAAGTTCAAGAAGAAATGACAAGAACTAGATTATTAGATGAGTACAAGAGCAACGCCAAGAGAATTGAGCTAGAGCTTCAAGAGATGCGTTGTCGAGGCTGAAGAACTCTTCAGCCTCGACTCTTATATATACTACTGGCCTATGGTTCTAAGGAAGCGCATCAAGAAGCTTCCCAAGAACTATGAAGCTTCTCGAGCAACTACCCAAGAGCTAGGAAGCTTCTCAAATAACTTCCTAGAATCTACTAGAATATTCTAAGAATCTTTTAGAGCCTTCTAAGAGAATCTTTAGGGAATCTTTGAAGAATATTCTAAGAGAATATTTAGGGAATCTTTTGGAAGTTTCTAGAGACTTCTTTCTAGAAGGTTCTAGAAACTTGTCTCTAGAAAGGTCTAAGGACTATGTTCCTAACAGTATCCCAGCTCTCGACTCTCATAGTCTCGCTCTTAGCTTATGACTCTCATAGTTTGGCTCTCGGCTTACGACTCTCACAGTTTGGCTCTCGGCTTACGACTCTCATAGTCTAGCTCTCGGCTTACGATTCTCACAGTCTAGCTCTCGGCTTACGACTTTCACAGTCTGGCTCTCGGCTTATGACTCTCGACTTACGACTCTCACAGTCTAATTTTTGGCTTATGACTCTCACAGTTTGGCCCTCAGCTAACGACTCTCATAGTCTGGCCCTCGGCTTATGACTCTCACAATCTGGCCATCGGCTTATGACTCTCACAGTCTGGCTCTCGGCTTACGACTCTCACAGTCTGGCTCTCGGCTTACGACTCTCATAGGCTCTTGGCTTATGACTCTCGACTTACGACTCTCACAGTCTGACTCTTGACTAACGACTCTCATAGTCTAGCCCTCGGCTTACGACTCTCACGGTCTGACCCTGATCTCTCTTTCTTCAACCTATTTATCCTACCAAAAAGATGATCCGTCGGCTAGGAAATTCCAAAGGTTATGACTCTTTGAATTCTTAACTATTTATTCCACTAACAACCTATTGTTACCAGCTAAATTGCTTAACTATAAGTTTAATTCTCAAGGTTGTCAATAACTAACCAGTAACTTATCACAAAGTTTATTTATCTATTCTACATAGCCCCACTCTTAATTGTGCAGCGTCTTCGTAAATATTATTTAGTCTCAACTTATAAAGATGTAGCAGCATTGGCTTCTTTAGTCAATGGCGTTGGCTTACCACCTTTTGAATTGGTGACCTTCTCCGCTTTACATCTTCGTCATCTACCTCAGTGTTCGAGGGTTCTTCATCCAAATGCGTCATCAAATCTTCATTCAACATACCTTATTCCCATACTTGAGACTCACGTTGGACAATTTGGTTGTCATGATCCTCCATCATCTTCTGCCATTCTTTTGTCGGTTTTAAAGGTATCTCCGAAGGTGTTATCATTAAAATTGGTGTATTGGTCTACACTAAATTATTGGCCTCCTTTGCTAATGTGACTAGTTTAGTCTGCAACATCACAACTTCTACCTACAGCCGCTCTTGCCATTCCTTCCAATCGGTCTCTATGCTTGCTTTCTCAGATACCATGTTCGCCATCTTTTTCTTAACCACAAAAGAAAACATGATGCTTGTCAAGAGCCTCCCTCCTACTTCGTACTATGGTCCAATCAATTGGGTCGACTCCTCCTTTTGGAACCAAAAATCCATCCCGGATTTAGGTATAATAAAGTTTAAGCTGATTGCCATTGATCCATGTCATAAATTTAGTACTCATAAAATCTTCCAATTATACTGAACTATTTGAAAATCCGTCAATAACTCGACATGGTCCATGCCATCGAATTTGAAATTTGCCTTAAAAATTTTTAAATCGACTATCATAAAGAAGTACCAAATCATTTGGCATAAAAGCCTTTGGTCTAAGCTTACTATCATAATAAGTCTTCTTTCATTTTTGTATAGTTTCCATTATCATTAATGCATTGGCTTTAGTTTCATCCAATTTTTCTAATTCTTCTAAATAGTGCCGTAATGAATCTTGATCTCTCAGTCTATTATCTATAGCGATTCATAAACTTTGGACTTCTAATTCAATAGGTAATATTGCTTCTTGGCCATAAACCAATTAGAAAGGGATAGTATTGGTAGTAACTTTATACGCAATACAATATGCCTATAAAGCTGCGAACAACTTATTGTCCCAATCTGTTCCCGCTCCTGAAATTATTTTTGTTAAGATTTTATATAAAATCCCATTAAACTTTTCCGTTTGTCCATTGACTCTAGGGTGATAGGATGTAGTCTTCCGATGTTTTATCTCATATTTAGCCATGAGTGCTTCGATTGTATTATTTATAAAATGAGTTCCTCGATCACTAACCAATTCTCATGGATAACCGAATCGTGTAATAATATTTTCATACAAAAAGGTTGCTACTGTACTTGCACTATCGGTTTTCATAGCTACTGCTTCAGCCCATTTTGTTATGTAATCCATTGCTATCAATATATACCATTTTTGTCCATTTCTCGAAGTTGGTGCAATTGGTCCCACAAAATCAATTCTCCATTTTTCAAAAGGTGCTTGAGCTAGAATTGGTACAAATGGCATTGTTGAAATTCCAGCAGGTCGACCCGTTCTTTGATATAGGTCACAATAACGGACGAATTGGTGGGCATCTGCAAACATTGTTGGCCACCAATAACCAACTTGTAAAGATTTATGAGCCGTGCTATCCTCCACAAAATATCCACCTTAACTGTCCAAGTGGCAACCTTCTAATATAGTATGCACCTCAGTCTGATAAATATAGCATTACAAAACTCCATCCTTACCTTGTTTATATAAAGCTTCATCAATCATCATATAAGGTGCACATTTTAATATTAAGCATTGTTTAAGCTTTTCATTGAAATTGGATGGAAAGGTTTGAAATGTCAAATATTGAATTATTTCATTAGACTCCAAAGTAATTACATCTACCGCAAACAGTTCCGCATCGGGTAGTGCATTGTTAATGGATTCATTACCCAATATATTGGATAACCGAGATAAATGGTCTGCATTGGAATGTGATTTTTTTGCTCTTACCTAAATAGTAAAGTCAAATTCTTGCAATAGTAAAATCTATCGTGCAATATGACCATTCAATTGAGGCTTATTAATGATATATTTTAAAGCATCATGGTCAACATGAAAAAAAAATTTATATCCAAGAAGATAATGTCGAAACTTTTGTACAGAATAAATCGTCCCCAATGCTTCTCTTTCGATTGTGGTATAATTTTTTTCAACTGCTACCATTTGATGACTTGCATAATAAATAGGGTGATCAAAACATCGATCATTTTTGTGGCTCAGCATTGAACCAATCGTGATATTAGATGCATCTATATAAATTTGGAATGGTTTTGTCCAACAAGATGCCACCGATATTAGTACTGAAACTAATTTCTCTTTCAATGTTTCAAATGCAATTGTACATTTTTTTGTCCAAAATGGACTGGTCCCATCGGTTGGTGGTTTCTTCAAGAGATTTGTCAAAGGAAGGCATATAACTATGAATAGATAGATAAATTACCGATAATAACTGACATGGCCGACAAATGCTCGAACACTTGTAACAGTGTCTGGTTACTTTAATTCTACTATAATCTTTATTTTATTTGGATATGTAGCAATGCCTACCATCAAAACTATATGATCTAACAGTTTATCAGAAGGCATACCAAATTGGTACTTTTCCAAATTTAAAGAAATTCTATATTTGGCATATTGATTCAAATATTAACCTAAACATTCTAAATGCCTGACTCTCGTACTAAATGTACAAAAATCATCTAGAAATATTTCCATTGAAATACATAGATAATCTTAGAATACTTGCATCATTATCCTTTGAAATGTAGCTGATACATTACAAAGCCCAAACAGTATAATCTTATAGGCAAAGGTCTCCCAATCCGTAGTAAAAGTAGTTTTTAACTGGTCTTCTTTTGTAATCTTAAGTTGATTATAATCGGAGAATCCATCAAGAAATGAATAACATTCATGTCCAGTGATAGCATCTAATATACTATCCGTGAATGGTAAAGAAAAATAATCCTTCTTGATAGTTGCATTTAATTTTCAGAAATCTTGACAGATGCAAACTTTTTTATTATTTTTTGGTACTATAAAAATTGGTGAAATCCATTCACTGAAAGGAACCAGATAGATAAATCCAACCTCCAAGAGTTTATCCAGTTCTTCTTTTACTATAAGTGAGTATTTTTGATTAAGTTGATATTATCTTTGGCATACTGGTATAGCGTTTTCTTCCAATATAATTCGATGCTCACAAACTTTAGTTGGAATTCCTTTTAAATCCGCATACGACCATGCAAAAGTAGTTTTATGCATTAAAAAGTAATCCATCCAAATTTCTTTCTCCTTGCTTTTTATACCATTGTAAATCTGAATGATTTGGGGAGCCTCCCTTGTATCTAAATTAATTGGTTGACATCGTAAAATTTTAGGAGTCCTTGGATTGATGTTCTGCTTAATTTCAAAAACTTTCATAAAATTCGATACATTAGAACTTTCCAACTCTAGTTCTATAGCACTAACATAATTAACATCCTGTCTATTCATTCAATATGTAATCATATGATCAAAATCGTCAATAACATCTGGAAGAACTAAGTACTCTCCCAATCCCTTGCACTAGTAGTTCATTCTAGTGTGCTCGACAACTTGTCTTGTATCAGCATAAATTGGATCAAGTATACCAATTTCTTCTTTTGTAGACTCACCTTTACAATCCGACGTGAATTTTGAACTGGCAACTTGAGTTTCTCCATGATATTGGACAAGGTACATTTGAAGCACAATTTTATCATTATCTTTTCCAATTGTCAATGTACCACGGCCCCAGTCATTTCGAGCTTTAGCTTGATACAACCACGATCACTCCAATAAAATTTGATATGATAATATAGAGCTTCGCAATCAAAAATCAATATAATCAATTTTGTAGGTAATTTCCATAATTATTGTATCAATTCCTCATAAAATATCCATAGATTTAACTTAACAGGAGTCAACCATTCTCAAAACTATTGTAGTAGGCAATAAATGATCCAAATCCAACTCCTCCATTGTAGTAGCATTCATAAGATTTACACTAGATCCTCTATCTACTTGCACTTCTAATAGTAATACTCCATCAATTGAGACAGCAATCGTAAGTGCACCCAGATCAGGATTCAAACTTACTTCTTGGATTTCTTTATTTCGAGATCTGCGATGAATTAATGAGGAATTCAAGATAGTTTGGCACTCAGGTACTACCGCCAATAGTTTCTTCATGGAGATCGTGGGCTGCATGGTATCCAAATCTTTTAGAATATCATATGGTTTTGTATTAGTGGTAATTTTTAATGTCCGTTTCTTCTTCCTAGCTCTAGACACCGACGCAGGTAAATTGATTTTCTCTATATTGGAAATTGATAGAGCTATTGGAACTAAATTTGACAGAGCCTATAAAATTGGTTCTTTCAATGGGTAAGATTTTTCTTCCAATTGAGTTGATATTGGTCCCTTGGAATTCACGCCTCTTAGAAGATCTTTCAACAAAAAGGACATTTTTTAAAACTGTGTAGAGAACGGAACAACTCGACATGGAACCGAAGCCTCCATAATTGGTACCTTATTAGGTTGCACAATCAATTTAGGTCTTATACTGAGTAAAGGGCCCATGATAGGACCTGGATTGGATGTCCCTGTAATTGGGTCGAATTGGCCCTTCGCTTCTAAATCACCCAAATATTAAATTAGTCCTTTCCGCTTTTGTTGACTTTTTGTAAGGATAGCTTGGACTACTTCTACCTGATGAATTGGGGAATCTTGAGGACCTTGATTTATCTCCTTTATTTTTTCTTAGCTTTGGATTTGCTGATCTCGATTATTGAAATTGAACAGAGCATTACATTGCTGATATGTATGTCCCAACTGCTTGCAATTTACACATACTGGTGCATAATCATCACTGGCTCTTAGATTAGGACATTCACTGGCATAATGATCAATGTGTTTGCAACGGAAACAAGAAAGTGGTCTTCTTGTACCTCCATCTGGCATATTGGGTGTCTCCACTGATATATATCTACTAGACTTGTTCTATGTAGGGTTAAAAAATGACCCTGGTTGTCCCGTTGGTACGGAGGGTACTTGGTTCGATGATGCTGGTGGAGTATATTGCTGATACCTCTGCTGCTCCTTCCCATAGTTCTGGAGGTTTGATACAGACCCTTGATTAAAATTGGAACTTTAAAAATTATTGAATATTTGATTTTGTTGATTAGATTGATTTCCATTCCATCCATATGTATTTCTCATTTGAATTTGATTGACTTTCCACGAAGTCAGTAGGATCATAGTCTGATTATTGAATTATTATTGCCTTTGTAAATGCCAGCAGTTTTGGGTAGGATGCTTTTCTCCGCAAAATGTACATTGAACACCCGTTTATCTGGGTAATGGATATTTTGTATCAAAATGACTTTGTTCCTTACAATTATTATACCATACATTAGGTCTCATATTAAAAGACTTATGTCATTTCTCCTTATCTTTAATCAAATTTACGCTCAATTCTTCCATCTTCTTTGTTAGATTTAATAACAAGGCTTTATTTGGATCTTTAACAGTCGCATTTGTGAACAATTCCGGTGATGTAAAATAAAGTGTCATTGTTATTGGTGCTATTGCTTGGAGTGGTGTAGCATTAATTGGTTGTTGCAATATAACATTCTTCACATTGGAGGCAGCTATTTTTGGATAATTACCCATCGATACATTTCTCGATGTCGTATTATGTGAAGTCTTGCTTGAGAATGCACTGAGCACCTGGCTGTGGAAGGTAAAAGAAAATTACAACAAAGGTATTAACAATCCAATAGGATTATAGAAAACTTACAATTAAATGTTAACAATCATAATCAAATATTAAGCAAGCTCAATTAAATTTTATTGAAGTTATAAAATAAATACAAGGAAATTCTAAAAAAATATAAAAGAATATTAAAGAAAACTTAGTCAAATCCTAAAAAAAATCTAGTAGAACCTTAAATTCTAACCAAATCCTAATCCTAATCCGACCTTAATCAAATCCTAGATAAACCCTAAATCTTAAATCAAATCTTAATCAAATCTTAATCCCTAACCAAATCCTAGTCCAAATCCTAAATCCTAAACCAAATCCTATCCAAATCCTAAACCCTAAACCAAACCCTAATCCAAACCCTAAATCCTAAATCAAATCCTAAACCCTAAATCAAACCCTAATCAAACCTTAATCCCTAATTAAACCCTAATCCAAATCCTAAATCCTAAATCCTAAATCAAATCCTAATCCAAATCTTAAATCCTAAATCAAACCCTAAATCCTAAATCAAATCCTAATCCAAATCCTAAATCCTAAACCAAATCCTAATCAAACCCTAAACCAAATCCTAATAATTCCTAGAAAAAATTTAAATCTCAATAATTAATGAATAAACCGTTGATCTTAACTAGAAATTTTGCTTACTTCTAAAAAAATAAGTTAAAAACAAGCACAAAAAATTTGATAAGGATCGGAGTTACCAAATTGACGATATTCTCAAAAATGTGCTCGGATATTGGTCGGCCTCCTTCTCCAATCTTAATGCCAATCTTCCAGAGCCAATATCTCTCCTTTGCACCTTTCGATTGATCTCAAAATTCTCATACATATAGAAAAACAAGTCTAATATCTTCTTACATAAGTTTCACTCTAATCCAACTAAAAGATTGCAAGAAATCTCAAAAACCCCCACTGGACCTAAAATTCTACTTTCTAAGTCCCTGATCCACTTAAACCTCAATATCTCTCAATTCAACCGTTAGATCAAGCTCAAATTCATGACACATATTAAACACAACTATAACCATAAACCCACAAAATTTCACTTGTAGATTTATTACAAAACTCTTGAAATCACCCAAAACGTAAACCCTATTTTATTTCATAAAACCCAAGTCATTTGAAACAAACCTTAACTTTGCAAAGCTATTACAAAGTCAATACTTTAAAAAGCTATTACAAAGTCAATATAGATCCAAATCATCCAAAACCAACACCCATAGACACCCTATCCAATCTTCTATCAAACCCCACTCTCCGATCTGCCAAAGAGTCCTTGAGTCGCCATCAGAGTATAGTTTTGTGCCTCAGGGTCTGATTTCGACCTAGGTTCATAACCGGTCCTCTTCGGGTATCAACTTTCGTCTTCTTGAGGTAATTTTTACTAATTTGCACTTCTAACTCCTTCCTACATATGCCTATATCCTTTATTTTTCTAATCTACCTTGTTTTGTCTTATTTATGGCTTTACAAAGTAAATAGAAGCATAATTTGCAAAAAGGCAGCATTAGCACCTTTAATTTTTCTACCCTTTGACTAATATCTATTTTTCCAAGATAATTTGCTATAATATTTTTGAAGTGAGATCCTCAAAACATGATATTTTTTTCATCCTTTCACTTATTATCCATGTTACATCACGACATCCACCTCCCCCTGAACTTGTGCATCCTCCGGTATGCACCAAATAATCCAACTTTGTTTGATTCATACAATATTTTCAATGTCCTCATCCAATTCTTCTTCTTCATATTCGCTATTCAAATCAAAGTCATCTTGTTGGCTTGAAAGATTTATATCTTTGACAAAGTCTTCTATAATTATTTATATTTTCTTTTATTTGAATATCTTAACTCACTTCTATTATCATCATCCTTTAATCCAATATATGCAATTTTATTCAAAAATCTTCCAATCCATTTTCTTGATAAATACCAAAAATCTCTCATCATCTTATAAGAGTACCTCCTTTTCATACCTCCATAGTCTTGCTTTACAATGATACTTTTCAAGATTTTTTTTTTTTTTTTTTTTTTTTTTTTTTCCAATAAAATTTAAATCAAAGGCATCTATATCTTATGAAATGTATCTTCCTTTTTATACCTTCATAGTCTTGCTTTACAATAATCCTTCTCCATAATCTTTTTTTTTTTTTTTTTTTTTTTTTTTTTTTTTTCTTTTGAATAAAACTTAAATCAAAGGCATCTATATCTTGTAAATGTACCTCTCTTTTTATACCTCCATAGTCTTACTTTATAATGGTACTTCTCCATTTATTTTTATTTTTTTTATTTTATTTTTATTTTATTTAATGCTAATATTTCCATTTACTCCACATATGCAAGTAGTTTGCAAATATCCTCCTTTGCACATAACCAAACCATTGTCGAGGTGCAAAATTTGAAATGAAAAGATTGAATTGAAACCTCTTCCACATAGCCACATATATCTTATTTGTATCCTTTTTCTTATTTCTTTGATTCCAAGTCCCATATAAGATGTCCATGTAATCTTTAAATCCATTTTCCATGTCTTTATATTTGAAGATTTTTAGATTTTCAACCCTTGAATTCCATACTTAATGATAAACCTCATCTTTGTCAAAATCCAATTGTATCTCCATTACATGTGCATTATCTATGTAACTTTGACCTTGGTCCAAAAGAAAAGTGCTTACAATTAACTTAATCATTGTCAATGACTTAGCATCCTTATGCTTTGTCCCACAATCTTTATTTGCCACATAATCTTTTATAACATCCTTCATATCTTCTTGAATACATCCTTGTGAAACATCATAATCTTTTGTTGCCTCAAAGCATAGTATAACCTCATAATATTGAAAATTATCATGCTCCTTTGAAATCTCATGCTCTTGAAAAGTCTCATAACTTTCACAATAATCCTTTGTGGTTTCATAATCACATTTAGTATCATAACCTTGTGCAATCTCATAACCCTCTTTATAATAATCATATGAAAACTCATATGTGGTCTCATAGCCATATGCAATTTGACCTTTATCATCATATCCATGCATAATCCCACCACTTTTCACATCATAATATTGTGAATTCATACAATCTTCATGATTATAACCTTCAATGGATCTATAATCTATTTTTTGCAAAGGTTCAACCTTAAATTCTTCAACACAATCCAACGTATTAGGAAAAACATCCTCACCTCCTTCAAATGTAGAAAATACCTTTTTATCACCAAGAGATTTTTCATCCAAATTGCCATCACCAACTTGCACAAACTTATTTAATATAGAATAGCCATAGCTTCCAACCGCATTATCATTAGTTTTCAAATCCTTAATCTTCATATTACCTTCAAATTTTTAGATACCTTGGTCATCTATAGTAATAGTTTGAAAAGAATCTTTCTTCTCTCGTTCACCACCCTTGGTATAAGATCCAATTTCTTTCATCTTTAAAGAATTGGCTTCTCCATTAAAATCCCCTACTTGCTCTTTTCTTTCTCTTTTTTTAAGATTAATTCCTTGCATTGATAAAGATGACATAGAAGCCAAAGTAGAAGATTTCTTACGCCATATTAAAACTTCTTTAGCTTTTGCTTCTTGTTGCCTTGCTAAAACAACCACTACTTCCTTCAACTTCTCCCACCTATTAGTATAATCACTCTCATTAGACTCATCTTCAAGAACCATGAAAACCTCATCTCCCAAGGCATCATCAAGACCATGTAAAAACAAATCTACCTTTAAAGCATCTAATGATCATCTCTCCAAGGATAAGAGTTGATAAAATCTCCTATTAAATTCTTCTAAGAATTCATAAAGATCCATATGCTTGCTTGATTGCAACTCTACCCAATCCAAAAACTTTCGCTTGGTAATTTTATCCTCATTTCCATCAATAAATTCTTTCTTCAAAAGTTCTTGAAATTTTGACCATGTTTCTACACTCCCTCTAAGCAATTTCTTCACTTATTTATAAAATTTAGATTCAATAGCCAAATATAAGCTTGAGATCGTTTTTGCCTTAGGGATTTGGCATGTCTCCATCTCACAAGTATAAACTTGCAAAAACTTAGTGATGTTGCATCCTTCAAACCTCTCAATTTTGTTGATGACTCCTTGCAATGCCTTTGTGATACCTTTTTCAATTGCTTGCATTCTTTGTTGCTCCTCCATGAATATATAGAAAGCCTTAAAAAAATCACTAATATTTGATCCATCCATAATATTCGACCTATCCAAAAGTCTTGATGATACATCTTCCATTTTAATCTACAAGGATAAAAAATGTTCCTTGAAATATTCCAATAAATACCTTATGATACTTCAAAATGCTCCAACATATCTATAAAGCCTTATAATACTCCATGATAATCCAAATATTGCCATTGTAGTTTAAGATAGGCTCCAGAGCTCCAAGAATTCAAAGCTTCAATTCACATATCACCTAAAGCTCTTCTTCCAACTTTCTTGTCTTTCTTTTCCAAAATTCAAATAATCCAAGGAAACCAAATTTCTTCCACCTCAAGCGTTTCATGTCGGGTTCACCAAATATGTTGTATTACGTGAAGTCTTGATTGAGAATGCACCGAGCACCTCGCTGTGGAAGATAAAGAAAATTGCAACAAAAGGTCCTAACAATCCAATAGGATTATAGAAAATTTATAATTAAACGTTAATAATCATAATCAAATATTAAGTAAGGTTAATTAAATTTTATTAAAATTATAAAAGAAACATATAGAAATCCTAAAGAAATATAAAAGAATATTAAAGAAAACTTAGTCAAACCCTAACAAAAATCTAATAGAACCTTAAATTCTAACCAAATCCTAATCCTAATCCAACCTTAATCAAATCCTAGACAAACCCTAAATCTTAAATCAAATCCTAATCAAATCTTAATCCCTAACCAAATCCTAATCCAAATCCTAAATCCTAAATCAAATCCTATCCAAATCCTAAACTCTAAACCAAACCCTAATCCAAACCCTAAATCCTAAATCAAATCCTAAACCCTAAATCAAACCCTAATCAAACCTTAATTCTTAACCAAATCCTAATCCAAATCCTAAATCCTAAATCAAACCCTAAATCCTAAATCAAACCCTAATCCAAATCCTAAATCCTAAACCAAATCCTAATCAAACCCTAAACCAAATCCTAATCAAACCCTAAACCAAATCCTAATAATTCCTAGAAAAAATTTAAATCTCAATAACTAATGAATAAACCGTTGATCTTAACTAAAAATTTTGCTTACTTCTAAAAAAATAAGTTAAAACAAGCACAAAAAATTTGATAAGGATCGGAGTTACCAAATTGACGATATTCTCAAAAATGTGCTCGGATATTGGTCGGCCTCCTTCTCCAATCTTAATGCCAATCTTCCAGAGCCAATATCTCTCCTTTGCACCTTTCGATTGATCTCAAAATTCTCATACATATAGAAAAACAAGTCTAATATCTTCTTACATAAGTTTCACTCTAATCCAACTAAAAGATTGCAAGAAATCTCAAAAACCCCCACTGGACCTAAAATTCTACTTTCTAAGTCCCTGATCCACTTAAACCTCAATATCTCTCAATTCAACCGTTAGATCAAGCTCAAATTCATGACACATATTAAACACAACTATAACCATAAACCCACAAAATTTCACTTGTAGATTTATTACAAAACTCTTGAAATCACCCAAAACGTAAACCCTATTTTATTTCATAAAACCCAAGTCATCTGAAACAAACCTTGACTTTGCAAAGCTATTACAAAGTCAATATAGATCCAAATCATCCAAAACCAACACCCATAGACACCCTATCCAATCTTCTATCAAATCCCACTCTTCAATCTGCCAAAGAGTCCTTGAGTCGCCATCAAAGTGCGGTTTTGTGCCTCAGGGTCTGATTTCGACCTAGGTTCATAACCGGTCCTCTTCGGATATGAAATTTCGTCTTCTTGAGGTAATTTTTACTAATTTGCACTTCTAACTCCTTCCTACATATGTCTATATCCTTTATTTTTCTAATCTACCTTGTTTTGTCTTATTTATGGCTTTACAAAGTAAATAGAAGCATAATTTGTAAAAAGGTAGTATTAGCACCTTTAGTTTTTCTACCCTTTGACTAATATCTATTTTTCCAAGATAATTTGCTATAATATTTTTGAAATGAGATCCTCAAAACATGATATTTTTTTCACCCTTTCACTTATTATCCATGTTACATCATGACATCGATTGTATTTGTTGGCTTCCTGAACTTGGAGGCATCGTCATCTCTATTGTTAACAATTGGTCCTAATGACATTCTTCCCACACCTTTGCTTGTGCCAACAATGCCTCTACCGTAGCTGATCAAGCCTCTTTTACAAACATTTTTAATTTTGATGGATGCAAATTGTTAATTAATATCGACAATATAAACGCATCTGACATTTGATTATTTGACCATTTACGAAGTATATCCGCGATCCGGCTACAATAGGACTCTATGGATTCCTCTATAAACATCTTGCTATTCATAAAACTTTCTCGAAGCCGATCTTCAAATCAAATTGGTCTAAAATGGATTAGGAAGGCATTCCTCAAGGCCTCCCAATTGAGAAATCTACCCACTGGTTGCCGAATATACTATTCAAAAGCTGTATCTTTTAAAGTTGCTGGCAACCATCTCAACCAAATATCTTCAATTCTACCATTATTAGCCACGCAGGCTGTCAAGAATTGAGATATATGGTGATCGGGATCAAAGTCCGACCAACCACTATAAGTAGGTAATGGTGCTATACTTGTAGTTTGGTCTCCTATTGCCCCTATTTGTATTGCAATTGGTACTTTTGGTACTTCTGCTGTCATGTTATAACACGTCTATATGATGAAAATATAAATGAAGAAGATTTATTAATATTTAGTCACCTTGGATTTTAGAAGCGGTAGCTAATTCCAGTGCAAATATTGAGAGGCCAGGTTTAGTCACCCCATTATAGTCAGCCGGGGCATACTCACCTGTAACGAAATGCTCCATTTAATTCTAATAATGAGAGTCAGCAGAAAAGAAAAGGACCAATTCAATGACGGGTGAGCCTGGTTCGAAGAGCCAATTGAATCCAATTTCAAAAGACCTCTAATCCAGGTCCTATTACGGGCCTCTTATCCAATATGAGACCTGACTTGGTCGGGCAACCCAATGTGGTCCGATTATGGGCTTTCAGTAAATGGATCTCTTAAAGGCAAAAATGGTGGGGAGAAAGCTCTGTCGACTATTCCAATTTGGAGAGTCCAAGGCAGAAGAATAGGATCTTCTCAGGGTTAAAGGGGAGGATAGGTTAAGAAATGAAGGGAAGAGAATTAGGGTTTTAAGGGTCGGAGAGCTAGCTTCATATTTCGAAAAGACAGAGAGTTGGATTTTTTTTTTCTTCATAGGGTTTTGAAAAGACTGAGGCAATCGTTGCTGAAAGTCAGTGTTATATTGGTGAACTGGATTTTTTCGTAAGAGAGGAAAGGCTGGTACTCTTGATTGTTGATGAAATGGAAGATACTTCTATGGTTGAAATTCAGAGTTGTCTAGAAGGTTGAATATGCTGAATGCATGCGTGGTTGTGTTAATGTGACTGTACGGATAGAGGATATCTGCCAACAGTTTAAAGAGGTTTTGGAAGTTGGCAAGTTGGGATTTATTTAGGGTTTCTATGATGACTGGGAACCTACTGACAGGAATAAGAGGAATATCGGTGAGCGGCCAAGGGACATCGGTGCAGATTGCAGCATAGCCTCACAATCTGTAAGCAGGGTTGAACTGGAACTACTTGAGCATTCGAAAGGGCTTGCAAAGATACTAGCGATAGATATTTCACAACAAGTTGGAAGGACAGATTGAGGATCACAACTTGCTGAAGCTCATGGTCTAAGATTAAGGTAATTAATGATAAAGATAAAATAAAAAATATAAAATAAATAAAATAAAATAAAAATAACAAAAGAGATTGAAGTTATATAGGGTCTCTAGGCATTTTATATTGGAATTAAGCTTTGATATTGCAATCTGATAAAGATTGTATTTGGATAGTTAAGAACACGATAGACTGCTTGAGTACTAGCGAAATACCATACTACCTCCTACAGTCAGATGCTCGATGCGTTCTCAAGCAAGATAGTATGTAATATGATATTAGTGGTGAATCCAACGTGAAAGGTTGAGGTAAAAGGTATTGAATTTCGTTTGATTTTATTTTTATTTTTATGGAGAACAAAAATAAAAATTTTGAAGGATCTTTGGGAGGAGTTTCTCGTGGGGGTTCTTCTAAAGGACAAGGTATGCACATGGATCCATCTATTGCTAGTATGTTTCGAGCCTTCTCATTATCAATGTAATAACAGTAAAGCAATGATCGAAAAGAAGCTTTGATAACCAAAGCATTGCAAGCAGTGGTCAATAAAATTGATCAATTTGATGGAAGGAATATTTCAAGGTATTTAAGATGTTATGTTTGTGAAATGGAATTAAATCGGGTTTTTGAGAAGAAAATGGTTGAATTATTTGGACTTGCTACGATACTGAAGATAAGAGACCATATTACATTGATTACGGATCGTTATGGGAATTCATGGGAGGTTTTTTCACATGCATTGAAAGACGAATATTTCTTAAAAGATGTTGATTACATTACTAAGAAGCTGTTTCTGGAATGGATTGAACGGCCTAATAAGAATTTGCAAGCAACAGAGCTACTAAGGGAATTTGAGAGGCAGTACTCTCAATTATCAAAGGTAGAAAAATTGACATTGGAGTCGAACAAAGTTGATCTATTTCTTCAAGTTGCTAATGGAGAATTCTAAGTGAAATTGGAACTCCTTTTTGAAGACAAAGAAGAAAATGAAGGATTGACAACAAAGTGGAAGAACGTTGAAGATGCGGTGGGGTTGCTTACAAAAAGAGAAAGGAGGAAGAATAGGAGCAATATTCCGAAAACAGTACAAGCATCTAAAGCTCCAATATGTACAGCACCACCAAGAATGCCTACAGTTCAACCTTCGACATCCTTATCAAAGAAAGCAGATATGGGGATGGAAGAAATTATATGAGGAATGCGAGATCTTCAAATCAAATTGGCAAGACTTGAAGAAAATACTTCTACAAACAATTTGAAGAATGTTTCAAAACAAGGATATGTACAAAGATGCATTTGGTGTAATGATGCTTCACACACTAGGAAAGATTGAAATGAATTTAATAATATGATACGGCAATGAGTTATTTGCTGAAAAGATGGAAAGATAGCATTAAAAGATAGGGAGGATCTTCTTCAAATCAATTTTGGCAAGGAAAGAATGAGAGCATTAGTTCAAGATTACTTAAAAGAGCATGAAATAGCAGCACGAGAAAGTACAAGTTATGGTGCTAGAGTAGATGATGACCTTGGTGGAAGTACGGAAACTAATGAGTTTTGGGCTTCTATCGTTTCTACAATGCAAGAAGGGAAATTACCTCAAGAAGCGTTATTGAGGATTGCAGCTACAATACGAGGTACAACAAGTTGGTAGGATCCTGTTGAGTCTCTTTCAGTTCATGCATATATTGCTAAGAGCCAACATGAAGCTTTAATGGAAGAAAAGAGATGAGAAAATTTTGATGATACGAGAGAAGGAAATTCTTCTAAGAGGCAAACTCGAGGAGACAAGGCTTGGGAGGCAACTTCACAAGAATTGCCTGTAAAGGATACCTCAGCATTATTAGAAGAAAAAACAAAGGAGACAAAAGATAAGGGTAAATTAATTGCTTATAAGCTACTTTCTGATATTGAAGCGGCAACAAATTTGAAAGGGGTGTTGGAAGAACGTATATTAAATGCTAAAGTAGACTTCACATTGAAAGAAGTTTTGGGAATTGCACAGAAGGGGTTTCATGATGTTATCATTGACAGAATCAAGCAAAAGAGGTAATTAATGGACGAAACTGGAATGAGTCATACTATTGATGCAAGAATATATAAAGATGAAGAAGAGGTTGATATTGATTATAAGCAACCAACAAATGAAAATAATGGGTATAATCAACGAGTACGTTTTGAAGATTATAGTGATAAGAAAATGGAAACTTTGAGCCATTATACTCGAAAGCATTGGGCAAGGGCAACTACAGAGGTATTGGTGAAAGTAGGAGATATAGAAGAACCAATTGTTGCTTTAGTCGATCATGGTTCTGAAATAAATCTTATGTCTAAAGATCTTTATAAGAAGCAAAAATAGCCAATTCATATGGAACATGGATGGGTAATACGAGCAGCTAATAACACACGGGGAAAATTATATGGAGCTTGTCCAGATATCAAAATTTGAATTGGGGATGTTGCGACGGAGCAATATTTCTTTGTTCAAGATACAACGTCTTATCCATTGATTTTAGGACAACCTTATATTACGGTGTCGTATTACTTACTTTCCTGCTCGAGAACGCATTGGGCGTCTGGCTGTAGAAGGTAGTATGGAGATTCGCTAATATTCAAGCAATCTATCGGTTTTTGACTGTTGGAATATAAACAATTACAAGAATTTATCGTAAATCTATACGGATGTCCTTCGACTGCTCGCCGAAATTCTTTTTGCCCCAGTCGGTAGGTCTCTAGACGTTACAGAGAACCCCGAACAACCCAATCTACTAATCTTCGATATCGCTTTATACTCACGACCTTGTATCCACTGACTGTCTTGTTAGATTAAACCAAAAATTTTCATTCACTCCGCATACTCAATCCTATAGACATCCTTTTAATTCTTCAATCATAGACGTAACTTTGATTTCACAAAACAGTCAAGAGTAATCACACCCACTTCATTAAAACCCCAATTCACCAGTACAATACATCGACCTTTCAGCATTGATTGCTAGAAGTCTTTCCAAAACCCTATGAAGAAAAAAAAATCTTAATTCTCTATCTTTTTTTTCTCCCTCGAAGCATGAAGCTAGCTCTCCGATCCTTTCATTTCTTAACCTATCCTCTCCTTTAATCCTAATTCTCCCCTCTTTCAAATCCTAGCCTCTGAATTTCTTCAATCTTCCGTCTTGGATCCGGAATTGGCTCCGTCGTCAAAGATTTCTCCTCCATTTTTTGCCTTTTAAAAGGTTCTTTTTTTAAAAACAACGTTCCTTGAAATGGTACAGAGAACAGGATAGCTTGAAACGGAATCGAAACTCCCATAATTGGGACTATATTGAGTCGCCCGACCAATTCAGTTCTCATATTGGCTAAGAGGCCCGTAGTAAGACCTGGATGTTCCCGTAATTGGGTCAAATTGATCCTTCGTGTCAGGCTCGCTCAGACATCAATTTAGTCCTTTCGATTCTGTTGACTCCCACTATTGGACTCGAACGGAGCATTTCATTACTGGTAAGTATGCCCTGACCGACTGTGACGGGGTGTTTGAACTGGCCCCTGAATATTGGCACTGGAATCGGTCGTTGCTCTCAATATTCGAGGTAACTGAACATTAATAAAAGTCCCCTTTCTTTATATTTTTATGGTATACTCGTGTTACAACACGACATCCTCCCCCTCTGAACCTGTGCATCCTCCGGTATGCACCAATTTACCCAATTGCTGTTTGATTTATAATATATTCTCTACGTCTTTGTCCAATTCATCTTCATCACCTTCATTATCCAAATGACTTTCATCTTCTTACTACGGTGTCGTGTTGTAACACGAGTATACAGTGAAAATAAAAAGAAAGGGGAATTTTATTAATATTCAGTTACCTCGAATATTGGGAGCATCGACCAACTCCAGTACAAATACTGAGTGGTCAGGTTCAGTGACTCCGTTACAGTCAGCCGGGGCATACTGGAATGCCCCATTCGATTCCAATAACGGCAGTCAGCAGGAAGAGAAGGACCAATTCATACGACGGGTTCGAGGAGCCAATTGGATCCAATTTCGATAATCCAATCCGGGTCCTCTTACCCAATATGAGACCTGTATTGGTGGGGCAACCCAATGCAGTCTAGTTACGAGAAATCCAGGTCTTACTACAGGTCTTAGCCAATCTGACGCGAGGACCAATTTGACCCAGTTACGGGAAATCCAGGTCTTACTACGGGTCTTAGCCAATCTGACGCGAGGACCAATTTGACCCAATTACGGGAACATCCAGGTTACTACGGGTATCTTTCCCAATATAGGACCTGAATTGGTCGGGCGACTCAATGTGGTCCCGATTACGGGGTTCGATTCTGTTTCAGGCTGTCCTGTTCTCTGTGCCATCTCAGGGAACGTTGTTTTCGGTAAATGGATTTCTTAAAGGTAAAAACGGAGGAGAAAGCTTGGCGGCGAGAGCCAATTTCGAATCCAAGTTGAGGTGAGAGCCAATTTCGGATCTAAGCTTGAGGTGGGAGCCAATTCCGGATCTAAGACGGAAGATTGAAGAAATTCAGAGGATAAGGTTAGGGGGGATATAGTTTTGAAGTGGTGTGGGTTTTTTTTTTTTTTTTTTTTTTTTTTTTTTTTTTTTTTTTTTTTGAAGGGGAAATCGGGGGGGGGGGGGGGGAAGCGAGTTTTTCAAGCTTTTGCAAGGTTACCTGTTCGGTTTTTTTTCATTGGAGGTTTTTTTTTGAAGATCAAGGGAATTAGAGAGAGGAGCTTCATGCTTCGGGTCGGGGAAGGAAAGACATAGAATTTGGATTTTTCTTCTTCGTAGAGTTTTGGGAAGACTGAGGCAATCGCTGCTGAAGTCAATGTTGTAATGGTGAATCGGGATTTTTAAATGAAGTGGGTTTGAATACTCTTGACTGTTTTGTGAAATCGAGTTACGTCTGTGATTGAAGGATTAAAAGGGTGTCTATAGGATTGAGTATGCGGAGTGAATGAAATTTACTGGGTTAATCTAACAAGACAGTCAGTGGATACGAGATCGTAAGTACAAAGCAGTATTGAAGGTTAACAGTTTGGGTTGTACGGGGTTCTCTGTAACGTCAAGAGATCTACCGGCTGGGGCAAAAAGGACTTCGACAAGCAGTCGAAGAGCACCCGTATAGATTTACGGTACATTGTTGCAGTCGTTTATATTCCAGGAGTCAAAAACTGATAGACTGCTTGACTATCGGCGAATCTCCATACTACCTTCTACAGCCAGACGCCCGACGCGTTCT